>NW_026961499.1:0-600000 GCF_963924245.1 Chroicocephalus ridibundus
TTGGCGCTCCGCCAGGCATAAAACTGGCCATATGTCTGGAAATTGGTCCCACGCCTAAAGAGGCAGCAGGGAAAATTATGCCTTGTTCTAAAGCTCTTTGGGAACCACTTGCGTAGCCCCACACACCTGGGGGCTGCAGGCTTTCCTGCTCTCTTCAGCCTCAAAAGCACGCTTTCCCACTTGACGCCGCGCCACGCCCAAAAATGGCCATATGTCTGGAGACTGGTCCCACGCCCCAAGAGCCAGCAGGGAAAACTATGCCTTGTTCTAAAGCTCTTTGGGAACCGCTTGCGTAACCCCACACACCTGGGGGCTGCAGGCTTTCCTGCTGCCTTCAGCCTCAAAACCACCCTTTCCCACTTGGCGCCGCGCCAGGCCCAAAAATGGCCATATGTCTGGAGATTGGTCCCACGCCCAAAGAGCCAGCAGGGAAAACTATGCCTTGTTCTAAAGCTCTTTGGGAACGGCTTGCGTAGCCCCACAGACCTGGGGGCTGCAGGCTTTCCTGCTGCCTTCAGCCTCAAAACCACCCTTTCCCACTTGGCGCTGCGCCAGGCCCAAAAATGGCCATATGTCTGGAGGTTGGTCCCACGCCCAAAGAGCCAGCAGGGAAAACTATGCCTTGTTCTAAAGCTCTTTGGGAACTGATTGCGTAGCCCCACACACCTGGGGGCTGCAGGCTTTTCTCTCGCTTTCAGCCTCAAAACCACCCTTTTCAACATGGCGCCACGCCAGGCACAAAAATGGCCATATGTCTGGAGACTGGTCCCACGCCCAAAGAGCCAGCAGGGAAAACTATGCCTTGTTCTAAAGCTCTTTGGGAACCGCTTGCGTGGCCCCACACACCTGGGGGCTGCAGGCTTTCCTGCTGCCGTCAGCCTCAAAACCACCTTTCCCACATGGCGTCACGCCCGGCACAAAAATGGCCATATGTCTGGAGACTGGTCCCACGCCCAAAGAGCCAGCAGGGAAAACTATGCCTTGTTCTAAAGCTCTTTGGGAAACGCTTGCGTAGCCCCACACACCTGGGGGCTGCAGGCTTTCCTGCTGCCTTCAGCCTCAAAAGAACCCTTTCCCACTTGGCGCCGCGCCAGGCCCAAAAATGGCCATATGTCTGAAGATTGGTCCCACGCCCAAAGAGCCAGCAGGGAAAACTATGCCTTGTTCTAAAGGTCTTTGGGAACCACTTGCGTAGCCCCACACACCTGGGGGCTGCAGGCTTTCCTGCTCTCTTCAGCCTCAAAAGCACGCTTTCCCACTTGGTGCCGCGCCAGGCCCAAAAATGGCCATATGTCTGGAGACTGGTCCCACGCCCAAAGAGCCAGCAGGAAAAACTATGCCTTGTTCTAAAGCTCTTTGGGAACCGCTTGCGTAGCCCCACACACCTGGGGGCTGCAGGCTTTTCTCGCGCTTTCAGCCTCAAACCCACCCTTTTCCACATGGCGTCATGCCAGGCACAAAAATGGCCATATGTCTGGAGACTGGTCCCACGCCCAAAGAGCCAGCAGGGAAAACTATGCCTTGTTCTAAAGCTCTTTGGGAACCTCTTGCGTAGCCCCACACACCTGTAGGCTGCAGGCTTTCCTGCTGCCTTCAGCCTCAAAACCACCTTTTCCCACTTGGCCCCGCGCCAGGCCCAAAAATGGCCATATGTCTGGAGACTGGTCCCACGCCCAAAGAGCCAGCAGGGAAAACTATGCCTTGTTCTAAAGCTCTTTGGGAACCGCTTGCGTAGCCCCACACACCTGGGGGCTGCAGGCTTTCCTGCTGCCTTCAGCCTCAAAACCACCCTTTCCCACATGGCGCCACGACAGGCACAAAAATGGCCATATGTCTGGAGACTGGTCCCACGCCCAAAGAGCCAGCAGGGAAAACTATGCCTTGTTCTAAAGCTCTTTGGGAACCGCTTGCGTAGCCCCACAGACCTGGGGGCTGCAGGCTTTCCTGCTGACTTCAGCCTCAAAAGCACCCTTTTCCACATGGCGTCACGCCAGGCACAAAAATGGGCATATGTCTGGAGACTGGTCCCACGCCCAAAGAGCCAGCAGGGAAAACTATGCCTTGTTCTAAAGCTCTTTGGGAACCGCTTGCGTAGCCCCACACACCTGGGGGCTGCAGGCTTTCCTGCTGCCTTCAGCCTCAAAACCACCCTTTCCCACTTGGCGCCACGCCAGGCCCAAAAATGGCCATATGTCTGGAGGTTGGTCCCACGCCTAAAGAGCCAGCAGGGAAAACTATGCCTTGTTCTAAAGCTCTTTGGGAACCTCTTGCGTAGCCCCACAGACCTGGGGGCTGCAGGCTTTCCTGCTGCCTTCAGCCTCAAAAACACCATTTCCCACTTGGCGCCAAGCCAGGCCCAAAAATGGCCATATGTCTGGAGACTGGTCCCTTTCACAAAGAGCCAGCAGGGAAAACTATGCCTTGTTCTAAAGCTCTTTGGGCACCGCTTGCGTAGCCCCACACACCTGGGGGCTGCAGGCTTTCCTGCCGCCTTCAACCTCAAAAGAACCCTTTTCCACATGGCGTCACGGCAGGCAGAAAAATGGCCATATGTCTGGAGGTTGGTCCCACGCCCAAAGAGCCAGCAGGGAAAATTATGCCTTGTTCTAAAGCTCTTTGGGAACCGCTTGCGTAGCCCCACACACCTGGGGGCTGCAGGCTTTCCTGCTGCCTTCAGCCTCAAAACCACCCTTTCCCACTTGGTGCAGCGCCAGGCACATAAATGGCCATATTTCTGGAGACTGGTCCCTTTCCCAAAGAGCCAGCAGGGAAAACTATGCCTTGTTCTAAAGCTCTTTGGGAACCGCTTGCGTGGCCCCACACACCTGGGGGCTGCAGGCTTTCCTGCTGCCTTCAACCTCAAAAGCACACCCTTTTCCACATGGCGTTACGCCAGGCACAAAAATGGCCATATGTCTGGAGGTTGGTCCCACGCCCAAAGAGCCAGCAGGGAAAACTATGCCTTGTTCTAAAGCTCTTTGGGAACCGCTTGCGTAGCCCCACACACCTGGGGGCTGCAGGCTTTCCTGCTGCCTTCAGACTCAAAACCACCCTTTCCCACTTGGCGCTGCGCCAGGCACAAAAATGGCCATATGTCTGGAGACTGGTCCCACGCCCAAAGAGCCAGCAGGGAAAACTATGCCTTGTTCTAAAGCTCTTTGGGAACCGCTTGCGTAGCCCCACACACCTGGGGGCTGCAGGCTTTCCTGCTCTCTTCAGCCTCAAAACCACCCTTTCCCACATGGCGCTCCGCCAGGCACAAAAATGGCCATATGTCTGGAGACTGGTCCCACGCCCAAAGAGCCAGCAGGGAAAACTATGCCTTGTTCTAAAGCTCTTTGGGAACCGCTTGCGTAGCCCCACACACCTGGGGGCTGCAGGCTTTCCTGCTGCCTTCAGCCTCAAAACCACCCTTTCCCACTTGGCCCCGCGCCAGGCCCAAAAATGGCCATATGTCAGGAGACTGGTCCCATGCCCAAAGAGCCAGCACGGAAAACTATGCCTTGTTCTAAAGCTCTTTGGGAACGGCTTGCGTAGCCCCACAGACCTGGGGGCTGCAGGCTTTCCTGCTGCCTTCAGCCTCAAAACCACCCTTTCCCACTTGGCGCCGCGCCAGACCCAAAAATGGCCATATGTCTGGAGGCTGGTCCCACGCCCGAAGAGCCAGCAGGGAAAACTATGCCTTGTTCTAAAGCTCTTTGGGAACCGCTTGCGTAGCCCCACACACCTGGGGGCTGCAGGCTTTCCTGCTGCCTTCAGACTCAAAACCACCCTTTCCCACTTGGCATCGTGCCAGGCACAAAAATGGCCATATGTCTGGAGGTTGGTCCCACGCCCAAAGAGCCAGCAGGGAAAACTATGCCTTGTTCTAAAGCTCTTTGGGAATCGCTTGCGTAGCCCCACACACCTGCGGGCTGCAGGCTTTCCTGCTGACTTCAGCCTCAAAAGAAACCTTTCGCAATTGGCGCCCCGCCAGGCCCAAAAATGGCCATATGTCTGAAGATTGGTCCCACGCCCAAAGAGCCAGCAGGGAAAACTATGCCTTGTTCTAAAGCTCTTTGTGAACCGCTTGCGTAGCCCCACACACCTGGGGGCTGCAGGCTTTCCTGCTGCCTTCAGCCTCAAAACAACCCTTTCCCACATGGCGTCGTGCCAGGCACAAAAATGGCCATATATCTGGAGATTGGTTCCACGCCCAAAGAGCCAGCAGGGAAAACTATGCCTTGTTCTAAAGCTCTTTGGGAACCGCTTGCGTAGCCCCACACACGTGGGGGCTGCAGGATTTCCTGGTGCCTTCAGCCTCAAAACCACCCTTTCCAACTTGGCCCCGCGCCAGGCCCAAAAATGGCCATATGTCTGGAGACTGGTCCCACGCCCAAAGAGCCAGCAGGGAAAACTATGCCTTGTTCTAAAGCTCTTTGGGAACCGCTTGCGTAGCCCCACACACCTGGGGGCTGCAGGCTTTCCTGCTGCCTTCAGACTCAAAACCACCCTTTCCCACTTCGCATCGTGCCAGGCACAAAAATGGCCATATTTCTGGAGACTTGTCCCTTTCCCAAAGAGCCAGCAGGGAAAACTATGCCTTGTTCTAAAGCTCTTTGGGAACCGCTTGCGTAGCCCCACACACCTGGGGGCTGCAGGCTTTCCTGCTGCCTTCAGCCTCCAAACCACCTTTCCCCACGTGGCCCCGCGCCAGGCCCAAAAATGGCCATATGTCAGGAGACTGGTCCCACGCCCAAAGAGCCAGCAGGGAAAACTATGCCTTGTTCTAAAGCTCTTTGGGAAACGCTTGCGTAGACCCACACACCTGGGGGCTGCAGGCTTTCCTGCTCTCTTCAGCCTCAAAAGCACGCTTTCCCACTTGCCGCCGCGCCAGGCACAAAAATGGCTATATGTCTGGAGATTGGTCCCACGCTCAAAGAGCCAGCAGGGAAAACTATGCCTTGTTCTAAAGCTCTTTGGGAACCGCTTGCATAGCCCCACACAAACTGGGGGCTGCAGGCTTTTCTCGCGCTTTCAGCCTCAAAACCACCCTTTCCCACTTGGCGCTGCGCCAGGCCCAAAAATGGCCATATGTCTGGAGGTTGGTCCCACGCCCAAAGAGCCAGCAGGGAAAACTATGTCTTGTTCTAAAGCTCTTTGGGAACCGCTTGCGTAGCCCCACACACCTGGGGGCTGCAGGCTTTCCTGCTGCCTTCAGCCTCAAAACCACCCTTTCCCACATGGCGCCACGCCAGGCAGAAAAATGGCCATATGTCTGGAGAATGGTCCCACGCCCAAAGAGCCAGCAGGGAAAACTATGCCTTGTTCTAAAGCTCTTTGGGAACCGCTTGCGTAGCCCCACACACCTGGGGGCTGCAGGCTTTCCTGCTGCCTTCAACCTAAAAAGCACCCTTTTCCACATGGCGCCACGCCAGGCCCAAAAATGGCCATATGTCTGGAGACTGGTCCCACGCCCAAAGAGCCAGCAGGGAAAACTATGCCTTGTTCTAAAGGTCTTTGGGAACCGCTTGCGTAGCCCCACACAAAGTGGGGGCTGCAGGCTTTTCTCGCGCTTTCAGCCTCAAAACCACCCTTTCCCACTTGGCATCGCGCCAGGCACAAAAATGGCCATATTTCTGGAGACTGGTCCCAAGCCCAAAGAGCCAGCAGGGAAAACTATGCCTTGTTCTAAAGCTCTTTGGGAACCGCTTGCGTGGCCCCACAGACCTGCGGGCTGCAGGCTTTCCTGCTGCCTTCAGCCTCAAAACCACCCTTTCCCACTTGGTGTCACGCCAGGCACAAAAATGGCCATATGTCTGGAGGTTGGTCCCACGCCCAAAGAGCCAGCAGGGAAAACTATGCCTTGTTCTAAAGCTCTTTGGGAACCGTTTGCGTAGCCCCACACACCTGGGGGCTGCAGGCTTTCCTGCTCTCTTCAGCCTCAAAAGCACCCTTTCCCACTTGGCGCCGCGCCAGGCCAAAAAATGGCCATATGTCTGGAGACTGGTCCCATGCCCAAAGAGCCAGCAGGGAAAACTATGCCTTGTTCTAAAGCTCTTTGGGAACCGCTTGCGTAGCCCCACAGACCTGGGGGCTGCAGGCTTTCCTGCTGCCTTCAGCCTCAAAATCACCCTTTCCCTCTTGGCCCCGCGCCAGGCCCAAAAATGGCCATATGTCTGGAGACTGGTCCTACGCCCAAAGAGCCAGCAGGGAAAACTATGCCTTGTTCTAAAGCTCTTTGGGAACCGCTTGCGTAGCCCCACACACCTGGGGGCTGCAGGCTTTCCTGCTCTCTTAAGCCTCAAAAGCACCCTTTCCCACTTGGCGCCGCGCCAGGCCAAAAAATGGCCATATGTCTGGAGACTGGTCCCACGCCCAAAGAGCCAGCAGGGAAAACTATGCCTTGTTCTAAAGCTCTTTGGGAACCGCTTGCGTAGCCCCACACACCTGGGGACTGCAGGCTTTCCTGCTGCCTTCAGCCTCAAAACCACCCTTTCCCACTTGACCCCGCGCCAGGCACAAAAATGGCCATATGTCTGGAGGTTGGTCCCACGCCAAAGAACCAGCAGGGAAAATTATGCCTTATTCTAAAGCTCTTTGGGAACCGCTTGCGTAGCCCCACAGACCTGGGGGCTGCAGGCTTTCCTGCTGCCTTCAGCCTCAAAACCACCCTTTCCCACTTGGCGTCACGCCAGGCACAAAAATGGCCATATATCTGGAGACTGGTCCCACGCCCAAAGAGCCAGCAGGGAAAACTATGCCTTGTTCTAAAGCTCTTTGGGAACCGCTTGCGTAGCCCCACACACCTGGGGGCTGCAGGCTTTCCTGCTGCCTTCAGCCTCAAAACCACCCTTTCCCACTTGGCCCCGCGCCAGGCCCAAAAATGGCCATATGTCTGGAGACTGGTCCCACGCCCAAAGAGCCAGCAGGGAAAACTATGCCTTGTTCTAAAGCTCTTTGGGAACGGCTTGCGTAGCCCCACAGACCTGGGGGCTGCAGGCTTTCCTGCTGCCTTCAGCCTCAAAACCACCCTTTCCCACTTGGCGCCGCGCCAGGCCCAAAAATGGCCATATGTCTGGAGACTGGTCCCACGCCCAAAGAGCCAGCAGGGAAAACTATGCCTTGTTCTAAAGCTCTTTGGGAACCGCTTGCGTAGCCCCACACACCTGGGGGCTGCAGGCTTTCCTGCTGCCTTCAGCCTCAAAACCACCCTTTTCCACATGGCGTCACGCCAGGCACATAAATGGCCATATGTCTGGAGGTTGGTCCCACGCCCAAAGAGCCAGCAGGGAAAACTATGCCTTGTTCTAAAGCTCTTTGGGAACCGTTTGCGTAGCCCCACACACCTGGGGGCTGCAGGCTTTCCTGCTCTTTTCAGCCTCAAAAGCACCCTTTCCCACTTGGCGCCGCGCCAGGCCAAAAAAAGGCCATATGTCTGGAGACTGGTCCCATGCCCAAAGAGCCAGCAGGGAAAACTATGCCTTGTTCTAAAGCTCTTTGGGAACCGCTTGCGTAGCCCCACAGACCTGGGGGCTGCAGGCTTTCCTGCTGCCTTCAGCCTCAAAACCACCCTTTCCCTCTTGGCCCCGCGCCAGGCCCAAAAATGGCCATATGTCTGGAGACTGGTCCCACGCCCAAAGAGCCAGCAGGGAAAACTATGCCTTGTTCTAAAGCTCTTTGGGAACCGCTTGCGTAGCCCCACACACCTGGGGGCTGCAGGCTTTCCTGCTGCCTTCAGCCTCAAAAGCACCCTTTCCCACTTGGCGCCGCGCCAGGCCCAAAAATGGCCATATGTCTGGAGACTGGTCCCACGCCCAAAGAGCCAGCAGGGAAAACTATGCCTTGTTCTAAAGCTCTTTGGGAACCGCTTGCGTAGCCCCACACACCTGGGGACTGCAGGCTTTCCTGCTGCCTTCAGCCTCAAAACCACCCTTTCCCACTTGACCCCGCGCCAGGCACAAAAATGGCCATATGTCTGGAGGTTGGTCCCACGCCAAAGAACCAGCAGGGAAAACTATGCCTTATTCTAAAGCTCTTTGGGAACCGCTTGCGTAGCCCCACACACCTGGGGGCTGCAGGCTTTCCTGCTGCCTTCAGCCTCAAAACCACCCTTTCCCACTTGGCGTCACGCCAGGCACAAAAATGGCCATATATCTGGAGACTGGTCCCACGCCCAAAGAGCCAGCAGGGAAAACTATGCCTTGTTCTAAAGCTCTTTGTGAACCGCTTGCGTAGCCCCACACACCTGGGGGCTGCAGGCTTTCCTGCTGCCTTCAGCCTCAAAACCACCCTTTCCCACTTGGCGCCGCGCCAGGCCCAAAAATGGCCATATGTCTGGAGACTGGTCCCACGCCCAAAGAGCCAGCAGGGAAAACTATGCCTTGTTCTAAAGCTCTTTGGGAACCGCTTGCGTAGCCCCACACACCTGGGGGCTGCAGGCTTTCCTGCTGCCTTCAGCCTCAAAACCACCCTTTCCTACTTGGCATCGCGCCAGGCACATAAATGGCCATATGTCTGGAGACTGGTCCCACGCCCAAAGAGCCAGCACGGAAAACTATGCCTTGTTCTAAAGCTCTTTTGGAACCGCTTGCGTAGCCCCACACACCTGGGGGCTGCAGGCTTTCCTGCTGCCTTCAGACTCAAAACCACCCTTTCCCACTTGGCGCCGCGCCAGGCCCAAAAATGGCCATATGTCTGGAGACTGGTCCCACGCCCAAAGAGCCAGCAGGGAAAACTATGCCTTGTTCTAAAGCTCTTTGGGAAACGCTTGCGTAGACCCATACACCTGGGGGCTGCAGGCTTTCCTGCTGCCTTCAGCCTCAAAACAACCCTTTCCCACTTGGCGCTGCGCCAGGCCCAAAAATGGCGATATATATCTGGAGACTGATCCCACGCCCAAAGAGCCAGCAGGGAAAACTATGCCTTGTTCTAAAGCTCTTTGGGAACCGCTTGCGTAGCCCCACACACCTGGGGACTGCAGGCTTTCCTGCTGCCTTCAGCCTCAAAACCACCCTTTCCCACTTGGCATCGCGCCAGGCACATAAATGGCCATATGTCTGGAGACTGGTCCCACGCCCAAAGAGCCAGCACGGAAAACTATGCCTTGTTCTAAAGCTCTTTGGGAACCGTTTGCGTAGCCCCACACACCTGGGGGCTGCATGCTTTCCTGCTGCCTTCAGCCTCAAAAGCACCCTTTCCTACTTGGCATCGCGCCAGGCCCAAAAATGGCCATATGTCTGGAGACTGGTCCCACGCCCAAAGAGCCAGCAGGGAAAACTATGCCTTGTTCTAAAGCTCTTTGGGAACCGCTTGCGTAGCCCCACACACCTGGGGGCTGCAGGCTTTCCTGCTGCCTTCAGACTCAAAACCACCCTTTCCCACTTGGCGCCGCGCCAGGCCCAAAAATGTCCATATGGCTGGAGACTGGTCCCATGCCCAAAGAGCCAGCAGGGAAAACTATGCCTTGTTCTAAAGCTCTTTGGGAACCGCTTGCGTAGCCCCACACACCTGCGGGCTGCAGGCTTTCCTGCTGCCTTCAGCCTCAAAACCACCCTTTCCCAAATGGCGCCACGCCAGGCCCAAAAATGGCCATATGTCTGGAGTTTGGTCCCACGCCCAAAGAGCCAGCAGGGAAAACTATGCCTTGTTCTAAAGCTCTTTGGGAACGGCTTGCGTAGCCCCACACACGTGGGGGCTGCAGGCTTTCCTGCTGCCTTCAGACTCAAAACCACCCTTTCCCACTTGGCATCCTGCCAGGCACAAAAATGGCCATATTTCTGGAGACTGGTCCCTTTCCCAAAGAGCCAGCAGGGAAAACTATGCCTTGTTCTAAAGCTCTTTGGGAACCGCTTGCGTGGCCCAACAGACCTGCGGGCTGCAGGCATTCCTGCTGCCTTCAGCCTCAAACCCACCTTTCCCACATGGCGTCACGCCAGGCACAAAAATGGCCATATGTCTGGAGACTGGTCCCACGCCCAAAGAGCCAGCAGGGAAAACTATGTCTTGTTCTAAAGCTCTTTGGGAACCGCTTGCGTAGCCCCACAGACATGGGGGCTGCAGGCTTTCCTGCGGACTTCAGCGTCAAAACCACCCTTTTCCACATGGCGTCACGCAGGCACAAAAATGGCCATATGTCTGGAGACTGGTCCCACGCCCAAAGAGCCAGCAGGGAAAACTATGCCTTGTTCTAAAGCTCTTTGGGAACCGCTTGCGTAGCCCCACACACCTGGGGGCTGCAGGCTTTCCTGCTGCCTTCAGCCTCAAAACCACCCTTTCCCACTTGGCGCCGCGCCAGGCCCAAAAATGGCCATATGTCTGGAGACTGGTCCCACGCCCAAAGAGCCAGCAGGGAAAACTATGCCTTGTTCTAAAGCTCTTTGGGAACCGCTTGCGTAGCCCCACACACCTGGGGGCTGCAGGCTTTCCTGCTGCCTTCAGCCTCAAAACCACCCTTTCCTACTTGGCATCGCGCCAGGCACATAAATGGCCATATGTCTGGAGACTGGTCCCACGCCCAAAGAGCCAGCACGGAAAACTATGCCTTGTTCTAAAGCTCTTTTGGAACCGCTTGCGTAGCCCCACACACCTGGGGGCTGCAGGCTTTCCTGCTGCCTTCAGACTCAAAACCACCCTTTCCCACTTGGCGCCGCGCCAGGCCCAAAAATGGCCATATGTCTGGAGATTGGTCCCACGCCCAAAGAGCCAGCAGGGAAAACTATGCCTTGTTCTAAAGCTCTTTGGGAAACGCTTGCGTAGCCCCATACACCTGGGGGCTGCAGGCTTTCCTGCTGCCTTCAGCCTCAAAACAACCCTTTCCCACTTGGCGCTGCGCCAGGCCCAAAAATGGCCATATGTCTGGAGACTGGTCCCACGCCCAAAGAGCCAGCAGGGAAAACTATGCCTTGTTCTAAAGCTCTTTGGGAACCACTTGCGTGGCCCCACAGACCTGCGGGCTGAAGGCTTTCCTGCTGCCTTCAGCCTCAAACCCACCTTTCCCACATGGCGTCACGCCAGGCACAAAAATAGCCATATGTCTGCAGGTTGGCCCCACGCCCAAAGAGCCAGCAGGGAAAACTATGCCTTGTTCTAAAGCTCTTTGGGAACCACTTGCGTAGCCCCACACACCTGGGGGCTGCAGGCTTTCCTGCTCTCTTCAGCCTCAAACCCACCTTTCCCACATGGCGTCACGCCAGGCACAAAGATGGCCATATGTCTGGACTTTGGTCCCACGCCCAAAGAGCCAGCAGGGAAAACTATGCCTTGTTCTAAAGCTCTTTGGGAACCGCTTGCGTAGCCCCACACACCTGGGGGCTGCAGGCTTTCCTGCTGCCTTCAGCCCCAAAAGAACCCTTTCCCTCTTGGCGCCGCGCCAGGCCCAAAAATGGCCATATGTCTGAAGATTGGTCCCACGCCCAAAGAGCCAGCAGGGAAAACTATGCCTTGTTCTAAAGCTCTTTGGGAACCACTTGCGTAGCCCCACACACCTGGGGGCTGCAGGCTTTCCTGCTCTCTTCAGCCTCAAAAGCACGCTTTCCCACTTGGCGCCGCGCCAGGCCCAAAAATGGCCATATGTCTGGAGACTGGTCCCACGCCCAAAGAGCCATCAGGGAAAACTATGCCTTGTTCTAAAGCTCTTTGGGAATCGCTTGCGTAGCCCCACACACCTGGGGGCTGCAGACTTTCCTGCTGCCTTCAGCCTCAACACCAACCTTTCCCACTTGGCATCGTGACAGGCCCAAAAATGGCCATATTTCTGGAGACTGGTCCCTTTCCCAAAGAGCCAGCAGGGAAAACTATGCCTTGTTCTAAAGCTCTTTTGGAACCGCTTGCGTGGCCCCACACACCTGGGGGCTGCAGGCTTTCCTGCTGCCTTCAGCCTCAAACCCACCTTTCCCACATGGCGTCACGCCAGGCACAAAAATGGCCATATGTCTGGAGGTTGGTCCCACGCCCAAAGAGCCAGCAGGGAAAACTATGCCTTGTTCTAAAGGTCTTTGGGAACCACTTGCGTAGCCCCACAGACCTGGGGGCTGCAGGCTTTCCTGCTCTCTTCAGCCTCAAAAGAACCCTTTCCCACTTGGCGCCGCGCCAGGCCCAAAAATGGCCATATGTCTGGAGACTGGTCCCACGCCCAAAGAGCCAGCAGGGAAAACTATGCCTTGTTCTAAAGCTCTTTGGGAACCACTTGCGTAGCCCCACACACCTGGGGGCTGCAGGCTTTCCTGCTCTCTTCAGCCTCAAAAGCACGCTTTCCCACTTGGCGCCGCGCCAGGCCCAAAAATGGCCATATGTCTGGAGACTGGTCCCACGCCCAAAGAGCCAGCAGGGAAAACTATGCCTTGTTCTAAAGCTCTTTGGGAATCGCTTGCGTAGCCCCACACACCTGGGGGCTGCAGACTTTCCTGCTGCCTTCAGCCTCAACACCAACCTTTCCTACTTGGCGCTCCGCCAGGCATAAAAATGGCCATATGTCTGGAAATTGGTCCCAAGCCTAAAGAGGCAGCAGGGAAAACTATGCCTTGTTCTAAAGCTCTTTGGGAACCGCTTGCGTAGCCCCACACACCTGGGGGCTGCAGGCTTTCCTGCTGCCTTCAGACTCAAAACCACCCTTTCCCACTTGGCATCGTGACAGGCCCAAAAATGGCCATATTTCTGGAGACTGGTCCCTTTCCCAAAGAGCCAGCAGGGAAAACTATGCCTTGTTCTAAAGCTCTTTGGGAACCGCTTGCGTGGCCCCACACACCTGGGGGCTGCAGGCTTTCCTGCTGCCTTCAGCCTCAAACCCACCTTTCCCACATGGCGTCACGCCAGGCACAAAAATGGCCATATGTCTGGAGGTTGGTCCCACGCCCAAAGAGCCAGCAGGGAAAACTATGCCTTGTTCTAAAGGTCTTTGGGAACCACTTGCGTAGCCCCACACACCTGGGGGCTGCAGGCTTTGCTGCTCTCTTCAGCCTCAAAAGAACCCTTTCCCACTTGGCGCCGCGCCAGGCCCAAAAATGGCCATATGTCTGGAGACTGGTCCCACGCCCAAAGAGCCAGCAGGGAAAACTATGCCTTGTTCTAAAGCTCTTTGGGAATCGCTTGCGTAGCCCCACACACCTGGGGGCTGCAGGCTTTCCTGCTGCCTTCAGCCTCAAAACCACCCTTTCCTACTTGGCGCTCCGCCAGGCATAAAACTGGCCATATGTCTGGAAATTGGTCCCACGCCTAAAGAGGCAGCAGGGAAAATTATGCCTTGTTCTAAAGCTCTTTGGGAACCACTTGCGTAGCCCCACAGACCTGGGGGCTGCAGGCTTTCCTGCTCTCTTCAGCCTCAAAAGCACGCTTTCCCACTTGGCGCCGCGCCACGCCCAAAAATGGCCATATGTCTGGAGACTGGTCCCACGCCCCAAGAGCCAGCAGGGAAAACTATGCCTTGTTCTAAAGCTCTTTGGGAATCGCTTGCGTAGCCCCACACACCTGGGGGCTGCAGGCTTTCCTGCTGCCTTCAGCCTCAAAACCACCCTTTTCCACATGGCGTCACGCCAGGCACAAAAATGGCCATATGTCTGGAGGTTGGTCCCACGCCCAAAGAGCCAGCAGGGAAAACTATGCCTTGTTCTAAAGCTCTTTGGGAACCGCTTGCGTAACCCCACACACCTGGGGGCTGCAGGCTTTCCTGCTGCCTTCAGCCTCAAAACCACCCTTTCCCACTTGGCGCCGCGCCAGGCCCAAAAATGGCCATATGTCTGGAGATTGGTCCCACGCCCAAAGAGCCAGCAGGGAAAACTATGCCTTGTTCTAAAGCTCTTTGGGAACGGCTTGCGTAGCCCCACAGACCTGGGGGCTGCAGGCTTTCCTGCTGCCTTCAGCCTCAAAACCACCCTTTCCCACTTGGCGCTGCGCCAGGCCCAAAAATGGCCATATGTCTGGAGGTTGGTCCCACGCCCAAAGAGCCAGCAGGGAAAACTATGCCTTGTTCTAAAGCTCTTTGGGAACCGATTGCGTAGCCCCACACACCTGGGGGCTGCAGGCTTTTCTCTCGCTTTCAGCCTCAAAACCACCCTTTTCAACATGGCGCCACGCCAGGCACAAAAATGGCCATATGTCTGGAGACTGGTCCCACGCCCAAAGAGCCAGCAGGGAAAACTATGCCTTGTTCTAAAGCTCTTTGGGAACCGCTTGCGTGGCCCCACACACCTGGGGGCTGCAGGCTTTCCTGCTGCCGTCAGCCTCAAAACCACCTTTCCCACATGGCGTCACGCCCGGCACAAAAATGGCCATATGTCTGGAGACTGGTCCCACGCCCAAAGAGCCAGCAGGGAAAACTATGCCTTGTTCTAAAGCTCTTTGGGAAACGCTTGCGTAGCCCCACACACCTGGGGGCTGCAGGCTTTCCTGCTGCCTTCAGCCTCAAAAGAACCCTTTCCCACTTGGCGCCGCGCCAGGCCCAAAAATGGCCATATGTCTGAAGATTGGTCCCACGCCCAAAGAGCCAGCAGGGAAAACTATGCCTTGTTCTAAAGGTCTTTGGGAACCACTTGCGTAGCCCCACACACCTGGGGGCTGCAGGCTTTCCTGCTCTCTTCAGCCTCAAAAGCACGCTTTCCCACTTGGTGCCGCGCCAGGCCCAATAATGGCCATATGTCTGGAGACTGGTCCCACGCCCAAAGAGCCAGCAGGAAAAACTATGCCTTGTTCTAAAGCTCTTTGGGAACCGCTTGCGTAGCCCCACACACCTGGGGGCTGCAGGCTTTTCTCGCGCTTTCAGCCTCAAACCCACCCTTTTCCACATGGCGTCATGCCAGGCACAAAAATGGCCATATGTCTGGAGACTGGTCCCACGCCCAAAGAGCCAGCAGGGAAAACTATGCCTTGTTCTAAAGCTCTTTGGGAACCGCTTGCGTAGCCCCACACACCTGGGGGCTGCAGGCTTTCCTGCTGCCTTCAGCCTCAAAACCACCCTTTCCCACTTGCCATCGCGCCAGGCCAAAAAATGGCCATATGTCTGGAGATTGGTTCCACGCACAAAGAGCCAGCAGGGAAAACTATGCCTTGTTCTAAAGCTCTTTGGGAACCGCTTGCGTAGCCCCACACACCTGGGGGCTGCAGGCTTTCCTGCTGCCTTCAACCTCAAAACCACCCTTTCCCACTTGGCATCGCGCCAGGCCCAAAAATGGCCATATATCTGGGGACTGGTCCCACGCCCAAAGAGCCAGCAGGGAAAATTATGCCTTGTTCTAAAGCTCTTTGGGAACCGCTTGCGTGGCCCCACACACCTGGGGGCTGCAGGCTTTCCTGCTCTCTTCAGTGTCAAAAGCACCCTTTCCCACTTGGCGCCGCGCCAGGCCCAAAAATGGCCATATGTCTGGAAACTGGTCCCACGCCCCAAGAGCCAGCAGGGAAAACTATGCCTTGTTCTAAAGCTCTTTGGGAACCGCTTGCGTAGCCCCACACACCTGGGGGCTGCAGGCTTTCCTGCTGCCTTCAGACTCAAAACCACCCTTTCCCACTTGGCGCTGCGCCAGGCCCAAAAATGGCCATATATCTGGAGACTGGTCCCACGCCCAAAGAGCCAGCAGGGAAAACTATGCCTTGTTCTAAAGCTCTTTGGGAACCGCTTGCGTAGCCCCACAGACCTGGTGGCTGCAGGCTTTTCTTGCGCTTTCATCCTCAAAACCACCCTTTTCCACATGGCGTCACGCCAGGCACAAAAATGGCCATATGTCTGGAGGTTGGTCCCACGCCCAAAGAGCCAGCAGGGAAAACTATGCCTTGTTCTAAAGCTCTTTGGGAACCTCTTGCGTAGCCCCACACACCTGTAGGCTGCAGGCTTTCCTGCTGCCTTCAGCCTCAAAACCACCTTTTCCCACTTGGCCCCGCGCCAGGCCCAAAAATGGCCATATGTCTGGAGACTGGTCCCACGCCCAAAGAGCCAGCAGGGAAAACTATGCCTTGTTCTAAAGCTCTTTGGGAACCGCTTGCGTAGCCCCACACACCTGGGGGCTGCAGGCTTTCCTGCTGCCTTCAGCCTCAAAACCACCCTTTCCCACATGGCGCCACGACAGGCACAAAAATGGCCATATGTCTGGAGACTGGTCCCACGCCCAAAGAGCCAGCAGGGAAAACTATGCCTTGTTCTAAAGCTCTTTGGGAACCGCTTGCGTAGCCCCACAGACCTGGGGGCTGCAGGCTTTCCTGCTGACTTCAGCCTCAAAAGCACCCTTTTCCACATGGCGTCACGCCAGGCACAAAAATGGGCATATGTCTGGAGACTGGTCCCACGCCCAAAGAGCCAGCAGGGAAAACTATGCCTTGTTCTAAAGCTCTTTGGGAACCGCTTGCGTAGCCCCACAGACCTGGGGGCTGCAGGCTTTCCTGCTGCCTTCAGCCTCAAAACCACCCTTTCCCACTTGGCGCCACGCCAGGCCCAAAAATGGCCATATGTCTGGAGGTTGGTCCCACGCCTAAAGAGCCAGCAGGGAAAACTATGCCTTGTTCTAAAGCTCTTTGGGAACCTCTTGCGTAGCCCCACAGACCTGGGGGCTGCAGGCTTTCCTGCTGCCTTCAGCCTCAAAAACACCATTTCCCACTTGGCGCCAAGCCAGGCCCAAAAATGGCCATATGTCTGGAGACTGGTCCCTTTCACAAAGAGCCAGCAGGGAAAACTATGCCTTGTTCTAAAGCTCTTTGGGCACCGCTTGCGTAGCCCCACACACCTGGGGGCTGCAGGCTTTCCTGCCGCCTTCAACCTCAAAAGAACCCTTTTCCACATGGCGTCACGGCAGGCAGAAAAATGGCCATATGTCTGGAGGTTGGTCCCACGCCCAAAGAGCCAGCAGGGAAAATTATGCCTTGTTCTTAAGCTCTTTGGGAACCGCTTGCGTAGCCCCACACACCTGGGGGCTGCAGGCTTTCCTGCTCTCTTCAGCCTCAAAAGAAACCTTTTGCAATTGGCGCCGCGCCAGGCCCAAAAATGGCCATATGTCTGGAGAATGGTCCCACGCCCAAAGAGCCAGCAGGGAAAACTATGCCTTGTTCTAAAGCTCTTTGGGAACCGCTTGCGTAGCCCCACACACCTGGGGGCTGCAGGCTTTCCTGCTGCCTTCAGCCTCAAAACCACCCTTTCCCACTTGGTGCAGCGCCAGGCACATAAATGGCCATATTTCTGGAGACTGGTCCCTTTCCCAAAGAGCCAGCAGGGAAAACTATGCCTTGTTCTAAAGCTCTTTGGGAACCGCTTGCGTGGCCCCACACACCTGGGGGCTGCAGGCTTTCCTGCTGCCTTCAACCTCAAAAGCACACCCTTTTCCACATGGCGTCACGCCAGGCACAAAAATGGCCATATGTCTGGAGGTTGGTCCCACGCCCAAAGAGCCAGCAGGGAAAACTATGCCTTGTTCTAAAGCTCTTTGGGAACCGCTTGCGTAACCCCACACACCTGGGGGCTGCAGGCTTTCCTGCTGCCTTCAGCCTCAAAACCACCCTTTCCCACTTGGCGCCGCGCCAGGCCCAAAAATGGCCATATGTCTGGAGATTGGTCCCACGCCCAAAGAGCCAGCAGGGAAAACTATGCCTTGTTCTAAAGCTCTTTGGGAACGGCTTGCGTAGCCCCACAGACCTGGGGGCTGCAGGCTTTCCTGCTGCCTTCAGCCTCAAAACCACCCTTTCCCACTTGGCGCTGCGCCAGGCCCAAAAATGGCCATATGTCTGGAGGTTGGTCCCACGCCCAAAGAGCCAGCAGGGAAAACTATGCCTTGTTCTAAAGCTCTTTGGGAACCGATTGCGTAGCCCCACACACCTGGGGGCTGCAGGCTTTTCTCTCGCTTTCAGCCTCAAAACCACCCTTTTCAACATGGCGCCACGCCAGGCACAAAAATGGCCATATGTCTGGAGACTGGTCCCACGCCCAAAGAGCCAGCAGGGAAAACTATGCCTTGTTCTAAAGCTCTTTGGGAACCGCTTGCGTGGCCCCACACACCTGGGGGCTGCAGGCTTTCCTGCTGCCGTCAGCCTCAAAACCACCTTTCCCACATGGCGTCACGCCCGGCACAAAAATGGCCATATGTCTGGAGACTGGTCCCACGCCCAAAGAGCCAGCAGGGAAAACTATGCCTTGTTCTAAAGCTCTTTGGGAAACGCTTGCGTAGCCCCACACACCTGGGGGCTGCAGGCTTTCCTGCTGCCTTCAGCCTCAAAAGAACCCTTTCCCACTTGGCGCCGCGCCAGGCCCAAAAATGGCCATATGTCTGAAGATTGGTCCCACGCCCAAAGAGCCAGCAGGGAAAACTATGCCTTGTTCTAAAGGTCTTTGGGAACCACTTGCGTAGCCCCACACACCTGGGGGCTGCAGGCTTTCCTGCTCTCTTCAGCCTCAAAAGCACGCTTTCCCACTTGGTGCCGCGCCAGGCCCAATAATGGCCATATGTCTGGAGACTGGTCCCACGCCCAAAGAGCCAGCAGGAAAAACTATGCCTTGTTCTAAAGCTCTTTGGGAACCGCTTGCGTAGCCCCACACACCTGGGGGCTGCAGGCTTTTCTCGCGCTTTCAGCCTCAAACCCACCCTTTTCCACATGGCGTCATGCCAGGCACAAAAATGGCCATATGTCTGGAGACTGGTCCCACGCCCAAAGAGCCAGCAGGGAAAACTATGCCTTGTTCTAAAGCTCTTTGGGAACCGCTTGCGTAGCCCCACACACCTGGGGGCTGCAGGCTTTCCTGCTGCCTTCAGCCTCAAAACCACCCTTTCCCACTTGCCATCGCGCCAGGCCAAAAAATGGCCATATGTCTGGAGATTGGTTCCACGCACAAAGAGCCAGCAGGGAAAACTATGCCTTGTTCTAAAGCTCTTTGGGAACCGCTTGCGTAGCCCCACACACCTGGGGGCTGCAGGCTTTCCTGCTGCCTTCAACCTCAAAACCACCCTTTCCCACTTGGCATCGCGCCAGGCCCAAAAATGGCCATATATCTGGGGACTGGTCCCACGCCCAAAGAGCCAGCAGGGAAAATTATGCCTTGTTCTAAAGCTCTTTGGGAACCGCTTGCGTGGCCCCACACACCTGGGGGCTGCAGGCTTTCCTGCTCTCTTCAGTGTCAAAAGCACCCTTTCCCACTTGGCGCCGCGCCAGGCCCAAAAATGGCCATATGTCTGGAAACTGGTCCCACGCCCCAAGAGCCAGCAGGGAAAACTATGCCTTGTTCTAAAGCTCTTTGGGAACCGCTTGCGTAGCCCCACACACCTGGGGGCTGCAGGCTTTCCTGCTGCCTTCAGACTCAAAACCACCCTTTCCCACTTGGCGCTGCGCCAGGCCCAAAAATGGCCATATATCTGGAGACTGGTCCCACGCCCAAAGAGCCAGCAGGGAAAACTATGCCTTGTTCTAAAGCTCTTTGGGAACCGCTTGCGTAGCCCCACACACCTGGGGGCTGCAGGCTTTTCTTGCGCTTTCATCCTCAAAACCACCCTTTTCCACATGGCGTCACGCCAGGCACAAAAATGGCCATATGTCTGGAGGTTGGTCCCACGCCCAAAGAGCCAGCAGGGAAAACTATGCCTTGTTCTAAAGCTCTTTGGGAACCTCTTGCGTAGCCCCACACACCTGTAGGCTGCAGGCTTTCCTGCTGCCTTCAGCCTCAAAACCACCTTTTCCCACTTGGCCCCGCGCCAGGCCCAAAAATGGCCATATGTCTGGAGACTGGTCCCACGCCCAAAGAGCCAGCAGGGAAAACTATGCCTTGTTCTAAAGCTCTTTGGGAACCGCTTGCGTAGCCCCACACACCTGGGGGCTGCAGGCTTTCCTGCTGCCTTCAGCCTCAAAACCACCCTTTCCCACATGGCGCCACGACAGGCACAAAAATGGCCATATGTCTGGAGACTGGTCCCACGCCCAAAGAGCCAGCAGGGAAAACTATGCCTTGTTCTAAAGCTCTTTGGGAACCGCTTGCGTAGCCCCACACACCTGGGGGCTGCAGGCTTTCCTGCTGACTTCAGCCTCAAAAGCACCCTTTTCCACATGGCGTCACGCCAGGCACAAAAATGGGCATATGTCTGGAGACTGGTCCCACGCCCAAAGAGCCAGCAGGGAAAACTATGCCTTGTTCTAAAGCTCTTTGGGAACCGCTTGCGTAGCCCCACAGACCTGGGGGCTGCAGGCTTTCCTGCTGCCTTCAGCCTCAAAACCACCCTTTCCCACTTGGCGCCACGCCAGGCCCAAAAATGGCCATATGTCTGGAGGTTGGTCCCACGCCTAAAGAGCCAGCAGGGAAAACTATGCCTTGTTCTAAAGCTCTTTGGGAACCTCTTGCGTAGCCCCACAGACCTGGGGGCTGCAGGCTTTCCTGCTGCCTTCAGCCTCAAAAACACCATTTCCCACTTGGCGCCAAGCCAGGCCCAAAAATGGCCATATGTCTGGAGACTGGTCCCTTTCACAAAGAGCCAGCAGGGAAAACTATGCCTTGTTCTAAAGCTCTTTGGGCACCGCTTGCGTAGCCCCACACACCTGGGGGCTGCAGGCTTTCCTGCCGCCTTCAACCTCAAAAGAACCCTTTTCCACATGGCGTCACGGCAGGCAGAAAAATGGCCATATGTCTGGAGGTTGGTCCCACGCCCAAAGAGCCAGCAGGGAAAATTATGCCTTGTTCTTAAGCTCTTTGGGAACCGCTTGCGTAGCCCCACACACCTGGGGGCTGCAGGCTTTCCTGCTCTCTTCAGCCTCAAAAGAAACCTTTTGCAATTGGCGCCGCGCCAGGCCCAAAAATGGCCATATGTCTGGAGAATGGTCCCACGCCCAAAGAGCCAGCAGGGAAAACTATGCCTTGTTCTAAAGCTCTTTGGGAACCGCTTGCGTAGCCCCACACACCTGGGGGCTGCAGGCTTTCCTGCTGCCTTCAGCCTCAAAACCACCCTTTCCCACTTGGTGCAGCGCCAGGCACATAAATGGCCATATTTCTGGAGACTGGTCCCTTTCCCAAAGAGCCAGCAGGGAAAACTATGCCTTGTTCTAAAGCTCTTTGGGAACCGCTTGCGTGGCCCCACACACCTGGGGGCTGCAGGCTTTCCTGCTGCCTTCAACCTCAAAAGCACACCCTTTTCCACATGGCGTTACGCCAGGCACAAAAATGGCCATATGTCTGGAGGTTGGTCCCACGCCCAAAGAGCCAGCAGGGAAAACTATGCCTTGTTCTAAAGCTCTTTGGGAACCGCTTGCGTAGCCCCACACACCTGGGGGCTGCAGGCTTTCCTGCTGCCTTCAGACTCAAAACCACCCTTTCCCACTTGGCGCTGCGCCAGGCACAAAAATGGCCATATGTCTGGAGACTGGTCCCACGCCCAAAGAGCCAGCAGGGAAAACTATGCCTTGTTCTAAAGCTCTTTGGGAACCGCTTGCGTAGCCCCACACACCTGGGGGCTGCAGGCTTTCCTGCTCTCTTCAGCCTCAAAACCACCCTTTCCCACATGGCGCTCCGCCAGGCACAAAAATGGCCATATGTCTGGAGACTGGTCCCACGCCCAAAGAGCCAGCAGGGAAAACTATGCCTTGTTCTAAAGCTCTTTGGGAACCGCTTGCGTAGCCCCACACACCTGGGGGCTGCAGGCTTTCCTGCTGCCTTCAGCCTCAAAACCACCCTTTCCCACTTGGCCCCGCGCCAGGCCCAAAAATGGCCATATGTCAGGAGACTGGTCCCATGCCCAAAGAGCCAGCACGGAAAACTATGCCTTGTTCTAAAGCTCTTTGGGAACCGCTTGCGTAGCCCCACAGACCTGGGGGCTGCAGGCTTTCCTGCTGCCTTCAGCCTCAAAACCACCCTTTCCCACTTGGCGCCGCGCCAGACCCAAAAATGGCCATATGTCTGGAGGCTGGTCCCACGCCCGAAGAGCCAGCAGGGAAAACTATGCCTTGTTCTAAAGCTCTTTGGGAACCGCTTGCGTAGCCCCACACACCTGGGGGCTGCAGGCTTTCCTGCTGCCTTCAGACTCAAAACCACCCTTTCCCACTTGGCATCGTGCCAGGCACAAAAATGGCCATATGTCTGGAGGTTGGTCCCACGCCCAAAGAGCCAGCAGGGAAAACTATGCCTTGTTCTAAAGCTCTTTGGGAACCGCTTGCGTAGCCCCACACACCTGCGGGCTGCAGGCTTTCCTGCTGACTTCAGCCTCAAAAGAAACCTTTCGCAATTGGCGCCCCGCCAGGCCCAAAAATGGCCATATGTCTGAAGATTGGTCCCACGCCCAAAGAGCCAGCAGGGAAAACTATGCCTTGTTCTAAAGCTCTTTGTGAACCGCTTGCGTAGCCCCACACACCTGGGGGCTGCAGGCTTTCCTGCTGCCTTCAGCCTCAAAACAACCCTTTCCCACATGGCGTCGTGCCAGGCACAAAAATGGCCATATATCTGGAGATTGGTTCCACGCCCAAAGAGCCAGCAGGGAAAACTATGCCTTGTTCTAAAGCTCTTTGGGAACCGCTTGCGTAGCCCCACACACGTGGGGGCTGCAGGATTTCCTGGTGCCTTCAGCCTCAAAACCACCCTTTCCAACTTGGCCCCGCGCCAGGCCCAAAAATGGCCATATGTCTGGAGACTGGTCCCACGCCCAAAGAGCCAGCAGGGAAAACTATGCCTTGTTCTAAAGCTCTTTGGGAACCGCTTGCGTAGCCCCACACACCTGGGGGCTGCAGGCTTTCCTGCTGCCTTCAGACTCAAAACCACCCTTTCCCACTTCGCATCGTGCCAGGCACAAAAATGGCCATATTTCTGGAGACTTGTCCCTTTCCCAAAGAGCCAGCAGGGAAAACTATGCCTTGTTCTAAAGCTCTTTGGGAACCGCTTGCGTAGCCCCACACACCTGGGGGCTGCAGGCTTTCCTGCTGCCTTCAGCCTCCAAACCACCTTTCCCCACGTGGCCCCGCGCCAGGCCCAAAAATGGCCATATGTCAGGAGACTGGTCCCACGCCCAAAGAGCCAGCAGGGAAAACTATGCCTTGTTCTAAAGGTCTTTGGGAAACGCTTGCGTAGCCCCACACACCTGGGGGCTGCAGGCTTTCCTGCTCTCTTCAGCCTCAAAAGCACGCTTTCCCACTTGCCGCCGCGCCAGGCACAAAAATGGCTATATGTCTGGAGATTGGTCCCACGCTCAAAGAGCCAGCAGGGAAAACTATGCCTTGTTCTAAAGCTCTTTGGGAACCGCTTGCATAGCCCCACACAAACTGGGGGCTGCAGGCTTTTCTCGCGCTTTCAGCCTCAAAACCACCCTTTCCCACTTGGCGCTGCGCCAGGCCCAAAAATGGCCATATGTCTGGAGGTTGGTCCCACGCCCAAAGAGCCAGCAGGGAAAACTATGTCTTGTTCTAAAGCTCTTTGGGAACCGCTTGCGTAGCCCCACACACCTGGGGGCTGCAGGCTTTCCTGCTGCCTTCAACCTCAAAAGCACCCTTTTTCACATGGCGTCACGCCAGGCACAGAAATGGCCATATGTCTGGAGGTTGGTCCCACGCCCAAAGAGCCAGCAGGGAAAACTATGCCTTGTTCTAAAGCTCTTTGGGAACCGCTTGCTTAGCCCCACACACCTGGGGGCTGCAGGCTTTCCTGCTCTCTTCAGCCTCAAAACCACCCTTTCCCACTTGGCGCCGCGCCAGGCCCAAAAATGGCCATATGTCTGGAGACTGGTCCCACGCCCAAAGAGCCAGCAGGGAAAACTATGCCTTGTTCTAAAGCTCTTTGGGAACCGCTTGCGTAGCCCCACACACCTGGGGGCTGCAGGCTTTCCTGCTGCCTTCAGCCTCAAAACCACCCTTTCCCACTTGGCATCGCGCCAGGCCCAAAAATGGCCATATGTCTGGAGGTTGGTCCCACGCCCAAAGAGCCAGCAGGGAAAACTATGCCTTGTTCTAAAGCTCTTTGGGAACCTCTTGCGTAGCCCCACACACCTGTAGGCTGCAGGCTTTCCTGCTGCCTTCAGCCTCAAAACCACCTTTTCCCACTTGGCCCCGCGCCAGGCCCAAAAATGGCCATATGTCTGGAGACTGGTCCCACGCCCAAAGAGCCAGCAGGGAAAACTATGCCTTGTTCTAAAGCTCTTTGGGAACCGCTTGCGTAGCCCCACACACCTGGGGGCTGCAGGCTTTCCTGCTGCCTTCAGCCTCAAAACCACCCTTTCCCACATGGCGCCACGACAGGCACAAAAATGGCCATATGTCTGGAGACTGGTCCCACGCCCAAAGAGCCAGCAGGGAAAACTATGCCTTGTTCTAAAGCTCTTTGGGAACCGCTTGCGTAGCCCCACACACCTGGGGGCTGCAGGCTTTCCTGCTGACTTCAGCCTCAAAAGCACCCTTTTCCACATGGCGTCACGCCAGGCACAAAAATGGGCATATGTCTGGAGACTGGTCCCACGCCCAAAGAGCCAGCAGGGAAAACTATGCCTTGTTCTAAAGCTCTTTGGGAACCGCTTGCGTAGCCCCACAGACCTGGGGGCTGCAGGCTTTCCTGCTGCCTTCAGCCTCAAAACCACCCTTTCCCACTTGGCGCCACGCCAGGCCCAAAAATGGCCATATGTCTGGAGGTTGGTCCCACGCCTAAAGAGCCAGCAGGGAAAACTATGCCTTGTTCTAAAGCTCTTTGGGAACCTCTTGCGTAGCCCCACAGACCTGGGGGCTGCAGGCTTTCCTGCTGCCTTCAGCCTCAAAAACACCATTTCCCACTTGGCGCCAAGCCAGGCCCAAAAATGGCCATATGTCTGGAGACTGGTCCCTTTCACAAAGAGCCAGCAGGGAAAACTATGCCTTGTTCTAAAGCTCTTTGGGCACCGCTTGCGTAGCCCCACACACCTGGGGGCTGCAGGCTTTCCTGCCGCCTTCAACCTCAAAAGAACCCTTTTCCACATGGCGTCACGGCAGGCAGAAAAATGGCCATATGTCTGGAGGTTGGTCCCACGCCCAAAGAGCCAGCAGGGAAAATTATGCCTTGTTCTTAAGCTCTTTGGGAACCGCTTGCGTAGCCCCACACACCTGGGGGCTGCAGGCTTTCCTGCTCTCTTCAGCCTCAAAAGAAACCTTTTGCAATTGGCGCCGCGCCAGGCCCAAAAATGGCCATATGTCTGGAGAATGGTCCCACGCCCAAAGAGCCAGCAGGGAAAACTATGCCTTGTTCTAAAGCTCTTTGGGAACCGCTTGCGTAGCCCCACACACCTGGGGGCTGCAGGCTTTCCTGCTGCCTTCAGCCTCAAAACCACCCTTTCCCACTTGGTGCAGCGCCAGGCACATAAATGGCCATATTTCTGGAGACTGGTCCCTTTCCCAAAGAGCCAGCAGGGAAAACTATGCCTTGTTCTAAAGCTCTTTGGGAACCGCTTGCGTGGCCCCACACACCTGGGGGCTGCAGGCTTTCCTGCTGCCTTCAACCTCAAAAGCACACCCTTTTCCACATGGCGTTACGCCAGGCACAAAAATGGCCATATGTCTGGAGGTTGGTCCCACGCCCAAAGAGCCAGCAGGGAAAACTATGCCTTGTTCTAAAGCTCTTTGGGAACCGCTTGCGTAGCCCCACACACCTGGGGGCTGCAGGCTTTCCTGCTGCCTTCAGACTCAAAACCACCCTTTCCCACTTGGCGCTGCGCCAGGCACAAAAATGGCCATATGTCTGGAGACTGGTCCCACGCCCAAAGAGCCAGCAGGGAAAACTATGCCTTGTTCTAAAGCTCTTTGGGAACCGCTTGCGTAGCCCCACACACCTGGGGGCTGCAGGCTTTCCTGCTCTCTTCAGCCTCAAAACCACCCTTTCCCACATGGCGCTCCGCCAGGCACAAAAATGGCCATATGTCTGGAGACTGGTCCCACGCCCAAAGAGCCAGCAGGGAAAACTATGCCTTGTTCTAAAGCTCTTTGGGAACCGCTTGCGTAGCCCCACACACCTGGGGGCTGCAGGCTTTCCTGCTGCCTTCAGCCTCAAAACCACCCTTTCCCACTTGGCCCCGCGCCAGGCCCAAAAATGGCCATATGTCAGGAGACTGGTCCCATGCCCAAAGAGCCAGCACGGAAAACTATGCCTTGTTCTAAAGCTCTTTGGGAACCGCTTGCGTAGCCCCACAGACCTGGGGGCTGCAGGCTTTCCTGCTGCCTTCAGCCTCAAAACCACCCTTTCCCACTTGGCGCCGCGCCAGACCCAAAAATGGCCATATGTCTGGAGGCTGGTCCCACGCCCGAAGAGCCAGCAGGGAAAACTATGCCTTGTTCTAAAGCTCTTTGGGAACCGCTTGCGTAGCCCCACACACCTGGGGGCTGCAGGCTTTCCTGCTGCCTTCAGACTCAAAACCACCCTTTCCCACTTGGCATCGTGCCAGGCACAAAAATGGCCATATGTCTGGAGGTTGGTCCCACGCCCAAAGAGCCAGCAGGGAAAACTATGCCTTGTTCTAAAGCTCTTTGGGAACCGCTTGCGTAGCCCCACACACCTGCGGGCTGCAGGCTTTCCTGCTGACTTCAGCCTCAAAAGAAACCTTTCGCAATTGGCGCCCCGCCAGGCCCAAAAATGGCCATATGTCTGAAGATTGGTCCCACGCCCAAAGAGCCAGCAGGGAAAACTATGCCTTGTTCTAAAGCTCTTTGTGAACCGCTTGCGTAGCCCCACACACCTGGGGGCTGCAGGCTTTCCTGCTGCCTTCAGCCTCAAAACAACCCTTTCCCACATGGCGTCGTGCCAGGCACAAAAATGGCCATATATCTGGAGATTGGTTCCACGCCCAAAGAGCCAGCAGGGAAAACTATGCCTTGTTCTAAAGCTCTTTGGGAACCGCTTGCGTAGCCCCACACACGTGGGGGCTGCAGGATTTCCTGGTGCCTTCAGCCTCAAAACCACCCTTTCCAACTTGGCCCCGCGCCAGGCCCAAAAATGGCCATATGTCTGGAGACTGGTCCCACGCCCAAAGAGCCAGCAGGGAAAACTATGCCTTGTTCTAAAGCTCTTTGGGAACCGCTTGCGTAGCCCCACACACCTGGGGGCTGCAGGCTTTCCTGCTGCCTTCAGACTCAAAACCACCCTTTCCCACTTCGCATCGTGCCAGGCACAAAAATGGCCATATTTCTGGAGACTTGTCCCTTTCCCAAAGAGCCAGCAGGGAAAACTATGCCTTGTTCTAAAGCTCTTTGGGAACCGCTTGCGTAGCCCCACACACCTGGGGGCTGCAGGCTTTCCTGCTGCCTTCAGCCTCCAAACCACCTTTCCCCACGTGGCCCCGCGCCAGGCCCAAAAATGGCCATATGTCAGGAGACTGGTCCCACGCCCAAAGAGCCAGCAGGGAAAACTATGCCTTGTTCTAAAGGTCTTTGGGAAACGCTTGCGTAGCCCCACACACCTGGGGGCTGCAGGCTTTCCTGCTCTCTTCAGCCTCAAAAGCACGCTTTCCCACTTGCCGCCGCGCCAGGCACAAAAATGGCTATATGTCTGGAGATTGGTCCCACGCTCAAAGAGCCAGCAGGGAAAACTATGCCTTGTTCTAAAGCTCTTTGGGAACCGCTTGCATAGCCCCACACAAACTGGGGGCTGCAGGCTTTTCTCGCGCTTTCAGCCTCAAAACCACCCTTTCCCACTTGGCGCTGCGCCAGGCCCAAAAATGGCCATATGTCTGGAGGTTGGTCCCACGCCCAAAGAGCCAGCAGGGAAAACTATGTCTTGTTCTAAAGCTCTTTGGGAACCGCTTGCGTAGCCCCACACACCTGGGGGCTGCAGGCTTTCCTGCTGCCTTCAACCTCAAAAGCACCCTTTTTCACATGGCGTCACGCCAGGCACAGAAATGGCCATATGTCTGGAGGTTGGTCCCACGCCCAAAGAGCCAGCAGGGAAAACTATGCCTTGTTCTAAAGCTCTTTGGGAACCGCTTGCTTAGCCCCACACACCTGGGGGCTGCAGGCTTTCCTGCTCTCTTCAGCCTCAAAACCACCCTTTCCCACTTGGCGCCGCGCCAGGCCCAAAAATGGCCATATGTCTGGAGACTGGTCCCACGCCCAAAGAGCCAGCAGGGAAAACTATGCCTTGTTCTAAAGCTCTTTGGGAACCGCTTGCGTAGCCCCACACACCTGGGGGCTGCAGGCTTTCCTGCTGCCTTCAGCCTCAAAACCACCCTTTCCCACTTGGCATCGCGCCAGGCCCAAAAATGGCCATATATCTGGAGTTTGATCCCACGCCCAAAGAGCCAGCAGGGAAAACTATGCCTTGTTCTAAAGCTCTTTGGGAACCTGTTGCGTAGCCCCACACACCTGGGGGCTGCAGGCTTTCCTGCTCTCTTCAGCCTCAAAAGAACCCTTTCGCACTTGGCTCCGCGCCAGGCATAAAAATGGCCATATGTCTGGAGATTGGTCCCACGCCCAAAGAGCCAGCAGGGAAAACTATGCCTTGTTCTAAAGCTCTTTGGGAACCGCTTGCGTAGCCCCACACAAAGTGGGGGCTGCAGGCTTTTCTCGCGCTTTCAGCCTCAAAACCACCCTTTCCCACTTGGCATCGCGCCAGGCACAAAAATGGCCATATTTCTGGAGACTGGTCCCAAGCCCAAAGAGCCAGCAGGGAAAACTATGCCTTGTTCTAAAGCTCTTTGGGAACCGCTTGCGTGGCCCCACAGACCTGCGGGCTGCAGGCTTTCCTGCTGCCTTCAGCCTCAAAACCACCCTTTCCCACTTGGTGTCACGCCAGGCACAAAAATGGCCATATGTCTGGAGGTTGGTCCCACGCCCAAAGAGCCAGCAGGGAAAACTATGCCTTGTTCTAAAGCTCTTTGGGAACCGTTTGCGTAGCCCCACACACCTGGGGGCTGCAGGCTTTCCTGCTCTCTTCAGCCTCAAAAGCACCCTTTCCCACTTGGCGCCGCGCCAGGCCAAAAAATGGCCATATGTCTGGAGACTGGTCCCATGCCCAAAGAGCCAGCAGGGAAAACTATGCCTTGTTCTAAAGCTCTTTGGGAACCGCTTGCGTAGCCCCACAGACCTGGGGGCTGCAGGCTTTCCTGCTGCCTTCAGCCTCAAAATCACCCTTTCCCTCTTGGCCCCGCGCCAGGCCCAAAAATGGCCATATGTCTGGAGACTGGTCCTACGCCCAAAGAGCCAGCAGGGAAAACTATGCCTTGTTCTAAAGCTCTTTGGGAACCGCTTGCGTAGCCCCACACACCTGGGGGCTGCAGGCTTTCCTGCTCTCTTAAGCCTCAAAAGCACCCTTTCCCACTTGGCGCCGCGCCAGGCCAAAAAATGGCCATATGTCTGGAGACTGGTCCCACGCCCAAAGAGCCAGCAGGGAAAACTATGCCTTGTTCTAAAGCTCTTTGGGAACCGCTTGCGTAGCCCCACACACCTGGGGACTGCAGGCTTTCCTGCTGCCTTCAGCCTCAAAACCACCCTTTCCCACTTGACCCCGCGCCAGGCACAAAAATGGCCAAATGTCTGGAGGTTGGTCCCACGCCAAAGAACCAGCAGGGAAAACTATGCCTTATTCTAAAGCTCTTTGGGAACCGCTTGCGTAGCCCCACAGACCTGGGGGCTGCAGGCTTTCCTGCTGCCTTCAGCCTCAAAACCACCCTTTCCCACTTGGCGTCACGCCAGGCACAAAAATGGCCATATATCTGGAGACTGGTCCCACGCCCAAAGAGCCAGCAGGGAAAACTATGCCTTGTTCTAAAGCTCTTTGGGAACCGCTTGCGTAGCCCCACACACCTGGGGGCTGCAGGCTTTCCTGCTGCCTTCAGCCTCAAAACCACCCTTTCCCACTTGGCCCCGCGCCAGGCCCAAAAATGGCCATATGTCTGGAGACTGGTCCCACGCCCAAAGAGCCAGCAGGGAAAACTATGCCTTGTTCTAAAGCTCTTTGGGAACCGCTTGCGTAGCCCCACACACCTGGGGGCTGCAGGCTTTCCTGCTGCCTTCAGCCTCAAAACCACCCTTTCCCACTTGGCGCCGCGCCAGGCCCAAAAATGGCCATATGTCTGGAGACTGGTCCCACGCCCAAAGAGCCAGCAGGGAAAACTATGCCTTGTTCTAAAGCTCTTTGGGAACCGCTTGCGTAGCCCCACACACCTGGGGGCTGCAGGCTTTCCTGCTGCCTTCAGCCTCAAAACCACCCTTTTCCACATGGCGTCACGCCAGGCACATAAATGGCCATATGTCTGGAGGTTGGTCCCACGCCCAAAGAGCCAGCAGGGAAAACTATGCCTTGTTCTAAAGCTCTTTGGGAACCGCTTGCGTAGCCCCACACACCTGGGGGCTGCAGGCTTTCCTGCTCTCTTCAGCCTCAAAAGCACCCTTTCCCACTTGGCGCCGCGCCAGGCCAAAAAAAGGCCATATGTCTGGAGACTGGTCCCACGCCCAAAGAGCCAGCAGGGAAAACTATGCCTTGTTCTAAAGCTCTTTGGGAACCGCTTGCGTAGCCCCACAGACCTGGGGGCTGCAGGCTTTCCTGCTGCCTTCAGCCTCAAAACCACCCTTTCCCTCTTGGCCCCGCGCCAGGCCCAAAAATGGCCATATGTCTGGAGACTGGTCCCACGCCCAAAGAGCCAGCAGGGAAAACTATGCCTTGTTCTAAAGCTCTTTGGGAACCGCTTGCGTAGCCCCACACACCTGGGGGCTGCAGGCTTTCCTGCTCTCTTAAGCCTCAAAAGCACCCTTTCCCACTTGGCGCCGCGCCAGGCCCAAAAATGGCCATATGTCTGGAGACTGGTCCCACGCCCAAAGAGCCAGCAGGGAAAACTATGCCTTGTTCTAAAGCTCTTTGGGAACCGCTTGCGTAGCCCCACACACCTGGGGACTGCAGGCTTTCCTGCTGCCTTCAGCCTCAAAACCACCCTTTCCCACTTGACCCCGCGCCAGGCACAAAAATGGCCATATGTCTGGAGGTTGGTCCCACGCCAAAGAACCAGCAGGGAAAACTATGCCTTATTCTAAAGCTCTTTGGGAACCGCTTGCGTAGCCCCACACACCTGGGGGCTGCAGGCTTTCCTGCTGCCTTCAGCCTCAAAACCACCCTTTCCCACTTGGCGTCACGCCAGGCACAAAAATGGCCATATATCTGGAGACTGGTCCCACGCCCAAAGAGCCAGCAGGGAAAACTATGCCTTGTTCTAAAGCTCTTTGTGAACCGCTTGCGTAGCCCCACACACCTGGGGGCTGCAGGCTTTCCTGCTGCCTTCAGCCTCAAAACCACCCTTTCCCACTTGGCGCCGCGCCAGGCCCAAAAATGGCCATATGTCTGGAGACTGGTCCTACGCCCAAAGAGCCAGCAGGGAAAACTATGCCTTGTTCTAAAGCTCTTTGGGAACCGCTTGCGTAGCCCCACACACCTGGGGGCTGCAGGCTTTCCTGCTGCCTTCAGACTCAAAACCACCCTTTCCCACATGGCGTCACGCCAGGCACATAAATGGCCATATGTCTGGAGACTGGTCCCACGCCCAAAGAGCCAGCACGGAAAACTATGCCTTGTTCTAAAGCTCTTTTGGAACCGCTTGCGTAGCCCCACACACCTGGGGGCTGCAGGCTTTCCTGCTGCCTTCAGACTCAAAACCACCCTTTCCCACTTGGCGCCGCGCCAGGCCCAAAAATGGCCATATGTCTGGAGACTGGTCCCACGCCCAAAGAGCCAGCAGGGAAAACTATGCCTTGTTCTAAAGCTCTTTGGGAAACGCTTGCGTAGACCCATACACCTGGGGGCTGCAGGCTTTCCTGCTGCCTTCAGCCTCAAAACAACCCTTTCCCACTTGGCGCTGCGCCAGGCCCAAAAATGGCGATATATATCTGGAGACTGATCCCACGCCCAAAGAGCCAGCAGGGAAAACTATGCCTTGTTCTAAAGCTCTTTGGGAACCGCTTGCGTAGCCCCACACACCTGGGGGCTGCAGGCTTTCCTGCTGCCTTCAGACTCAAAACCACCCTTTCCCACTTGGCACCGCGCCAGGCCCAAAAATGTCCATATGGCTGGAGACTGGTCCCATGCCCAAAGAGCCAGCAGGGAAAACTATGCCTTGTTCTAAAGCTCTTTGGGAACCGCTTGCGTAGCCCCACACACCTGCGGGCTGCAGGCTTTCCTGCTGCCTTCAGCCTCAAAACCACCCTTTCCCAAATGGCGCCACGCCAGGCCCAAAAATGGCCATATGTCTGGAGTTTGGTCCCACGCCCAAAGAATCAGCAGGGAAAACTATGCCTTGTTCTAAAGCTCTTTGGGAACGGCTTGCGTAGCCCCACACACCTGGGGGCTGCAGGCTTTCCTGCTGCCTTCAGACTCAAAACCACCCTTTCCCACTTGGCATCCTGCCAGGCACAAAAATGGCCATATTTCTGGAGACTGGTCCCTTTCCCAAAGAGCCAGCAGGGAAAACTATGCCTTGTTCTAAAGCTCTTTGGGAACCGCTTGCGTGGCCCAACAGACCTGCGGGCTGCAGGCATTCCTGCTGCCTTCAGCCTCAAACCCACCTTTCCCACATGGCGTCACGCCAGGCACAAAAATGGCCATATGTCTGGAGACTGGTCCCACGCCCAAAGAGCCAGCAGGGAAAACTATGCCTTGTTCTAAAGCTCTTTGGGAACCGCTTGCGTAGCCCCACAGACATGGGGGCTGCAGGCTTTCCTGCGGACTTCAGCGTCAAAACCACCCTTTTCCACATGGCGTCACGCAGGCACAAAAATGGCCATATGTCTGGAGACTGGTCCCACGCCCAAAGAGCCAGCAGGGAAAACTATGCCTTGTTCTAAAGCTCTTTGGGAACCGCTTGCGTAGCCCCACACACCTGGGGGCTGCAGGCTTTCCTGCTGCCTTCAGCCTCAAAACCACCCTTTCCCACTTGGCGCCGCGCCAGGCCCAAAAATGGCCATATGTCTGGAGACTGGTCCCACGCCCAAAGAGCCAGCAGGGAAAACTATGCCTTGTTCTAAAGCTCTTTGGGAACCGCTTGCGTAGCCCCACACACCTGGGGGCTGCAGGCTTTCCTGCTGCCTTCAGCCTCAAAACCACCCTTTCCTACTTGGCATCGCGCCAGGCACATAAATGGCCATATGTCTGGAGACTGGTCCCACGCCCAAAGAGCCAGCACGGAAAACTATGCCTTGTTCTAAAGCTCTTTTGGAACCGCTTGCGTAGCCCCACACACCTGGGGGCTGCAGGCTTTCCTGCTGCCTTCAGACTCAAAACCACCCTTTCCCACTTGGCGCCGCGCCAGGCCCAAAAATGGCCATATGTCTGGAGATTGGTCCCACGCCCAAAGAGCCAGCAGGGAAAACTATGCCTTGTTCTAAAGCTCTTTGGGAAACGCTTGCGTAGCCCCATACACCTGGGGGCTGCAGGCTTTCCTGCTGCCTTCAGCCTCAAAACAACCCTTTCCCACTTGGCGCTGCGCCAGGCCCAAAAATGGCCATATATCTGGAGACTGATCCCACGCCCAAAGAGCCAGCAGGGAAAACTATGCCTTGTTCTAAAGCTCTTTGGGAACCGCTTGCGTAGCCCCACAGACCTGGGGGCTGCAGGCTTTCCTGCTGCCTTCAGCCTCAAAACCACCCTTTCCCACTTGGCATCGCGCCAGGCACATAAATGGCCATATGTCTGGAGACTGGTCCCACGCCCAAAGAGCCAGCACGGAAAACTATGCCTTGTTCTAAAGCTCTTTGGGAACCGTTTGCGTAGCCCCACACACCTGGGGGCTGCAGGCTTTCCTGCTGCCTTCAGCCTCAAAAGCACCATTTCCTACTTGGCATCGCGCCAGGCCCAAAAATGGCCATATGTCTGGAGACTGGTCCCACGCCCAAAGAGCCAGCAGGGAAAACTATGCCTTGTTCTAAAGCTCTTTGGGAACCGCTTGCGTAGCCCCACACACCTGGGGACTGCAGGCTTTCCTGCTGCCTTCAGCCTCAAAACCACCCTTTCCCACTTGGCGCCGCGCCAGGCCCAAAAATGTCCATATGTCTGGAGACTGGTCCCACGCCCAAAGAGCCAGCAGGGAAAACTATGCCTTGTTCTAAAGCTGTTTGGAAAACGCTTGCGTAGCCCCATACACCTGGGGGCTGCAGGCTTTCCTGCTGCCTTCAGCCTCAAAACAACCCTTTCCCACTTGGCGCTGCGCCAGGCCCAAAAATGGCCATATATCTGGGACTGATCCCACGCCCAAAGAACCAGCAGGGAAAACTATGCCTTGTTCTAAAGGTCTTTGGGAACGGCTTGCGTAGCCCCACACACCTGGGGGCTGCAGGCTTTCCTGCTGCCTTCAGACTCAAAACCACCCTTTCCCACTTGGCATCCTGCCAGGCACAAAAATGGCCATATTTCTGGAGGCTGGTCCCACGCCCGAAGAGCCAGCAGGGAAAACTATGCCTTGTTCTAAAGCTCTTTGGGAACCGCTTGCGTGGCCCAACAGACCTGCGGGCTGCAGGCATTCCTGCTGCCTTCAGCCTCAAACCCACCTTTCCCACATGGCGTCACGCCAGGCACAAAAATGGCCATATCTCTGGAGACTGGTCCCACGCCCAAAGAGCCAGCAGGGAAAACTATGCCTTGTTCTAAAGCTCTTTGGCAACCGCTTGCGTAGCCCCACACACCTGGGGGCTGCAGGCTTTCCTGCGGACTTCAGCGTCAAAACCACCCTTTTCCACATGGCGTCACGCAGGCACAAAAATGGCCATATGTCTGGAGACTGGTCCCACGCCCAAAGAGCCAGCAGGGAAAACTATGCCTTGTTCTAAAGCTCTTTTGGAACCGTTTGCGTAGCCCCACACACCTGGGGGCTGCAGGCTTTCCTGCTGCCTTCAGCCTCAAAACCACCCTTTCCCACTTGGCGCCGCGCCAGGCCCAAAAATGGCCATATGTCTGGAGACTGGTCCCACGCCCAAAGAGCCAGCAGGGAAAATTATGCCTTGTTCTAAAGCTCTTTGGGAACCGCTTGCGTAGCCCCACACACCTGGGGACTGCAGGCTTTCCTGCTGCCTTCAGCCTCAAAACCACCCTTTCCCACTTGACCCCGCGCCAGGCACAAAAATGGCCATATGTCTGGAGGTTGGTCCCACGCCAAAGAACCAGCAGGGAAAACTATGCCTTATTCTAAAGCTCTTTGGGAACCGCTTGCGTAGCCCCACAGACCTGGGGGCTGCAGGCTTTCCTGCTGCCTTCAGCCTCAAAACCACCCTTTCCCACTTGGCGTCACGCCAGGCACAAAAATGGCCATATATCTGGAGACTGGTCCCACGCCCAAAGAGCCAGCAGGGAAAACTATGCCTTGTTCTAAAGCTCTTTGGGAACCGCTTGCGTAGCCCCACACACCTGGGGGCTGCAGGCTTTCCTGCTGCCTTCAGCCTCAAAACCACCCTTTCCCACTTGGCCCCGCGCCAGGCCCAAAAATGGCCATATGTCTGGAGACTGGTCCCACGCCCAAAGAGCCAGCAGGGAAAACTATGCCTTGTTCTAAAGCTCTTTGGGAACCGCTTGCGTAGCCCCACACACCTGGGGGCTGCAGGCTTTCCTGCTGCCTTCAGCCTCAAAACCACCCTTTCCCACTTGGCGCCGCGCCAGGCCCAAAAATGGCCATATGTCTGGAGACTGGTCCCACGCCCAAAGAGCCAGCAGGGAAAACTATGCCTTGTTCTAAAGCTCTTTGGGAACCGCTTGCGTAGCCCCACACACATGGGGACTGCAGGCTTTCCTGCTGCCTTCAGCCTCAAAACCACCCTTTCCCACTTGACCCCGCGCCAGGCACAAAAATGGCCATATGTCTGGAGGTTGGTCCCACGCCAAAGAACCAGCAGGGAAAACTATGCCTTATTCTAAAGCTCTTTGGGAACGGCTTGCGTAGCCCCACACACCTGGGGGCTGCAGGCTTTCCTGCTGCCTTCAGCCTCAAAACCACCCTTTCCCACTTGGCGTCACGCCAGGCACAAAAATGGCCATATATCTGGAGACTGGTCCCACGCCCAAAGAGCCAGCAGGGAAAACTATGCCTTGTTCTAAAGCTCTTTGTGAACCGCTTGCGTAGCCCCACACACCTGGGGGCTGCAGGCTTTCCTGCTGCCTTCAGCCTCAAAACCACCCTTTCCCACTTGGCGCCGCGCCAGGCCCAAAAATGGCCATATGTCTGGAGACTGGTCCCACGCCCAAAGAGCCAGCAGGGAAAACTATGCCTTGTTCTAAAGCTCTTTGGGAACCGCTTGCGTAGCCCCACACACCTGGGGGCTGCAGGCTTTCCTGCTGCCTTCAGCCTCAAAACCACCCTTTCCTACTTGGCATCGCGCCAGGCACATAAATGGCCATATGTCTGGAGACTGGTCCCACGCCCAAAGAGCCAGCACGGAAAACTATGCCTTGTTCTAAAGCTCTTTTGGAACCGCTTGCGTAGCCCCACAGACCTGGGGGCTGCAGGCTTTCCTGCTGCCTTCAGACTCAAAACCACCCTTTCCCACTTGGCGCCGCGCCAGGCCCAAAAATGGCCATATGGCTGGAGACTGGTCCCACGCCCAAAGAGCCAGCAGGGAAAACTATGCCTTGTTCTAAAGCTCTTTGGGAAACGCTTGCGTAGCCCCATACACCTGGGGGCTGCAGGCTTTCCTGCTGCCTTCAGCCTCAAAACAACCCTTTCCCACTTGGCGCTGCGCCAGGCCCAAAAATGGCGATATATATCTGGAGACTGATCCCACGCCCAAAGAGCCAGCAGGGAAAACTATGCCTTGTTCTAAAGCTCTTTGGGAACCGCTTGCGTAGCCCCACACACCTGGGGGCTGCAGGCTTTCCTGCTGCCTTCAGCCTCAAAACCACCCTTTCCCACTTGGCATCGCGCCAGGCACATAAATGGCCATATGTCTGGAGACTGGTCCCACGCCCAAAGAGCCAGCACGGAAAACTATGCCTTGTTCTAAAGCTCTTTGGGAACCGTTTGCGTAGCCCCACACACCTGGGGGCTGCAGGCTTTCCTGCTGCCTTCAGCCTCAAAAGCACCCTTTCCTACTTGGCATCGCGCCAGGCCCAAAAATGGCCATATGTCTGGAGACTGGTCCCACGCCCAAAGAGCCAGCAGGGAAAACTATGCCTTGTTCTAAAGCTCTTTGGGAACCGCTTGCGTAGCCCCACACACCTGGGGGCTGCAGGCTTTCCTGCTGCCTTCAGACTCAAAACCACCCTTTCCCACTTGGCGCCGCGCCAGGCCCAAAAATGTCCATATGGCTGGAGACTGGTCCCATGCCCAAAGAGCCAGCAGGGAAAACTATGCCTTGTTCTAAAGCTCTTTGGGAACCGCTTGCGTAGCCCCACACACCTGGGGGCTGCAGGCTTTCCTGCTGCCTTCAGCCTCAAAACCACCCTTTCCCAAATGGCGCCACGCCAGGCCCAAAAATGGCCATATGTCTGGAGTTTGGTCCCACGCCCAAAGAACCACCAGGGAAAACTATGCCTTGTTCTAAAGCTCTTTGGGAACGGCTTGCGTAGCCCCACACACCTGGGGGCTGCAGGCTTTCCTGCTGCCTTCAGACTCAAAACCACCCTTTCCCACTTGGCATCCTGCCAGGCACAAAAATGGCCATATTTCTGGAGACTGGTCCCTTTCCCAAAGAGCCAGCAGGGAAAACTATGCCTTGTTCTAAAGCTCTTTGGGAACCGCTTGCGTGGCCCAACAGACCTGCGGGCTGCAGGCATTCCTGCTGCCTTCAGCCTCAAACCCACCTTTCCCACATGGCGTCACGCCAGGCACAAAAATGGCCATATCTCTGGAGACTGGTCCCACGCCCAAAGAGCCAGCAGGGAAAACTATGCCTTGTTCTAAAGCTCTTTGGGAACCGCTTGCGTAGCCCCACAGACATGGGGGCTGCAGGCTTTCCTGCGGACTTCAGCGTCAAAACCACCCTTTTCCACATGGCGTCACGCAGGCACAAAAATGGCCATATGTCTGGAGACTGGTCCCACGCCCAAAGAGCCAGCAGGGAAAACTATGCCTTGTTCTAAAGCTCTTTGGGAACCGCTTGCGTAGCCCCACACACCTGGGGGCTGCAGGCTTTCCTGCTGCCTTCAGCCTCAAAACCACCCTTTCCCACTTGGCGCCGCGCCAGGCCCAAAAATGGCCATATGTCTGGAGACTGGTCCCTTTCCCAAAGAGCCAGCAGGGAAAACTATGCCTTGTTCTAAAGCTCTTTGGGAACCTCTTGCGTAGCCCCACACACCTGGGGGCTGCAGGCTTTCCTGCTGCCTTCAACCTCAAAACCACCCTTTCCCACTTGGCGCCGCGCCATGCCCAAAAATGGCCATATGTCTGGAGACTGGTCCCACGCCCAAAGAGCCAGCAGGGAAAACTATGCCTTGTTCTAAAGCTCTTTGGGAACCGCTTGCGTAGCCCCACAGACATGGGGGCTGCAGGCTTTCCTGCTGCCTTCAGCCTCAAAACCACCCTTTCCCACTTGGCGCTGCGCCAGGCCCAAAAATGGCCATATATCTGGAGACTGATCCCACGCCCAAAGAGCCAGCAGGGAAAACTATGCCTTGTTCTAAAGCTCCTTGGGAACCGCTTGCGTAGTCCCACAGACCTGGGGGCTGCAGGCTTTCCTGCTGCCTTCAGCCTCAAAACCACCCTTTCCCAAATGGCGCCACACCAGGCACAAAAATGGCCATATGTCTGGAGTTTGGTCCCACGCCCAAAGAGCCAGCAGGGAAAACTATGCCTTGTTCTAAAGCTCTTTGGGAACGGCTTGCGTAGCCCCACACACCTGGGGGCTGCAGGCTTTCCTGCTGCCTTCAGCCTCAAAACCACCCTTTCCTACTTGGCCCCGCGCCAGGCACAAAAATGGCCATATGTCAGGAGACTGGTCCCACGCCCAAAGAGCCAGCAGGGAAAACTATGCCTTGTTCTAAAGCTCCTTGGGAATGGCTTGCGTAGCCCCACACACCTGGGGGCTGCAGGCTTTCCTGCTCTCTTCAGCCTCAAAGAACCCTTTCCCACTTGGCGCCGCGCCAGGCCGAAAAATGGCCATATATCTGGAGACTGGTCCCACGCCCAAAGAGCCAGCAGGGAAAACTATGCCTTGTTCTAAAGGTCTTTGGGAACCGCTTGCGTAGCCCCACACACCTGGGGGCTGCAGGCTTTCCTGCCCTCTTCAGCCTCAAAAGAAACCTTTCGCAATTGGCGCCGCGCCAGGCCCAAAAATGGCCATATGTCTGGAGACTGGTCCCACGCCCAAAGAGCCAGCAGGGAAAACTATGCCTTGTTCTAAAGCTCTTTGGGAACCGCTTGCGTAGCCCCACAGACCTGGGGGCTGCAGGCTTTCCTGCTCTCTTCAGCCTCAAAACCACCCTTTCCCACTTGGTGCAGCGCCAGGCACAAAAATGGCCATATTTCTGGAGACTGGTCCCACGCCCAAAGAGCCAGCAGGGAAAACTATGCCTTGTTCTAAAGCTCTTTGGGAACCACTTGCGTGGCCCCACAGACCTGCGGGCTGCAGGCTTTCCTGCTGCCTTCAGCCTCAAAACCACCCTTTCCCACTTGGCGTCACGCCAGGCCCAAAAATGGCCATATCTCTGGAGACTGGTCCCACGCCCAAAGAGCCAGCAGGGAAAACTATGCCTTGTTCTAAAGCTCTTTGGGAACGGCTTGCGTAGCCCCACACACCTGGGGGCTGCAGGCTTTCCTGCTGCCTTCAGCCTCAAAAGAAACCTTTCCCACTTGGCGCCGCGCCAGGCACAAAAATGGCCATATGTCTGCAGACTGGTCCCACGCCCAAAGAGCCAGCAGGGAAAACTATGCCTTGTTCTAAAGCTCTTTGGGAACCGCTTGCGTAGTCCCACACAAACTGGGGGCTGCAGGCTTTTCTCGCGCTTTCAGCCTCAAAACCACCCTTTCCCACTTGGCGCTGCGCCAGGCACAAAAATGGCCATATGTCTGGAGGTTGGTCCCACACCCAAAGAGCTAGAAGGGAAAAGTATGCCTTGTTCTAAAGCTCTTCGGGAAACACTTGCGTAGCTCCACACACCTGGGGGCTGCAGGCTTTCCTGCTCTCTTCAGCCTCAGAAGAACCCTTTCGCACTTGGCGCCGCGCCAGGCCCAAAAATGGCCATATGTCTGGAGACTGGTCCCACGCCCAAAGAGCCAGCAGGGAAAACTATGCCTTGTTCTAAAGCTCTTTGGGAACCGCTTGCGTAGCCCCACACACCTGGGGGCTGCAGGCTTTCCTGCTGCCTTCAGCCTCAAAACCACCCTTTCCCACTTGGCGCCGCGCCAGGCTGAAAAATGGCCATATTTCTGGAGACTGGTCCCACGCCCAAAGAGCCAGCAGGGAAAACTATGCCTTGTTCTAAAGCTCTTTGGGAACCACTTGCGTGGCCCCACAGACCTGCGGGCTGCAGGCTTTCCTGCTGCCTTCAGACTCAAAACCACCCTTTCCCACTTGGCGTCACGCCAGGCACAAAAATGGCCATATATCTGGAGAATGGTCCCACGCCCAAAGAGCCAGCAGGGAAAACTATGCCTTGTTCTAAAGCTCTTTGGGAACCGCTTGCGTAGCCCCACACAAACTGGGGGCTGCAGGCTTTCCTTCTGCCTTCACCTCAGATGCACCCTTTTCCACATGGCGTCACGCCAGACACAAAAATGGCCATATGTCTGGAGGTTGGTCCCACGCCCAAAGAGCCAGCAGGGAAAACTATGCCTTGTTTTAAAGCTCTTTGGGAACGGCTTGCGTAGCCCCACACACCTGGGGGCTGCAGGCTTTCCTGCTGCCTTCAGACTCAAAACCACCCTTTCCCACTTGGCGCCGCGCCAGGCCCAAAAATGGCCATATGTCTGCAGACTGGTCCCACGCCCAAAGAGCCAGCAGGGAAAACTATGCCTTGTTCTAAAGCTCTTTGGGAACCGCTTGCGTAGCCCCACACAAACTGGGGGCTGCAGGCTTTTCTCGCGCTTTCAGCCTCAAAACCACCCTTTCCCACTTGGCGCTGCGCCAGGCACAAAAATGGCCATATGTCTGGAGGTTGGTCCCACGCCCAAAGAGCTAGAAGGGAAAAGTATGACTTGTTCTAAAGCTCTTCGGGAAACGCTTGCGTAGCCCCACAGACCTGGGGGCTGCAGGCTTTCCTGCTGCCTTCAGCCTCAAAACCACCCTTTCCCACTTGGCCCCGCGCCAGGCCGAAAAATGGCCATATCTCTGGAGACTGGTCCCACGCCCAAAGAGCCAGCAGGGAAAACTATGCCTTGTTCTAAAGCTCTTTGGGAACCGCTTGCGTAGCCCCACACAAACTGGGGGCTGCAGGCTTTCCTTCTGCCTTCAAACTCAGATGCACCCTTTTCCACATGGCGTCACGCCAGACACAAAAATGGCCATATGTCTGGAGGTTGGTCCCACGCCCAAAGAGCCAGCAGGGAAAACTATGCCTTGTTCTAAAGCTCTTTGGGAACGGCTTGCGTAGCCCCACACACCTGGGGGCTGCAGGCTTTCCTGCTGCCTTCAGCCTCAAAAGCACCCTTTCCCACTTGGCGCCGCGCCAGGCCCAAAAATGGCCATATGTCTGCAGACTGGTCCCACGCCCAAAGAGCCAGCAGGGAAAACTATGCCTTGTTCTAAAGCTCTTTGGGAACCGCTTGCGTAGCCCCACACAAACTGGGGGCTGCAGGCTTTTCTCGCGCTCTCAGCCTCAAAACCACCCTTTCCCACTTGGCGCTGCGCCAGGCCCAAAAATGGCCATATGTCTGGAGACTGGTCCCACGCCCAAAGAGCCAGCAGGGAAAACTATGCCTTGTTCTAAAGCTCTTTGGGAACCGCTTGCGTAGCCCCACACACCTGGGGGCTGCAGGCTTTCCTGCTGCCTTCAGCCTCAAAACCACCCTTTCCCACTTGGCGCCGCGCCAGGCACAAAAATGGCCATATGTCTGGAGACTGGTCCCACGCCCAAAGAGCCAGCAGGGAAAACTATGCCTTGTTCTAAAGCTCTTTGGGAACCGCTTGCGTAGCCCCACACACCTGTAGGCTGCACGCTTTCCTGCTGCCTTCAGCCTCAAAACCACCCTTTTCCACATGGCGTCACGCCAGGCACAAAAATGGCCACATGTCTGGAGGTTGGTCCCACGCCCAAAGAGCCAGCAGGGAAAACTATGCCTTGTTCTAAAGCTCTTTGGGAACCGCTTGCGTAGCCCCACACACCTGGGGGCTGCAGGCTTTCCTGCTGCCTTCAGCCTCAAAACAACCCTTTTCCACATGGCGTCAGCCAGGCACAAAAATGGCCATATGTCTGGAGACTGGTCCCACGCCCAAAGAGCCAGCAGGGAAAACTATGCCTTGTTCTAAAGCTCTTTGGGAACCGCTTGCGTAGCCCCACAGACCTGGGGGCTGCAGGCTTTTCTCGCGCTTTCAGCCTCAAAACCACCCTTTCCCACTTGGCATCGCGCCAGGCCCAAAAATGGCCATATATCTGGAGTTTGGTCCCACGCCCAAAGAGCCAGCAGGGAAAACTATGCCTTGTTCTAAAGCTCTTTGGGAACCTCTTGCGTAGCCCCACACACCTGGGGGCTGCAGGCTTTCATGCTCTCTTCAGCCTCAAAAGAACCCTTTCCCACTTGGCTCCGCGCCAGGCACAAAAATGGCCATATGTCTGGAAGTTGGTCCCACGCCCAAAGAGCCAGCAGGGAAAACTATGCCTTGTTCTAAAGCTCTTTGGGAACCGCTTGCGTAGCCCCACAGACATGGGGGCTGCAGGCTTTCCTGCTGCCTTCAGCCTCAAAACCACCCTTTCCCACTTGGCGCCGCGCCAGGCCCAAAAATGGCCATATGTCTGGAGACTGGTCCCACGCCCAAAGAGCCAGCAGGGAAAACTATGCCTTGTTCTAAAGCTCTTTGGGAACCGCTTGCGTAGCCCCACACAAACTGGGGGCTGCAGGCTTTTCTCGCGCTTTCAGCCTCAAAACCACCCTTTCCCACTTGGCGCCGCGCCAGGCACAAAAATGGCCATATGTCTGGAGACTGGTCCCTTTCCCAAAGAGCCAGCAGGGAAAACTATGCCTTGTTCTAAAGCTCTTTGGGAACCGCTTGCGTGGCCCCACAGACCTGCGGGCTGCCGGCTTTCCTGCTGCCTTCAACCTCAGAAGCACCCTTTTCCACATGGCGTCACGCCAGACACAAAAATGGCCATATGTCTGGAGAGTGGTCCCACGCCCAAAGAGCCAGCAGGGAAAACTATGCCTTGTTCTAAAGCTCTTTGGGAACCGCTTGCGTAGTCCCACACACCTAGGGGCTGCAGTCTTTCCTGCTCTCTTCAGCCTCAAAAGAAACCTTTCGCAATTGGCGCCGCGCCAGGCCCAAAAATGGCCATATGTCTGGAGGTTGGTCCCACGCCCAAAGAGCCAGCAGGGAAAACTATGCCTTGTTCTAAAGCTCTTTGGGAACCGCTTGCGTAGCCCCACACACCTGGGGGCTGCAGGCTTTCCTGCTCTCTTCAGCCTCAAAAGCACCCTTTCCCACTTGGCGCCGCGCCAGGCCCAAAAATGGCCATATGTCTGCAGACTGGTCCCACGCCCAAAGAGCCAGCAGGGAAAACTATGCCTTGTTCTAAAGCTCTTTGGGAACCGCTTGCGTAGCCCCACACAAACTGGGGGCTGCAGGCTTTTCTCGCGCTTTCAGCCTCAAAACCACCCTTTCCCACTTGGCGCCGCGCCAGGCACAAAAATGGCCATATGTCTGGAGACTGGTCCCTTTCCCAAAGAGCCAGCAGGGAAAACTATGCCTTGTTCTAAAGCTCTTTGGGAACCGCTTGCGTGGCCCCACAGACCTGCGGGCTGCAGGCTTTCCTGCTGCCTTCAGCCTCAAAACCACCCTTTCCCACTTGGCGTCACGCCAGGCACAAAAATGGCCATATGTCTGGAGGTTGGTCCCACGCCCAAAGAGCCAGCAGGGAAAACTATGCCTTGCTCTAAAGCTCTTTGGGAACCGCTTGCGTAGCCCCACACACCTGGGGGCTGCAGGCTTTCCTGCTCTCTTCAGCCTCAAAAGCACCCTTTCCCACTTGGCGCCGCGCCAGGCCCAAAAATGGCCATATGTCTGGAGACTGGTCCCACGCCCAAAGAGCCAGCAGGGAAAACTATGCCTTGTTCTAAAGCTCTTTGGGAACCGCTTGCGTAGCCCCACACACCTGGGGGCTGCAGGCTTTCCTGCTGCCTTCAGCCTCAAAACCACCCTTTCCCACTTGGCGTCACGCCAGGCCCAAAAATGGCCATATGTCTGGAGACTGGTCCCACGCCCAAAGAGCCAGCAGGGAAAACTATGCCTTGTTCTAAAGCTCTTTGGGAACCGCTTGCGTAGCCACACACACCTGGGGGCTGCAGGCTTTCCTGCTGCCTTCAGCCTCAAAACCACCCTTTCCCACATGGCGTCACGCCAGGCACAAAAGTGGCCATATATCTGGAGACTGGTCCCACGCCCAAAGAGCCAGCAGGGAAAACTATGCCTTGTTCTAAAGCTCTTTGGGAACCGCTTGCGTAGCCCCACACACCTGGGGGCTGCAGGCTTTCCTGCTGCCTTCAGCCTCAAAACCACCCTTTCCTACTTGGCCCCGCACCAGGCCCAAAAATGGCCATATGTCTGGAGACTGGTCCCACGCCCAAAGAGCCAGCAGGGAAAACTATGCCTTGTTCTAAAGCTCTTTGGGAACCGCTTGCGTAGCCCCACACAAACTGGGGGCTGCAGGCTTTTCTCGCGCTTTCAGCCTCAAAACCACCCTTTCCCACTTGGCGCTGCGCCAGGCACAAAAATCGCCATATGTCTGGAGGTTGGTCCCACGCCCAAAGAGCTAGAAGGGAAAAGTATGCCTTGTTCTAAAGCTCTTCGGGAAACGCTTGCGTAGCCCCACACACCTAGGGGCTGCAGTCTTTCCTGCTCTCTTCAGCCTCAAAAGAAACCTTTCGCAATTGGCTCCGCGCCAGGCCCAAAAATGGCCATATGTCTGGAGATTGGTCCCACGCCCAAAGAGCCAGCAGGGAAAACTATGCCTTGTTCTAAAGCTCTTTGGGAACCGCTTGCGTGGCCCCACAGACCTGGGGGCTGCAGGCTTTCCTGCTGCCTTCAGCCTCAAAACCACCCTTTCCCACATGACGTCACGCCAGGCACAAAAATGGCCATATGTCTGGAGGTTGGTCCCACGCCCAAAGAGCCAGCAGGGAAAACTATGCCTTGTTCTAAAGCTCTTTGGGAACCGCTTGCGTAGCCCCACACACCTGGGGGCTGCAGGCTTTCCTGCTCTCTTCAGCCTCAAAAGCACCCTTTCCCACTTGGCGCCGCGCCAGGCCCAAAAATGGCCATATGTCTGGAGACTGGTCCCACGCCCAAAGAGCCAGCAGGGAAAACTATGCCTTGTTCTAAAGCTCTTTGGGAACCGCTTGCGTAGCCCCACACAAACTGGGGGCTGCAGGCTTTTCTCGCGCTTTCAGCCTCAAAACCACCCTTTCCCACTTGGCGCCGCGCCAGGCACAAAAATGGCCATATGTCTGGAGACTGGTCCCTTTCCCAAAGAGCCAGCAGGGAAAACTATGCCTTGTTCTAAAGCTCTTTGGGAACCGCTTGCGTGGCCCCACAGACCTGCGGGCTGCAGGCTTTCCTGCTGCCTTCAGCCTCAAAACCACCCTTTCCCACTTGGCGTCACGCCAGGCACAAAAATGGCCATATGTCTGGAGGTTGGTCCCACGCCCAAAGAGCCAGCAGGGAAAACTATGCCTTGCTCTAAAGCTCTTTGGGAACCGCTTGCGTAGCCCCACACACCTGGGGGCTGCAGGCTTTCCTGCTCTCTTCAGCCTCAAAAGCACCCTTTCCCACTTGGCGCCGCGCCAGGCCCAAAAATGGCCATATGTCTGGAGACTGGTCCCACGCCCAAAGAGCCAGCAGGGAAAACTATGCCTTGTTCTAAAGCTCTTTGGGAACCGCTTGCGTAGCCCCACACACCTGTAGGCTGCAGGCTTTCCTGCTCTCTTCAGCCTCAAAACCACCCTTTTCCACATGGCGTCACGCCAGGCACAAAAATGGCCATATGTCTGGAGACTGGTCCCACGCCCAAAGAGCCAGCAGGGAAAACTATGCCTTGTTCTAAAGCTCTTTGGGAACCGCTTGCGTAGCCACACACACCTGGGGGCTGCAGGCTTTCCTGCTGCCTTCAGCCTCAAAACCACCCTTTTCCACATGGCGTCACGCCAGGCACAAAAATGGCCATATGTCTGGAGGTTGGTCCCACGCCCAAAGAGCCAGCAGGGAAAACTATGCCTTGTTCTAAAGCTCTTGGGGCACCCCTTGCGTAGCCCCACACACCTGGGGGCTGCAGGCTTTCCTGCTGCCTTCAGCCTCAAAACCACCCTTTTCCACATGGCATCAGCCAGGCACAAAAATGGCCATATGTTTGGAGAGTGGTCCCACGCCCAAAGAGCCAGCAGGGAAAACTATGCCTTGTTCTAAAGCTCTTTGGGAACCGCTTGCGTAGGCCCACACAAACTGGGGGCTGCAGGCTTTTCTCGCGCTTTCAGCCTCAAAACCACCCTTTCCCACTTGGCGCTGCGCCAGGCACAAAAATGGCCATATGTCTGGAGGTTGGTCCCACGCCCAAAGAGCTAGAAGGGAAAAGTATGCCTTGTTCTAAAGCTCTTCGGGAAACGCTTGCGTAGCCCCACACACCTGGGGGCTGCAGGCTTTCCTGCTCTCTTCAGCCTCAGAAGAACCCTTTCGCACTTGGCGCCGCGCCAGGCCCAAAAATGGCCATATGTCTGGAGATTGGTCCCACGCCCAAAGAGCCAGCAGGGAAAACTATGCCTTGTTCTAAAGCTCTTTGGGAACCGCTTGCGTAGCCCCACACACCTGGGGGCTGCAGGCTTTCCTGCTGCCTTCAGCCTCAAAACAACCCTTTCCCACTTGGCGCTGCGCCAGGCCCAAAAATGGCCATATATCTGGAGACTGGTCCCACGCCCAAAGAGCCAGCAGGGAAAACTATGCCTTGTTCTAAAGCTCTTTGGGAACGGCTTGCGTAGCCCCACACACCTGGGGGCTGCAGGCTTTCCTGCTCTCTTCAGCCTCAAAGAACCCTTTCCCACTTGGCGCCGCGCCAGGCCGAAAAATGGCCATATCTCTGGAGACTGGTCCCACGCCCAAAGAGCCAGCAGGGAAAACTATGCCTTGTTCTAAAGCTCTTTGGGAACCGCTTGCGTAGCCCCACACACCTGGGGGCTGCAGGCTTTCCTGCTCTCTTCAGCCTCAAAAGAATCCTTTCCCACTTGGCGCTGCGCCAGGCCCAAAAATGGCCATATGTCTGGAGAATGGTCCCACGCCCAAAGAGCCAGCAGGGAAAACTATGCCTTGTTCTAAAGCTCTTTGGGAATCGCTTGCGTAGCCCCACACACCTGGGGGCTGCAGGCTTTCCTGCTGCCTTCAGCCTCAAAACCACCCTTTCCCACTTGGTGCAGCGCCAGGCACATAAATGGCCATATTTCTGGAGACTGGTCCCTTTCCCAAAGAGCCAGCAGGGAAAACTATGCCTTGTTCTAAAGCTCTTTGGGAACCGCTTGCGTGGCCCCACACACCTGGGGGCTGCAGGCTTTCCTGCTGCCTTCAGACTGAAAAGCACCCTTTCCCACTTGGCACCGCGCCAGGCCCAAAAATGGCCATATGTCTGGAGACTGGTCCCACGCCCAAAGAGCCAGCAGGGAAAACTATGCCTTGTTCTAAAGCTCTTTGGGAACCGCTTGCGTAGCCCCACAGAAACTGGGGGCTGCAGGCTTTTCTCTCGCTTTCAGCCTCAAAACCACCCTTTCCCACTTGGCGCTGCGCCAGGCACAAAAATGGCCATATGTCTGGAGGTTGGTCCCACGCCCAAAGAGCTAGAAGGGAAAAGTATGCCTTGTTCTAAAGCTCTTCGGGAAACGCTTGCGTAGCCCCACACACCTGGGGGCTGCAGGCTTTCCTGCTGCCTTCAGCCTCAAAACCACCCTTTCCCACTTCGCCCCGCGCCAGGCCGAAAAATGGCCATATCTCTGGAGACTGGTCCCACGCCCAAAGAGCCAGCAGGGAAAACTATGCCTTGTTCTAAAGCTCTTTGGGAACCGCTTGCGTAGCCCCACACACCTGGGGGCTGCAGGCTTTCCTGCTGCCTTCAGACTCAAAACCACCCTTTCCCACTTGGCATCGCGCCAGGCCCAAAAATGGCCATATGTCTGGAGGTTGGTCCCACGCCCAAAGAGCCAGCAGGGAAAACTATGCCTTGTTCTAAAGCTCTTTGGGAACGGCTTGCGTAGCCACACACACCTGGGGGCTGCAGGCTTTCCTGCTGCCTTCAGCCTCAAAACCCCCCTTTCCCACTTGGCGCTGCGCCAGGCCCAAAAATGGCCATATGTCTGGAGATTGGTCCCACGCCCAAAGAGCCAGCAGGGAAAACTATGCCTTGTTCTAAAGCTCTTTGGGAACCGCTTGCGTAGCCCCACACACCTGGGGGCTGCAGGCTTTCCTGCTGCCTTCAGCCTCAAAACCACCCTTTCCCACTTGGCGCCGCACCAGGCCCAAAAATGGCCATATATCTGGAGACTGGTCCCACGCCCAAAGAGCCAGCAGGGAAAACTATGCCTTGCTCTAAAGCTCTTTGGGAACCGCTTGCGTAGCCCCACAAACCTGGGGGCTGCAGGCTTTCCTGCTGCCTTCAGCCTCAAAAGCACCCTTTCCCACTTGGCGCCGCGCCAGGCCCAAAAATGGCCATATGTCTGGAGACTTGTCCCATGCCCAAAGAGCCAGCAGGGAAAACTATGCCTTGTTTTAAAGCTCTTTGGGAACGGCTTCCGTAGCCCCACACACCTGGGGGCTGCAGGCTTTCCTGCTGCCTTCAGCCTCAAAACCACCCTTTCCCACTTGGCCCCGCGCCAGGCCCAAAAATGGCCATATGTCTGGAGACTCGTCCCACGCCCAAAGAGCCAGCAGGGAAAACTATGCCTTGTTCTAAAGCTCTTTGGGAACCGCTTGCGTAGCCCCACACACCTGTAGGCTGCACGCTTTCCTGCTGCCTTCAGCCTCAAAACCACCCTTTTCCACATGGCGTCACGCCAGGCACAAAAATGGCCATATGTCTGGAGGTTGGTCCCACGCCCAAAGAGCCAGCAGGGAAAACTATGCCTTGTTCTAAAGCTCTTTGGGAACCGCTTGCGTAGCCACACAGAAACTGGGGGCTGCAGGCTTTTCTCGCGCTTTCAGCCTCAAAAACACCCTTTCCCACTTGGCATCGCGCCAGGCCCAAAAATGCCCATATATCTGGAGACTGGTCCCACGCCCAAAGAGCCAGCAGGGAAAACTATGCCTTGTTCTAAAGCTCTTTGGGAACCGCTTGCGTAGCCCCACAGACCTGGGGGCTGCAGCTTTCCTGCTCTCTTCAGCCTCAAAAGAACCCTTTCCCACTTCGCTCCGCGCCAGGCACAAAAATGGCCATATGTCTGGAGACTGGTCCCACGCCCAAAGAGCCAGCAGGGAAAACTATGCCTTGTTCTAAAGCTCTTTGGGAACCGATTGCGTGGCCCCACAGACCTGGGGGCTGCAGGCTTTCCTGCTGCCTTCAACCTCAGAAGCACCCTTTTCCACATGGCGTCACGCCAGGCCCAAAAATGGCCATATGTCTGGAGGTTGGTCCCACGCCCAAAGAGCCAGCAGGGAAAACTATGTCTTGTTCTAAACCTCTTTGGGAACCGCTTGCGTAGCCCCACACACCTGGGGGCTGCAGGCTTTCCTGCTGCCTTCAGCCTCAAAAGCACCCTTTCCCACTTGGCCCCGCGCCAGGCCGAAAAATGGCCATATTTCTGGAGACTGGTCCCACGCCCAAAGAGCCAGCAGGGAAAACTATGCCTTGTTCTAAAGCTCTTTGGGAACCGCTTGCGTAGCCCCACACACCTGGGGGCTGCAGGCTTTCCTGCTGCCTTCAGCCTCAAAACCACCCTTTCCCACTTGGCCCCGCGCCAGGCCCAAAAATGACCATATATCTGGAGACTGGTCCCATGCCCAAAGAGCCAGCAGGGAAAACTATGCCTTGTTCTAAAGCTCTTTGGGAACCGCTTGCGTAGCCCCACAGACCTGCGGGCTGCAGGCTTTCCTGCTGCCTTCAGCCTCAAAACCACCCTTTCCCACTTGGCGCCGCGCCAGGCACAAAAATGGCCATATATCTGGAGACTGGTCCCACGCCCAAAGAGCCAGCAGGGAAAACTATGCCTTGTTCTAAAGCTCTTTGGGAACCGCTTGCGTAGCCCCACACAAACTGGGGGCTGCAGTCTTTCCTGCTCTCTTCAGCCTCAAAAGAAACCTTTCGCAATTGGCGCCGCGCCAGGCCCAAAAATGGCCATATGTCTGGAGACTGGTCCCACGCCCAAAGAGCCAGCAGGGAAAACTATGCCTTGTTCTAAAGCTCTTTGGGAACCGCTTGCGTAGCCCCACACACCTGGGGGCTGCAGGCTTTCCTGCTGCCTTCAGCCTCAAAACCACCCTTTTCCACATGGCGTCACGCCAGGCACAAAAATGGCCATATATCTGGAGACTGGTCCCACGCCCAAAGAGCCAGCAGGGAAAACTATGCCTTGTTCTAAAGCTCTTTGGGAACCGCTTGCGTAGCCACACACACCTGGGGGCTGCAGGCTTTCCTGCTGCCTTCAGACTCAAAACGACCCTTTCCCACTTGGCGCCGCGCCAGGCACAAAAATGGCCATATGTCTGGAGACTGGTCCCTTTCCCAAAGAGCCAGCAGGGAAAACTATGCCTTGTTCTAAAGCTCTTTGGGAACCGCTTGCGTGGCCCCACAGACCTGCGGGCTGCAGGCTTTCCTGCTGCCTTCAGCCTCAAAACCACCCTTTCCCACTTGGCGTCACGCCAGGCACAAAAATGGCCATATGTCTGGAGGTTGGTCCCACGCCCAAAGAGCCAGCAGGGAAAACTATGCCTTGTTCTAAAGCTCTTTGGGAACCGCTTGCGTAGCCCCACACACCTGGGGGCTGCAGGCTTTCCTGCTGCCTTCAGCCTCAAAACCACCCTTTTCCACATGGCGTCACGCCAGGCACAAAAATGGCCATATGTCTGGAGGTTGGTCCCACGCCCAAAGAGCCAGCAGGGAAAACTATGCCTTGTTCTAAAGCTCTTGGGGCACCGCTTGCGTAGCCCCACACACCTGGGGGCTGCAGGCTTTCCTGCTGCCTTCAGCCTCAAAACCACCCTTTTCCACATGGCGTCACGCCAGGCCCAAAAATGGCCATATGTCTGGAGACTGGTCCCACGCCCAAAGAGCCAGCAGGGAAAACTATGCCTTGTTCTAAAGCTCTTGGGGCACCGCTTGCGTAGCCCCACACACCTGGGGGCTGCAGGCTTTCCTGCTGCCTTCAGCCTCAAAACCACCCTTTTCCACATGGCGTCAGCCAGGCACAAAAATGGCCATATATCTGGAGATTGGTCCCACGCCCAAAGAGCCAGCAGGGAAAACTATGCCTTGTTCTAAAGCTCTTTGGGAACCTGTTGCGTAGCCCCACACACCTGGGGGCTGCAGGCTTTCCTGCTCTCTTCAGCCTCAAAAGAACCCTTTCCCACTTGGCATCGCGCCAGGCCCAAAAATGGCCATATTTCTGGAGACTGGTCCCTTTCCCAAAGAGCCAGCAGGGAAAACTATGCCTTGTTCTAAAGCTCTTTGGGAACCGCTTGCGTGGCCCCACACACCTGCGGGCTGCAGGCTTTCCTGCTGCCTTCAGCCTCAAAACCACCCTTTCCCACTTGGTGTCACGCCAGGCACAAAAATGGTCATATTTCTGGAGGTTGGTCCCACGCCCAAAGAGCCAGCAGGGAAAACTATGCCTTGTTCTAAAGCTCTTTGGGAACCGTTTGCGTAGCCCCACACACCTGGGGGCTGCAGGCTTTCCTGCTCTCTTCAGCCTCAAAAGCACCCTTTCCCACTTGGCGCCGCGCCAGGCCCAAAAATGGCCATATGTCTGGAGACTGGTCCCATGCCCAAAGAGCCAGCAGGGAAAACTATGCCTTGTTCTAAAGCTCTTTGGGAACCGCTTGCGTAGCCCCACACACCTGGGGGCTGCAGGCTTTCCTGCTGCCTTCAGCCTCAAAACCACCCTTTCCCACTTGGCCCCGCGCCAGGCACAAAAATGGCCATATGTCTGGAGACTGGTCCCACGCCCAAAGAGCCAGCAGGGAAAACTATGCCTTGTTCTAAAGCTCTTTGGGAACCGCTTGCGTAGCCCCACACACCTGGGGGCTGCAGGCTTTCCTGCTCTCTTCAGCCTCAAAAGCACCCTTTCCCACTTGGCGCCGCGCCAGGCCAAAAAATGGCCATATGTCTGGAGACTGGTCCCACGCACAAAGAGCCAGCAGGGAAAACTATGCCTTGTTCTAAAGCTCTTTGGGAACCGCTTGCGTAGCCCCACACACCTGGGGGCTGCAGGCTTTCCTGCTGCCTTCAGCCTCAAAACCACACTTTCCCACTTGGCGCTCCGCTAGGCACTAAAATGGCCATATATCTGGAGAGTGGTCCCACGCCCAAAGATCCAGCAGGGAAAACTATGCCTTGTTCTAAAGCTCTTTGGGAACCGCTTGCGTAGCCCCACACACCTGGGGGCTGCAGGCTTTCCTGCTGCCTTCAGCCTCAAAACAACCCTTTCCCACTTGGCGCTCCGCCAGGCACAAAAATGGCCATATGTCTGGAGACTGGTCCCACGCACAAAGAGCCAAAAGGGAAAACTATGCCTTGTTCTAAAGCTCTTTGGGAACCGCTTGCGTAGCCCCACACACCTGGGGACTGCAGGCTTTCCTGCTGCCTTCAGCCTCAAAACCACCCTTTCCCACTTGGCGCCGCGCCAGGCACAAAAATGGCCATATGTCTGGAGGTTGGTCCCACGCCAAAGAAGCAGCAGGGAAAACTATGCCTTGTTCTAAAGCTCTTTGGGAACCGCTTGCGTAGCCCCACAGACCTGGGGGCTGCAGGCTTTCCTGCTACCTTCAGCCTCAAAACCACCCTTTCCCACTTGGCGTCACGCCAGGCACAAAAATGGCCATATATCTGGAGACTGGTCCCATGCCCAAAGAGCCAGCAGGGAAAACTATGCCTTGTTCTAAAGCTCTTTGGGAACCGCTTGCATAGCCCCACACACCTGGGGGCTGCAGGCTTTCCTGCTGCCTTCAGCCTCAAAACCACCCTTTCCCACATGGCGCCGCGCCAGGCCCAAAAATGGCCATATGTCTGGAGACTGGTCCCACGCCCAAAGAGCCAGCAGGGAAAACTATGCCTTGTTCTAAAGCTCTTTGGGAACCGCTTGCGTAGCCCCACACACCTGGGGGCTGCAGGCTTTCCTGCTGCCTTCAGCCTCAAAAGCACCCTTTCCTACTTGGCATCGCGCCAGGCACATAAATGGCCATATGTCTGGAGACTGGTCCCACGCCCAAAGAGCCAGCAGGGAAAACTATGCCTTGTTCTAAAGCTCTTTTGGAACGGCTTGCGTAGCCCCACACACCTGGGGGCTGCAGGCTTTCCTGCTGCCTTCAGACTCAAAACCACCCTTTCCCACTTGGCGCCGCGCCAGGCCCAAAAATGGCCATATGGCTGGAGACTGGTCCCACGCCCAAAGAGCCAGCAGGGAAAACTATGCCTTGTTCTAAAGCTCTTTGGGAACCGCTTGCGTAGCCCCACACACCTGGGGGCTGCAGGCTTTCCTGCTGCCTTCAGCCTCAAAACCACCCTTTCCCACTTGGCATCGCGCCAGGCACATAAATGGCCATATGTCTGGAGACTGGTCCCACGCCCAAAGAGCCAGCACGGAAAACTATGCCTTGTTCTCAAGCTCTTTGGGAACCGTTTGCGTAGCCCCACACACCTGGGGGCTGCAGGCTTTCCTGCTGCCTTCAGCCTTAAAAGCACCCTTTCCTACTTGGCATCGCGCCAGGCCCAAAAATGGCCATATGTCTGGAGACTGGTCCCACGCCCAAAGAGCCAGCAGGGAAAACTATGCCTTGTTCTAAAGCTCTTTGGGAACCGCTTGCGTAGCCCCACACACCTGGGGGCTGCAGGCTTTCCTGCTGCCTTCAGACTCAAAACCACCCTTTCCCACTTGGCGCCGTGCCAGGCCCAAAAATGGCCATATGGCTGGAGACTGGTCCCATGCCCAAAGAGCCAGCAGGGAAAACTATGCCTTGTTCTAAAGCTCTTTGGGAACCGCTTGCGTAGCCCCATACACCTGGGGGCTGCAGGCTTTCATGCTGCCTTCAGCCTCAAAATAACCCTTTCCCACTTGGCGCTGCGCCAGGCCCAAAAATGGCCATATATCTGGAGACTGATCCCACGCCCAAAGAGCCAGCAGGGAAAACTATGCCTTGTTCTAAAGCTCTTTGGGAACCGCTTGCGTAGCCCCACAGACCTGCGGGCTGCAGGCTTTCCTGCTGCCTTCAGCCTCAAAACCACCCTTTCCCAAATGGCGCCACGCCAGGCCTAAAAATGGCCATATGTCTGGAGTTTCGTCCCACGCCCAAAGAACCAGCAGGGAAAACTATGCCTTGTTCTAAAGCTCTTTGGGAACCGCTTGCGTAGCCCCACACACCTGGGGGCTGCAGGCTTTCCTGCTGCCTTCAGCCTCAAAACCACCCTTTCCCACTTGGCATCCTGCCAGGCACAAAAATGGCCATATTTCTGGAGACTGGTCCCTTTCCCAAAGAGCCAGCAGGGAAAAATATGCCTTGTTCTAAAGCTCTTTGGGAACCGCTTGCGTGGCCCCACAGACCTGCGGGCTGCAGGCTTTCCTGCTGCCTTCAGCCTCAAACCCACTTTTCCCACATGGTGTCACGCCAGGCACAAAAATGGCCATATGTCTGGAGGTTGGTCCCACGCCCAAAGAACCAGCAGGGAAAACTATGCCTTGTTCTAAAGCTCTTTGGGAACCGCTTGCGTAGCCCCACACACCTGGGGGCTGCAGGCTTTCCTGCTGCCTTCAGCCTCAAAACCACCCTTTCCCACTTGGCGCTCCGCTAGGCACAAAAATGGCCATATATCTGGAGACTGGTCCCACGCCCAAAGAGCCAGCAGGGAAAACTATGCCTTGTTCTAAAGCTCTTTGGGAACCGTTTGCGTAGCCCCACACACCTGGGGGCTGCAGGCTTTCCTGCTGCCTTCAGCCTTAAAAGCACCCTTTCCTACTTGGCATCGCGCCAGGCCCAAAAATGGCCATATGTCTGGAGACTGGTCCCACGCCCAAAGAGCCAGCAGGGAAAACTATGCCTTGTTCTAAAGCTCTTTGGGAACCGCTTGCGTAGCCCCACACACCTGGGGGCTGCAGGCTTTCCTGCTGCCTTCAGACTCAAAAGCACCCTTTCCCACTTGGCGCCGTGCCAGGCCCAAAAATGGCCATATGGCTGGAGACTGGTCCCATGCCCAAAGAGCCAGCAGGGAAAACTATGCCTTGTTCTAAAGCTCTTTGGGAACCGCTTGCGTAGCCCCATACACCTGGGGGCTGCAGGCTTTCCTGCTGCCTTCAGCCTCAAAACAACCCTTTCCCACTTGGCGCTGCGCCAGGCCCAAAAATGGCCATATATCTGGAGACTGATCCCACGCCCAAAGAGCCAGCAGGGAAAACTATGCCTTGTTCTAAAGCTCTTTGGGAACCGCTTGCGTAGCCCCACAGACCTGCGGGCTGCAGGCTTTCCTGCTGCCTTCAGCCTCAAAACCACCCTTTCCCAAATGGCGCCACGCCAGGCCCAAAAATGGCCATATGTCTGGAGTTTCGTCCCACGCCCAAAGAACCAGCAGGGAAAACTATGCCTTGTTCTAAAGCTCTTTGGGAACCGCTTGCGTAGCCCCACACACCTGGGGGCTGCAGGCTTTCCTGCTGCCTTCAGCCTCAAAACCACCCTTTCCCACTTGGCGCCGCACCAGGCCCAAAAATGGCCATATATCTGGAGACTGGTCCCACGCCCAAAGAGCCAGCAGGGAAAACTATGCCTTGCTCTAAAGCTCTTTGGGAACCGCTTGCGTAGCCCCACAAACCTGGGGGCTGCAGGCTTTCCTGCTGCCTTCAGCCTCAAAAGCACCCTTTCCCACTTGGCGCCGCGCCAGGCCCAAAAATGGCCATATGTCTGGAGACTTGTCCCATGCCCAAAGAGCCAGCAGGGAAAACTATGCCTTGTTTTAAAGCTCTTTGGGAACGGCTTCCGTAGCCCCACACACCTGGGGGCTGCAGGCTTTCCTGCTGCCTTCAGCCTCAAAACCACCCTTTCCCACTTGGCCCCGCGCCAGGCCCAAAAATGGCCATATGTCTGGAGACTCGTCCCACGCCCAAAGAGCCAGCAGGGAAAACTATGCCTTGTTCTAAAGCTCTTTGGGAACCGCTTGCGTAGCCCCACACACCTGTAGGCTGCACGCTTTCCTGCTGCCTTCAGCCTCAAAACCACCCTTTTCCACATGGCGTCACGCCAGGCACAAAAATGGCCATATGTCTGGAGGTTGGTCCCACGCCCAAAGAGCCAGCAGGGAAAACTATGCCTTGTTCTAAAGCTCTTTGGGAACCGCTTGCGTAGCCACACAGAAACTGGGGGCTGCAGGCTTTTCTCGCGCTTTCAGCCTCAAAAACACCCTTTCCCACTTGGCATCGCGCCAGGCCCAAAAATGCCCATATATCTGGAGACTGGTCCCACGCCCAAAGAGCCAGCAGGGAAAACTATGCCTTGTTCTAAAGCTCTTTGGGAACCGCTTGCGTAGCCCCACAGACCTGGGGGCTGCAGCTTTCCTGCTCTCTTCAGCCTCAAAAGAACCCTTTCCCACTTCGCTCCGCGCCAGGCACAAAAATGGCCATATGTCTGGAGACTGGTCCCACGCCCAAAGAGCCAGCAGGGAAAACTATGCCTTGTTCTAAAGCTCTTTGGGAACCGATTGCGTGGCCCCACAGACCTGGGGGCTGCAGGCTTTCCTGCTGCCTTCAACCTCAGAAGCACCCTTTTCCACATGGCGTCACGCCAGGCCCAAAAATGGCCATATGTCTGGAGGTTGGTCCCACGCCCAAAGAGCCAGCAGGGAAAACTATGTCTTGTTCTAAACCTCTTTGGGAACCGCTTGCGTAGCCCCACACACCTGGGGGCTGCAGGCTTTCCTGCTGCCTTCAGCCTCAAAAGCACCCTTTCCCACTTGGCCCCGCGCCAGGCCGAAAAATGGCCATATTTCTGGAGACTGGTCCCACGCCCAAAGAGCCAGCAGGGAAAACTATGCCTTGTTCTAAAGCTCTTTGGGAACCGCTTGCGTAGCCCCACACACCTGGGGGCTGCAGGCTTTCCTGCTGCCTTCAGCCTCAAAACCACCCTTTCCCACTTGGCCCCGCGCCAGGCCCAAAAATGACCATATATCTGGAGACTGGTCCCATGCCCAAAGAGCCAGCAGGGAAAACTATGCCTTGTTCTAAAGCTCTTTGGGAACCGCTTGCGTAGCCCCACAGACCTGCGGGCTGCAGGCTTTCCTGCTGCCTTCAGCCTCAAAACCACCCTTTCCCACTTGGCGCCGCGCCAGGCACAAAAATGGCCATATATCTGGAGACTGGTCCCACGCCCAAAGAGCCAGCAGGGAAAACTATGCCTTGTTCTAAAGCTCTTTGGGAACCGCTTGCGTAGCCCCACACAAACTGGGGGCTGCAGTCTTTCCTGCTCTCTTCAGCCTCAAAAGAAACCTTTCGCAATTGGCGCCGCGCCAGGCCCAAAAATGGCCATATGTCTGGAGACTGGTCCCACGCCCAAAGAGCCAGCAGGGAAAACTATGCCTTGTTCTAAAGCTCTTTGGGAACCGCTTGCGTAGCCCCACACACCTGGGGGCTGCAGGCTTTCCTGCTGCCTTCAGCCTCAAAACCACCCTTTTCCACATGGCGTCACGCCAGGCACAAAAATGGCCATATATCTGGAGACTGGTCCCACGCCCAAAGAGCCAGCAGGGAAAACTATGCCTTGTTCTAAAGCTCTTTGGGAACCGCTTGCGTAGCCACACACACCTGGGGGCTGCAGGCTTTCCTGCTGCCTTCAGACTCAAAACGACCCTTTCCCACTTGGCGCCGCGCCAGGCACAAAAATGGCCATATGTCTGGAGACTGGTCCCTTTCCCAAAGAGCCAGCAGGGAAAACTATGCCTTGTTCTAAAGCTCTTTGGGAACCGCTTGCGTGGCCCCACAGACCTGCGGGCTGCAGGCTTTCCTGCTGCCTTCAGCCTCAAAACCACCCTTTCCCACTTGGCGTCACGCCAGGCACAAAAATGGCCATATGTCTGGAGGTTGGTCCCACGCCCAAAGAGCCAGCAGGGAAAACTATGCCTTGTTCTAAAGCTCTTTGGGAACCGCTTGCGTAGCCCCACACACCTGGGGGCTGCAGGCTTTCCTGCTGCCTTCAGCCTCAAAACCACCCTTTTCCACATGGCGTCACGCCAGGCACAAAAATGGCCATATGTCTGGAGGTTGGTCCCACGCCCAAAGAGCCAGCAGGGAAAACTATGCCTTGTTCTAAAGCTCTTGGGGCACCGCTTGCGTAGCCCCACACACCTGGGGGCTGCAGGCTTTCCTGCTGCCTTCAGCCTCAAAACCACCCTTTTCCACATGGCGTCACGCCAGGCCCAAAAATGGCCATATGTCTGGAGACTGGTCCCACGCCCAAAGAGCCAGCAGGGAAAACTATGCCTTGTTCTAAAGCTCTTGGGGCACCGCTTGCGTAGCCCCACACACCTGGGGGCTGCAGGCTTTCCTGCTGCCTTCAGCCTCAAAACCACCCTTTTCCACATGGCGTCAGCCAGGCACAAAAATGGCCATATATCTGGAGATTGGTCCCACGCCCAAAGAGCCAGCAGGGAAAACTATGCCTTGTTCTAAAGCTCTTTGGGAACCTGTTGCGTAGCCCCACACACCTGGGGGCTGCAGGCTTTCCTGCTCTCTTCAGCCTCAAAAGAACCCTTTCCCACTTGGCATCGCGCCAGGCCCAAAAATGGCCATATTTCTGGAGACTGGTCCCTTTCCCAAAGAGCCAGCAGGGAAAACTATGCCTTGTTCTAAAGCTCTTTGGGAACCGCTTGCGTGGCCCCACACACCTGCGGGCTGCAGGCTTTCCTGCTGCCTTCAGCCTCAAAACCACCCTTTCCCACTTGGTGTCACGCCAGGCACAAAAATGGTCATATTTCTGGAGGTTGGTCCCACGCCCAAAGAGCCAGCAGGGAAAACTATGCCTTGTTCTAAAGCTCTTTGGGAACCGTTTGCGTAGCCCCACACACCTGGGGGCTGCAGGCTTTCCTGCTCTCTTCAGCCTCAAAAGCACCCTTTCCCACTTGGCGCCGCGCCAGGCCCAAAAATGGCCATATGTCTGGAGACTGGTCCCATGCCCAAAGAGCCAGCAGGGAAAACTATGCCTTGTTCTAAAGCTCTTTGGGAACCGCTTGCGTAGCCCCACACACCTGGGGGCTGCAGGCTTTCCTGCTGCCTTCAGCCTCAAAACCACCCTTTCCCACTTGGCCCCGCGCCAGGCACAAAAATGGCCATATGTCTGGAGACTGGTCCCACGCCCAAAGAGCCAGCAGGGAAAACTATGCCTTGTTCTAAAGCTCTTTGGGAACCGCTTGCGTAGCCCCACACACCTGGGGGCTGCAGGCTTTCCTGCTCTCTTCAGCCTCAAAAGCACCCTTTCCCACTTGGCGCCGCGCCAGGCCAAAAAATGGCCATATGTCTGGAGACTGGTCCCACGCACAAAGAGCCAGCAGGGAAAACTATGCCTTGTTCTAAAGCTCTTTGGGAACCGCTTGCGTAGCCCCACACACCTGGGGGCTGCAGGCTTTCCTGCTGCCTTCAGCCTCAAAACCACACTTTCCCACTTGGCGCTCCGCTAGGCACTAAAATGGCCATATATCTGGAGAGTGGTCCCACGCCCAAAGATCCAGCAGGGAAAACTATGCCTTGTTCTAAAGCTCTTTGGGAACCGCTTGCGTAGCCCCACACACCTGGGGGCTGCAGGCTTTCCTGCTGCCTTCAGCCTCAAAACAACCCTTTCCCACTTGGCGCTCCGCCAGGCACAAAAATGGCCATATGTCTGGAGACTGGTCCCACGCACAAAGAGCCAAAAGGGAAAACTATGCCTTGTTCTAAAGCTCTTTGGGAACCGCTTGCGTAGCCCCACACACCTGGGGACTGCAGGCTTTCCTGCTGCCTTCAGCCTCAAAACCACCCTTTCCCACTTGGCGCCGCGCCAGGCACAAAAATGGCCATATGTCTGGAGGTTGGTCCCACGCCAAAGAAGCAGCAGGGAAAACTATGCCTTGTTCTAAAGCTCTTTGGGAACCGCTTGCGTAGCCCCACAGACCTGGGGGCTGCAGGCTTTCCTGCTACCTTCAGCCTCAAAACCACCCTTTCCCACTTGGCGTCACGCCAGGCACAAAAATGGCCATATATCTGGAGACTGGTCCCATGCCCAAAGAGCCAGCAGGGAAAACTATGCCTTGTTCTAAAGCTCTTTGGGAACCGCTTGCATAGCCCCACACACCTGGGGGCTGCAGGCTTTCCTGCTGCCTTCAGCCTCAAAACCACCCTTTCCCACATGGCGCCGCGCCAGGCCCAAAAATGGCCATATGTCTGGAGACTGGTCCCACGCCCAAAGAGCCAGCAGGGAAAACTATGCCTTGTTCTAAAGCTCTTTGGGAACCGCTTGCGTAGCCCCACACACCTGGGGGCTGCAGGCTTTCCTGCTGCCTTCAGCCTCAAAAGCACCCTTTCCTACTTGGCATCGCGCCAGGCACATAAATGGCCATATGTCTGGAGACTGGTCCCACGCCCAAAGAGCCAGCAGGGAAAACTATGCCTTGTTCTAAAGCTCTTTTGGAACGGCTTGCGTAGCCCCACACACCTGGGGGCTGCAGGCTTTCCTGCTGCCTTCAGACTCAAAACCACCCTTTCCCACTTGGCGCCGCGCCAGGCCCAAAAATGGCCATATGGCTGGAGACTGGTCCCACGCCCAAAGAGCCAGCAGGGAAAACTATGCCTTGTTCTAAAGCTCTTTGGGAACCGCTTGCGTAGCCCCACACACCTGGGGGCTGCAGGCTTTCCTGCTGCCTTCAGCCTCAAAACCACCCTTTCCCACTTGGCATCGCGCCAGGCACATAAATGGCCATATGTCTGGAGACTGGTCCCACGCCCAAAGAGCCAGCACGGAAAACTATGCCTTGTTCTCAAGCTCTTTGGGAACCGTTTGCGTAGCCCCACACACCTGGGGGCTGCAGGCTTTCCTGCTGCCTTCAGCCTTAAAAGCACCCTTTCCTACTTGGCATCGCGCCAGGCCCAAAAATGGCCATATGTCTGGAGACTGGTCCCACGCCCAAAGAGCCAGCAGGGAAAACTATGCCTTGTTCTAAAGCTCTTTGGGAACCGCTTGCGTAGCCCCACACACCTGGGGGCTGCAGGCTTTCCTGCTGCCTTCAGACTCAAAACCACCCTTTCCCACTTGGCGCCGTGCCAGGCCCAAAAATGGCCATATGGCTGGAGACTGGTCCCATGCCCAAAGAGCCAGCAGGGAAAACTATGCCTTGTTCTAAAGCTCTTTGGGAACCGCTTGCGTAGCCCCATACACCTGGGGGCTGCAGGCTTTCATGCTGCCTTCAGCCTCAAAATAACCCTTTCCCACTTGGCGCTGCGCCAGGCCCAAAAATGGCCATATATCTGGAGACTGATCCCACGCCCAAAGAGCCAGCAGGGAAAACTATGCCTTGTTCTAAAGCTCTTTGGGAACCGCTTGCGTAGCCCCACAGACCTGCGGGCTGCAGGCTTTCCTGCTGCCTTCAGCCTCAAAACCACCCTTTCCCAAATGGCGCCACGCCAGGCCCAAAAATGGCCATATGTCTGGAGTTTCGTCCCACGCCCAAAGAACCAGCAGGGAAAACTATGCCTTGTTCTAAAGCTCTTTGGGAACCGCTTGCGTAGCCCCACACACCTGGGGGCTGCAGGCTTTCCTGCTGCCTTCAGCCTCAAAACCACCCTTTCCCACTTGGCATCCTGCCAGGCACAAAAATGGCCATATTTCTGGAGACTGGTCCCTTTCCCAAAGAGCCAGCAGGGAAAAATATGCCTTGTTCTAAAGCTCTTTGGGAACCGCTTGCGTGGCCCCACAGACCTGCGGGCTGCAGGCTTTCCTGCTGCCTTCAGCCTCAAACCCACTTTTCCCACATGGTGTCACGCCAGGCACAAAAATGGCCATATGTCTGGAGGTTGGTCCCACGCCCAAAGAACCAGCAGGGAAAACTATGCCTTGTTCTAAAGCTCTTTGGGAACCGCTTGCGTAGCCCCACACACCTGGGGGCTGCAGGCTTTCCTGCTGCCTTCAGCCTCAAAACCACCCTTTCCCACTTGGCGCTCCGCTAGGCACAAAAATGGCCATATATCTGGAGACTGGTCCCACGCCCAAAGAGCCAGCAGGGAAAACTATGCCTTGTTCTAAAGCTCTTTGGGAACCGTTTGCGTAGCCCCACACACCTGGGGGCTGCAGGCTTTCCTGCTGCCTTCAGCCTTAAAAGCACCCTTTCCTACTTGGCATCGCGCCAGGCCCAAAAATGGCCATATGTCTGGAGACTGGTCCCACGCCCAAAGAGCCAGCAGGGAAAACTATGCCTTGTTCTAAAGCTCTTTGGGAACCGCTTGCGTAGCCCCACACACCTGGGGGCTGCAGGCTTTCCTGCTGCCTTCAGACTCAAAAGCACCCTTTCCCACTTGGCGCCGTGCCAGGCCCAAAAATGGCCATATGGCTGGAGACTGGTCCCATGCCCAAAGAGCCAGCAGGGAAAACTATGCCTTGTTCTAAAGCTCTTTGGGAACCGCTTGCGTAGCCCCATACACCTGGGGGCTGCAGGCTTTCCTGCTGCCTTCAGCCTCAAAACAACCCTTTCCCACTTGGCGCTGCGCCAGGCCCAAAAATGGCCATATATCTGGAGACTGATCCCACGCCCAAAGAGCCAGCAGGGAAAACTATGCCTTGTTCTAAAGCTCTTTGGGAACCGCTTGCGTAGCCCCACAGACCTGCGGGCTGCAGGCTTTCCTGCTGCCTTCAGCCTCAAAACCACCCTTTCCCAAATGGCGCCACGCCAGGCCCAAAAATGGCCATATGTCTGGAGTTTCGTCCCACGCCCAAAGAACCAGCAGGGAAAACTATGCCTTGTTCTAAAGCTCTTTGGGAACCGCTTGCGTAGCCCCACACACCTGGGGGCTGCAGGCTTTCCTGCTGCCTTCAGCCTCAAAACCACCCTTTCCCACATGGCGTCACGCCAGGCACAAAAATGGCCATATTTCTGGAGACTGGTCCCTTTCCCAAAGAGCCAGCAGGGAAAACTATGCCTTGTTCTAAAGCTCTTTGGGAACCGCTTGCGTGGCCCCACAGACCTGCGGGCTGCAGGCTTTCCTGCTGCCTTCAGCCTCAAACCCACTTTTCCCACATGGCGTCACGCCAGGCACAAAAATGGCCATATGTCTGGAGGTTGGTCCCACGCCCAAAGAACCAGCAGGGAAAACTATGCCTTGTTCTAAAGCTCTTTGGGAACCGCTTGCGTAGCCCCACAGACCTGGGGGCTGCAGGCTTTCCTGCTGCCTTCAGTCTCAAAACCACCCTTTCCCACTTGGCGCTCCGCTAGGCACAAAAATGGCCATATATCTGGAGACTGGTCCCACGCCCAAAGATCCAGCAGGGAAAACTATGCCTTGTTCTAAAGCTCTTTGGGAACCGCTTGCGTAGCCCCACACACCTGGGGGCTGCAGGCTTTCCTGCTGCCTTCAGCCTCAAAACCACCCTTTCCCACTTGGCGCTCCGCCAGGCACAAAAATGGCCATATGTCTGCAGACTGGTCCCACGCCCAAAGAGCCAGCAGGGAAAACTATGCCTTGTTCTAAAGCTCTTTGGGAACCGCTTGCGTGGCCCCACAGACCTGCGGGCTGCAGGCTTTCCTGCTGCCTTCAGCCTCAAAACCACCCTTTCCCACTTGGCGTCACGCCAGGCACAAAAATGGCCATATGTCTGGAGGTTGGTCCCACGCCCAAAGAGCCAGCAGAGAAAACTATGCCTTGCTCTAAAGCTCTTTGGGAACCGCTTGCGTAGCCCCACACACCTGGGGGCTGCAGGCTTTCCTGCTCTCTTCAGCCTCAAAAGCACCCTTTCCCACTTGGCGCCGCGCCAGGCCCAAAAATGGCCATATGTCTGGAGACTGGTCCCACGCCCAAAGAGCCAGCAGGGAAAACTATGCCTTGTTCTAAAGCTCTTTGGGAACCGCTTGCGTAGCCCCACACACCTGTAGGCTGCAGGCTTTCCTGCTCTCTTCAGCCTCAAAACCACCCTTTTCCACATGGCGTCACGCCAGGCACAAAAATGGCCATATGTCTGGAGACTGGTCCCACGCCCAAAGAGCCAGCAGGGAAAACTATGCCTTGTTCTAAAGCTCTTTGGGAACCGCTTGCGTAGCCACACACACCTGGGGGCTGCAGGCTTTCCTGCTGCCTTCAGCCTCAAAACCACCCTTTTCCACATGGCGTCACGCCAGGCACAAAAATGGCCATATGTCTGGAGGTTGGTCCCACGCCCAAAGAGCCAGCAGGGAAAACTATGCCTTGTTCTAAAGCTCTTGGGGCACCCCTTGCGTAGCCCCACACACCTGGGGGCTGCAGGCTTTCCTGCTGCCTTCAGCCTCAAAACCACCCTTTTCCACATGGCATCAGCCAGGCACAAAAATGGCCATATGTTTGGAGAGTGGTCCCACGCCCAAAGAGCCAGCAGGGAAAACTATGCCTTGTTCTAAAGCTCTTTGGGAACCGCTTGCGTAGGCCCACACAAACTGGGGGCTGCAGGCTTTTCTCGCGCTTTCAGCCTCAAAACCACCCTTTCCCACTTGGCGCTGCGCCAGGCACAAAAATGGCCATATGTCTGGAGGTTGGTCCCACGCCCAAAGAGCTAGAAGGGAAAAGTATGCCTTGTTCTAAAGCTCTTCGGGAAACGCTTGCGTAGCCCCACACACCTGGGGGCTGCAGGCTTTCCTGCTCTCTTCAGCCTCAGAAGAACCCTTTCGCACTTGGCGCCGCGCCAGGCACAAAAATGGCCATATGTCTGGAGATTGGTCCCACGCCCAAAGAGCCAGCAGGGAAAACTATGCCTTGTTCTAAAGCTCTTTGGGAACCGCTTGCGTAGCCCCACACACCTGGGGGCTGCAGGCTTTCCTGCTGCCTTCAGCCTCAAAACAACCCTTTCCCACTTGGCGCTGCGCCAGGCCCAAAAATGGCCATATATCTGGAGACTGGTCCCACGCCCAAAGAGCCAGCAGGGAAAACTATGCCTTGTTCTAAAGCTCTTTGGGAACGGCTTGCGTAGCCCCACACACCTGGGGGCTGCAGGCTTTCCTCCTCTCTTCAGCCTCAAAGAACCCTTTCCCACTTGGCGCCGCGCCAGGCCGAAAAATGGCCATATCTCTGGAGACTGGTCCCACGCCCAAAGAGCCAGCAGGGAAAACTATGCCTTGTTCTAAAGCTCTTTGGGAACCGCTTGCGTAGCCCCACACACCTGGGGGCTGCAGGCTTTCCTGCTCTCTTCAGCCTCAAAAGAATCCTTTCCCACTTGGCGCTGCGCCAGGCCCAAAAATGGCCATATGTCTGGAGAATGGTCCCACGCCCAAAGAGCCAGCAGGGAAAACTATGCCTTGTTCTAAAGCTCTTTGGGAACCGCTTGCGTAGCCCCACACACCTGGGGGCTGCAGGCTTTCCTGCTGCCTTCAGCCTCAAAACCACCCTTTCCCACTTGGTGCAGCGCCAGGCACATAAATGGCCATATTTCTGGAGACTGGTCCCTTTCCCAAAGAGCCAGCAGGGAAAACTATGCCTTGTTCTAAAGCTCTTTGGGAACCGCTTGCGTGGCCCCACACACCTGGGGGCTGCAGGCTTTCCTGCTGCCTTCAGACTGAAAAGCACCCTTTCCCACTTGGCACCGCGCCAGGCCCAAAAATGGCCATATGTCTGGAGACTGGTCCCACGCCCAAAGAGCCAGCAGGGAAAACTATGCCTTGTTCTAAAGCTCTTTGGGAACCGCTTGCGTAGCCCCACAGAAACTGGGGGCTGCAGGCTTTTCTCTCGCTTTCAGCCTCAAAACCACCCTTTCCCACTTGGCGCTGCGCCAGGCACAAAAATGGCCATATGTCTGGAGGTTGGTCCCACGCCCAAAGAGCTAGAAGGGAAAAGTATGCCTTGTTCTAAAGCTCTTCGGGAAACGCTTGCGTAGCCCCACACACCTGGGGGCTGCAGGCTTTCCTGCTGCCTTCAGCCTCAAAACCACCCTTTCCCACTTCGCCCCGCGCCAGGCCGAAAAATGGCCATATCTCTGGAGACTGGTCCCACGCCCAAAGAGCCAGCAGGGAAAACTATGCCTTGTTCTAAAGCTCTTTGGGAACCGCTTGCGTAGCCCCACACACCTGGGGGCTGCAGGCTTTCCTGCTGCCTTCAGACTCAAAACCACCCTTTCCCACTTGGCATCGCGCCAGGCCCAAAAATGGCCATATATCTGGAGTTTGGTCCCACGCCCAAAGAGCCAGCAGGGAAAACTATGCCTTGTTCTAAAGCTCTTTGGGAACGGCTTGCGTAGCCACACACACCTGGGGGCTGCAGGCTTTCCTGCTGCCTTCAGCCTCAAAACCCCCCTTTCCCACTTGGCGCTGCGCCAGGCCCAAAAATGGCCATATGTCTGGAGATTGGTCCCACGCCCAAAGAGCCAGCAGGGAAAACTATGCCTTGTTCTAAAGCTCTTTGGGAACCGCTTGCGTAGCCCCACACACCTGGGGGCTGCAGGCTTTCCTGCTGCCTTCAGCCTCAAAACCACCCTTTCCCACTTGGCGCCGCACCAGGCCCAAAAATGGCCATATATCTGGAGACTGGTCCCACGCCCAAAGAGCCAGCAGGGAAAACTATGCCTTGCTCTAAAGCTCTTTGGGAACCGCTTGCATAGCCCCACAAACCTGGGGGCTGCAGGCTTTCCTGCTGCCTTCAGCCTCAAAAGCACCCTTTCCCACTTGGCGCCGCGCCAGGCCCAAAAATGGCCATATGTCTGGAGACTTGTCCCATGCCCAAAGAGCCAGCAGGGAAAACTATGCCTTGTTTTAAAGCTCTTTGGGAACGGCTTCCGTAGCCCCACACACCTGGGGGCTGCAGGCTTTCCTGCTGCCTTCAGCCTCAAAACCACCCTTTCCCACTTGGCCCCGCGCCAGGCCCAAAAATGGCCATATGTCTGGAGACTCGTCCCACGCCCAAAGAGCCAGCAGGGAAAACTATGCCTTGTTCTAAAGCTCTTTGGGAACCGCTTGCGTAGCCCCACACACCTGTAGGCTGCAGGCTTTCCTGCTGCCTTCAGCCTCAAAACCACCCTTTTCCACATGGCGTCACGCCAGGCACAAAAATGGCCATATGTCTGGAGGTTGGTCCCACGCCCAAAGAGCCAGCAGGGAAAACTATGCCTTGTTCTAAAGCTCTTTGGGAACCGCTTGCGTAGCCACACAGAAACTGGGGGCTGCAGGCTTTTCTCGCGCTTTCAGCCTCAAAAACACCCTTTCCCACTTGGCATCGCGCCAGGCCCAAAAATGCCCATATATCTGGAGACTGGTCCCACGCCCAAAGAGCCAGCAGGGAAAACTATGCCTTGTTCTAAAGCTCTTTGGGAACCGCTTGCGTAGCCCCACACACCTGGGGGCTGCAGGCTTTCCTGCTGCCTTCAGCCTCAAAACCACCCTTTCCCACTTGGTGCAGCGCCAGGCACATAAATGGCCATATTTCTGGAGACTGGTCCCTTTCCCAAAGAGCCAGCAGGGAAAACTATGCCTTGTTCTAAAGCTCTTTGGGAACCGCTTGCGTGGCCCCACACACCTGGGGGCTGCAGGCTTTCCTGCTGCCTTCAGACTGAAAAGCACCCTTTCCCACTTGGCACCGCGCCAGGCCCAAAAATGGCCATATGTCTGGAGACTGGTCCCACGCCCAAAGAGCCAGCAGGGAAAACTATGCCTTGTTCTAAAGCTCTTTGGGAACCGCTTGCGTAGCCCCACAGAAACTGGGGGCTGCAGGCTTTTCTCTCGCTTTCAGCCTCAAAACCACCCTTTCCCACTTGGCGCTGCGCCAGGCACAAAAATGGCCATATGTCTGGAGGTTGGTCCCACGCCCAAAGAGCTAGAAGGGAAAAGTATGCCTTGTTCTAAAGCTCTTCGGGAAACGCTTGCGTAGCCCCACACACCTGGGGGCTGCAGGCTTTCCTGCTGCCTTCAGCCTCAAAACCACCCTTTCCCACTTCGCCCCGCGCCAGGCCGAAAAATGGCCATATCTCTGGAGACTGGTCCCACGCCCAAAGAGCCAGCAGGGAAAACTATGCCTTGTTCTAAAGCTCTTTGGGAACCGCTTGCGTAGCCCCACACACCTGGGGGCTGCAGGCTTTCCTGCTGCCTTCAGACTCAAAACCACCCTTTCCCACTTGGCATCGCGCCAGGCCCAAAAATGGCCATATATCTGGAGTTTGGTCCCACGCCCAAAGAGCCAGCAGGGAAAACTATGCCTTGTTCTAAAGCTCTTTGGGAACGGCTTGCGTAGCCACACACACCTGGGGGCTGCAGGCTTTCCTGCTGCCTTCAGCCTCAAAACCCCCCTTTCCCACTTGGCGCTGCGCCAGGCCCAAAAATGGCCATATGTCTGGAGATTGGTCCCACGCCCAAAGAGCCAGCAGGGAAAACTATGCCTTGTTCTAAAGCTCTTTGGGAACCGCTTGCGTAGCCCCACACACCTGGGGGCTGCAGGCTTTCCTGCTGCCTTCAGCCTCAAAACCACCCTTTCCCACTTGGCGCCGCACCAGGCCCAAAAATGGCCATATATCTGGAGACTGGTCCCACGCCCAAAGAGCCAGCAGGGAAAACTATGCCTTGCTCTAAAGCTCTTTGGGAACCGCTTGCGTAGCCCCACAAACCTGGGGGCTGCAGGCTTTCCTGCTGCCTTCAGCCTCAAAAGCACCCTTTCCCACTTGGCGCCGCGCCAGGCCCAAAAATGGCCATATGTCTGGAGACTTGTCCCATGCCCAAAGAGCCAGCAGGGAAAACTATGCCTTGTTTTAAAGCTCTTTGGGAACGGCTTCCGTAGCCCCACACACCTGGGGGCTGCAGGCTTTCCTGCTGCCTTCAGCCTCAAAACCACCCTTTCCCACTTGGCCCCGCGCCAGGCCCAAAAATGGCCATATGTCTGGAGACTCGTCCCACGCCCAAAGAGCCAGCAGGGAAAACTATGCCTTGTTCTAAAGCTCTTTGGGAACCGCTTGCGTAGCCCCACACACCTGTAGGCTGCAGGCTTTCCTGCTGCCTTCAGCCTCAAAACCACCCTTTTCCACATGGCGTCACGCCAGGCACAAAAATGGCCATATGTCTGGAGGTTGGTCCCACGCCCAAAGAGCCAGCAGGGAAAACTATGCCTTGTTCTAAAGCTCTTTGGGAACCGCTTGCGTAGCCACACAGAAACTGGGGGCTGCAGGCTTTTCTCGCGCTTTCAGCCTCAAAACCACCCTTTCCCACTTGGCATCGCGCCAGGCCCAAAAATGCCCATATATCTGGAGACTGGTCCCACGCCCAAAGAGCCAGCAGGGAAAACTATGCCTTGTTCTAAAGCTCTTTGGGAACCGCTTGCGTAGCCCCACAGACCTGGGGGCTGCAGCTTTCCTGCTCTCTTCAGCCTCAAAAGAACCCTTTCCCACTTCGCTCCGCGCCAGGCACAAAAATGGCCATATGTCTGGAGACTGGTCCCACGCCCAAAGAGCCAGCAGGGAAAACTATGCCTTGTTCTAAAGCTCTTTGGGAACCGATTGCGTGGCCCCACAGACCTGGGGGCTGCAGGCTTTCCTGCTGCCTTCAACCTCAGAAGCACCCTTTTCCACATGGCGTCACGCCAGGCCCAAAAATGGCCATATGTCTGGAGGTTGGTCCCACGCCCAAAGAGCCAGCAGGGAAAACTATGTCTTGTTCTAAACCTCTTTGGGAACCGCTTGCGTAGCCCCACACACCTGGGGGCTGCAGGCTTTCCTGCTGCCTTCAGCCTCAAAAGCACCCTTTCCCACTTGGCCCCGCGCCAGGCCGAAAAATGGCCATATTTCTGGAGACTGGTCCCACGCCCAAAGAGCCAGCAGGGAAAACTATGCCTTGTTCTAAAGCTCTTTGGGAACCGCTTGCGTAGCCCCACACACCTGGGGGCTGCAGGCTTTCCTGCTGCCTTCAGACTCAAAACCACCCTTTCCCACTTGGCCCCGCGCCAGGCCCAAAAATGACCATATATCTGGAGACTGGTCCCATGCCCAAAGAGCCAGCAGGGAAAACTATGCCTTGTTCTAAAGCTCTTTGGGAACCACTTGCGTAGCCCCACAGACCTGCGGGCTGCAGGCTTTCCTGCTGCCTTCAGCCTCAAAACCACCCTTTCCCACTTGGCGCCGCGCCAGGCACAAAAATGGCCATATATCTGGAGACTGGTCCCACGCCCAAAGAGCCAGCAGGGAAAACTATGCCTTGTTCTAAAGCTCGTTGGGAACCGCTTGCGTAGCCCCACACAAACTGGGGGCTGCAGTCTTTCCTGCTCTCTTCAGCCTCAAAAGAAACCTTTCGCAATTGGCGCCGCGCCAGGCCCAAAAATGGCCATATGTCTGGAGACTGGTCCCACGCCCAAAGAGCCAGCAGGGAAAACTATGCCTTGTTCTAAAGCTCTTTGGGAACCGCTTGCGTAGCCCCACACACCTGGGGGCTGCAGGCTTTCCTGCTGCCTTCAGCCTCAAAACCACCCTTTTCCACATGGCGTCACGCCAGGCACAAAAATGGCCATATATCTGGAGACTGGTCCCACGCCCAAAGAGCCAGCAGGGAAAACTATGCCTTGTTCTAAAGCTCTTTGGGAACCGCTTGCGTAGCCACACACACCTGGGGGCTGCAGGCTTTCCTGCTGCCTTCAGACTCAAAACGACCCTTTCCCACTTGGCGCCGCGCCAGGCACAAAAATGGCCATATGTCTGGAGACTGGTCCCTTTCCCAAAGAGCCAGCAGGGAAAACTATGCCTTGTTCTAAAGCTCTTTGGGAACCGCTTGCGTGGCCCCACAGACCTGCGGGCTGCAGGCTTTCCTGCTGCCTTCAGCCTCAAAACCACCCTTTCCCACTTGGCGTCACGCCAGGCACAAAAATGGCCATATGTCTGGAGGTTGGTCCCACGCCCAAAGAGCCAGCAGGGAAAACTATGCCTTGTTCTAAAGCTCTTTGGGAACCGCTTGCGTAGCCCCACACACCTGGGGGCTGCAGGCTTTCCTGCTGCCTTCAGCCTCAAAACCACCCTTTTCCATATGGCGTCACGCCAGGCACAAAAATGGCCATATGTCTGGAGGTTGGTCCCACGCCCAAAGAGCCAGCAGGGAAAACTATGCCTTGTTCTAAAGCTCTTGGGGCACCGCTTGCGTAGCCCCACACACCTGGGGGCTGCAGGCTTTCCTGCTGCCTTCAGCCTCAAAACCACCCTTTCCCACTTGGCCCCACGCCAGGCCCAAAAATGGCCATATGTCTGGAGACTGGTCCCACGCCCAAAGAGCCAGCAGGGAAAACTATGCCTTGTTCTAAAGCTCTTTGGGAACCGCTTGCGTAGCCCCACACACCTGGGGGCTGCAGGCTTTCCTGCTGCCTTCAGACTCAAAACCACCCTTTCCCACTTGGCGCCGTGCCAGGCCCAAAAATGGCCATATGGCTGGAGACTGGTCCCATGCCCAAAGAGCCAGCAGGGAAAACTATGCCTTGTTCTAAAGCTCTTTGGGAACCGCTTGCGTAGCCCCATACACCTGGGGGCTGCAGGCTTTCATGCTGCCTTCAGCCTCAAAATAACCCTTTCCCACTTGGCGCTGCGCCAGGCCCAAAAATGGCCATATATCTGGAGACTGATCCCACGCCCAAAGAGCCAGCAGGGAAAACTATGCCTTGTTCTAAAGCTCTTGGGGCACCGCTTGCGTAGCCCCACACACCTGGGGGCTGCAGGCTTTCCTGCTGCCTTCAGCCTCAAAACCACCCTTTTCCACATGGCGTCAGCCAGGCACAAAAATGGCCATATATCTGGAGATTGGTCCCACGCCCAAAGAGCCAGCAGGGAAAACTATGCCTTGTTCTAAAGCTCTTTGGGAACCTGTTGCGTAGCCCCACACACCTGGGGGCTGCAGGCTTTCCTGCTCTCTTCAGCCTCAAAAGAACCCTTTCCCACTTGGCATCGCGCCAGGCCCAAAAATGGCCATATTTCTGGAGACTGGTCCCTTTCCCAAAGAGCCAGCAGGGAAAACTATGCCTTGTTCTAAAGCTCTTTGGGAACCGCTTGCGTGGCCCCACACACCTGCGGGCTGCAGGCTTTCCTGCTGCCTTCAGCCTCAAAACCACCCTTTCCCACTTGGTGTCACGCCAGGCACAAAAATGGTCATATGTCTGGAGGTTGGTCCCACGCCCAAAGAGCCAGCAGGGAAAACTATGCCTTGTTCTAAAGCTCTTTGGGAACCGTTTGCGTAGCCCCACACACCTGGGGGCTGCAGGCTTTCCTGCTCTCTTCAGCCTCAAAAGCACCCTTTCCCACTTGGCGCCGCGCCAGGCCCAAAAATGGCCATATGTCTGGAGACTGGTCCCATGCCCAAAGAGCCAGCAGGGAAAACTATGCCTTGTTCTAAAGCTCTTTGGGAACCGCTTGCGTAGCCCCACACACCTGGGGGCTGCAGGCTTTCCTGCTGCCTTCAGCCTCAAAACCACCCTTTCCCACTTGGCCCCGCGCCAGGCACAAAAATGGCCATATGTCTGGAGACTGGTCCCACGCCCAAAGAGCCAGCACGGAAAACTATGCCTTGTTCTAAAGCTCTTTGGGAACCGATTGCGTGGCCCCACAGACCTGGGGGCTGCAGGCTTTCCTGCTGCCTTCAACCTCAGAAGCACCCTTTTCCACATGGCGTCACGCCAGGCCCAAAAATGGCCATATGTCTGGAGGTTGGTCCCACGCCCAAAGAGCCAGCAGGGAAAACTATGTCTTGTTCTAAACCTCTTTGGGAACCGCTTGCGTAGCCCCACACACCTGGGGGCTGCAGGCTTTCCTGCTGCCTTCAGCCTCAAAAGCACCCTTTCCCACTTGGCCCCGCGCCAGGCCGAAAAATGGCCATATTTCTGGAGACTGGTCCCACGCCCAAAGAGCCAGCAGGGAAAACTATGCCTTGTTCTAAAGCTCTTTGGGAACCGCTTGCGTAGCCCCACACACCTGGGGGCTGCAGGCTTTCCTGCTGCCTTCAGACTCAAAACCACCCTTTCCCACTTGGCCCCGCGCCAGGCCCAAAAATGACCATATATCTGGAGACTGGTCCCATGCCCAAAGAGCCAGCAGGGAAAACTATGCCTTGTTCTAAAGCTCTTTGGGAACCACTTGCGTAGCCCCACAGACCTGCGGGCTGCAGGCTTTCCTGCTGCCTTCAGCCTCAAAACCACCCTTTCCCACTTGGCGCCGCGCCAGGCACAAAAATGGCCATATATCTGGAGACTGGTCCCACGCCCAAAGAGCCAGCAGGGAAAACTATGCCTTGTTCTAAAGCTCGTTGGGAACCGCTTGCGTAGCCCCACACAAACTGGGGGCTGCAGTCTTTCCTGCTCTCTTCAGCCTCAAAAGAAACCTTTCGCAATTGGCGCCGCGCCAGGCCCAAAAATGGCCATATGTCTGGAGACTGGTCCCACGCCCAAAGAGCCAGCAGGGAAAACTATGCCTTGTTCTAAAGCTCTTTGGGAACCGCTTGCGTAGCCCCACACACCTGGGGGCTGCAGGCTTTCCTGCTGCCTTCAGCCTCAAAACCACCCTTTTCCACATGGCGTCACGCCAGGCACAAAAATGGCCATATATCTGGAGACTGGTCCCACGCCCAAAGAGCCAGCAGGGAAAACTATGCCTTGTTCTAAAGCTCTTTGGGAACCGCTTGCGTAGCCACACACACCTGGGGGCTGCAGGCTTTCCTGCTGCCTTCAGACTCAAAACGACCCTTTCCCACTTGGCGCCGCGCCAGGCACAAAAATGGCCATATGTCTGGAGACTGGTCCCTTTCCCAAAGAGCCAGCAGGGAAAACTATGCCTTGTTCTAAAGCTCTTTGGGAACCGCTTGCGTGGCCCCACAGACCTGCGGGCTGCAGGCTTTCCTGCTGCCTTCAGCCTCAAAACCACCCTTTCCCACTTGGCGTCACGCCAGGCACAAAAATGGCCATATGTCTGGAGGTTGGTCCCACGCCCAAAGAGCCAGCAGGGAAAACTATGCCTTGTTCTAAAGCTCTTTGGGAACCGCTTGCGTAGCCCCACACACCTGGGGGCTGCAGGCTTTCCTGCTGCCTTCAGCCTCAAAACCACCCTTTTCCACATGGCGTCACGCCAGGCACAAAAATGGCCATATGTCTGGAGGTTGGTCCCACGCCCAAAGAGCCAGCAGGGAAAACTATGCCTTGTTCTAAAGCTCTTGGGGCACCGCTTGCGTAGCCCCACACACCTGGGGGCTGCAGGCTTTCCTGCTGCCTTCAGCCTCAAAACCACCCTTTCCCACTTGGCCCCACGCCAGGCCCAAAAATGGCCATATGTCTGGAGACTGGTCCCACGCCCAAAGAGCCAGCAGGGAAAACTATGCCTTGTTCTAAAGCTCTTTGGGAACCGCTTGCGTAGCCCCACACACCTGGGGGCTGCAGGCTTTCCTGCTGCCTTCAGACTCAAAACCACCCTTTCCCACTTGGCGCCGTGCCAGGCCCAAAAATGGCCATATGGCTGGAGACTGGTCCCATGCCCAAAGAGCCAGCAGGGAAAACTATGCCTTGTTCTAAAGCTCTTTGGGAACCGCTTGCGTAGCCCCATACACCTGGGGGCTGCAGGCTTTCATGCTGCCTTCAGCCTCAAAATAACCCTTTCCCACTTGGCGCTGCGCCAGGCCCAAAAATGGCCATATATCTGGAGACTGATCCCACGCCCAAAGAGCCAGCAGGGAAAACTATGCCTTGTTCTAAAGCTCTTGGGGCACCGCTTGCGTAGCCCCACACACCTGGGGGCTGCAGGCTTTCCTGCTGCCTTCAGCCTCAAAACCACCCTTTTCCACATGGCGTCAGCCAGGCACAAAAATGGCCATATATCTGGAGATTGGTCCCACGCCCAAAGAGCCAGCAGGGAAAACTATGCCTTGTTCTAAAGCTCTTTGGGAACCTGTTGCGTAGCCCCACACACCTGGGGGCTGCAGGCTTTCCTGCTCTCTTCAGCCTCAAAAGAACCCTTTCCCACTTGGCATCGCGCCAGGCCCAAAAATGGCCATATTTCTGGAGACTGGTCCCTTTCCCAAAGAGCCAGCAGGGAAAACTATGCCTTGTTCTAAAGCTCTTTGGGAACCGCTTGCGTGGCCCCACACACCTGCGGGCTGCAGGCTTTCCTGCTGCCTTCAGCCTCAAAACCACCCTTTCCCACTTGGTGTCACGCCAGGCACAAAAATGGTCATATTTCTGGAGGTTGGTCCCACGCCCAAAGAGCCAGCAGGGAAAACTATGCCTTGTTCTAAAGCTCTTTGGGAACCGTTTGCGTAGCCCCACACACCTGGGGGCTGCAGGCTTTCCTGCTCTCTTCAGCCTCAAAAGCACCCTTTCCCACTTGGCGCCGCGCCAGGCCCAAAAATGGCCATATGTCTGGAGACTGGTCCCATGCCCAAAGAGCCAGCAGGGAAAACTATGCCTTGTTCTAAAGCTCTTTGGGAACCGCTTGCGTAGCCCCACACACCTGGGGGCTGCAGGCTTTCCTGCTGCCTTCAGCCTCAAAACCACCCTTTCCCACTTGGCCCCGCGCCAGGCACAAAAATGGCCATATGTCTGGAGACTGGTCCCACGCCCAAAGAGCCAGCAGGGAAAACTATGCCTTGTTCTAAAGCTCTTTGGGAACCGCTTGCGTAGCCCCACACACCTGGGGGCTGCAGGCTTTCCTGCTCTCTTCAGCCTCAAAAGCACCCTTTCCCACTTGGCGCCGCGCCAGGCCCAAAAATGGCCATATGTCTGGAGACTGGTCCCACGCCCAAAGAGCCAGCAGGGAAAACTATGCCTTGTTCTAAAGCTCTTTGGGAACCGCTTGCGTAGCCCCACACACCTGGGGGCTGCAGGCTTTCCTGCTGCCTTCAGCCTCAAAAGCACCCTTTCCTACTTGGCATCGCGCCAGGCACATAAATGGCCATATGTCTGGAGACTGGTCCCACGCCCAAAGAGCCAGCAGGGAAAACTATGCCTTGTTCTAAAGCTCTTTTGGAACGGCTTGCGTAGCCCCACACACCTGGGGGCTGCAGGCTTTCCTGCTGCCTTCAGACTCAAAACCACCCTTTCCCACTTGGCGCCGCGCCACGCCCAAAAATGGCCATATGGCTGGAGACTGGTCCCACGCCCAAAGAGCCAGCAGGGAAAACTATGCCTTGTTCTAAAGCTCTTTGGGAACCGCTTGCGTAGCCCCACACACCTGGGGGCTGCAGGCTTTCCTGCTGCCTTCAGCCTCAAAACCACCCTTTCCCACTTGGCATCGCGCCAGGCACATAAATGGCCATATGTCTGGAGACTGGTCCCACGCCCAAAGAGCCAGCACGGAAAACTATGCCTTGTTCTAAAGCTCTTTGGGAACCGTTTGCGTAGCCCCACACACCTGGGGGCTGCAGGCTTTCCTGCTGCCTTCAGCCTTAAAAGCACCCTTTCCTACTTGGCATCGCGCCAGGCCCAAAAATGGCCATATGTCTGGAGACTGGTCCCACGCCCAAAGAGCCAGCAGGGAAAACTATGCCTTGTTCTAAAGCTCTTTGGGAACCGCTTGCGTAGCCCCACACACCTGGGGGCTGCAGGCTTTCCTGCTGCCTTCAGACTCAAAACCACCCTTTCCCACTTGGCGCCGTGCCAGGCCCAAAAATGGCCATATGGCTGGAGACTGGTCCCATGCCCAAAGAGCCAGCAGGGAAAACTATGCCTTGTTCTAAAGCTCTTTGGGAACCGCTTGCGTAGCCCCATACACCTGGGGGCTGCAGGCTTTCATGCTGCCTTCAGCCTCAAAATAACCCTTTCCCACTTGGCGCTGCGCCAGGCCCAAAAATGGCCATATATCTGGAGACTGATCCCACGCCCAAAGAGCCAGCAGGGAAAACTATGCCTTGTTCTAAAGCTCTTTGGGAACCGCTTGCGTAGCCCCACAGACCTGCGGGCTGCAGGCTTTCCTGCTGCCTTCAGCCTCAAAACCACCCTTTCCCAAATGGCGCCACGCCAGGCCCAAAAATGGCCATATGTCTGGAGTTTCGTCCCACGCCCAAAGAACCAGCAGGGAAAACTATGCCTTGTTCTAAAGCTCTTTGGGAACCGCTTGCGTAGCCCCACACACCTGGGGGCTGCAGGCTTTCCTGCTGCCTTCAGCCTCAAAACCACCCTTTCCCACTTGGCATCCTGCCAGGCACAAAAATGGCCATATTTCTGGAGACTGGTCCCTTTCCCAAAGAGCCAGCAGGGAAAACTATGCCTTGTTCTAAAGCTCTTTGGGAACCGCTTGCGTGGCCCCACAGACCTGCGGGCTGCAGGCTTTCCTGCTGCCTTCAGCCTCAAACCCACTTTTCCCACATGGTGTCACGCCAGGCACAAAAATGGCCATATGTCTGGAGGTTGGTCCCACGCCCAAAGAACCAGCAGGGAAAACTATGCCTTGTTCTAAAGCTCTTTGGGAACCGCTTGCGTAGCCCCACACACCTGGGGGCTGCAGGCTTTCCTGCTGCCTTCAGCCTCAAAACCACCCTTTCCCACTTGGCGCTCCGCTAGGCACAAAAATGGCCATATATCTGGAGACTGGTCCCACGCCCAAAGAGCCAGCAGGGAAAACTATGCCTTGTTCTAAAGCTCTTTGGGAACCGTTTGCGTAGCCCCACACACCTGGGGGCTGCAGGCTTTCCTGCTGCCTTCAGCCTTAAAAGCACCCTTTCCTACTTGGCATCGCGCCAGGCCCAAAAATGGCCATATGTCTGGAGACTGGTCCCACGCCCAAAGAGCCAGCAGGGAAAACTATGCCTTGTTCTAAAGCTCTTTGGGAACCGCTTGCGTAGCCCCACACACCTGGGGGCTGCAGGCTTTCCTGCTGCCTTCAGACTCAAAAGCACCCTTTCCCACTTGGCGCCGTGCCAGGCCCAAAAATGGCCATATGGCTGGAGACTGGTCCCATGCCCAAAGAGCCAGCAGGGAAAACTATGCCTTGTTCTAAAGCTCTTTGGGAACCGCTTGCGTAGCCCCATACACCTGGGGGCTGCAGGCTTTCCTGCTGCCTTCAGCCTCAAAACAACCCTTTCCCACTTGGCGCTGCGCCAGGCCCAAAAATGGCCATATATCTGGAGACTGATCCCACGCCCAAAGAGCCAGCAGGGAAAACTATGCCTTGTTCTAAAGCTCTTTGGGAACCGCTTGCGTAGCCCCACAGACCTGCGGGCTGCAGGCTTTCCTGCTGCCTTCAGCCTCAAAACCACCCTTTCCCAAATGGCGCCACGCCAGGCCCAAAAATGGCCATATGTCTGGAGTTTCGTCCCACGCCCAAAGAACCAGCAGGGAAAACTATGCCTTGTTCTAAAGCTCTTTGGGAACCGCTTGCGTGGCCCCACAGACCTGCGGGCTGCAGGCTTTCCTGCTGCCTTCAGCCTCAAACCCACTTTTCCCACATGGCGTCACGCCAGGCACAAAAATGGCCATATGTCTGGAGGTTGGTCCCACGCCCAAAGAACCAGCAGGGAAAACTATGCCTTGTTCTAAAGCTCTTTGGGAACCGCTTGCGTAGCCCCACAGACCTGGGGGCTGCAGGCTTTCCTGCTGCCTTCAGTCTCAAAACCACCCTTTCCCACTTGGCGCTCCGCTAGGCACAAAAATGGCCATATATCTGGAGACTGGTCCCACGCCCAAAGATCCAGCAGGGAAAACTATGCCTTGTTCTAAAGCTCTTTGGGAACCGCTTGCGTAGCCCCACACACCTGGGGGCTGCAGGCTTTCCTGCTGCCTTCAGCCTCAAAACCACCCTTTCCCACTTGGCGCTCCGCCAGGCACAAAAATGGCCATATGTCTGCAGACTGGTCCCACGCCCAAAGAGCCAGCAGGGAAAACTATGCCTTGTTCTAAAGCTCTTTGGGAACCGCTTGCGTAGCCCCACACACCTGGGGGCTGCAGGCTTTCCTGCTGCATTCAGCCTCAAAACCACCCTTTCCCACTTGGCCCCGCGCCAGGCCCAAAAATGGCCATATATCTGGAGACTGGTCCCACGCCAAAGAACCAGCAGGGAAAACTATGCCTTGTTCTAAAGCTCTTTGGGAACCGCTGGCGTAGCCCCACAGACCTGGGGGCTGCAGGCTTTCCTGCTGCCTTCAGCCTCAAAACCACCCTTTCCCACTTGGCGTCACGCCAGGCACAAAAATGGCCATGTATCTAGAGACTGGTCCCATGCCCAAAGAGCCAGCAGGGAAAACTATGCCTTGTTCTAAAGCTCTTTGGGAACCGCTTGCGTAGCCCCACACACCTGGGGGCTGCAGGCTTTCCTGCTGCCTTCAGCCTCAAAACCACCCTTTCCCACTTGGCGCCGCGCCAGGCCCAAAAATGGCCATATGTCTGGAGACTGGTCCCACGCCCAAAGAGCCAGCAGGGAAAACTATGCCTTGTTCTAAAGCTCTTTGGGAACCGCTTGCGTAGCCCCACACACGTGGGGGCTGCAGGCTTTCCTGCTGCCTTCAGCCTCAAAAGCACCCTTTCCTACTTGGCATCGCGCCAGGCCCAAAAATGGCCATATGTCTGGAGGTTGGTCGCACGCCAAAGAACCAGCAGGGAAAACTATGCCTTGTTCTAAAGCTCGTTGGGAACCGCTTGCGTAGCCCCACAGACCTGGGGGCTGCAGGCTTTCCTGCTGCCTTCAGCCTCAAAACCACCCTTTCCCACCTGGTGTCACGCCAGGCACAAAAATGGCCATATATCTGGAGACTGGTCCCACGCCCAAAGAGCCAGCAGGGAAAACTATGCCTTGTTCTAAAGCTCTTTGGGAACCGCTTGCGTAGCCCCACACACCTGGGGGCTGCAGGCTTTCCTGCTGCCTTCAGCCTCAAAACCAACCTTTCCCACTTGGCGCCGCGCCAGGCCCAAAATGGCCATATGTCTGGAGACTGGTCCCACGCCCAAAGAGCCAGCAGGGAAAACTATGCCTTGTTCTAAAGCTCTTTGGGAACCGCTTGCGTAGCCCCACACACCTGGGGGCTGCAGGCTTTCCTGCTGCCTTCAGACTCAAAACCACCCTTTCCTACTTGGCATCGCGCCAGGCCCAAAAATGGCCATATGTCTGGAGACTGGTCCCACGCCCAAAGAGCCAGCAGGGAAAACTATGCCTTGTTCTAAAGCTCTTTGGGAACCGCTTGCGTAGCCCCACACACCTGGGGACTGCAGGCTTTCCTGCTGCCTTCAGTCTCAAAACCACCCTTTCCCACTTGGCCCCGCGCCAGGCCCAAAAATGGCCATATATCTGGAGACTGGTCCCACGCCAAAGAACCAGCAGGGAAAACTATGCCTTGTTCTAAAGCTCTTTGGGAACCGCTTGCGTAGCCCCACAGACCTGGGGGCTGCAGGCTTTCCTGCTGCCTTCAGCCTCAAAACCACCCTTTCCCACTTGGCGTCACACCAGGCACAAAAATGACCATGTATCTAGAGACTGGTCCCATGCCCAAAGAGCCAGCAGGGAAAACTATGCCTTGTTCTAAAGCTCTTTGGGAACCGCTTGCGTAGCCCCACACACCTGGGGGCTGCAGGCTTTCCTGCTGCCTTCAGCCTCAAAACCACCCTTTCCCACTTGGCGCCGCGCCAGGCCCAAAAATGGCCATATGTCTGGAGACTGGTCCCACGCCCAAAGAGCCAGCAGGGAAAACTATGCCTTGTTCTAAAGCTCTTTGGGAACCGTTTGCGTAGCCCCACACACCTGGGGGCTGCAGGCTTTCCTGCTGCCTTCAGCCTCAAAAGCACCCTTTCCTACTTGGCATCGCGCCAGGCCTAAAAATGGCCATATGTCTGGAGACTGGTCCCACGCCCAAAGAGCCAGCAGGGAAAACTATGCCTTGTTCTAAAGCTCTTTGGGAACCGCTTGCGTAGCCCAACACACCTGCGGGCTGCAGGCTTTCCTGCTGCCTTCAGCCTCAAAAGCACCCTTTCCCACATGGCGTCACGCCAGGCCCAAAAATGGCCATATGTCTGGAGACTGGTCCCCGCCCAAAGAGCCAGCAGGGAAAACTATGCCTTGTTCTAAAGCTCTTTGGGAAAGGCTTGCGTAGCCCCACACACCTGGGGGCTGCAGGCTTTCCTGCTGCCTTCAGCCTCAAAACCACCATTTCCCACTTCGCATCGCGCCAGGCAAAAAAATGGCCATATTTCTGGAGACTGGTCCCACGCCCAAAGAGCCAGCAGGGAAAACTATGCCTTGTTCTAAAGCTCTTTGGGAACCGCTTGCGTAGCCCCACACAAACTGGGGTCTGCAGGCTTTCCTGCTCTCTTCAGCCTCAAAACCACCCTTTCCCACTTGGTGCCGCGCCAGGCCCAAAAATGGCCATATGTCTGGAGATTGGTCCCACGCCCAAAGAGCCAGCAGGGAAAACTATGCCTTGTTCTAAAGCTCTTTGGGAACCGCTTGCGTAGCCCCACACAAACTGGGGGCTGCAGGCTTTTCTCGCGCTTTCAGCCTCAAAAGAACCCTTTCCCACTTGGCGCTGCGCCAGGCACAAAAATGGCCATATGTCTGGAGGTTGGTCCCACGCCCAAAGAGCTAGCAGGGAAAACTATGCCTTGTTCTAAAGCTCTTTGGGAACCTCTTGCGTAGCCCCACACACCTGGGGGCTGCAGGCTTTCATGCTGCCTTCAGCCTCAAAACCACCCTTTCCCACATGGCGTCACGCCAGGCCCAAAAATGGCCATATGTCTGGAGACCGGTCCCACGCCCAAAGAGCCAGCAGGGAAAACTATGCCTTGTTCTAAAGCTCTTTGGGAACCGCTTGCGTAGCCCCACACACCTGTAGGCTGCAGGCTTTCCTGCTCTCTTCAGCCTCAAAACCACCCTTTCCCACTTGGCCCCGCGTCAGGCCCAAAAATGGCCATATGTCTGGAGACTGGTCCCACGCCCAAAGAGCCAGCAGGGAAAACTATGCCTTGTTCTAAAGCTCTTTGGGAACCGCTTGGTTAGCTCCACACACCTGGGGGCTGCAGGCTTTCCTGCTGCCTTCAGCCTCAAAACCACCCTTTCCCACTTGGCATCGCGCCAGTCACAAAAATGGCCATATTTCTGGAGACTGGTTCCTTTCCCAAAGAGGCAGGAGGGAAAACTATGCCTTGTTCTAAAGCTCTTTGGGAACCGCTTGCGTAGCCCCACACAGCTAGGGGCTGCAGGCTTTCCTGCTGCCTTCAGCCTCAAAACAACCCTTTCCCACATGGCGTCACGCCAGGCCCAAAAATTGCCATATGTCTGGAGGTTGGTCCCACGCCCAAAGAGCCAGCAGGGAAAACTATGCATTGTTCTAAAGCTCTTTGGGAACCGTTTGCGTAGCCCCACACACCTGGGGGCTGCAGGCTTTCCTGCTGCCTTCAACCTCAAAAGCACCCTTTCCCACTTGGCGCCATGCCAGGCCCAAAAATGGCCATATGTCTGGAGACTGGTCCCACGCCCAAAGAGCCAGCAGGGAAAACTATGCCTCGTTCTAAAGCTCTCTGGGAACCGCTTGCGTAGCCCCACAGAAACTGGGGGCTGCAGGCTTTTCTCGCGCTTTCAGCCTCAAAACCACCCTTTCCCACTTGGCGCCGCGCCAGGCACAAAAATGGCCATATGTCTGGAGACTGGTCCCACGCCCAAAGAGCTAGCAGGGAAAACTATGCCTTGTTCTAAAGCTCTTTGGGAACGGCTTGCGTAGCCCCACACACCTGGGGGCTGCAGGGTTTCCTGCTGCCTTCAGCCTCAAAACCACCCTTTCCCACTTGGCATCGCGCCAGGCAAAAAAATGGCCATATTTCTGGAGACTGGTCCCACGCCCAAAGAGCCAGCAGGGAAAACTATGCCTTGTTCTAAAGCTCTTTGGGAACCGCTTGCGTAGCCCCACAGACCTGCGGGCTGCAGGCTTTCCTGCTGCCTTCAGCCTCAAAACCACCCTTTCCCACATGGCGCCAAGCCAGGCCCAAAAATGGCCATATGTCTGGAGACTGGTCCCACGCCCAAAGAGCCAGCAGGGAAAACTATGCCTTGTTCTAAAGCTCTTTGGGAACCGCTTGCGTAGCCCCACACACCTGGGGGCTGCAGGCTTTCCTGCTGCCTTCAACCTCAAAAGCACCCTTTCCCACTTGGCGCCACGCCAGGCCCAAAAATGGCCATATGTCTGGAGACTGGTCCCACGCCCAAAGAGCCAGCAGGGAAAACTATGCCTTGTTCTAAAGCTCTTTGGGAAACGCTTGCGTAGCCCCACAGAAACTGGGGGTGCAGGCTTTTCTCGCGCTTTCAGCCTCAAAACCACCCTTTCCCACTTGGCGCCGCGCCAGGCACAAAAATGGCCATATTTCTGGAGACTGGTCCCACGCCCAAAGAGCCAGCAGGGAAAACTATGCCTTGTTCTAAAGCTCTTTGGGAACCGCTTGCGTAGCCCCACACACCTGGGGGCTGCAGGCTTTCCTGCTGCCTTCAGCCTCAAAACCACCATTTCCCACTTCGCATAGCGCCAGGCAAAAAAATGGCCATATTTCTAGAGACTGGTCCCACGCCCAAAGAGCCAGCAGGGAAAACTATGCCTTGTTCTAAAGCTCTTTGGGAACCGCTTGCGTAGCCCCACACACCTGGGGGCTGCAGGCTTTCCTGCTGCCTTCAGCCTCAAAACCACCCTTTCCCACATGGCGTCACGCCAGGCACAAAAATGGCCATATGTCTGGAGACTGGTCCCACGCCCAAAGAGCCAGCAGGGAAAACTATGCCTTGTTCTAAAGCTCTTTGGGAACGGATTGCGTAGCCCCACACACCTGGGGGCTGCAGGCTTTCCTGCTCTCTTCAGCCTCAAAAGCACCCTTTCGCACTTGGCGCCGTGCCAGGCCCAAAAATGGCCATATGTCTGGAGATTGGTCCCACGCCCAAAGAGCCAGTAGGGAAAACTATGCCTTGTTCTAAAGCTCTTTGGGAACCGCTTGCGTAGCCCCACAGAAACTGGGGGCTGCAGGCTTTTCTCGCGCTTTCAGCCTCAAAACCACCCTTTCCCACTTGGCGCTGCGCCAGGCACAAAAATGGCCATATGTCTGGAGGTTGGTCCCACGCCCAAAGAGCCAGCAGGGAAAACTATGCCTTGTTCTAAAGCTCTTTGGGAACCTCTTGCGTAGCCCCACACACCTGGGGGCTGCAGGCTTTCATGCTGCCTTCAGCCTCAAAACCACCCTTTCCCACTTGGCGTCACGCCAGGCCCAAAAATGGCCATATGTCTGGAGTTTCGTCCCACGCCGAAAGAGCCAGCAGGGAAAACTATGCCTTGTTCTAAAGCTCTTTGGGAACCGCTTGCGTAGCCCCACACACCTGGGGGCTGCAGGCTTTCCTGCTGCCTTCAACCTCAAAAGCACCCTTTTCCACATGGCGTCACGCCAGGCACAAAAATGGCCATATGTCTGGAGATTGGTCCCACGCCCAAAGAGCGAGCAGGGAAAACTATGCCTTGTTCTAAAGCTCTTTGGGAACCGCTTGCGTAGCCCCACACACCTGGGGGCTGCAGGCTTTCCTGCCGCCTTCAACCTCAAAAGCACCCTTTTCCACATGGCGTCACGCCAGGCAGAAAAATGGCCATATGTCTGGAGTTTGGTCCCAGGCTCAAAGAGCCAGCAGGGAAAACTATGCCTTGTTCTAAAGCTCTTTGGGAACCGCTTGCGTAGCCCCACACAGCTAGGGGCTGTAGGCTTTCCTGCTGCCTTCAGCCTCAAAAGCACCCTTTCCTACTTGGCATCGCGCCAGGCCCAAAAATGGCCATATGTCTGGAGGTTGGTCGCACGCCAAAGAACCAGCAGGGAAAACTATGCCTTGTTCTAAAGCTCGTTGGGAACCGCTTGCGTAGCCCCACAGACCTGGGGGCTGCAGGCTTTCCTGCTGCCTTCAGCCTCAAAACCACCCTTTCCCACCTGGTGTCACGCCAGGCACAAAAATGGCCATATATCTGGAGACTGGTCCCACGCCCAAAGAGCCAGCAGGGAAAACTATGCCTTGTTCTAAAGCTCTTTGGGAACCGCTTGCGTAGCCCCACACACCTGGGGGCTGCAGGCTTTCCTGCTGCCTTCAGCCTCAAAACCAACCTTTCCCACTTGGCGCCGCGCCAGGCCCAAAATGGCCATATGTCTGGAGACTGGTCCCACGCCCAAAGAGCCAGCAGGGAAAACTATGCCTTGTTCTAAAGCTCTTTGGGAACCGCTTGCGTAGCCCCACACACCTGGGGGCTGCAGGCTTTCCTGCTGCCTTCAGACTCAAAACCACCCTTTCCTACTTGGCATCGCGCCAGGCCCAAAAATGGCCATATGTCTGGAGACTGGTCCCACGCCCAAAGAGCCAGCAGGGAAAACTATGCCTTGTTCTAAAGCTCTTTGGGAACCGCTTGCGTAGCCCCACACACCTGGGGACTGCAGGCTTTCCTGCTGCCTTCAGTCTCAAAACCACCCTTTCCCACTTGGCCCCGCGCCAGGCCCAAAAATGGCCATATATCTGGAGACTGGTCCCACGCCAAAGAACCAGCAGGGAAAACTATGCCTTGTTCTAAAGCTCTTTGGGAACCGCTTGCGTAGCCCCACAGACCTGGGGGCTGCAGGCTTTCCTGCTGCCTTCAGCCTCAAAACCACCCTTTCCCACTTGGCGTCACACCAGGCACAAAAATGACCATGTATCTAGAGACTGGTCCCATGCCCAAAGAGCCAGCAGGGAAAACTATGCCTTGTTCTAAAGCTCTTTGGGAACCGCTTGCGTAGCCCCACACACCTGGGGGCTGCAGGCTTTCCTGCTGCCTTCAGCCTCAAAACCACCCTTTCCCACTTGGCGCCGCGCCAGGCCCAAAAATGGCCATATGTCTGGAGACTGGTCCCACGCCCAAAGAGCCAGCAGGGAAAACTATGCCTTGTTCTAAAGCTCTTTGGGAACCGTTTGCGTAGCCCCACACACCTGGGGGCTGCAGGCTTTCCTGCTGCCTTCAGCCTCAAAAGCACCCTTTCCTACTTGGCATCGCGCCAGGCCTAAAAATGGCCATATGTCTGGAGACTGGTCCCACGCCCAAAGAGCCAGCAGGGAAAACTATGCCTTGTTCTAAAGCTCTTTGGGAACCGCTTGCGTAGCCCAACACACCTGCGGGCTGCAGGCTTTCCTGCTGCCTTCAGCCTCAAAAGCACCCTTTCCCACATGGCGTCACGCCAGGCCCAAAAATGGCCATATGTCTGGAGACTGGTCCCCGCCCAAAGAGCCAGCAGGGAAAACTATGCCTTGTTCTAAAGCTCTTTGGGAAAGGCTTGCGTAGCCCCACACACCTGGGGGCTGCAGGCTTTCCTGCTGCCTTCAGCCTCAAAACCACCATTTCCCACTTCGCATCGCGCCAGGCAAAAAAATGGCCATATTTCTGGAGACTGGTCCCACGCCCAAAGAGCCAGCAGGGAAAACTATGCCTTGTTCTAAAGCTCTTTGGGAACCGCTTGCGTAGCCCCACACAAACTGGGGTCTGCAGGCTTTCCTGCTCTCTTCAGCCTCAAAACCACCCTTTCCCACTTGGTGCCGCGCCAGGCCCAAAAATGGCCATATGTCTGGAGATTGGTCCCACGCCCAAAGAGCCAGCAGGGAAAACTATGCCTTGTTCTAAAGCTCTTTGGGAACCGCTTGCGTAGCCCCACACAAACTGGGGGCTGCAGGCTTTTCTCGCGCTTTCAGCCTCAAAAGAACCCTTTCCCACTTGGCGCTGCGCCAGGCACAAAAATGGCCATATGTCTGGAGGTTGGTCCCACGCCCAAAGAGCTAGCAGGGAAAACTATGCCTTGTTCTAAAGCTCTTTGGGAACCTCTTGCGTAGCCCCACACACCTGGGGGCTGCAGGCTTTCATGCTGCCTTCAGCCTCAAAACCACCCTTTCCCACATGGCGTCACGCCAGGCCCAAAAATGGCCATATGTCTGGAGACCGGTCCCACGCCCAAAGAGCCAGCAGGGAAAACTATGCCTTGTTCTAAAGCTCTTTGGGAACCGCTTGCGTAGCCCCACACACCTGTAGGCTGCAGGCTTTCCTGCTCTCTTCAGCCTCAAAACCACCCTTTCCCACTTGGCCCCGCGTCAGGCCCAAAAATGGCCATATGTCTGGAGACTGGTCCCACGCCCAAAGAGCCAGCAGGGAAAACTATGCCTTGTTCTAAAGCTCTTTGGGAACCGCTTGGTTAGCTCCACACACCTGGGGGCTGCAGGCTTTCCTGCTGCCTTCAGCCTCAAAACCACCCTTTCCCACTTGGCATCGCGCCAGTCACAAAAATGGCCATATTTCTGGAGACTGGTTCCTTTCCCAAAGAGGCAGGAGGGAAAACTATGCCTTGTTCTAAAGCTCTTTGGGAACCGCTTGCGTAGCCCCACACAGCTAGGGGCTGCAGGCTTTCCTGCTGCCTTCAGCCTCAAAACAACCCTTTCCCACATGGCGTCACGCCAGGCCCAAAAATTGCCATATGTCTGGAGGTTGGTCCCACGCCCAAAGAGCCAGCAGGGAAAACTATGCATTGTTCTAAAGCTCTTTGGGAACCGTTTGCGTAGCCCCACACACCTGGGGGCTGCAGGCTTTCCTGCTGCCTTCAACCTCAAAAGCACCCTTTCCCACTTGGCGCCATGCCAGGCCCAAAAATGGCCATATGTCTGGAGACTGGTCCCACGCCCAAAGAGCCAGCAGGGAAAACTATGCCTCGTTCTAAAGCTCTCTGGGAACCGCTTGCGTAGCCCCACAGAAACTGGGGGCTGCAGGCTTTTCTCGCGCTTTCAGCCTCAAAACCACCCTTTCCCACTTGGCGCCGCGCCAGGCACAAAAATGGCCATATGTCTGGAGACTGGTCCCACGCCCAAAGAGCTAGCAGGGAAAACTATGCCTTGTTCTAAAGCTCTTTGGGAACGGCTTGCGTAGCCCCACACACCTGGGGGCTGCAGGGTTTCCTGCTGCCTTCAGCCTCAAAACCACCCTTTCCCACTTGGCATCGCGCCAGGCAAAAAAATGGCCATATTTCTGGAGACTGGTCCCACGCCCAAAGAGCCAGCAGGGAAAACTATGCCTTGTTCTAAAGCTCTTTGGGAACCGCTTGCGTAGCCCCACAGACCTGCGGGCTGCAGGCTTTCCTGCTGCCTTCAGCCTCAAAACCACCCTTTCCCACATGGCGCCAAGCCAGGCCCAAAAATGGCCATATGTCTGGAGACTGGTCCCACGCCCAAAGAGCCAGCAGGGAAAACTATGCCTTGTTCTAAAGCTCTTTGGGAACCGCTTGCGTAGCCCCACACACCTGGGGGCTGCAGGCTTTCCTGCTGCCTTCAACCTCAAAAGCACCCTTTCCCACTTGGCGCCACGCCAGGCCCAAAAATGGCCATATGTCTGGAGACTGGTCCCACGCCCAAAGAGCCAGCAGGGAAAACTATGCCTTGTTCTAAAGCTCTTTGGGAAACGCTTGCGTAGCCCCACAGAAACTGGGGGTGCAGGCTTTTCTCGCGCTTTCAGCCTCAAAACCACCCTTTCCCACTTGGCGCCGCGCCAGGCACAAAAATGGCCATATTTCTGGAGACTGGTCCCACGCCCAAAGAGCCAGCAGGGAAAACTATGCCTTGTTCTAAAGCTCTTTGGGAACCGCTTGCGTAGCCCCACACACCTGGGGGCTGCAGGCTTTCCTGCTGCCTTCAGCCTCAAAACCACCATTTCCCACTTCGCATAGCGCCAGGCAAAAAAATGGCCATATTTCTAGAGACTGGTCCCACGCCCAAAGAGCCAGCAGGGAAAACTATGCCTTGTTCTAAAGCTCTTTGGGAACCGCTTGCGTAGCCCCACACACCTGGGGGCTGCAGGCTTTCCTGCTGCCTTCAGCCTCAAAACCACCCTTTCCCACATGGCGTCACGCCAGGCACAAAAATGGCCATATGTCTGGAGACTGGTCCCACGCCCAAAGAGCCAGCAGGGAAAACTATGCCTTGTTCTAAAGCTCTTTGGGAACGGATTGCGTAGCCCCACACACCTGGGGGCTGCAGGCTTTCCTGCTCTCTTCAGCCTCAAAAGCACCCTTTCGCACTTGGCGCCGTGCCAGGCCCAAAAATGGCCATATGTCTGGAGATTGGTCCCACGCCCAAAGAGCCAGTAGGGAAAACTATGCCTTGTTCTAAAGCTCTTTGGGAACCGCTTGCGTAGCCCCACAGAAACTGGGGGCTGCAGGCTTTTCTCGCGCTTTCAGCCTCAAAACCACCCTTTCCCACTTGGCGCTGCGCCAGGCACAAAAATGGCCATATGTCTGGAGGTTGGTCCCACGCCCAAAGAGCCAGCAGGGAAAACTATGCCTTGTTCTAAAGCTCTTTGGGAACCTCTTGCGTAGCCCCACACACCTGGGGGCTGCAGGCTTTCATGCTGCCTTCAGCCTCAAAACCACCCTTTCCCACTTGGCGTCACGCCAGGCCCAAAAATGGCCATATGTCTGGAGTTTCGTCCCACGCCGAAAGAGCCAGCAGGGAAAACTATGCCTTGTTCTAAAGCTCTTTGGGAACCGCTTGCGTAGCCCCACACACCTGGGGGCTGCAGGCTTTCCTGCTGCCTTCAACCTCAAAAGCACCCTTTTCCACATGGCGTCACGCCAGGCACAAAAATGGCCATATGTCTGGAGATTGGTCCCACGCCCAAAGAGCGAGCAGGGAAAACTATGCCTTGTTCTAAAGCTCTTTGGGAACCGCTTGCGTAGCCCCACACACCTGGGGGCTGCAGGCTTTCCTGCCGCCTTCAACCTCAAAAGCACCCTTTTCCACATGGCGTCACGCCAGGCAGAAAAATGGCCATATGTCTGGAGTTTGGTCCCAGGCTCAAAGAGCCAGCAGGGAAAACTATGCCTTGTTCTAAAGCTCTTTGGGAACCGCTTGCGTAGCCCCACACAGCTAGGGGCTGTAGGCTTTCCTGCTGCCTTCAGCCTCAAAACAACCCTTTACCACATGGCGTCACGCCAGGCCCAAAAATGGCCATATGTCTGGAGAATGGTCCCACGCCCAAGAGCCAGCAGGGAAAACTATGCCTTGTTCTAAAGCTGTTTGGGAACCGTTTGCGTAGCCCCACACACCTGGGGGCTGCAGGCTATCCTGCTGCCTTCAACCTCAAAAGCACCCTTTCCCACTTGGCGCCATGCCAGGCCCAAAAATGGCCATATGTCTGGAGACTGGTCCCACGCCCAAAGAGCCAGCAGGGAAAACTATGCCTTGTTCTAAAGCTCTTTGGGAACCACTTGCGTAGCCCCACAGAAACTGGGGGCTGCAGGCTTTTCTCGCGCTTTCAGCCTCAAAACCACCCTTTCCCACTTGGCGCCGCGCCAGGCACAAAAATGGCCATATGTCTGGAGACTGGTCCCACGCCCAAAGAGCTAGCAGGGAAAACTATGCCTTGTTCTAAAGCTCTTTGGGAACCGCTTGCGTAGCCCCACACACTGGGGGGCTGCAAGCTTTCCTGCTGCCTTCAGCCTCAAAACCACCATTTCCCACTTGGCCCCGCGCCAGGCAAAAAAATGGCCATATTTCTGGAGACTGGTCCCACGCCCAAAGAGCCAGCAGGGAAAACTATGCCTTGTTCTAAAGCTCTTTGGGAACCGCTTGCGTAGCCCCACAGACCTGCGGGCTGCAGGCTTTCCTGCTGCCTTCAGCCTCAAAACCACCCTTTCCCACATGGCGCCAAGCCAGGCCCAAAAATGGCCATATGTCTGGAGACTGGTCCCACGCCCAAAGAGCCAGCAGGGAAAACTATGCCTTGTTCTAAAGCTCTTTGGGAACCGCTTGCGTAGCCCCACACACCTGGGGGCTGCAGGCTTTCCTGCTGCCTTCAACCTCAAAAGCACCCTTTCCCACTTGGAGCCACGCCAGGCCCAAAAATGGCCATATGTCTGGAGACTGGTCCCACGCCCAAAGAGCCAGCAGGGAAAACTATGCCTTGTTCTAAAGCTCTTTGGGAAACAGTTGCGTAGCCCCACAGAAACTGGGGGTGCAGGCTTTTCTCGCGCTTTCAGCCTCAAAACCACCCTTTCCCACTTGGCGCTGCGCCAGGCCCAAAAATGGCCAAATGTCTGGAGACTGGTCCCACGCCCAAAGAGCCAGCAGGGAAAACTATGCCTTGTTCTAAAGCTCTTTGGGAACCGCTTGCGTAGCCCCACACACCTGGGGGCTGCAGGCTTTCCTGCTGCCTTCAGCCTCAAAACCACCATTTCCCACTTCGCATAGCGCCAGGCAAAAAAATGGCCATATTTCTAGAGACTGGTCCCACGCCCAAAGAGCCAGCAGGGAAAACTATGCCTTGTTCTAAAGCTCTTTGGGAACCGCTTGCGTAGCCCCACAGACCTGGGGGCTGCAGGCTTTCCTGCTGCCTTCAGCCTCAAATCCAACCTTTCCCACATGGCGTCACGCCAGGCACAAAAATGGCCATATGTCTGGAGACTGGTCCCACGCCCAAAGAGCCAGCAGGGAAAACTATGCCTTGTTCTAAAGCTCTTTGGGAACCGTTTGCGTAGCCCCACACACCTGGGGGCTGCAGACTTTCCTGCTGCCTTCAGCCTCAAAACCACCCTTTCGCACTTGGCACCGTGCCAGGCCCAAAAATGGCCATATGTCTGGAGATTGGTCCCACGCCCAAAGAGCCAGCAGGGAAAACTATGCCTTGTTCTAAAGGTCTTTGGGAACCGCTTGCGTAGCCCCACAGAAACTGGGGGCTGCAGGCTTTCATGCTGCCTTCAGCCTCAAAACCACCCTTTCCCACTTGGCGTCACGCCAGGCCCAAAAATGGCCATATGTCTGGAGTTTGGTCCCACGCCGAAAGAGCCAGCAGGGAAAACTATGCCTTGTTCTAAAGCTCTTTGGGAACCGCTTGCGTAGCCCCACACACCTGGGGGCTGCAGGCTTTCCTGCTGCCTTCAGCCTCAAAACCACCCTTTTCCACATGGCGTCACGCCAGGCACAAAAATGGCCATATGTCTGGAGATTGGTCCCACGCGCAAAGAGCCAGCAGGGAAAACTATGCCTTGTTCTAAAGCTCTTGGGGCACCGCTTGCGTAGCCCCACACACCTGGGGGCTGCAGGCTTTCCTGCCGCCTTCAACCTCAAAAGCACCCTTTTCCACATGGCGTCACGCCAGGCAGAAAAATGGCCATATGTCTGGAGACTGGTCCCAGGCCCAAAGAGCCAGCAGGGAAAACTATGCCTTGTTCTAAAGCTCTTTGGGAACCGCTTGCGTAGCCCCACAGACCTGGGGTCTGCAGGCTTTCCTGCTCTCTTCAGCCTCAAAAGAAAACTTTTGCAATTGGCGCCGCGCCAGGCCCAAAAATGGCCATATGTCTGAAGATTTGTCCCACGCCCAAAGAGCCAGCAGGGAAAACTATGCCTTGTTCTAAAGCTCTTTGGGAACCGTTTGCGTAGCCCCACACACCTGGGGGCTGCAGGCTTTCCTGCTGCCTTCAGCCTCAAATCCACCCTTTCCCACATGGCGTCACGCCAGGCACAAAAATGGCCATATGTCTGGAGACTGGTCCCACGCCCAAAGAGCCAGCAGGGAAAACTATGCCTTGTTCTAAAGCTCTTTGGGAACCGTTTGCGTAGCCCCACACACCTGGGGGCTGCAGGCTTTCCTGCTCTCTTCAGCCTCAAAAGCACCCTTTCCCACTTGGCACCGTGCCAGGCCCAAAAATGGCCATATGTCTGGAGATTGGTCCCACGCCCAAAGAGCCAGCAGGGAAAACTATGCCTTGTTCTAAAGCTCTTTGGGAACCTCTTGCGTAGCCCCACACACCTGGGGGCTGCAGGCTTTCATGCTGCCTTCAGCCTCAAAACCACCCTTTCCCACTTGGCGTCACGCCAGGCCCAAAAATGGCCATATGTCTGGAGTTTGGTCCCACGCCGAAAGAGCCAGCAGGGAAAACTATGCCTTGTTCTAAAGCTCTTTGGGAACCGCTTGCGTAGCCCCACACACCTGCGGGCTGCAGGCTTTCCTGCTGCCTTCAGCCTCAAAACCACCCTTTTCCACATGGCGTCACGCCAGGCACAAAAATGGCCATATGTCTGGAGATTGGTCCCACGCCCAAAGAGCCAGCAGGGAAAACTATGCCTTGTTCTAAAGCTCTTGGGGCACCGCTTGCGTAGCCCCACACACCTGGGGGCTGCAGGCTTTCCTGCCGCCTTCAACCTCAAAAGCACCCTTTTCCACATGGCGTCACGCCAGGCAGAAAAATGGCCATATGTCTGGAGACTGGTCCCAGGCCCAAAGAGCCAGCAGGGAAAACTATGCCTTGTTCTAAAGCTCTTTGGGAACCGCTTGCGTAGCCCCACACACCTGGGGTCTGCAGGCTTACCTGCTCTCTTCAGCCTCAAAAGAAAACTTTTGCAATTGGCGCCGCGCCAGGCCCAAAAATGGCCATATGTCTGAAGATTTGTCCCACGCCCAAAGAGCCAGCAGGGAAAACTATGCCTTGTTCTAAAGCTCTTTGTGAACCGCTTGCGTAGCCCCACACACCTGGGGGCTGCAGGCTTTCCTGCTGCCTTCAGCCTCAAAACAACCCTTTCCCACTTGGCGCTGCGCCAGGCCCAAAAATGGCCATATGTCTGGAGACTGGTCCCACGCCCAAAGAGCCAGCAGGGAAAACTATGCCTTGTTCTAAAGCTCTTTGAGAACCGCTTGCGTAGCCCCACACACCTGGGGGCTGCAGGCTTTCCTGCTGCCTTCAACCTCAAAAGCACACCCTTTTCCACATGGCGCCGTGCCAGGCCCAAAAATGGCCATATGTCTGGAGACTGGTCCCACGCCCAAAGAGCCAGCAGGGAAAACTATGCCTTGTTCTAAAGCTCTTTGGGAACCGCTTGCGTAGCCCCACACACCTGGGGGCTGCAGGCTTTCCTGCTGCCTTCAGCCTCAAAACCACCCTTTTCCACATGGCGTCAGCCAGGCCCAAAAATGGCCATATGTCTGGAGACTGGTCCCACGCCCAAAGAGCCAGCAGGGAAAACTATGCCTTGTTCTAAAGCTCTTTTGGAACCGCTTGCGTAGGCCCACACACCTGGGGGCTGCAGGCTTTCCTGCTCTCTTCAGCCTCAAAACCACCCTTTCCCAATTGGCTCCGCGCCAGGCACAAAAATGGCCATATGTCTGGAGACTGGTCCCACGCCCAAAGAGCCAGCAGGGAAAACTATGCCTTGTTCTAAAGCTCTTTGGGAACCGCTTGCGTAGTCCCACACAAACTGGGGGCTGCAGGCTTTTCTCGCGATTTCATTCTCAAAACCACCCTTTCCCACTTGGCATCGCGCCAGGCACAAAAATGGCCATATGTCTGGAGACTGGTCCCACGCCCAAAGAGCCAGCAGGGAAAACTATGCCTTGTTCTAAAGCTCTTTGGGAACCGCTTGCGTAGCCCCACACACCTGGGGGCTGCAGGCTTTCCTGCCGCCTTCAACCTCAAAAGCACCCTTTTCCACATGGCGTCACGCCAGGCAGAAAAATGGCCATATGTCTGGAGTTTGGTCCCACGCCCAAAGAGCCAGCAGGGAAAACTATGCCTTGTTCTAAAGCTCTTTGAGAACCGCTTGCGTAGCCCCACACACCTGGGGGCTGCAGGCTTTCCTGCTGCCTTCAACCTCAAAAGCACACCCTTTTCCACATGGCGCCGCGCCAGGCCCAAAAATGGCCATATGTCTGGAGACTGGTCCCACGCCCAAAGAGCCAGCAGGGAAAACTATGCCTTGTTCTAAAGCTCTTTGGGAACCGCTTGCGTAGCCCCACAGACCTGGGGGCTGCAGGCTTTCCTGCTCTCTTCAGCCTCAAAAGCACCCTTTCCCACTTGGCGCCGTGCCAGGCCCAAAAATGGCCATATGTCTGGAGATTGGTCCCACGCCCAAAGAGCCAGCAGGGAAAACTATGCCTTGTTCTAAAGGTCTTTGGGAACCGCTTGCGTAGCCCCACAGAAACTGGGGGCTGCAGGCTTTTCTCGCGCTTTCAGCCTCAAAACCACCCTTTCCCACTTGGCGCTGCGCCAGGCACAAAAATGGCCATATGTCTGGAGGTTGGTCCCACGCCCAAAGAGCCAGCAGGGAAAACTATGCCTTGTTCTAAAGCTCTTTGGGAACCTCTTGCGTAGCCCCACACACCTGGGGGCTGCAGGCTTTCCTGCTGCCTTCAGCCTCAAAACCACCATTTCCCACTTGGCGTCACTCCAGGCACAAAAATGGCCATATGTCTGGAGATTGGTCCCACGCCCAAAGAGCCAGCAGGGAAAACTATGCCTTGTTCTAAAGCTCTTTGGGAACCGCTTGCGTAGCCCCACACACCTGGGGGCTGCAGGCTTTCCTGCCGCCTTCAACCTCAAAAGCACCCTTTTCCACATGGCGTCACGCCAGGCACAAAAATGGCCATATGTCTGGAGTTTGGTCCCAGGCCCAAAGAGCCAGCAGGGAAAACTATGCCTTGTTCTAAAGCTCTTTGGGAACCGCTTGCGTAGCCCCACACACCTGGGGGCTGCAGGCTTTCCTGCTCTCTTCAGCCTCAAAAGAAACCTTTTGCAATTGGCGCCGCGCCAGGCCCAAAAATGGCCATATGTCTGAAGATTTGTCCCACGCCCAAAGAGCCAGCAGGGAAAACTATGCCTTGTTCTAAAGCTCTTTGGGAACCGCTTGCGTAGCCCCACACACCTGGGGGCTGCACGCGTTCCTGCTGCCTTCAGCCTCAAAACAACCCTTTCCCACTTGGCGCTGCGCCAGGCCCAAAAATGGCCATATGTCTGGAGACTGGTCCCACGCCCAAAGAGCCAGCAGGGAAAACTATGCCTTGTTCTAAAGCTCTTTGGGAACCGCTTGCGTAGCCCCACACACCTGGGGGCTGCAGGCTTTCCTGCTGCCTTCAGCCTCAAAACCACCCTTTCCCACTTGGCCCCACGCCAGGCACAAAAATGGCCATATGTCTGGAAGTTGGTCCCACGCCCAAAGAGCCAGCAGGGAAAACTATGCCTTGTTCTAAAGCTCTTTGGGAACCGTTTGCGTAGCCCCACACACCTGGGGGCTGCAGGCTTTCCTGCTGCCTTCAGCCTCAAAACCACCCTTTCCTACTTGGCGCCGCGCCAGGCCCAAAAATGGCCATATGTCTGGAGACTGGTCCCAGGCCCAAAGAGCCAGCAGGGAAAACTATGCCTTGTTCTAAAGCTCTTTGGGAACCGCTTGCGTAGCCCCACACACCTGGGGTCTGCAGGCTTTCCTGCTCTCTTCAGCCTCAAAAGAAACCTTTTGCAATTGGCGCCGCGCCAGGCCCAAAAATGGCCATATGTCTGAAGATTTGTCCCACGCCCAAAGAGCCAGCAGGGAAAACTATGCCTTGTTCTAAAGCTCTTTGGGAACCGCTTGCGTAGCCCCACACACCTGGGGGCTGCACGCGTTCCTGCTGCCTTCAGCCTCAAAACAACCCTTTCCCACTTGGCGCTGCGCCAGGCCCAAAAATGGCCATATGTCTGGAGACTGGTCCCACGCCCAAAGAGCCAGCAGGGAAAACTATGCCTTGTTCTAAAGCTCTTTGGGAACCGCTTGCGTAGCCCCACACACCTGGGGGCTGCAGGCTTTCCTGCTGCCTTCAGCCTCAAAACCACCCTTTCCCACTTGGCCCCACGCCAGGCACAAAAATGGCCATATGTCTGGAAGTTGGTCCCACGCCCAAAGAGCCAGCAGGGAAAACTATGCCTTGTTCTAAAGCTCTTTGGGAACCGTTTGCGTAGCCCCACACACCTGGGGGCTGCAGGCTTTCCTGCTGCCTTCAGCCTCAAAACCACCCTTTCCTACTTGGCGCCGCGCCAGGCCCAAAAATGGCCATATGTCTGGAGACTGGTCCCACGCCCAAAGAGCCAGCAGGGAAAACTATGCCTTGTTCTAAAGCTCTTTGGGAACCGCTTGCATAGCCCCACACACCTGCGGGCTGCAGGCTTTCCTGCTGCCTTCAGCCTCAAAACCACCCTTTTCCACATGGCGTCAGCCAGGCCCAAAAATGGCCATATGTCTGGAGACTGGTCCCACGCCCAAAGAGCCAGCAGGGAAAACTATGCCTTGTTCTAAAGCTCTTTGGGAACCGCTTGCGTAGTCCCACACAAACTGGGGGCTGCAGGCTTTCCTGCTGCCTTCAACCTCAGAAGCACCCTTTCCCACTTGGCATCGCGCCAGGCACAAAAATGGCCATATGTCAGGAGACTGGTCCCACGCCCAAAGAGCCAGCAGGGAAAACTATGCCTTGTTCTAAAGCTCTTTGGGAACCGCTTGCGTAGCCCCACACACCTGGGGGCTGCAGGCTTTCCTGCCGCCTTCAACCTCAAAAGCACCCTTTTCCACATGGCGTCACGCCAGGCAGAAAAATGGCCATATGTCTGGAGACTGGTCCCACGCCCAAAGAGCCAGCAGGGAAAACTATGCCTTGTTCTAAAGCTCTTTGGGAACCGCTTGCGTAGCCCCACACAAACTGGGGGCTGCAGGCTTTTCTCGCGATTTCAGCCTCAAAACCACCCTTTCCCACTTGGCATCGCGCCAGGCACAAAAATGGCCATATTTCTGGAGACTGGTCCCACGCCCAAAGAGCCAGCAGGGAAAACTATGCCTTGTTCTAAAGCTCTTTGGGAACCGCTTGCGTAGCCCCACACACCTGGGGGCTGCAGGCTTTCCTGCTACCTTCAGCCTCAAAACCAACCTTTCCCACTTGGCCCCGCGCCAGGCCCAAAAATGGCCATATGTCTGGAGACTGGTCCCACGCCCAAAGAGCCAGCAGGGAAAACTATGCCTTGTTCTAAAGCTCTTTGGGAACCGCTTGCGTAGCCCCACACACCTGGGGGCTGCAGGCTTTCCTGCTGCCTTCAACCTCAAAAGCACCCTTTCCCACTTGGCGCCACGCCAGGCCCAAAAATGGCCATATGTCTGGAGACTGGTCCCACGCCCAAAGAGCCAGCAGGGAAAACTATGCCTTGTTCTAAAGCTCTTTGGGAAACGCTTGCGTAGCCCCACAGAAACTGGGGGTGCAGGCTTTTCTCGCGCTTTCAGCCTCAAAACCACCCTTTCCCACTTGGCGCCGCGCCAGGCACAAAAATAGCCATATGTCTGGAGTTTGGTCCCACGCCCAAAGAGCCAGCAGGGAAAACTATGCCTTGTTCTAAAGCTCTTTGGGAACCGCTTGCGTAGCCCCACACACCTGGGGGCTGCAGGCTTTCCTGCTGCCTTCAGCCTCAAAACCACCATTTCCCACTTCGCATAGCGCCAGGCAAAAAAATGGCCATATTTCTAGAGACTGGTCCCACGCCCAAAGAGCCAGCAGGGAAAACTATGCCTTGTTCTAAAGCTCTTTGGGAACCGCTTGCGTAGCCCCACACACCTGGGGGCTGCAGGCTTTCCTGCTGCCTTCAGCCTCAAAACCACCCTTTCCCACATGGCGTCACGCCAGGCACAAAAATGGCCATATGTCTGGAGACTGGTCCCACGCCCAAAGAGGCAGCAGGGAAAACTATGCCTTGTTCTAAAGCTCTTTGGGAACGGCTTGCGTAGCCCCACACACCTGGGGGCTGCAGGCTTTCCTGCTCTCTTCAGCCTCAAAAGCACCCTTTCCCACTTGGCGCCGTGCCAGGCCCAAAAATGGCCATATGTCTGGAGACTGGTCCCACGCCCAAAGAGCCAGCAGGGAAAACTATGCCTTGTTCTAAAGGTCTTTGGGAACCGCTTGCGTAGCCCCACAGAAACTGGGGGCTGCAGGCTTTTCTCGCGCTTTCAGCCTCAAAACCACCCTTTCCCACTTGGCGCTGCGCCAGGCACAAAAATGGCCATATGTCTGGAGGTTGGTCCCACGCCCAAAGAGCCAGCAGGGAAAACTATGCCTTGTTCTAAAGCTCTTTGGGAACCGCTTGCGTAGCCCCACACACCTGGGGGCTGCAGGCTTTCATGCTGCCTCCAGCCTCAAAACCACCCTTTCCCACTTGGCGTCACGCCAGGCCCAAAAATGGCCATATGTCTGGAGTTTGGTCCCACGCCCAAAGAGCCAGCAGGGAAAACTATGCCTTGTTCTAAAGCTCTTTGGGAACCGCTTGCGTAGCCCCACACACCTGGGGGCTGCAGGCTTTCATGCTGCCTCCAGCCTCAAAACCACCCTTTCCCAATTGGCTCCGCGCCAGGCACAAAAATGGCCATATGTCTGGAGACTGGTCCCACGCCCAAAGAGCCAGCAGGGAAAACTATGCCTTGTTCTAAAGCTCTTTGGGAACCGCTTGCGTAGTCCCACACAAACTGGGGGCTGCAGGCTTTTCTCGCGATTTCATTCTCAAAACCACCCTTTCCCACTTGGCATCGCGCCAGGCACAAAAATGGCCATATGTCTGGAGACTGGTCCCACGCCCAAAGAGCCAGCAGGGAAAACTATGCCTTGTTCTAAAGCTCTTTGGGAACCGCTTGCGTAGCCCCACACACCTGGGGGCTGCAGGCTTTCCTGCCGCCTTCAACCTCAAAAGCACCCTTTTCCACATGGCGTCACGCCAGGCAGAAATATGGCCATATGTCTGGAGTTTGGTCCCACGCCCAAAGAGCCAGCAGGGAAAACTATGCCTTGTTCTAAAGCTCTTTGAGAACCGCTTGCGTAGCCCCACACACCTGGGGGCTGCAGGCTTTCCTGCTGCCTTCAACCTCAAAAGCACACCCTTTTCCACATGGCGCCGCGCCAGGCCCAAAAATGGCCATATGTCTGGAGACTGGTCCCACGCCCAAAGAGCCAGCAGGGAAAACTATGCCTTGTTCTAAAGCTCTTTGGGAACCGCTTGCGTAGCCCCACAGACCTGGGGGCTGCAGGCTTTCCTGCTCTCTTCAGCCTCAAAAGCACCCTTTCCCACTTGGCGCCGTGCCAGGCCCAAAAATGGCCATATGTCTGGAGATTGGTCCCACGCCCAAAGAGCCAGCAGGGAAAACTATGCCTTGTTCTAAAGGTCTTTGGGAACCGCTTGCGTAGCCCCACAGAAACTGGGGGCTGCAGGCTTTTCTCGCGCTTTCAGCCTCAAAACCACCCTTTCCCACTTGGCGCTGCGCCAGGCACAAAAATGGCCATATGTCTGGAGGTTGGTCCCACGCCCAAAGAGCCAGCAGGGAAAACTATGCCTTGTTCTAAAGCTCTTTGGGAACCTCTTGCGTAGCCCCCCACACCTGGGGGCTGCAGGCTTTCCTGCTGCCTTCAGCCTCAAAACCACCATTTCCCACTTGGCGTCACTCCAGGCACAAAAATGGCCATATGTCTGGAGATTGGTCCCACGCCCAAAGAGCCAGCAGGGAAAACTATGCCTTGTTCTAAAGCTCTTTGGGAACCGCTTGCGTAGCCCCACACACCTGGGGGCTGCAGGCTTTCCTGCCGCCTTCAACCTCAAAAGCACCCTTTTCCACATGGCGTCACGCCAGGCACAAAAATGGCCATATGTCTGGAGTTTGGTCCCAGGCCCAAAGAGCCAGCAGGGAAAACTATGCCTTGTTCTAAAGCTCTTTGGGAACCGCTTGCGTAGCCCCACACACCTGGGGGCTGCAGGCTTTCCTGCTCTCTTCAGCCTCAAAAGAAACCTTTTGCAATTGGCGCCGCGCCAGGCCCAAAAATGGCCATATGTCTGAAGATTTGTCCCACGCCCAAAGAGCCAGCAGGGAAAACTATGCCTTGTTCTAAAGCTCTTTGGGAACCGCTTGCGTAGCCCCACACACCTGGGGGCTGCACGCGTTCCTGCTGCCTTCAGCCTCAAAACAACCCTTTCCCACTTGGCGCTGCGCCAGGCCCAAAAATGGCCATATGTCTGGAGACTGGTCCCACGCCCAAAGAGCCAGCAGGGAAAACTATGCCTTGTTCTAAAGCTCTTTGGGAACCGCTTGCGTAGCCCCACACACCTGGGGGCTGCAGGCTTTCCTGCTGCCTTCAGCCTCAAAACCACCCTTTCCCACTTGGCCCCACGCCAGGCACAAAAATGGCCATATGTCTGGAAGTTGGTCCCACGCCCAAAGAGCCAGCAGGGAAAACTATGCCTTGTTCTAAAGCTCTTTGGGAACCGTTTGCGTAGCCCCACACACCTGGGGGCTGCAGGCTTTCCTGCTGCCTTCAGCCTCAAAACCACCCTTTCCTACTTGGCGCCGCGCCAGGCCCAAAAATGGCCATATGTCTGGAGACTGGTCCCAGGCCCAAAGAGCCAGCAGGGAAAACTATGCCTTGTTCTAAAGCTCTTTGGGAACCGCTTGCGTAGCCCCACACACCTGGGGTCTGCAGGCTTTCCTGCTCTCTTCAGCCTCAAAAGAAACCTTTTGCAATTGGCGCCGCGCCAGGCCCAAAAATGGCCATATGTCTGAAGATTTGTCCCACGCCCAAAGAGCCAGCAGGGAAAACTATGCCTTGTTCTAAAGCTCTTTGGGAACCGCTTGCGTAGCCCCACACACCTGGGGGCTGCACGCGTTCCTGCTGCCTTCAGCCTCAAAACAACCCTTTCCCACTTGGCGCTGCGCCAGGCCCAAAAATGGCCATATGTCTGGAGACTGGTCCCACGCCCAATGAGCCAGCAGGGAAAACTATGCCTTGTTCTAAAGCTCTTTGGGAACCGCTTGCGTAGCCCCACACACCTGGGGGCTGCAGGCTTTCCTGCTGCCTTCAGCCTCAAAACCACCCTTTCCCACTTGGCCCCACGCCAGGCACAAAAATGGCCATATGTCTGGAAGTTGGTCCCACGCCCAAAGAGCCAGCAGGGAAAACTATGCCTTGTTCTAAAGCTCTTTGGGAACCGTTTGCGTAGCCCCACACACCTGGGGGCTGCAGGCTTTCCTGCTGCCTTCAGCCTCAAAACCACCCTTTCCTACTTGGCGCCGCGCCAGGCCCAAAAATGGCCATATGTCTGGAGACTGGTCCCACGCCCAAAGAGCCAGCAGGGAAAACTATGCCTTGTTCTAAAGCTCTTTGGGAACCGCTTGCATAGCCCCACACACCTGCGGGCTGCAGGCTTTCCTGCTGCCTTCAGCCTCAAAACCACCCTTTTCCACATGGCGTCAGCCAGGCCCAAAAATGGCCATATGTCTGGAGACTGGTCCCACGCCCAAAGAGCCAGCAGGGAAAACTATGCCTTGTTCTAAAGCTCTTTGGGAACCGCTTGCGTAGTCCCACACAAACTGGGGGCTGCAGGCTTTCCTGCTGCCTTCAACCTCAGAAGCACCCTTTCCCACTTGGCATCGCGCCAGGCACAAAAATGGCCATATGTCAGGAGACTGGTCCCACGCCCAAAGAGCCAGCAGGGAAAACTATGCCTTGTTCTAAAGCTCTTTGGGAACCGCTTGCGTAGCCCCACACACCTGGGGGCTGCAGGCTTTCCTGCCGCCTTCAACCTCAAAAGCACCCTTTTCCACATGGCGTCACGCCAGGCAGAAAAATGGCCATATGTCTGGAGACTGGTCCCACGCCCAAAGAGCCAGCAGGGAAAACTATGCCTTGTTCTAAAGCTCTTTGGGAACCGCTTGCGTAGCCCCACACAAACTGGGGGCTGCAGGCTTTTCTCGCGATTTCAGCCTCAAAACCACCCTTTCCCACTTGGCATCGCGCCAGGCACAAAAATGGCCATATTTCTGGAGACTGGTCCCACGCCCAAAGAGCCAGCAGGGAAAACTATGCCTTGTTCTAAAGCTCTTTGGGAACCGCTTGCGTAGCCCCACACACCTGGGGGCTGCAGGCTTTCCTGCTACCTTCAGCCTCAAAACCAACCTTTCCCACTTGGCCCCGCGCCAGGCCCAAAAATGGCCATATGTCTGGAGACTGGTCCCACGCCCAAAGAGCCAGCAGGGAAAACTATGCCTTGTTCTAAAGCTCTTTGGGAACCGCTTGCGTAGCCCCACACACCTGGGGGCTGCAGGCTTTCCTGCTGCCTTCAACCTCAAAAGCACCCTTTCCCACTTGGCGCCACGCCAGGCCCAAAAATGGCCATATGTCTGGAGACTGGTCCCACGCCCAAAGAGCCAGCAGGGAAAACTATGCCTTGTTCTAAAGCTCTTTGGGAAACGCTTGCGTAGCCCCACAGAAACTGGGGGTGCAGGCTTTTCTCGCGCTTTCAGCCTCAAAACCACCCTTTCCCACTTGGCGCCGCGCCAGGCACAAAAATAGCCATATGTCTGGAGTTTGGTCCCACGCCCAAAGAGCCAGCAGGGAAAACTATGCCTTGTTCTAAAGCTCTTTGGGAACCGCTTGCGTAGCCCCACACACCTGGGGGCTGCAGGCTTTCCTGCTGCCTTCAGCCTCAAAACCACCATTTCCCACTTCGCATAGCGCCAGGCAAAAAAATGGCCATATTTCTAGAGACTGGTCCCACGCCCAAAGAGCCAGCAGGGAAAACTATGCCTTGTTCTAAAGCTCTTTGGGAACCGCTTGCGTAGCCCCACACACCTGGGGGCTGCAGGCTTTCCTGCTGCCTTCAGCCTCAAAACCACCCTTTCCCACATGGCGTCACGCCAGGCACAAAAATGGCCATATGTCTGGAGACTGGTCCCACGCCCAAAGAGGCAGCAGGGAAAACTATGCCTTGTTCTAAAGCTCTTTGGGAACGGCTTGCGTAGCCCCACACACCTGGGGGCTGCAGGCTTTCCTGCTCTCTTCAGCCTCAAAAGCACCCTTTCCCACTTGGCGCCGTGCCAGGCCCAAAAATGGCCATATGTCTGGAGACTGGTCCCACGCCCAAAGAGCCAGCAGGGAAAACTATGCCTTGTTCTAAAGGTCTTTGGGAACCGCTTGCGTAGCCCCACAGAAACTGGGGGCTGCAGGCTTTTCTCGCGCTTTCAGCCTCAAAACCACCCTTTCCCACTTGGCGCTGCGCCAGGCACAAAAATGGCCATATGTCTGGAGGTTGGTCCCACGCCCAAAGAGCCAGCAGGGAAAACTATGCCTTGTTCTAAAGCTCTTTGGGAACCGCTTGCGTAGCCCCACACACCTGGGGGCTGCAGGCTTTCATGCTGCCTCCAGCCTCAAAACCACCCTTTCCCACTTGGCGTCACGCCAGGCCCAAAAATGGCCATATGTCTGGAGTTTGGTCCCACGCCGAAAGAGCCAGCAGGGAAAACTATGCCTTGTTCTAAAGCTCTTTGGGAACCGCTTGCGTAGCCCCACACACCTGGGGGCTGCAGGCTTTCCTGCTGCCTTCAACCTCAAAAGCACCCTTATCCACATGGCGTCACGCCAGGCACAAAAATGGCCATATGTCTGGAGATTGGTCCCACGCCCAAAGAGCCAGCAGGGAAAACTATGCCTTGTTCTAAAGCTCTTTGGGAACCGCTTGAGTAGCCCCACACACCTGGGGGCTGCAGGCTTTCCTGCCGCCTTCAACCTCAAAAGCACCCTTTTCCACATGGCGTCACTCCAGGCAGAAAAATGGCCATATGTCTGGAGTTTGGTCCCACGCCCAAAGAGCCAGCAGGGAAAACTATGCCTTGTTCTAAAGCTCTTTGGGAACCGCTTGCGTAGCCCCACAGACCTGGGGTCTGCAGGCTTTCCTGCTCTCTTCAGCCTCAAAAGAAACCTTTTGCAATTGGCGCCGCGCCAGGCCCAAAAATGGCCATATGTCTGAAGATTTGTCCCACGCCCAAAGAGCCAGCAGGGAAAACTATGCCTTGTTCTAAAGCTCTTTGGGAACCGCTTGCGTAGCCCCACACACCTGGGGGCTGCACGCGTTCCTGCTGCCTTCAGCCTCAAAACAACCCTTTCCCACTTGGCGCTGCGCCAGGCCCAAAAATGGCCATATGTCTGGAGACTGGTCCCACGCCCAAAGAGCCAGCAGGGAAAACTATGCCTTGTTCTAAAGCTCTTTGAGAACCGCTTGCGTAGCCCCACACACCTGGGGGCTGCAGGCTTTCCTGCTGCCTTCAACCTCAAAAGCACACCCTTTTCCACATGGCGCCGCGCCAGGCCCAAAAATGGCCATATGTCTGGAGACTGGTCCCACGCCCAAAAAGCCAGCAGGGAAAACTATGCCTTGTTCTAAAGCTCTTTGGGAACCGCTTGCGTAGCCCCACAGACCTGGGGGCAGCAGGCTTTCCTGCTGCCTTCAGCCTCAAAACCACCCTTTCCTACTTGGCGCCGCGCCAGGCCCAAAAATGGCCATATGTCTGGAGACTGGTCCCACGCCCAAAGAGCCAGCAGGGAAAACTATGCCTTGTTCTAAAGCTCTTTGGGAACCGCTTGCGTAGCCCCACACAAACTGGGGGCTGCAGGCTTTTCTCGCGATTTCAGCCTCAAAACCACCCTTTCCCACTTGGCATCGCGCCAGGCACAAAAATGGCCATATTTCTGGAGACTGGTCCCACGCCCAAAGAGCCAGCAGGGAAAACTATGCCTTGTTCTAAAGCTCTTTGGGAACCGCTTGCGTAGCCCCACAGACCTGGGGGCTGCAGGCTTTCCTGCTGCCTTCAGCCTCAAAACCACCCTTTCCCACTTGGCCCCGCGCCAGGCCCAAAAATGGCCATATATCTGGAGACTGGTCCCACGCTAAAGAGCCAGCAGGGAAAACTATGCCTTGTTCTAAAGCTCTTTGGGAACCGCTTGCGTAGCCCCACACACCTGGGGGCTGCAGGCTTTCCTGCTGCCTTCAACCTCAAAACCACCCTTTCCCACTTGGCGCCACGCCAGGCCCAAAAATGGCCATATGTCTGGAGACTGGTCCCACGCCCAAAGAGCCAGCAGGGAAAACTATGCCTTGTTCTAAAGCTCTTTGGGAACCGCTTGCGTAGCCCCACACACCTGGGGGCTGCAGGCTTTCCTGCTGCCTTCAGCCTCAAAACCACCATTTCCCACTTCGCATAGCGCCAGGCAAAAAAATGGCCATATTTCTAGAGACTGGTCCCACGCCCAAAGAGCCAGCAGGGAAAACTATGCCTTGTTCTAAAGCTCTTTGGGAACCGCTTGCGTAGCTCCACACACCTGGGGGCTGCAGGCTTTCCTGCTGCCTTCAGCCTCAAAACCACCCTTTCCCACATGGCGTCACGCCAGGCACAAAAATGGCCATATGTCTGGAGACTGGTCCCACGCCCAAAGAGCCAGCAGGGAAAACTATGCCTTGTTCTAAAGCTCTTTGGGAACGGATTGCGTAGCCCCACACACCTGGGGGCTGCAGGCTTTCCTGCTCTCTTCAGCCTCAAAAGCACCCTTTCGCACTTGGCGCCGTGCCAGGCCCAAAAATGGCCATATGTCTGGAGATTGGTCCGACGCCCAAAGAGCCAGCAGGGAAAACTATGCCTTGTTCTAAAGCTCTTTGGGAACCACTTGCGTAGCCACACACACCTGGGGGCTGCAGGCTTTCCTGCTGCCTTCAGACTCAAAACGACCCTTTCCCACTTGGCGCCGCGCCAGGCACAAAAATGGCCATATGTCTGGAGACTGGTCCCTTTCCCAAAGAGCCAGCAGGGAAAACTATGCCTTGTTCTAAAGCTCTTTGGGAACCGCTTGCGTAGGCCCACACACCTGGGGGCTGCAGGCTTTCCTGCTGCCTTCAACCTCAAAAGCACCCTTTTCCACATGGCGTCACGCCAGGCACAAAAATGGCCATATGTCTGGAGACTGGTCCCACGCCCAAAGAGCCAGCAGGGAAAACTATGCCTTGTTCTAAAGCTCTTTGGGAACCGCTTGCGTAGCCCCACACACCTGGGGGCTGCAGGCTTTCCTGCCGCCTTCAACCTCAAAAGCACCCTTTTCCACATGGCGTCACGCCAGGCAGAAAAATGGCCATATGTCTGGAGTTTGGTCCCAGGCCCAAAGAGCCAGCAGGGAAAACTATGCCTTGTTCTAAAGCTCTTTGGGAACCGCTTGCGTAGCCCCACACACCTGGGGGCTGCAGGCTTTCCTGCTCTCTTCAGCCTCAAAAGAAACCTTTTGCAATTGGCGCCGCGCCAGGCCCAAAAATGGCCATATGTCTGAAGATTTGTCCCACGCCCAAAGAGCCAGCAGGGAAAACTATGCCTTGTTCTAAAGCTCTTTGGGAACCGCTTGCGTAGCCCCACACACCTGGGGGCTGCAGACTTTCCTGCTGCCTTCAGCCTCAAAACCACCCTTTCCCACTTGGCCCCGCGCCAGGCACAAAAATGGCCATATGTCTGGAGACTGGTCCCACACCCAAAGAGCCAGCAGGGAAAACTATGCCTTGTTCTAAAGCTCTTTGGGAACCGTTTGCGTAGCCCCACACACCTGGGGGCTGCAGGCTTTCCTGCTGCCTTCAGCCTCAAAACCACCCTTTCCCACTTGGCCCCACGCCAGGCACAAAAATGGCCATATGTCTGGAGTTTGGTCCCACGCCCAAAGAGACAGCAGGGAAAACTATGCCTTGTTCTAAAGCTCTTTGGGAACCTCTTGCGTAGCCCCACACACCTGGGGGCTGGAGGCTTTCATGCTGCCTTCAGCCTCAAAACCACCCTTTCCCACTTGGCCCCGCGCCAGGCCCAAAAATGGCCATATGTCTGGAGACTGGTCCCACGCCCAAAGAGCCAGCAGGGAAAACTATGCCTTGTTCTAAAGCTCTTTGGGAACCGCTTGCGTAGCCCCACAGACCTGCGGGCTGAAGGCTTTCCTGCTGCCTTCAGCCTCAAAACCACCCTTTTCCACATGGCGTCACGCCAGGCACAAAAATGGCCATATGTCTGGAGGTTGGTCCCATGCCCAAAGAGCCAGCAGGGAAAACTATGCCTTGTTCTAAAGCTCTTTGGGAAACGCTTGCGTAGCCCCACAGACCTGGGGGCTGCAGGCTTTCCTGCTGCCTTCAGCCTCAAAACCACCCTTTCCCACTTGGCCCCACGCCAGGCCCAAAAATGGCCATATGTCTGGAGACTGGTCCCACGCCCAAAGAGCCAGCAGGGAAAACTATGCCTTGTTCTAAAGCTCTTTTGGAACCGCTTGCGTTGCCCCACACACCTGGGGGCTACAGTCTTTCCTGCTGCCTTCAGCCTCAAAACCACCCTTTCCCACTTGGCGCCGCGCCAGGCCCAAAAATGGCCATATGTCTGGAGACTGGTCCCACGCCCAAAGAGCCAGCAGGGAAAACTATGCCTTGTTCTAAAGCTCTTTGGGAACGGCTTGCGTAGCCCCACACACCTGGGGGCTGCAGGCTTTCCTGCTGCCTTCAGCCTCAAAACCACCCTTTCCCACTTGGCCCCACGCCAGGCACAAAAATGGCCATATGTCTGGACTTTGGTCCCACGCCCAAAGAACCAGCAGGGAAAACTATGCCTTGTTCTAAAGCTCTTTGGGAACCGCTTGCGTAGCCCCACACACCTGGGGGCTGCAGGCTTTCCTGCTGCCTTCAGCCTCAAAACCACCCTTTCCCACACGGCGTCAGGCCAGGCCCAAAAATGGCCAAATATCTGGAGACTGGTCCCACGCCCAAAGAGCCAGCAGGGAAAACTATGCCTTGTTCTAAAGCTCTTTTGGAACCGCTTGCGTAGGCCCACACACCTGGGGGCTGCAGGCTTTCCTGCTCTCTTCAGCCTCAAAAGCACCCTTTCGCACTTGGCGCCGTGCCAGGCCCAAAAATGGCCATATGTCTGGAGATTGGTCCGACGCCCAAAGAGCCAGCAGGGAAAACTATGCCTTGTTCTAAAGCTCTTTGGGAACCACTTGCGTAGCCACACACACCTGGGGGCTGCAGGCTTTCCTGCTGCCTTCAGACTCAAAACGACCCTTTCCCACTTGGCGCCGCGCCAGGCACAAAAATGGCCATATGTCTGGAGACTGGTCCCTTTCCCAAAGAGCCAGCAGGGAAAACTATGCCTTGTTCTAAAGCTCTTTGGGAACCGCTTGCGTAGGCCCACACACCTGGGGGCTGCAGGCTTTCCTGCTGCCTTCAACCTCAAAAGCACCCTTTTCCACATGGCGTCACGCCAGGCACAAAAATGGCCATATGTCTGGAGACTGGTCCCACGCCCAAAGAGCCAGCAGGGAAAACTATGCCTTGTTCTAAAGCTCTTTGGGAACCGCTTGCGTAGCCCCACACACCTGGGGGCTGCAGGCTTTCCTGCCGCCTTCAACCTCAAAAGCACCCTTTTCCACATGGCGTCACGCCAGGCAGAAAAATGGCCATATGTCTGGAGTTTGGTCCCAGGCCCAAAGAGCCAGCAGGGAAAACTATGCCTTGTTCTAAAGCTCTTTGGGAACCGCTTGCGTAGCCCCACACACCTGGGGGCTGCAGGCTTTCCTGCTCTCTTCAGCCTCAAAAGAAACCTTTTGCAATTGGCGCCGCGCCAGGCCCAAAAATGGCCATATGTCTGAAGATTTGTCCCACGCCCAAAGAGCCAGCAGGGAAAACTATGCCTTGTTCTAAAGCTCTTTGGGAACCGCTTGCGTAGCCCCACACACCTGGGGGCTGCAGACTTTCCTGCTGCCTTCAGCCTCAAAACCACCCTTTCCCACTTGGCCCCGCGCCAGGCACAAAAATGGCCATATGTCTGGAGACTGGTCCCACACCCAAAGAGCCAGCAGGGAAAACTATGCCTTGTTCTAAAGCTCTTTGGGAACCGTTTGCGTAGCCCCACACACCTGGGGGCTGCAGGCTTTCCTGCTGCCTTCAGCCTCAAAACCACCCTTTCCCACTTGGCCCCACGCCAGGCACAAAAATGGCCATATGTCTGGAGTTTGGTCCCACGCCCAAAGAGCCAGCAGGGAAAACTATGCCTTGTTCTAAAGCTCTTTGGGAACCGCTTGCGTAGCCCCACACACCTGGGGGCTGGAGGCTTTCATGCTGCCTTCAGCCTCAAAACCACCCTTTCCCACTTGGCCCCGCGCCAGGCCCAAAAATGGCCATATGTCTGGAGACTGGTCCCACGCCCAAAGAGCCAGCAGGGAAAACTATGCCTTGTTCTAAAGCTCTTTGGGAACCGCTTGCGTAGCCCCACAGACCTGCGGGCTGAAGGCTTTCCTGCTGCCTTCAGCCTCAAAACCACCCTTTTCCACATGGCGTCACGCCAGGCACAAAAATGGCCATATGTCTGGAGGTTGGTCCCATGCCCAAAGAGCCAGCAGGGAAAACTATGCCTTGTTCTAAAGCTCTTTGGGAACCGCTTGCGTAGCCCCACAGACCTGGGGGCTGCAGGCTTTCCTGCTGCCTTCAGCCTCAAAACCACCCTTTCCCACTTGGCCCCACGCCAGGCCCAAAAATGGCCATATGTCTGGAGACTGGTCCCACGCCCAAAGAGCCAGCAGGGAAAACTATGCCTTGTTCTAAAGCTCTTTTGGAACCGCTTGCGTTGCCCCACACACCTGGGGGCTACAGTCTTTCCTGCTGCCTTCAGCCTCAAAACCACCCTTTCCCACTTGGCGCCGCGCCAGGCCCAAAAATGGCCATATGTCTGGAGACTGGTCCCACGCCCAAAGAGCCAGCAGGGAAAACTATGCCTTGTTCTAAAGCTCTTTGGGAACGGCTTGCGTAGCCCCACACACCTGGGGGCTGCAGGCTTTCCTGCTGCCTTCAGCCTCAAAACCACCCTTTCCCACTTGGCCCCACGCCAGGCACAAAAATGGCCATATGTCTGGACTTTGGTCCCACGCCCAAAGAACCAGCAGGGAAAACTATGCCTTGTTCTAAAGCTCTTTGGGAACCGCTTGCGTAGCCCCACACACCTGGGGGCTGCAGGCTTTCCTGCTGCCTTCAGCCTCAAAACCACCCTTTCCCACACGGCGTCAGGCCAGGCCCAAAAATGGCCAAATATCTGGAGACTGGTCCCACGCCCAAAGAGCCAGCAGGGAAAACTATGCCTTGTTCTAAAGCTCTTTTGGAACCGCTTGCGTAGGCCCACACACCTGGGGGCTGCAGGCTTTCCTGCTCTCTTCAGCCTCAAAACCACCCTTTCCCAATTGGCTCCGCGCCAGGCCCAAAAATGGCCATATGTCTGGAGACTGGTCCCACGCCCAAAGAGCCAGCAGGGAAAACTATGCCTTGTTCTAAAGCTCTTTGGGAACTGCTTGCGTAGCCCCACACAAACTGAGGGCTGCAGGCTTTTCTCGCGATTTCATTCTCAAAACCACCCTTTCCGACTTGGCATCGCGCCAGGCACAAAAATGGCCATATTTCTGGAAGTTGGTCCCACGCCCAAATAGCCAGCAGGGAAAACTATGCCTTGTTCTAAAGCTCTTTGGGAACCGCTTGCGTAGCCCCACAGACCTGGGGGCTGCAGGCTTTCCTGCTGCCTTCAGCCTCAAAACCACCCTTTCCCACTTGGCGCCGCGCCAGGCCCAAAAATGGCCATATGTCTGGAGACTGGTCCCACGCCCAAAGAGCCAGCACGGAAAACTATGCCTTGTTCTAAAGCTCTTTGGGAACCGTTTGCGTAGCCCCACACACCTGGGGGCTGCAGGCTTTCCTGCTGCCTTCAGCCTCAAAACCACCCTTTCCTACTTGGCGCCGCGCCAGGCCCAAAAATGGCCATATGTCTGGAGACTGGTCCCACGCCCAAAGAGCCAGCAGGGAAAACTATGCCTTGTTCTAAAGCTCTTTGGGAACCGCTTGCGTAGCCCCACAGACCTGCGGGCTGCAGGCTTTCCTGCTGCCTTCAACCTCAGAAGCACCCTTTTCCACATGGCGTCACGCCAGGCACAAAAATGGCCATATGGCTGGAGGTTGGTGCCATGCCCAAAGAGCCAGCAGGGAAAACTATGCCTTGTTCTAAAGCTCTTTGGGAACCGCTTGCGTAGCCCCACAGACCTGGGGGCTGCAGGCTTTCCTGCTGCCTTCAGCCTCAATCCACCCTTTCCCACTTGGCCCCACGCCAGGCCCAAAAATGGCCATATGTCTGGAGACTGGTCCCACGCCCAAAGAGCCAGCAGGGAAAACTATGCCTTGTTCTAAAGCTCTTTGGGAACCGCTTGCGTTGCCCCACACACCTGGGGGCTACAGTCTTTCCTGCTGCCTTCAGCCTCAAAACCACCCTTTCCCACTTGGCGCCGCGCCAATCCCAAAAATGGCCATATGTCTGGAGACTGGTCCCACGCCCAAAGAGCCAGCAGGGAAAACTATGCCTTGTTCTAAAGCTCTTTGGGAACGGCTTGCGTAGCCCCACACACCTGGGGGCTGCAGGCTTTCCTGCTGCCTTCAGCCTCAAAACCACCCTTTCCCACTTGGCCCCACGCCAGGCACAAAAATGGCCATATGTCTGGACTTTGGTCCCACGCCCAAAGAGCCAGCAGGGAAAACTATGCCTTGTTCTAAAGCTCTTTGGGAACCGCTTGCGTAGCCCCACACACCTGGGGGCTGCAGGCTTTCCTGCTGCCTTCAGCCTCAAAACCACCCTTTCCCACACGGCGTCAGGCCTGGCCCAAAAATGGCCAAATATCTGGAGACTGGTCCCACGCCCAAAGAGCCAGCAGGGAAAACTATGCCTTGTTCTAAAGCTCTTTGGGAACCGCTTGCGTAGCCCCACACACCTGGGGGCTGCAGGCTTTCCTGCTGCCTTCAGCCTCAAAACCACCCTTTCCTACTTGGCCCCGCGCCAGGCCCAAAAATGGCCATATGTCTGGAGACTGGTCCCACGCCCAAAGAGCCAGCAGGGAAAACTATGCCTTGTTCTAAAGCTCTTTGGGAACCGCTTGCGTAGCCCCACACACCTGGGGGCTGCAGGCTTTCCTGCTCTCTTCAGCCTCAAAACCACCCTGTCCCACTTGGCGCTCCGCCAGGCCCAAAAATGGCCATTAGTCTGGAGACTGGTCCCACGCCCAAAGAGCCAGCAGGGAAAGCTATGCCTTGTTCTAAAGCTCTTTGGGAACGGCTTGCGTAGCCCCACACACCTGGGGGCTGCAGGCTTTCCTGCTGCCTTCAGCCTCAAAACCACCCTTTCCAACATGGCCCCACGCCTGGCACAAAAATGGCCATATGTCTGGACTTTGGTCCCACGCCCAAAGAACCAGCAGGGAAAACTATGCCTTGTTCTAAAGCTCTTTGGGAACCGCTTGCGTAGCCCCACACAAACTGGGGGCTGCAGGCTTTTCTCGCGATTTCAGCCTCAAAACCACCCTTTCCCACTTGGCATCGCGCCAGGCACAAAAATGGCCATATTTCTGCAGACTGGTCCCACGCCCAAAGAGCCAGCAGGGAAAACTATGCCTTGTTCTAAAGCTCTTTGGGAACCGCTTGCGTAGCCCCACACACCTGGGGGCTGCAGGCTTTCCTGCTGCCTTCAGCCTCAAAACCAACCTTTCCCACTTGGCGCTGCGCCAGGGCCAAAAATGGCCATATGTCTGGAGACTGATCCCACGCCCAAAGAGCCAGCAGGGAAAACTATGCCTTGTTCTAAAGCTCTTTGGGAACCGCTTGCGTAGCCCCAAACACCTGGGGGCTGCAGGCTTTCCTGCTGCCTTCAGCATCAAAACCACCCTTTCCCACTTGGCCCCGCGCCAGGCACAAAAATGGCCATATGTCTGGAGACTGGTCCCACACCCAAAGAGCCAGCAGGGAAAACTATGCCTTGTTCTAAAGCTCTTTGGGAACCGTTTGCGTAGCCCCACACACCTGGGGGCTGCAGGCTTTCCTGCTGCCTTCAGCCTCAAAACCACCCTTTCCCACTTGGCCCCACGCCAGGCACAAAAATGGCCATATGTCTGGACTTTGGTCCCACGCCCAAAGAGACAGCAGGGAAAACTATGCCTTGTTCTAAAGCTCTTTGGGAACCTCTTGCGTAGCCCCACACACCTGGGGGCTGCAGGCTTTCCTGCTGCCTTCAGCCTCAAAACCACCCTTTCCCACTTGGCCCCGCGCCAGGCCCAAAAATGGCCATATGTCTGGAGACTGGTCCCACGCCCAAAGAGCCAGCAGGGAAAACTATGCCTTGTTCTAAAGCTCTTTGGGAACCGCTTGCGTAGCCCCACAGACCTGCGGGCTGCAGGCTTTCCTGCTGCCTTCAACCTCAGAAGCACCCTTTTCCACATGGCGTCACGCCAGGCACAAAAATGGCCATATGTCTGGAGGTTGGTGCCATGCCCAAAGAGCCAGCAGGGAAAACTATGCCTTGTTCTAAAGCTCTTTGTAACCGCTTGCGTAGCCCCACAGACCTGGGGGCTGCAGGCTTTCCTGCTGCCTTCAGCCTCAAAACCACCCTTTCCCACTTGGCCCCACGCCAGGCCCAAAAATGGCCATATGTCTGGAGACTGGTCCCACACCCAAAGAGCCAGCAGGGAAAACTATGCCTTGTTCTAAAGCTCTTTGGGAACGGCTTGCGTAGCCCCACACACCTGGGGGCTGCAGGCTTTCCTGCTCTCTTCAGCCTCAAAAGCACGCTTTCCAACATGGCCCCACGCCTGGCACAAAAATGGCCATATGTCTGGACTTTTGTCCCACGCCCAAAGAACCAGCAGGGAAAACTATGCCTTGTTCTAAAGCTCTTTGGGAACCGCTTGCGTAGCCCCACACACCTGGGGGCTGCAGGCTTTCCTGCTGCCTTCAGCCTCAAAACCACCCTTTCCCACATGGCGTCACGCCAGGCACAAAAATGGCCATATATCTGGAGACTGGTCCCACGCCCAAAGAGCCAGCAGGGAAAACTATGCCTTGTTCTAAAGCTCTTTGGGAACCGCTTGCGTAGCCCCACACACCTGGGGGCTGCAGGCTTTCCTGCTGCCTTCAGCCTCAAAACCACCCTTTCCTACTTGGCCCCGCACCAGGCCCAAAAATGGCCATATGTCTGGAGACTGGTCCCACGCCCAAAGAGCCAGCAGGGAAAACTATGCCTTGTTCTAAAGCTCTTTGGGAACCGCTTGCGTAGCCCCACAGACCTGCGGGCTGCAGGCTTTCCTGCTCTCTTCAGCCTCAAAACCACCCTTTCCCACTTGGCCCCGCGCCAGGCACAAAAATGGCCATATTTCTGCAGACTGGTCCCACGCCCAAAGAGCCAGCAGGGAAAACTATGCCTTGTTCTAAAGCTCTTTGGGAACCGCTTGCGTAGCCCCACACACCTGGGGGCTGCAGGCTTTCCTGCTGCCTTCAACCTCAGAAGCACCCTTTTCCACACCGCGTCACGCCAGACACAAAAATGGCCATATGTCTGGAGACTGGTCCCACGCCCAAAGAGCCAGCAGGGAAAACTATGCCTTGTTCTAAAGCTCTTTGGGAACCGCTTGCGTAGCCCCACACACCTGGGGGCTGCAGGCTTTCCTGCTGCCTTCAGCCTCAAAACCACCCTTTCCCACTTGGCCCCACGCCAGGCCCAAAAATGGCCATATGTCTGAAGATTGGTCCCACGCCCAAAGAGCCAGCAGGGAAAACTATGCCTTGTTCTAAAGCTCTTTGGGTACCGCTTGCGTAGCCCCACACACCTGGGGGCTGCAGGCTTTCCTGCTGCCTTCAGCCTCAAAACCACCCTTTCCCACATGGCGTCATGCCAGGCCCAAAAATGGCCATATATCTGGAGACTGGTCCCACGCCCAAAGAGCCAGCAGCGAAAACTATGCCTTGTTCTAAAGCTCTTTTGGAACCGCTTGCGTAGGCCCACACACCTGGGGGCTGCAGGCTTTCCTGCTCTCTTCAGACTCAAAACCACCCTTTCCCAATTGGCTCCGCGCCAGGCACAAAAATGGCCATATGTCTGGAGACTGGTCCCACGCCCAAAGAGCCAGCAGGGAAAACTATGCCTTGTTCTAAAGCTCTTTGGGAACCGCTTGCGTAGCCCCACACACCTGGGGGCTGCAGGCTTTCCTGCTCTCTTCAGCCTCAAAACCACCCTTTTCCACATGGCGTCAGCCAGGCACAAAAATGGCCATATGTCTGGAGACTGGTCCCACGCCCAAAGAGCCAGCAGGGAAAACTATGCCTTGTTCTAAAGGTCTTTGGGAACCGCTTGCGTAGCCCCACACACCTGGGGGCTGCAGGCTTTCCTGCTGCCTTCAACCTCAGAAGCACCCTTTTCCACACGGCGTCACGCCAGACACAAAAATGGCCATATGTCTGGAGACTGGTCCCACGCCCAAAGAGCCAGCAGGGAAAACTATGCCTTGTTCTAAAGCTCTTTGGGAACCGCTTGCGTAGCCCCACACACCTGGGGGCTGCAGGCTTTCCTGCTGCCTTCAGCCTCAAAACCACCCTTTCCCACTTGGCCCCACGCCAGGCCCAAAAATGGCCATATGTCTGGAGACTGGTCCCACGCCCAAAGAGCCAGCAGGGAAAACTATGCCTTGTTCTAAAGCTCTTTGGGTACCGCTTGCGTAGCCCCACACACCTGGGGGCTGCAGGCTTTCCTGCTGCCTTCAGCCTCAAAACCACCCTTTCCCACATGGCGTCATGCCAGGCCCAAAAATGGCCATATGTCTGGAGGTTGGTCCCACGCCCAAAGAGCCAGCAGGGAAAACTATGCCTTGTTCTAAAGCTCTTTGGGAACCGCTTGCGTAGCCCCACACAAACTGGGGTCTGCAGGCTTTTCTCACGATTTCAGCCTCAAAACCACCCTTTCCCACTTGGCATCGCGCCAGGCACAAAAATGGCCATATTTCTGGAGACTGGTCCCACGCCCAAAGAGCCAGCAGGGAAAACTATGCCTTGTTCTAAAGCTTTTTGGGAACGGCTTGCGTAGCCCCACACACCTGGGGGCTGCAGGCTTTCCTGCTGCCTTCAGACTCAAAACCACCCTTTCCCACTTGGCCCCGCGCCAGGCCCAAAAATGGCCATATGTCTGGAGACTGATCCCACGCCCAAAGAGCCAGCAGGGAAAACTATGCCTTGTTCTAAAGCTCTTTGGGAACCGCTTGCGTACCCCACACACCTGGGGGCTGCAGACTTTCCTGCTGCCTTCAGCCTCAAAACCACCCTTTCCCACTTGGCCCCACGCCAGGCACAAAAATGGCCATATGTCTGGAGACTGGTCCCACACCCAAAGAGCCAGCAGGGAAAACTATGCTTTGTTCTAAAGCTCTTTGGGAACCCTTTGCGTAGCCCCAAACACCTGGGGGCTGCAGGCTTTCCTGCTGCCTTCAGCCTCAAAACCACCCTTTCCCACTTGGCCCCACGCCAGGCACAAAAATGGCCATATGTCTGGAGTTTGCTCCCACGCCCAAAGAGACAGCAGGGAAAACTATGCCTTGTTCTAAAGCTCTTTGGGAACCGCTTGCGTAGCCCCACAGACCTGGGGGCTGCAGGCTTTCCTGCTGCCTTCAGCCTCAAAACCACCCTTTCCCACTTGGCCCCGCGCCAGGCCCAAAAATGGCCATATGTCTGGAGACTGGTCCCACGCCCAAAGAGCCAGCAGGGAAAACTATGCCTTGTTCTAAAGCTCTTTGGGAACCGCTTGCGTAGCCCCACACACCTGGGGGCTGCAGGCTTTCCTGCTGCCTTCAGACTCAAAACCACCCTTTCCCACTTGGCCCCGCGCCAGGCACAAAAATGGCCATATTTCTGCAGACTGGTCCCACGCCCAAAGAGCCAGCAGGGAAAACTATGCCTTGTTCTAAAGCTCTTTGGGAACCGCTTGCGTAGCCCCACACACCTGGGGGCTGCAGGCTTTCCTGCTGCCTTCAACCTCAGAAGCACCCTTTTCCACACGGCGTCACGCCAGACACAAAAATGGCCATATGTCTGGAGACTGGTCCCACGCCCAAAGAGCCAGCAGGGAAAACTATGCCTTGTTCTAAAGCTCTTTGGGAACCGCTTGCGTAGCCCCACACACCTGGGGGCTGCAGGCTTTCCTGCTGCCTTCAGCCTCAAAACCACCCTTTCCCACTTGGCCCCACGCCATGTCCAAAAATGGCCATATGTCTGAAGATTGGTCCCACGCCCAAAGAGCCAGCAGGGAAAACTATGCCTTGTTCTAAAGCTCTTTGGGAACCGCTTGCGTAGCCCCACACACCTGGGGGCTGCAGGCTTTCCTGCTCTCTTCAGACTCAAAACCACCCTTTCCCAATTGGCTCCGCGCCAGGCACAAAAATGGCCATATGTCTGGAGACTGGTCCCACGCCCAAAAAGCCAGCAGGGAAAACTATGCCTTGTTCTAAAGCTCTTTGGGAACCGCTTGCGTAGCCCCACACAAACTGGGGGCTGCAGGCTTTTCTCGCGATTTCAGCCTCAAAACCACCCTTTCCCACTTGGCATCGCGCCAGGCACAAAAATGGCCATATTTCTGGAGACTGGTCCCACGCCCAAAGAGCCAGCAGCGAAAACTATGCCTTGTTCTAAAGCTCTTTGGGAACCGCTTGCGTAGCCCCACACACCTGGGGGCTGCAGGCTTTCCTGCTGCCTTCAGACTCAAAACCACCCTTTCCCACTTGGCCCCACGCCAGGCACAAAAATGGCCATATGTCTGGAGACTGGTCCCACACCCAAAGAGCCAGCAGGGAAAACTATGCTTTGTTCTAAAGCTCTTTGGGAACCCTTTGCGTAGCCCCAAACACCTGGGGGCTGCAGGCTTTCCTGCTGCCTTCAGCCTCAAAACCACCCTTTCCCACTTGGCCCCACGCCAGGCACAAAAATGGCCATATGTCTGAAGATTGGTCCCACGCCCAAAGAGCCAGCAGGGAAAACTATGCCTTGTTCTAAAGCTCTTTGGGAACCGCTTGCGTAGCCCCACACACCTGGGGGCTGCAGGCTTTCCTGCTCTCTTCAGACTCAAAACCACCCTTTCCCAATTGGCTCCGCGCCAGGCACAAAAATGGCCATATGTCTGGAGACTGGTCCCACGCCCAAAAAGCCAGCAGGGAAAACTATGCCTTGTTCTAAAGCTCTTTGGGAACCGCTTGCGTAGCCCCACACAAACTGGGGGCTGCAGGCTTTTCTCGCGATTTCAGCCTCAAAACCACCCTTTCCCACTTGGCATCGCGCCAGGCACAAAAATGGCCATATTTCTGGAGACTGGTCCCACGCCCAAAGAGCCAGCAGCGAAAACTATGCCTTGTTCTAAAGCTCTTTGGGAACGGCTTGCGTAGCCCCACACACCTGGGGGCTGCAGGCTTTCCTGCTGCCTTCAACCTCAGAAGCACCCTTTTCCACATGGCGTCACGCCAGGCACAAAAATGGCCATATGTCTGGAGGTTGGTCCCATGCCCAAAGAGCCAGCAGGGAAAACTATGCCTTGTTCTAAAGCTCTTTGGGAACCGCTTGCGTAGCCCCACACACCTGGGGGCTGCAGGCTTTCCTGCTGCCTTCAGCCTCAAAACCACCCTTTTCCACATGGCGTTACGCCAGGCCCAAAAATGGCCATATGTCTGGAGACTGGTCCCACGCCCAAAGAGCCAGCAGGGAAAACTATGCCTTGTTCTAAAGCTCTTTGGGAACCGCTTGCGTTGCCCCACACACCTGGGGGCTACAGTCTTTCCTGCTGCCTTCAGCCTCAAAACCACCCTTTCCCACTTGGCCCCGCGCCAGGCCCAAAAATGGCCATATGTCTGGAGACTGGTCCCACGCCCAAAAAGCCAGCAGGGAAAACTATGCCTTGTTCTAAAGCTCTTTGGGAACCGCTTGCGTAGCCCCACACACCTGGGGGCTGCAGGCTTTCCTGCTCTCTTCAGCCTCAAAACCACCCTTTCCCACTTGGCGCTCCGCCAGGCACAAAAATGGCCATATATCTGGAGACTGGTCCCACGCCCAAAGAGCCAGCAGGGAAAACTATGCCTTGTTCTAAAGCTCTTTGGGAACGGCTTGCGTAGCCCCACACACCTGGGGGCTGCAGGCTTTCCTGCTGCCTTCAGCCTCAAAACCACCCTTTCCCACTTGGCCCCACGCCAGGCACAAAAATGGCCATATGTCTGGACTTTGGTCCCACGCCCAAAGAGCCAGCAGGGAAAACTATGCCTTGTTCTAAAGCTCTTTGGGAACCGCTTGCGTAGCCCCACACACCTGGGGGCTGCAGGCTTTCCTGCTGCCTTCAGCCTCAAAACCACCCTTTTCCACATGGCGTTACGCCAGGCCCAAAAATGGCCATATGTCTGGAGACTGGTCCCACGCCCAAAGAGCCAGCAGGGAAAACTATGCCTTGTTCTAAAGCTCTTTGGGAACCGCTTGCGTTGCCCCACACACCTGGGGGCTACAGTCTTTCCTGCTGCCTTCAGCCTCAAAACCACCCTTTCCCACTTGGCCCCGCGCCAGGCCCAAAAATGGCCATATGTCTGGAGACTGGTCCCACGCCCAAAAAGCCAGCAGGGAAAACTATGCCTTGTTCTAAAGCTCTTTGGGAACCGCTTGCGTAGCCCCACACACCTGGGGGCTGCAGGCTTTCCTGCTCTCTTCAGCCTCAAAACCACCCTTTCCCACTTGGCGCTCCGCCAGGCACAAAAATGGCCATATATCTGGAGACTGGTCCCACGCCCAAAGAGCCAGCAGGGAAAACTATGCCTTGTTCTAAAGCTCTTTGGGAACGGCTTGCGTAGCCCCACACACCTGGGGGCTGCAGGCTTTCCTGCTGCCTTCAGCCTCAAAACCACCCTTTCCCACTTGGCCCCACGCCAGGCACAAAAATGGCCATATGTCTGGACTTTGGTCCCACGCCCAAAGAGCCAGCAGGGAAAACTATGCCTTGTTCTAAAGCTCTTTGGGAACCGCTTGCGTAGCCCCACACACCTGGGGGCTGCAGGCTTTCCTGCTGCCTTCAGCCTCAAAACCACCCTTTCCCACATGGCGTCAGGCCAGGCCCAAAAATGGCCATATATCTGGAGACTGGTCCCACGCCCAAAGAGCCAGCAGGGAAAACTATGCCTTGTTCTAAAGCTCTTTGGGAACCGCTTGCGTAGCCACACACACCTGGGGGCTGCAGGCTTTCCTGCTGCCTTCAGCCTCAAAACCACCCTTTCCTACTTGGCCCCGCGCCAGGCCCAAAAATGGCCATATGTCTGGAGACTGGTCCCACGCCCAAAGAGCCAGCAGGGAAAACTATGCCTTGTTCTAAAGCTCTTTGGGAACCTCTTGCGTAGCCCCACAGACCTGCGGGCTGCAGGCTTTCCTGCTGCCTTCAGCCTCAAAACCACCCTTTCCCACTTGGCCCCGCGCCAGGCACAAAAATGGCCATATTTCTGCAGACTGGTCCCACGCCCAAAGAGCCAGCAGGGAAAACTATGCCTTGTTCTAAAGCTCTTTGGGAACCTCTTGCGTAGCCCCACACACCTGGGGGCTGCAGGCTTTCCTGCTGCCTTCAACCTCAGAAGCACCCTTTTCCACATGGCGTCACGCCAGACACAAAAATGGCCATATGTCTGGAGACTGGTCCCACGCCCAAAGAGCCAGCAGGGAAAACTATGCCTTGTTCTAAAGCTCTTTGGGTACCGCTTGCGTAGCCCCACACACCTGGGGGCTGCAGGCTTTCCTGCTGCCTTCAGCCTCAAAACCACCCTTTCCCACATGGCGTCACGCCAGGCCCAAAAATGGCCATATATCTGGAGACTGGTCCCACGCCCAAAGAGCCAGCAGGGAAAACTATGCCTTGTTCTAAAGCTCTTTGGGAACCGCTTGCGTAGCCCCACACACCTGGGGGCTGCAGGCTTTCCTGCTGCCTTCAGACTGAAAACCACCCTTTCCCACTTGGCATCGTGCCAGGCACAAAAATGGCCATATTTCTGGAGACAGGTCCCTTTCCCAAAGAGCCAGCAGGGAAAACTATGCCTTGTTCTAAAGCTCTTTGGGAACCGCTTCCGTGGCCCCACAGACCTGCGGGCTGCAGGCTTTCCTGCTGCTTCAGCCTCACACCCACCTTTCCCACATGGCATCACGCCAGGCCCAAAAATGGCCATATGTCTGGAGACTGGTCCCACGCCCAAAGAGCCAGCAGGGAAAACTATGCCTTGTTCTAAAGCTCTTTGGGAACCGCTTGCGTTGCCCCACACACCTGGGGGCTGCAGGCTTTCCTGCTGCCTTCAGCCTCAAAACCACCCTTTCCCACTTGGCCCCGCGCCAGGCACAAAAATGGCGATATGTATGGAGTTTGGTCACACGCCCAAAGAGCCAGCAGGGAAAACTATGCCTTGTTCTAAAGCTCTTTGGGAACCGCTTGCGTAGCCCCACACACCTGGGGGCTGCAGGCTTTCCTGCTGCCTTCAGCCTCAAAACCACCCTTTCCCACTTGGCGCCGCGCCAGGCCCAAAAATGGCCATATGTCTGGAGACTGGTCCCACGCCCAAAGAGCCAGCAGGGAAAACTATGCCTTGTTCTAAAGCTCTTTGGGAACCGCTTGCGTAGCCCCACACACCTGGGGGCTGCAGGCTTTCCTGCTGCCTTCAGCCTCAAAACCACCCTTTCCCACTTGGCCCCGCGCCAGGCACAAAAATGGCCATATGTATGGAGACTGGTCCCACGCCCAAAGAGCCAGCAGGGAAAACTATGCCTTGTTCTAAAGCTCTTTGGGAACCGCTTGCGTAGCCCCACACACGTGGGGGCTGCAGGCTTTCCTGCTGCCTTCAGCCTCAAACCCACCTTTCCCACATGGCGTCACGCCAGGCCCAAAAATGGCCATATGTCTGGAGACTGGTCCCACGCCCAAAGAGGCAGCAGGGAAAACTATGCCTTGTTCTAAAGCTCTTTGGGAACCGCTTGCGTAGCCCCACAGACCTGGGGGCTGCAGGCTTTCCTGCTCTCTTCAGCCTCAAAACCACCCTTTCCCACTTGGCCCCACGCCAGACACAAAAATGGCCATATGTCTGGAGACTGGTCCCACGCCCAAAGAGCCAGCAGGGAAAACTATGCCTTGTTCTAAAGCTCTTTGGGAACCGCTTGCGTAGCCCCACACACCTGGGGGCTGCAGGCTTTCCTGCTGCCTTCAGCCTCAAAACCACCCTTTCCCACTTGGCATCGTGCCAGGCACAAAAATGGCCATATTTCTGGAGACAGGTCCCTTTCCCAAAGAGCCAGCAGGGAAAACTATGCCTTGTTCTAAAGCTCTTTGGGAACCGCTTCCGTGGCCCCACAGACCTGCGGGCTGCAGGCTTTCCTGCTGCTTCAGCCTCAAACCCACCTTTCCCACATGGCGTCACGCCAGGCACAAAAATGGCCATATGTCTGGAGACTGGTCCCACGCCCAAAGAGCCAGCAGGGAAAACTATGCCTTGTTCTAAAGCTCTTTGGGAACCGCTTGCGTAGCCCCACACACCTGGGGGCTGCAGGCTTTCCTGCTGCCTTCAGCCTCAAAACCACCCTTTCCCACTTGGCCCCGCGCCAGGCACAAAAATGGCCATATGTATGGAGTTTGGTCCCACGCCCAAAGAGCCAGCAGGGAAAACTATGCCTTGTTCTAAAGCTCTTTGGGAACGGATTGCGTAGCCCCACAGACCTGGGGGCTGCAGGCTTTCCTGCTGCCTTCAGCCTCAAAACCCCCCTTTCCCACTTGGCGCCGCGCCAGGCCCAAAAATGGCCATATGTCTGGAGACTGGTCCCACGCCCAAAGAGCCAGCAGGGAAAACTATGCCTTGTTCTAAAGCTCTTTGGGAACTGCTTGCGTAGCCCCACACACCTGGGGGCTGCAGGCTTTCCTGCTCCCTTCAGCCTCAAAACCACCCTTTCCCACTTGGCCCCGCGCCAGGCACAAAAATGGCCATATGTATGGAGGTTGGTCCCACGCCCAAAGAGCCAGCAGGGAAAACTATGCCTTGTTCTAAAGCTCTTTGGGAACGGATTACGTAACCCCACAGACCTGTGGGCTGCATGCTTTCCTGCTGCCTTCAGCCTCAAAACCACCCTTTCCCACTTGGCCCCACGCCAGGCCCAAAAATGGCCATATGTCTGGAGGTTGGTGCCACGCCCAAAGAGCCAGCAGGGAAAACTATGCCTTGTTCTAAAGGTCTTTGGGAACCAATTGCGTAGCCCCACACACCTGGGGGCTGCAGGCTTTCCTGCTCTCTTCAGCCTCAAAAGCACGCTTTCCCACTTGGCGCCGCGCCAGGCCCAAAAATCGCCATATGTCTGGAGACTGGTCCCACGCCCAAAGAGCCAGCAGGGAAAACTATGCCTTGTTCTAAAGCTCTTTGGGAATCGCTTGCGTAGCCCCACACACCTGGGGGCTGCAGACTTTCCTGCTGCCTTCAGCCTCAAAACCACCCTTTCCTACTTGGCGCTCCGCCAGGCATAAAAATGGCCATATGTCTGGAAATTGGTCCCAAGCCGAAAGAGGCAGCAGGGAATACTATGCCTTGTTCTAAAGCTCTTTGGGAACCGCTTGCGTAGCCCCACACACCTGGGGGCTGCAGGCTTTCCTGCTGCCTTCAACCTCAAAAGCACCTTTTTCCACATGGCGTCACGGCAGGCACAAAAATGGCCATATGTCTGGAGGTTGGTCCCACGCCCAAAGAGCCAGCAGGGAAAACTATGCCTTGTTCTAAAGCTCTTTGGGAACCGCTTGCGTAGCCCCACACACCTGGGGGCTGCAGGCTTTCCTGCTGCCTTCAGCCTCAAAACCACCCTTTCCCACTTGGCGCTGCGCCAGGCCCAAAAATGGCCATATGTCTGGAGACTGGTCCCACGCCCAAAGAGCCAGCAGGGAAAACTATGCCTTGTTCTAAAGCTCTTTGGGAACCGCTTGCGTAGCCCCACACACCTGGGGGCTGCAGGCTTTCCTGCTCCCTTCAGCCTCAAAACCACCCTTTCCCACTTGGCCCCGCGCCAGGCCCAAAAATGGCCATATGTCTGGAGACTGGTCCCACGCCCAAAGAGCCAGCAGGGAAAACTATGCCTTGTTCTAAAGCTCTTTGGGAACGGATTGCGTAGCCCCACAGACCTGTGGGCTGCATGCTTTCCTGCTGCCTTCAGCCTCAAAACCACCCTTTCCCACATGGCGCCAAGCCAGGCACAAAAATGGCCATATGTCTGGAGACTGGTCCCCGACCAAAGAGCCAGCAGGGAAAACTATGCCTTGTTCTAAAGCTCTTTGGGAACCGCTTGCGTAGCCACACACACCTGGGGGCTGCAGGCTTTCCTGCTCTCTTCAGCCTCAAAACCACCCTTTCCCACTTGGCCCCGCGCCAGGCACAAAAATGGCCATATGTATGGAGGTTGGTCCCACGCCCAAAGAGCCAGCAGGGAAACTATGCCTTGTTCTAAAGCTCTTTGGGAACGGATTGCGTAGCCCCACAGACCTGTGGGCTGCAGGCTTTCCTGCTCTCTTCAGCCTCAAAAGCACGCTTTCCCACTTGGCGCCGCGCCAGGCCCAAAAATGGCCATATGTCTGGAGACTGGTCCCACGCCCAAAGAGCCAGCAGGGAAAACTATGCCTTGTTCTAAAGCTCTTTGGGAACCGCTTGCGTAGCCCCACACACCTGGGGGCTGCAGGCTTTCCTGCTGCCTTCAGCCTCAAAACCACCCTTTCCCACTTGGCGCTCCGCCAGGCACAAAAATGGCCATATGTCTGGAAGTTGGTCCCACGCCCAAAGAGCCAGCAGGGAAAACTATGCCGTGTTCTAAAGCTATTTGGGAACGGCTTGCGTAGCCCCACACACCTGGGGGCTGCAGGCTTTCCTGCTGCCTTCAGACTCAAAACCACCCTTTCCCACTTGGCATTGTGACAGGCCCAAAAATGGCCATATTTCTGGAGACTGGTCCCACGCCCAAAGAGCCAGCAGGGAAAACTATGCCTTGTTCTAAAGCTATTTGGGAACGGCTTGCGTAGCCCCACACACCTGGGGGCTGCAGGCTTTCCTGCTCCCTTCAAACCAAAAGCACCTTTTTCCACATGGCGTCACGGCAGGCACAAAAATGGCCATATGTCTGGAAATTGGTCCCAAGCCGAAAGAGGCAGGAGGGAAAACTATGCCTTGTTCTAAAGCTCTTTGGGAACCGCTTGCGTAGCCCCACACACCTGGGGGCTGCAGGCTTTCCTGCTGCCTTCAAACCAAAAGCACCTTTTTCCACATGGCGTCACGGCAGGCACAAAAATGGCCATATGTCTGGAGGTTGGTCCCACGCCCAAAGAGCCAGCAGGGAAAACTATGCCTTGTTCTAAAGCTCTTTGGGAACCGCTTGCGTAGCCCCACAGACCTGGGGGCTGCAGGCTTTCCTGCTGCCTTCAGCCTCAAAACCACCCTTTCCCACTTGGCCCTGCTCCAGGCCCAAAAATGGCCATATGTCTGGAGACTGGTCCCACGCCCAAAGAGCCAGCAGGGAAAACTATGCCTTGTTCTAAAGCTCTTTGGGAACCGCTTGCGTAGCCCCACAGACCTGGGGGCTGCAGGCTTTCCTGCTCTCTTCAGCCTCAAAAGAACCCTTTCCCACTTGGCGACGCGCCAGGCCCAAAAATGGCCATATGTCTGGAGGTTGGTGCCACGCCCAAAGAGCCAGCAGGGAAAACTATGCCTTGTTCTAAAGCTCTTTGGGAACGGAATGCGTAGCCCCACAGACCTAGGGGCTGCAGGCTTTCCTGCTGCCTTCAGCCTCAAAACCACCCTTTCCCACTTGGCGCTGCGCCTGGCACAAAAATGGCCATATGTCTGGAGGTTGGTCCCACGCCCAAAGAGCCAGCAGGGAAAACTATGCCTTGTTCTAAAGCTCTTTGGGAACGGCTTGCGTAGCCCCACACACCTGGGGGCTGCAGGCTTTCCTGCTGCCTTCAGACTCAAAACCACCCTTTCCCACTTGGCATCGTGACAGGCACAAAAATGGCCATATTTCTGGAGACTGGTCCCTTTCACAAAGAGCCAGCAGGGAAAACTATGCCTTGTTCTAAAGCTCTTTGGGAACCGCTTGCGTGGCCCCACACACCTGGGGGCTGCAGGCTTTCCTGCTGCCTTCAGCCTCAAACCCACCTTTCCCACATGGCGTCACGCCAGGCCCAAAAATGGCCATATGTCTGGAGGTTGGTCCCACGCCCAAAGAGCCAGCAGGGAAAACTATGCCTTGTTCTAAAGCTCTTTGGGAACCGCTTGCGTAGCCCCACACACCTGGGGGCTGCAGGCTTTCCTGCTGCCTTCAGCCTCAAAAGAACCCTTTCCCACTTGGCGCCGCGCCAGGCATAAAAATGGCCATATGTCTGGAAATTGGTCCCAAGCCTAAAGAGGCAGCAGGGAAAACTATGCCTTGTTCTAAAGCTCTTTGGGAACCGCTTGCGTAGCCCCACACACCTGGGGGCTGCAGGCTTTCCTGCTGCCTTCAACCTCAAAAGCACCCTTTTCCACATGGCGTCACGCCAGGCACAAAAATGGCCATATGTCTGGAGGTTGGTCCCACGCCCAAAGAGCCAGCAGGGAAAACTATGCCTTGTTCTAAAGCTCTTTGGGAACCGCTTGCGTAGCCCCACAGACCTGGGGGCTGCAGGCTTTCCTGCTGCCTTCAACATCAAAAGCGCCCTTTCCCACACGGCGTCACGCCAGGCACAAAAATGGCCATATGTCTGGAGGTTGGTCCCACGCCCAAAGAGCCAGCAGGGAAAACTATGCCTTGTTCTAAAGCTCTTTGGGAACCGCTTGCGTAGCCCCACAGACCTGGGGGCTGCAGGCTTTCCTGCTGCCTTCAGCCTCAAAACCACCCTTTCCCACTTGGCGCCGCGCCACGCCCAAAAATGGCCATATGTCCGAAGATTGGTCCCACGCCCAAAGAGCCAGCAGGGAAAACTATGCCTTGTTCTAAAGCTCTTTGGGAACCGCTTGCGTAGCCACACACACCTGGGGGCTGCAGGCTTTCCTGCTGCCTTCAGCCTCAAAAGCACGCTTTCCCACTTGGCGCCGCGCCAGGCCCAAAAATGGCCATATGTCTGGAGACTGGTCCCACGCCCAAAGAGCCAGCAGGGAAAACTATGCCTTGTTCTAAAGCTCTTTGGGAATCGCTTGCGTAGCCCCACACACCTGGGGGCTGCAGGCTTTCCTGCTGCCTTCAGCCTCAAAAGAACCCTTTCCCACTTGGCGCCGCCCCAGGCCCAAAAATGGCCATATGTCTGGAGGTTGGTGCCACGCCCAAAGAGCCAGCAGGGAAAACTATGCCTTGTTCTAAAGGTCTTTGGGAACCACTTGCGTAGCCCCACACACCTGGGGGCTGCAGGCTTTCCTGCTCTCTTCAGCCTCAAAAGCACGCTTTCCCACTTGGCGCCGCGCCAGGCCCAAAAATGGCCATATGTCTGGAGACTGGTCCCACGCCCAAAGAGCCAGCAGGGAAAACTATGCCTTGTTCTAAAGCTCTTTGGGAATCGCTTGCGTAGCCCCACACACCTGGGGGCTGCAGACTTTCCTGCTGCCTTCAGCCTCAAAACCACCCTTTCCTACTTGGCGCTCCGCCAGGCATAAAAATGGCCATATGTCTGGAAATTGGTCCCAAGCCGAAAGAGGCAGCAGGGAAAACTATGCCTTGTTCTAAAGCTCTTTGGGAACCGCTTGCGTAGCCCCACACACCTGGGGGCTGCAGGCTTTCCTGCTGCCTTCAACCTCAAAAGCACCTTTTTCCACATGGCGTCACGGCAGGCACAAAAATGGCCATATATCTGGAGGTTGGTCCCACGCCCAAAGAGCCAGCAGGGAAAACTATGCCTTGTTCTAAAGCTCTTTGGGAACCGCTTGCGTAGCCCCACACACCGGTAGGCTGCAGGCTTTCCTGCTGCCTTCAGCCTCAAAACCACCCTTTCCCACTTGGCGCTGCGCCAGGCCCAAAAATGGCCATATGTCTGGAGACTGGTCCCACGCCCAAAGAGCCAGCAGGGAAAACTATGCCTTGTTCTAAAGCTCTTTGGGAACCGCTTGCGTAGCCCCACACACCTGGGGGCTGCAGGCTTTCCTGCTCCCTTCAGCCTCAAAACCACCCTTTCCCACTTGGCCCCGCGCCAGGCACAAAAATGGCCATATGTCTGGAGACTGGTCCCACGCCCAAAGAGCCAGCAGGGAAAACTATGCCTTGTTCTAAAGCTCTTTGGGAACGGATTGCGTAGCCCCACAGACCTGTGGGCTGCATGCTTTCCTGCTGCCTTCAGCCTCAAAACCACCCTTTCCCACATGGCGCCAAGCCAGGCCCAAAAATGGCCATATGTCTGGAGACTGGTCCCCGACCAAAGAGCCAGCAGGGAAAACTATGCCTTGTTCTAAAGCTCTTTGGGAACCGCTTGCGTAGCCCCACACACCTGGGGGCTGCAGGCTTTCCTGCTGCCTTCAGCCTCAAAAGAACCCTTTCCCACTTGGCGCCGCCCCAGGCCCAAAAATGGCCATATGTCTGGAGGTTGGTGCCACGCCCAAAGAGCCAGCAGGGAAAACTATGCCTTGTTCTAAAGGTCTTTGGGAACCACTTGCGTAGCCCCACACACCTGGGGGCTGCAGGCTTTCCTGCTGCCTTCAGCCTCAAAAGCACGCTTTCCCACTTGGCGCCGCGCCAGGCCCAAAAATGGCCATATGTCTGGAGACTGGTCCCACGCCCAAAGAGCCAGCAGGGAAAACTATGCCTTGTTCTAAAGCTCTTTGGGAATCGCTTGCGTAGCCCCACACACCTGGGGGCTGCAGACTTTCCTGCTGCCTTCAGCCTCAAAACCACCCTTTCCTACTTGGCGCTCCGCCAGGCATAAAAATGGCCATATGTCTGGAAATTGGTCCCAAGCCGAAAGAGGCAGCAGGGAAAACTATGCCTTGTTCTAAAGCTCTTTGGGAACCGCTTGCGTAGCCCCACACACCTGGGGGCTGCAGGCTTTCCTGCTGCCTTCAACCTCAAAAGCACCTTTTTCCACATGGCGTCACGGCAGGCACAAAAATGGCCATATGTCTGGAGGTCGGTCCCACGCCCAAAGAGCCAGCAGGGAAAACTATGCCTTGTTCTAAAGCTCTTTGGGAACCGCTTGCGTAGCCCCACACACCTGGGGGCTGCAGGCTTTCCTGCTGCCTTCAGCCTCAAAACCACCCTTTCCCACTTGGCGCTGCGCCAGGCCCAAAAATGGCCATATGTCTGGAGACTGGTCCCACGCCCAAAGAGCCAGCAGGGAAAACTATGCCTTGTTCTAAAGCTCTTTGGGAACCGCTTGCGTAGCCCCACACACCTGGGGGCTGCAGGCTTTCCTGCTCCCTTCAGCCTCAAAACCACCCTTTCCCACTTGGCATCGCGCCAGGCACAAAAATGGCCATATGTCTGGAGACTGGTCCCACGCCCAAAGAGCCAGCAGGGAAAACTATGCCTTGTTCTAAAGCTCTTTGGGAACGGATTGCGTAGCCCCACAGACCTGTGGGCTGCATGCTTTCCTGCTGCCTTCAGCCTCAAAACCACCCTTTCCCACATGGCGCCAAGCCAGGCCCAAAAATGGCCATATGTCTGGAGACTGGTCCCCGACCAAAGAGCCAGCAGGGAAAACTATGCCTTGTTCTAAAGCTCTTTGGGAATCGCTTGCGTAGCCCCACACACCTGGGGGCTGCAGACTTTCCTTCTGCCTTCAGCCTCAAAACCACCCTTTCCTACTTGGCGCTCCGCCAGGCATAAAAATGGCCATATGTCTGGAAATTGGTCCCAAGCCGAAAGAGGCAGCAGGGAAAACTATGCCTTGTTCTAAAGCTCTTTGGGAACCGCTTGCGTAGCCCCACACACCTGGGGGCTGCAGGCTTTCATGCTGCCTTCAGCCTCAAAACCACCCTTTCCCACTTGGCGCTCCGCCAGGCACAAAAATGGCCATATGTCTGGAAGTTGGTCCCACGCCCAAAGAGCCAGCAGGGAAAACTATGCCTTGTTCTAAAGCTATTTGGGAACGGCTTGCGTAGCCCCACACACCTGGGGGCTGCAGGCTTTCCTGCTGCCTTCAGACTCAAAACCACCCTTTCCCACTTGGCATCGTGACAGGCCCAAAAATGGCCATATTTCTGGAGACTGGTCCCACGCCCAAAGAGCCAGCAGGGAAAACTATGCCTTGTTCTAAAGCTCTTTGGGAACCGCTTGCGTAGCCCCACTCACCTGGGGGCTGCAGGCTTTCCTGCTGCCTTCAGCCTCAAACCCACCTTTCCCACACGGCGTCACGCCAGGCACAAAAATGGCCATATGTCTGGAGGTTGGTCCCACGCCCAAAGAGCCAGCAGGGAAAACTATGCCTTGTTCTAAAGCTCTTTGGGAACCGCTTGCGTAGCCCCACACACCTGGGGGCTGCAGGCTTTCCTGCTGCCTTCAGCCTCAAAACCACCCTTTCCCACTTGGCGCCGCGCCACGCCCAAAAATGGCCATATGTCCGAAGATTGGTCCCACGCCCAAAGAGCCAGCAGGGAAAACTATGCCTTGTTCTAAAGCTCTTTGGGAACCGCTTGCGTAGCCACACACACCTGGGGGCTGCAGGCTTTCCTGCTGCCTTCAGCCTCAAAAGCACGCTTTCCCACTTGGCGCCGCGCCAGGCACAAAAATGGCCATATGTCTGGAGACTGGTCCCACGCCCAAAGAGCCAGCAGGGAAAACTATGCCTTGTTCTAAAGCTCTTTGGGAATCGCTTGCGTAGCCCCACACACCTGGGGGCTGCAGGCTTTCCTGCTGCCTTCAGCCTCAAAAGAACCCTTTCCCACTTGGCGCCGCCCCAGGCCCAAAAATGGCCATATGTCTGGAGGTTGGTGCCACGCCCAAAGAGCCAGCAGGGAAAACTATGCCTTGTTCTAAAGGTCTTTGGGAACCACTTGCGTAGCCCCACACACCTGGGGGCTGCAGGCTTTCCTGCTCTCTTCAGCCTCAAAAGCACGCTTTCCCACTTGGCGCCGCGCCAGGCCCAAAAATGGCCATATGTCTGGAGACTGGTCCCACGCCCAAAGAGCCAGCAGGGAAAACTATGCCTTGTTCTAAAGCTCTTTGGGAATCGCTTGCGTAGCCCCACACACCTGGGGGCTGCAGACTTTCCTGCTGCCTTCAGCCTCAAAACCACCCTTTCCTACTTGGCGCTCCGCCAGGCATAAAAATGGCCATATGTCTGGAAATTGGTCCCAAGCCGAAAGAGGCAGCAGGGAAAACTATGCCTTGTTCTAAAGCTCTTTGGGAACCGCTTGCGTAGCCCCACACACCTGGGGGCTGCAGGCTTTCCTGCTGCCTTCAACCTCAAAAGCACCTTTTTCCACATGGCGTCACGGCAGGCACAAAAATGGCCATATATCTGGAGGTTGGTCCCACGCCCAAAGAGCCAGCAGGGAAAACTATGCCTTGTTCTAAAGCTCTTTGGGAACCGCTTGCGTAGCCCCACACACCGGTAGGCTGCAGGCTTTCCTGCTGCCTTCAGCCTCAAAACCACCCTTTCCCACTTGGCGCTGCGCCAGGCCCAAAAATGGCCATATGTCTGGAGACTGGTCCCACGCCCAAAGAGCCAGCAGGGAAAACTATGCCTTGTTCTAAAGCTCTTTGGGAACCGCTTGCGTAGCCCCACACACCTGGGGGCTGCAGGCTTTCCTGCTCCCTTCAGCCTCAAAACCACCCTTTCCCACTTGGCCCCGCGCCAGGCACAAAAATGGCCATATGTCTGGAGACTGGTCCCACGCCCAAAGAGCCAGCAGGGAAAACTATGCCTTGTTCTAAAGCTCTTTGGGAACGGATTGCGTAGCCCCACAGACCTGTGGGCTGCATGCTTTCCTGCTGCCTTCAGCCTCAAAACCACCCTTTCCCACATGGCGCCAAGCCAGGCCCAAAAATGGCCATATGTCTGGAGACTGGTCCCCGACCAAAGAGCCAGCAGGGAAAACTATGCCTTGTTCTAAAGCTCTTTGGGAACCGCTTGCGTAGCCCCACACACCTGGGGGCTGCAGGCTTTCCTGCTGCCTTCAGCCTCAAAAGAACCCTTTCCCACTTGGCGCCGCCCCAGGCCCAAAAATGGCCATATGTCTGGAGGTTGGTGCCACGCCCAAAGAGCCAGCAGGGAAAACTATGCCTTGTTCTAAAGGTCTTTGGGAACCACTTGCGTAGCCCCACACACCTGGGGGCTGCAGGCTTTCCTGCTCTCTTCAGCCTCAAAAGCACGCTTTCCCACTTGGCGCCGCGCCAGGCCCAAAAATGGCCATATGTCTGGAGACTGGTCCCACGCCCAAAGAGCCAGCAGGGAAAACTATGCCTTGTTCTAAAGCTCTTTGGGAATCGCTTGCGTAGCCCCACACACCTGGGGGCTGCAGACTTTCCTGCTGCCTTCAGCCTCAAAACCACCCTTTCCTACTTGGCGCTCCGCCAGGCATAAAAATGGCCATATGTCTGGAAATTGGTCCCAAGCCGAAAGAGGCAGCAGGGAAAACTATGCCTTGTTCTAAAGCTCTTTGGGAACCGCTTGCGTAGCCCCACAGACCTGGGGGCTGCAGGCTTTCCTGCTGCCTTCAACCTCAAAAGCACCTTTTTCCACATGGCGTCACGGCAGGCACAAAAATGGCCATATGTCTGGAGGTCGGTCCCACGCCCAAAGAGCCAGCAGGGAAAACTATGCCTTGTTCTAAAGCTCTTTGGGAACCGCTTGCGTAGCCCCACACACCTGGGGGCTGCAGGCTTTCCTGCTGCCTTCAGCCTCAAAAGAACCCTTTCCCACTTGGCGCTGCGCCAGGCCCAAAAATGGCCATATGTCTGGAGACTGGTCCCACGCCCAAAGAGCCAGCAGGGAAAACTATGCCTTGTTCTAAAGCTCTTTGGGAACCGCTTGCGTAGCCCCACACACCTGGGGGCTGCAGGCTTTCCTGCTGCCTTCAGCCTCAAAACCACCCTTTCCCACTTGGCCCCGCGCCAGGCACAAAAATGGCCATATGTCTGGAGACTGGTCCCACGCCCAAAGAGCCAGCAGGGAAAACTATGCCTTGTTCTAAAGCTCTTTGGGAACGGATTGCGTAGCCTCACAGACCTGTGGGCTGCATGCTTTCCTGCTGCCTTCAGCCTCAAAACCACCCTTTCCCACATGGAGCCAAGCCAGGCCCAAAAATGGCCATATGTCTGGAGACTGGTCCCCGACCAAAGAGCCAGCAGGGAAAACTATGCCTTGTTCTAAAGCTCTTTGGGAACCGCTTGCGTAGCCCCACACACCTGGGGGCTGCAGGCTTTCCTGCTGCCTTCAGCCTCAAAAGAACCCTTTCCCACTTGGCGCCGCCCCAGGCCCAAAAATGGCCATATGTCTGGAGGTTGGTGCCACGCCCAAAGAGCCAGCAGGGAATACTATGCCTTGTTCTAAAGGTCTTTGGGAACCACTTGCGTAGCCCCACACACCTGGGGGCTGCAGGCTTTCCTGCTCTCTTCAGCCTCAAAAGCACGCTTTCCCACTTGGCGCCGCGCCAGGCCCAAAAATGGCCATATGTCTGGAGACTGGTCCCACGCCCAAAGAGCCAGCAGGGAAAACTATGCCTTGTTCTAAAGCTCTTTGGGAATCGCTTGCGTAGCCCCACACACCTGGGGGCTGCAGACTTTCCTGCTGCCTTCAGCCTCAAAACCACCCTTTCCTACTTGGCGCTCCGCCAGGCATAAAAATGGCCATATGTCTGGAAATTGGTCCCAAGCCGAAAGAGGCAGCAGGGAAAACTATGCCTTGTTCTAAAGCTCTTTGGGAACCGCTTGCGTAGCCCCACACACCTGGGGGCTGCAGGCTTTCCTGCTGCCTTCAACCTCAAAAGCACCTTTTTCCACATGGCGTCACGGCAGGCACAAAAATGGCCATATGTCTGGAGGTCGGTCCCACGCCCAAAGAGCCAGCAGGGAAAACTATGCCTTGTTCTAAAGCTCTTTGGGAACCGCTTGCGTAGCCCCACACACGTGGGGGCTGCAGGCTTTCCTGCTGCCTTCAGACTCAAAACCACCCTTTCCCACTTGCAATCGTGACAGGCCCAAAAATGGCCATATTTCTGGAGACTGGTCCCACGCCCAAAGAGCCAGCAGGGAAAACTATGCCTTGTTCTAAAGCTCTTTGGGAACCGCTTGCGTAGCCCCACACACCTGGGGGCTGCAGGCTTTCCTGCTGCCTTCAGCCTCAAAACCACCCTTTCCCACTTGGCGCCGCGCCACGCCCAAAAATGGCCATATGTCCGAAGATTGGTCCCACGCCCAAAGAGCCAGCAGGGAAAACTATGCCTTGTTCTAAAGCTCTTTGGGAACCGCTTGCGTAGCCCCACACACCTGTGGGCTGCATGCTTTCCTGCTGCCTTCAGCCTCAAAACCACCCTTTCCCACATGGCGCCAAGCCAGGCCCAAAAATGGCCATATGTCTGGAGACTGGTCCCCGACCAAAGAGCCAGCAGGGAAAACTATGCCTTCTTCTAAAGCTCTTTGGGAAACGCTTGCGTAGCCACACAGACCTGGGGGCTGCAGGCTTTCCTGCTGCCTTCAGCCTCAAAAGAACCCTTTCCCACTTGGCGCCGCGCCAGGCCCAAAAATGGCCATATGTCTGAAGATTGGTCCCACGCCCAAAGAGCCAGCAGGGAAAATTATGCCTTGTTCTAAAGCTCTTTGGGAACCACTTGCGTAGCCCCACACACCTGGGGGCTGCAGGCTTTCCTGCTCTCTTCAGCCTCAAAAGCACGCTTTCCCACTTGGCGCCGCGCCAGGCCCAAAAATGGCCATATGTCTGCAGACTGGTCCCACGCCCAAAGAGCCAGCAGGGAAAACTATGCCTTGTTCTAAAGGTCTTTGGGAATCGCTTGCGTAGCCCCACACACCTGGGGGCTGCAGGCTTTCCTGCTGCCTTCAAACCAAAAGCACCTTTTTCCACATGGCGTCACGGCAGGTACAAAAATGGCCATATGTCTGGAAATTGGTCCCAAGCCGAAAGAGGCAGGAGGGAAAACTATGCCTTGTTCTAAAGCTCTTTGGGAACCGCTTGCGTAGCCCCACACACCTGGGGGCTGCAGGCTTTCCTGCTGCCTTCAAACCAAAAGCACCTTTTTCCACATGGCGTCACGGCAGGCACAAAAATGGCCATATGTCTGGAGGTTGGTCCCACGCCCAAAGAGCCAGCAGGGAAAACTATGCCTTGTTCTAAAGCTCTTTGGGAACCGCTTGCGTAGCCCCACAGACCTGGGGGCTGCAGGCTTTCCTGCTGCCTTCAGCCTCAAAACCACCCTTTCCCACTTGGCCCTGCTCCAGGCCCAAAAATGGCCATATGTCTGGAGACTGGTCCCACGCCCAAAGAGCCAGCAGGGAAAACTATGCCTTGTTCTAAAGCTCTTTGGGAACCGCTTGCGTAGCCCCACAGACCTGGGGGCTGCAGGCTTTCCTGCTCTCTTCAGCCTCAAAAGAACCCTTTCCCACTTGGCGACGCGCCAGGCCCAAAAATGGCCATATGTCTGGAGGTTGGTGCCACGCCCAAAGAGCCAGCAGGGAAAACTATGCCTTGTTCTAAAGCTCTTTGGGAACGGAATGCGTAGCCCCACAGACCTAGGGGCTGCAGGCTTTCCTGCTGCCTTCAGCCTCAAAACAACCCTTTCCCACTTGGCGCTGCGCCTGGCACAAAAATGGCCATATGTCTGGAGGTTGGTCCCACGCCCAAAGAGCCAGCAGGGAAAACTATGCCTTGTTCTAAAGCTCTTTGGGAACGGCTTGCGTAGCCCCACACACCTGGGGGCTGCAGGCTTTCCTGCTGCCTTCAGACTCAAAACCACCCTTTCCCACTTGGCATCGTGACAGGCACAAAAATGGCCATATTTCTGGAGACTGGTCCCTTTCACAAAGAGCCAGCAGGGAAAACTATGCCTTGTTCTAAAGCTCTTTGGGAAGCGCTTGCGTGGCCCCACACACCTGGGGGCTGCAGGCTTTCCTGCTGCCTTCAGCCTCAAACCCACCTTTCCCACATGGCGTCACGCCATGCCCAAAAATGGCCATATGTCTGGAGGTTGGTCCCACGCCCAAAGAGCCAGCAGGGAAAACTATGCCTTGTTCTAAAGCTCTTTGGGAACCGCTTGCGTAGCCCCACACACCTGGGGGCTGCAGCCTTTCCTGCTGCCTTCAGCCTCAAAAGAACCCTTTCCCACTTGGCGCCGCGCCAGGCATAACAATGGCCATATGTCTGGAAATTGGTCCCAAGCCTAAAGAGGCAGCAGGGAAAACTATGCCTTGTTCTAAAGCTCTTTGGGAACCGCTTGCGTAGCCCCACACACCTGGGGGCTGCAGGCTTTCCTGCTGCCTTCAACCTCAAAAGCACCCTTTTCCACATGGCGTCACGCCAGGCACAAAAATGGCCATATGTCTGGAGGTTGGTCCCACGCCCAAAGAGCCAGCAGGGAAAACTATGCCTTGTTCTAAAGCTCTTTGGGAACCGCTTGCGTAGCCCCACAGACCTGGGGGCTGCAGGCTTTCCTGCTGCCTTCAACATCAAAAGCGCCCTTTTCCACATGGCGTCACGCCAGGCACAAAAATGGCCATATGTCTGGAGGTTGGTCCCACGCCCAAAGAGCCAGCAGGGAAAACTATGCCTTGTTCTAAAGCTCTTTGGGAACCGCTTGCGTAGCCCCACAGACCTGGGGGCTGCAGGCTTTCCTGCTCTCTTCAGCCTCAAAAGAACCCTTTCCCACTTGGCGACGCGCCAGGCCCAAAAATGGCCATATGTCTGGAGATTGGTCCCACGCCCAAAGAGCCAGCAGGGAAAACTATGCCTTGTTCTAAAGCTCTTTGGGAACGGCTTGCGTAGCCCCACAGACCTAGGGGCTGCAGGCTTTCCTGCTGCCTTCAGCCTCAAAACAACCCTTTCCCACTTGGCGCTGCGCCAGGCCCAAAAATGGCCATATGTCTGGAGGTTGGTCCCACGCCCAAAGAGCCAGCAGGGAAAACTATGCCTTGTTCTAAAGCTCTTTGGGAACCGCTTGCGTAGCCCCACACACCTGGGGGCTGCAGGCTTTTCTCTCGCTTTCAGCCTCAAAACCACCCTTTTCAACATGGCGCCACGCCAGGCACAAAAATGGCCATATGTCTGGAGACTGGTCCCACGCCCAAAGAGCCAGCATGGAAAACTATGCCTTGTTCTAAAGCTCTTTGGGAACCGCTTGCGTGGCCCCACAGACCTGCGGGCTGCAGGCTTTCCTGCTGCCTTCAGCCTCAAACCCACCTTTCCCACATGGCATCACGCCAGGCACAAAAATGGCCATATGTCTGCAGGTTGGTCCCACGCCCAAAGAGCCAGCAGGGAAAACTATGCCTTGTTCTAAAGCTCTTTGGGAACCGCTTGCGTAGCCACACACACCTGGGGGCTGCAGGCTTTCCTGCTCTCTTCAGCCTCAAAACCACCCTTTCCCACTTGGCCCCGCACCAGGCACAAAAATGGCCATATGTATGGAGGTTGGTCCCACGCCCAAAGAGCCAGCAGGGAAAACTATGCCTTGTTCTAAAACTCTTTGGGAATGGATTGCGTAGCCCCACACACCTGGGGGCTGCAGGCTTTCCTGCTGCCTTCAGCCTCAAAACCACCCTTTCCCACTTGGCGCTCCGCCAGGCACAAAAATGGCCATATGTCTGGAAGTTGGTCCCACGCCCAAAGAGCCAGCAGGGAAAACTATGCCTTGTTCTAAAGCTCTTTGGGAACCGCTTGCGTAGCCCCACACACCTGGGGGCTGCAGGCTTTCCTGCTGCCTTCAGACTCAAAACCACCCTTTCCCACTTGGCATCGTGACAGGCCCAAAAATGGCCATATTTCTGCAGACTGGTCCCTTTCCCAAAGAGCCAGCAGGGAAAACTATGCCTTGTTCTAAAGCTCTTTGGGAACCGCTTGCGTGGCCCCACACACCTGGGGGCTGCAGGCTTTCCTGCTGTCTTCAGCCTCAAACCCACCTTTCCCACATGGCGTCACGCCAGGCACAAAAATGGCCATATGTCTGGAGGTTGGTCCCACGCCCAAAGAGCCAGCAGGGAAAACTATGCCTTGTTCTAAAGCTCTTTGGGAACCGCTTGCGTAGCCCCACAGACCTGGGGGCTGCAGGCTTTCCTGCTGCCTTCAGCCTCAAAAGAACCCTTTCCCACTTGGCGCCGCGCCAGGTCCAAAAATGGCCATATGTCTGAAGATTGGTCCCACGCCCAAAGAGCCAGCAGGGAAAACTATGCCTTGTTCTAAAGCTCTTTGGGAACCACTTGCGTAGCCCCACAGACCTGGGGGCTGCAGGCTTTCCTGCTCTCTTCAGCCTCAAAAGCACGCTTTCCCACTTGGCGCCGCGCCAGGCCCAAAAATGGCCATATGTCTGCAGACTGGTCCCACGCCCAAAGAGCCAGCAGGGAAAACTATGCCTTGTTCTAAAGGTCTTTGGGAATCGCTTGCGTAGCCCCACACACCTGGGGGCTGCAGACTTTCCTGCTGCCTTCAGCCTCAAAACCACCCTTTCCTACTTGGCGCTCCGCCAGGCATAAAAATGGCCATATGTCTGGAAATTGGTCCCAAGCCGAAAGAGGCAGGAGGGAAAACTATGCCTTGTTCTAAAGCTCTTTGGGAACCGCTTGCGTAGCCCCACACACCTGGGGGCTGCAGGCTTTCCTGCTGCCTTCAAACCAAAAGCACCTTTTTCCACATGGCGTCACGGCAGGCACAAAAATGGCCATATGTCTGGAGGTTGGTCCCACGCCCAAAGAGCCAGCAGGGAAAACTATGCCTTGTTCTAAAGCTCTTTGGGAACCGCTTGCGTAGCCCCACACACCTGGGGGCTGCAGGCTTTCCTGCTGCCTTCAACCTCAGAAGCACCCTTTTCCACATGGCGTCACTCCAGGCACAAAAATGGCCATATGTCTGGAGGTTGGTCCCACGCCCAAAGAGCCAGCAGGGAAAATTATGCCTTGTTCTAAAGCTCTTTGGGAACCGCTTGCGTAGCCCCACAGACCTGGGGGCTGCAGGCTTTCCTGCTGCCTTCAGCCTCAAAACCACCCTTTCCCACTTGGCGCTGCTCCAGGCCCAAAAATGGCCATATCTCTGGAGACTGGTCCCACGCCCAAAGAGCCAGCAGGGAAAACTATGCCTTCTTCTAAAGCTCTTTGGGAACCGCTTGCGTAGCCCCACAGACCTGGGGGCTGCAGGCTTTCCTGCTCTCTTCAGCCTCAAAAGAACCCTTTCCCACTTGGCGACGCGCCAGGCCCAAAAATGGCCATATGTCTGGAGGTTGGTCCCACGCCCAAAGAGCCAGCAGGGAAAACTATGCCTTGTTCTAAAGCTCTTTGGGAACGGCTTGCGTAGCCCCACACACCTGGGGGCTGCAGGCTTTCCTGCTGCCTTCAGACTCAAAACCACCCTTTCCCACTTGGCATCGTGACAGGCACAAAAATGGCCATATTTCTGGAGACTGGTCCCTTTCACAAAGAGCCAGCAGGGAAAACTATGCCTTGTTCTAAAGCTCTTTGGGAACCGCTTGCGTGGCCCCACACACCTGGGGGCTGCAGGCTTTCCTGCTGCCTTCAGCCTCAAACCCACCTTTCCCACATGGCATCACGCCAGGCCCAAAAATGGCCATATGTCTGGAGGTTGGTCCCACGCCCAAAGAGCCAGCAGGGAAAACTATGCCTTGTTCTAAAGCTCTTTGGGAAACGCTTGCGTAGCCCCACACACCTGGGGGCTGCAGGCTTTCCTGCTGCCTTCAGCCTCAAAAGAACCCTTTCCCACTTGGCGCCGCGCCAGGCATAAAAATGGCCATATGTCTGGAAATTGGTCCCAAGCCTAAAGAGGCAGCAGGGAAAACTATGCCTTGTTCTAAAGCTCTTTGGGAACCGCTTGCGTAGCCCCACACACCTGGGGGCTGCAGGCTTTCCTGCTGCCTTCAACCTCAAAACCACCCTTTTCCACATGGCGTCACGCCAGGCACAAAAATGGCCATATGTCTGGAGGTTGGTCCCACGCCCAAAGAGCCAGCAGGGAAAACTATGCCTTGTTCTAAAGCTCTTTGGGAAACGCTTGCGTAGCCCCACACACCTGGGGGCTGCAGGCTTTCCTGCTGCCTTCAGCCTCAAAAGAACCCTTTCCCACTTGGCGCCGCGCCAGGCATAAAAATGGCCATATGTCTGGAAATTGGTCCCAAGCCTAAAGAGGCAGCAGGGAAAACTATGCCTTGTTCTAAAGCTCTTTGGGAACCGCTTGCGTAGCCCCACACACCTGGGGGCTGCAGGCTTTCCTGCTGCCTTCAACCTCAAAACCACCCTTTTCCACATGGCGTCACGCCAGGCACAAAAATGGCCATATGTCTGGAGGTTGGTCCCACGCCCAAAGAGCCAGCAGGGAAAACTATGCCTTGTTCTAAAGCTCTTTGGGAACCGCTTGCGTAGCCCCACACACCTGGGGGCTGCAGGCTTTCCTGCTGCCTTCAACATCAAAAGCGCCCTTTTCCACATGGCGTCACGCCAGGCACAAAAATGGCCATATGTCTGGAGGTTGGTCCCACGCCCAAAGAGCCAGCAGGGAAAACTATGCCTTGTTCTAAAGCTCTTTGGGAACCGCTTGCGTAGCCCCACAGACCTGGGGGCTGCAGGCTTTCCTGCTCTCTTCAGCCTCAAAAGAACCCTTTCCCACTTGGCGACGCGCCAGGCCCAAAAATGGCCATATGTCTGGAGATTGGTCCCACGCCCAAAGAGCCAGCAGGGAAAACTATGCCTTGTTCTAAAGCTCTTTGGGAACGGCTTGCGTAGCCCCACAGACCTAGGGGCTGCAGGCTTTCCTGCTGCCTTCAGCCTCAAAACAACCCTTTCCCACTTGGCGCTGCGCCAGGCCCAAAAATGGCCATATGTCTGGAGGTTGGTCCCACGCCCAAAGAGCCAGCAGGGAAAACTATGCCTTGTTCTAAAGCTCTTTGGGAACGGATTGCGTAGCCCCACACACCTGGGGGCTGCAGGCTTTTCTCTCGCTTTCAGCCTCAAAACCACCCTTTTCAACATGGCGCCCCGCCAGGCACAAAAATGGCCATATGTCTGGAGACTGGTCCCACGCCCAAAGAGCCAGCATGGAAAACTATGCCTTGTTCTAAAGCTCTTTGGGAACCGCTTGCGTAGCCCCACACACCTGGGGGCTGCAGGCTTTCCTGCTGCCTTCAGCCTCAAAACCACCCTTTCCCACTTGGCCCCACGCCAGGCACAAAAATGGCCATATGTCTGGAGACCGCTCCCACGCCCAAAGAGCCAGCAGGGAAAACTATGCCTTGTTCTAAAGCTCTTTGGGAACCGCTTGCGTAGCCCCACACAAACTGGGGGCTGCAGGCTTTTCTCGCGGTTTCAGCCTCAAAACCACCCTTTCCCACTTGGCGCTGCGCCAGGCCCAAAAATGGCCATATGTCTGGAGACTGGTCTCTTTCCCAAAGAGCCAGCAGGGAAAACTATGCCTTGTTCTAAAGCTCTTTGGGAACCGCTTGCGTGGCCCCACAGACCTGCGGGCTGCAGGCTTTCCTGCTGCCTTCAGCCTCAAACCCACCTTTCCCACATGGCATCACGCCAGGCACAAAAATGGCCATATGTCTGCAGGTTGGTCCCACGCCCAAAGAGCCAGCAGGGAAAACTATGCCTTGTTCTAAAGCTCTTTGGGAACCGCTTGCGTAGCCACACACACCTGGGGGCTGCAGGCTTTCCTGCTCTCTTCAGCCTCAAAACCACCCTTTCCCACTTGGCCCCGCGCCAGGCACAAAAATGGCCATATGTATGGAGGTTGGTCCCACGCCCAAAGAGCCAGCAGGGAAAACTATGCCTTGTTCTAAAACTCTTTGGGAACGGATTGCGTAGCCCCACAGACCTGTGGGCTGCAGGCTTTCCTGCTGCCTTCAGCCTCAAAACCACCCTTTCCCACTTGGCGCTCCGCCAGGCACAAAAATGGCCATATGTCTGGAAGTTGGTCCCACGCCCAAAGAGCCAGCAGGGAAAACTATGCCTTGTTCTAAAGCTCTTTGGGAACCGCTTGCGTAGCCCCACACACCTGGGGGCTGCAGGCTTTCCTGCTGCCTTCAGACTCAAAACCACCCTTTCCCACTTGGCATCGTGACAGGCCCAAAAATGGCCATATTTCTGGAGACTGGTCCCTTTCCCAAAGAGCCAGCAGGGAAAACTATGCCTTGTTCTAAAGCTCTTTGGGAACCGCTTGCGTAGCCCCACACACCTGGGGGCTGCAGGCTTTCCTGCTGTCTTCAGCCTCAAACCCACCTTTACCACATGGCGTCACGCCAGGCCCAAAAATGGCCATATGTCTGGAGGTTGGTGCCACGCCCAAAGAGCCAGCAGGGAAAACTATGCCTTGTTCTAAAGCTCTTTGGGAACGGAATGCGTAGCCCCACAGACCTAGGGGCTGCAGGCTTTCCTGCTGCCTTCAGCCTCAAAACAACCCTTTCCCACTTGGCGCTGCGCCAGGCCCAAAAATGGCCATATGTCTGGAGGTTGGTCCCACGCCCAAAGAGCCAGCAGGGAAAACTATGCCTTGTTCTAAAGCTCTTTGGGAACGGCTTGCGTAGCCCCACACACCTGGGGGCTGCAGGCTTTCCTGCTGCCTTCAGACTCAAAACCACCCTTTCCCACTTGGCATCGTGACAGGCACAAAAATGGCCATATTTCTGGAGACTGGTCCCTTTCACAAAGAGCCAGCAGGGAAAACTATGCCTTGTTCTAAAGCTCTTTGGGAACCGCTTGTTTGGCCCCACACACCTGGGGGCTGCAGGCTTTCCTGCTGCCTTCAGCCTCAAACCCACCTTTCCCACATGGCGTCACGCCAGGCCCAAAAATGGCCATATGTCTGGAGGTTGGTCCCACGCCCAAAGAGCCAGCAGGGAAAACTATGCCTTGTTCTAAAGCTCTTTGGGAACCGCTTGCGTAGCCCCACACACCTGGGGGCTGCAGGCTTTCCTGCTGCCTTCAGCCTCAAAAGAACCCTTTCCCACTTGGCGCCGCGCCAGGCATAAAAATGGCCATATGTCTGGAAATTGGTCCCAAGCCTAAAGAGGCAGCAGGGAAAACTATGCCTTGTTCTAAAGCTCTTTGGGAACCGCTTGCGTAGCCCCACACACCTGGGGGCTGCAGGCTTTCCTGCTGCCTTCAACCTCAAAAGCACCCTTTTCCACATGGCGTCACGCCAGGCACAAAAATGGCCATATGTCTGGAGGTTGGTCCCACGCCCAAAGAGCCAGCAGGGAAAACTATGCCTTGTTCTAAAGCTCTTTGGGAACCGCTTGCGTAGCCCCACACACCTGGGGGCTGCAGGCTTTCCTGCTGCCTTCAACATCAAAAGCGCCCTTTTCCACATGGCGTCACGCCAGGCACAAAAATGGCCATATGTCTGGAGGTTGGTCCCACGCCCAAAGAGCCAGCAGGGAAAACTATGCCTTGTTCTAAAGCTCTTTGGGAACCGCTTGCGTAGCCCCACAGACCTGGGGGCTGCAGGCTTTCCTGCTCTCTTCAGCCTCAAAAGAACCCTTTCCCACTTGGCGACGCGCCAGGCCCAAAAATGGCCATATGTCTGGAGATTGGTCCCACGCCCAAAGAGCCAGCAGGGAAAACTATGCCTTGTTCTAAAGCTCTTTGGGAACGGCTTGCGTAGCCCCACACACCTGGGGGCTGCAGGCTTTCCTGCTGCCTTCAGCCTCAAAACAACCCTTTCCCACTTGGCGCTGCGCCAGGCCCAAAAATGGCCATATGTCTGGAGACTGGTCCCACACCCAAAGAGCCAGCAGGGAAAACTATGCCTTGTTCTAAAGCTCTTTGGGAACCGCTTGCGTAGCCCCACACACCTGGGGGCTGCAGGCTTTTCTCTCGCTTTCAGCCTCAAAACCACCCTTTTCAACATGGCGCCACGCCAGGCACAAAAATGGCCATATGTCTGGAGACTGGTCCCACGCCCAAAGAGCCAGCATGGAAAACTATGCCTTGTTCTAAAGCTCTTTGGGAACCGCTTGCGTAGCCCCACACACCTGGGGGCTGCAGGCTTTCCTGCTGCCTTCAGCCTCAAAACCACCCTTTCCCACTTGGCCCCACGCCAGGCACAAAAATGGCCATATGTCTGGAGACCGCTCCCACGCCCAAAGAGCCAGCAGGGAAAACTATGCCTTGTTCTAAAGCTCTTTGGGAACCGCTTGCGTAGCCCCACACAAACTGGGGGCTGCAGGCTTTTCTCGCGGTTTCAGCCTCAAAACCACCCTTTCCCACTTGGCGCTGCGCCAGGCCCAAAAATGGCCATATGTCTGGAGACTGGTCACTTTCCCAAAGAGCCAGCAGGGAAAACTATGCCTTGTTCTAAAGCTCTTTGGGAACCGCTTGCGTGGCCCCACAGACCTGCGGGCTGCAGGCTTTCCTGCTGCCTTCAGCCTCAAACCCACCTTTCCCACATGGCATCACGCCAGGCACAAAAATGGCCATATGTCTGCAGGTTGGTCCCACGCCCAAAGAGCCAGCAGGGAAAACTATGCCTTGTTCTAAAGCTCTTTGGGAACCGCTTGCGTAGCCACACACACCTGGGGGCTGCAGGCTTTCCTGCTCTCTTCAGCCTCAAAACCACCCTTTCCCACTTGGCCCCGCGCCAGGCACAAAAATGGCCATATGTATGGAGGTTGGTCCCACGCCCAAAGAGCCAGCAGGGAAAACTATGCCTTGTTCTAAAACTCTTTGGGAACGGATTGCGTAGCCCCACAGACCTGTGGGCTGCAGGCTTTCCTGCTGCCTTCAGCCTCAAAACCACCCTTTCCCACTTGGCGCTCCGCCAGGCACAAAAATGGCCATATGTCTGGATGTTGGTGCCACGCCCAAAGAGCCAGCAGGGAAAACTATGCCTTGTTCTAAAGCTCTTTGGGAACCGCTTGCGTAGCCCCACACACCTGGGGGCTGCAGGCTTTCCTGCTGCCTTCAGACTCAAAACCACCCTTTCCCACTTGGCATCGTGACAGGCCCAAAAATGGCCATATTTCTGGAGACTGGTCCCTTTCCCAAAGAGCCAGCAGGGAAAACTATGCCTTGTTCTAAAGCTCTTTGGGAACCGCTTGCGTGGCCCCACACACCTGGGGGCTGCAGGCTTTCCTGCTGCCTTCAGCCTCAAAACCACCTTTCCCACATGGCGTCACGCCAGGCACAAAAATGGCCATATGTCTGGAGGTTGGTCCCACGCCCAAAGAGCCAGCAGGGAAAACTATGCCTTGTTCTAAAGCTCTTTGGGAACCGCTTGCGTAGCCCCACACACCTGGGGGCTGCAGGCTTTCCTGCTGCCTTCAGCCTCAAAAGAACCCTTTCCAACTTGGCGCCGCGCCAGGTCCAAAAATGGCCATATGTCTGAAGATTGGTCCCACGCCCAAAGAGCCAGCAGGGAAAACTATGCCTTGTTCTAAAGCTCTTTGGGAACCACTTGCGTAGCCCCACAGACCTGGGGGCTGCAGGCTTTCCTGCTCTCTTCAGCCTCAAAAGCACGCTTTCCCACTTGGCGCCGCGCCAGGCCCAAAAATGGCCATATGTCTGCAGACTGGTCCCACGCCCAAAGAGCCAGCAGGGAAAACTATGCCTTGTTATAAAGGTCTTTGGGAATCGCTTGCGTAGCCCCACACACCTGGGGGCTGCAGACTTTCCTGCTGCCTTCAGCCTCAAAACCACCCTTTCCTACTTGGCGCTCCGCCAGGCATAAAAATGGCCATATGTCTGGAAATTGGTCCCAAGCCGAAAGAGGCAGGAGGGAAAACTATGCCTTGTTCTAAAGCTCTTTGGGAACCGCTTGCGTAGCCCCACACACCTGGGGGCTGCAGGCTTTCCTGCTGCCTTCAACCTCAGAAGCACCCTTTTCCACATGGCGTCACTCCAGGCACAAAAATGGCCATATGTCTGGAGGTTGGTCCCACGCCCAAAGAGCCAGCAGGGAAAACTATGCCTTGTTCTAAAGCTCTTTGGGAACCGCTTGCGTAGCCCCACACACGTGGGGGCTGCAGGCTTTCCTGCTGCCTTCAGCCTCAAAACCACCCTTTCCCACTTGGCGCTGCTCCAGGCACAAAAATGGCCATATGTCTGGAGACTGGTCCCACGCCCAAAGAGCCAGCAGGGAAAACTATGCCTTGTTCTAAAGCTCTTTGGGAACCGCTTGCGTAGCCCCACAGACCTGGGGGCTGCAGGCTTTCCTGCTCTCTTCAGCCTCAAAAGAACCCTTTCCCACTTGGCGACGCGCCAGGCCCAAAAATGGCCATATGTCTGGAGGTTGGTCCCACGCCCAAAGAGCCAGCAGGGAAAACTATGCCTTGTTCTAAAGCTCTTTGGGAACCGCTTGCGTAGCCCCACACACCTGGGGGCTGCAGGCTTTCCTGCTCCCTTCAGCCTCAAAACCACCCTTTCCCACTTGGCCCCGCGCCAGGCACAAAAATGGCCATATGTCTGGAGACTGGTCCCACGCCCAAAGAGCCAGCAGGGAAAACTATGCCTTGTTCTAAAGCTCTTTGGGAACGGATTGCGTAGCCCCACACACCTGGGGGCTGCAGGCTTTCCTGCTGCCTTCAGCCTCAAAACCACCCTTTTCCACATGGCGTCACGCCAGGCACAAAAATGGCCATATGTCTGGAGGTTGGTCCCACGCCCAAAGAGCCAGCAGGGAAAACTATGCCTTGTTCTAAAGCTCTTTGGGAAACGCTTGCGTAGCCCCACACACCTGGGGGCTGCAGGCTTTCCTGCTGCCTTCAGCCTCAAAAGAACCCTTTCCCACTTGGCGCCGCGCCAGGCATAAAAATGGCCATATGTCTGGAAATTGGTCCCAAGCCTAAAGAGGCAGCAGGGAAAACTATGCCTTGTTCTAAAGCTCTTTGGGAACCGCTTGCGTAGCCCCACACACCTGGGGGCTGCAGGCTTTCCTGCTGCCTTCAACCTCAAAACCACCCTTTTCCACATGGCGTCACGCCAGGCACAAAAATGGCCATATGTCTGGAGGTTGGTCCCACGCCCAAAGAGCCAGCAGGGAAAACTATGCCTTGTTCTAAAGCTCTTTGGGAACCGCTTGCGTAGCCCCACACACCTGGGGGCTGCAGGCTTTCCTGCTGCCTTCAACATCAAAAGCGCCCTTTTCCACATGGCGTCACGCCAGGCACAAAAATGGCCATATGTCTGGAGGTTGGTCCCACGCCCAAAGAGCCAGCAGGGAAAACTATGCCTTGTTCTAAAGCTCTTTGGGAACCGCTTGCGTAGCCCCACAGACCTGGGGGCTGCAAGCTTTCCTGCTCTCTTCAGCCTCAAAAGAACCCTTTCCCACTTGGCGACGCGCCAGGCCCAAAAATGGCCATATGTCTGGAGATTGGTCCCACGCCCAAAGAGCCAGCAGGGAAAACTATGCCTTGTTCTAAAGCTCTTTGGGAACGGCTTGCGTAGCCCCACAGACCTAGGGGCTGCAGGCTTTCCTGCTGCCTTCAGCCTCAAAACAACCCTTTCCCACTTGGCGCTGCGCCAGGCCCAAAAATGGCCATATGTCTGGAGGTTGGTCCCACGCCCAAAGAGCCAGCAGGGAAAACTATGCCTTGTTCTAAAGCTCTTTGGGAACGGATTGCGTAGCCCCACACACCTGGGGGCTGCAGGCTTTTCTCTCGCTTTCAGCCTCAAAACCACCCTTTTCAACATGGCGCCCCGCCAGGCACAAAAATGGCCATATGTCTGGAGACTGGTCCCACGCCCAAAGAGCCAGCATGGAAAACTATGCCTTGTTCTAAAGCTCTTTGGGAACCGCTTGCGTAGCCCCACACACCTGGGGGCTGCAGGCTTTCCTGCTGCCTTCAGCCTCAAAACCACCCTTTCCCACTTGGCCCCACGCCAGGCACAAAAATGGCCATATGTCTGGAGACCGCTCCCACGCCCAAAGAGCCAGCAGGGAAAACTATGCCTTGTTCTAAAGCTCTTTGGGAACCGCTTGCGTAGCCCCACACAAACTGGGGGCTGCAGGCTTTTCTCGCGGTTTCAGCCTCAAAACCACCCTTTCCCACTTGGCGCTGCGCCAGGCCCAAAAATGGCCATATGTCTGGAGACTGGTCTCTTTCCCAAAGAGCCAGCAGGGAAAACTATGCCTTGTTCTAAAGCTCTTTGGGAACCGCTTGCGTGGCCCCACAGACCTGCGGGCTGCAGGCTTTCCTGCTGCCTTCAGCCTCAAACCCACCTTTCCCACATGGCATCACGCCAGGCACAAAAATGGCCATATGTCTGCAGGTTGGTCCCACGCCCAAAGAGCCAGCAGGGAAAACTATGCCTTGTTCTAAAGCTCTTTGGGAACCGCTTGCGTAGCCACACACACCTGGGGGCTGCAGGCTTTCCTGCTCTCTTCAGCCTCAAAACCACCCTTTCCCACTTGGCCCCGCGCCAGGCACAAAAATGGCCATATGTATGGAGGTTGGTCCCACGCCCAAAGAGCCAGCAGGGAAAACTATGCCTTGTTCTAAAACTCTTTGGGAACGGATTGCGTAGCCCCACAGACCTGTGGGCTGCAGGCTTTCCTGCTGCCTTCAGCCTCAAAACCACCCTTTCCCACTTGGCGCTCCGCCAGGCACAAAAATGGCCATATGTCTGGAAGTTGGTCCCACGCCCAAAGAGCCAGCAGGGAAAACTATGCCTTGTTCTAAAGCTCTTTGGGAACCGCTTGCGTAGCCCCACACACCTGGGGGCTGCAGGCTTTCCTGCTGCCTTCAGACTCAAAACCACCCTTTCCCACTTGGCATCGTGACAGGCCCAAAAATGGCCATATTTCTGGAGACTGGTCCCTTTCCCAAAGAGCCAGCAGGGAAAACTATGCCTTGTTCTAAAGCTCTTTGGGAACCGCTTGCGTAGCCCCACACACCTGGGGGCTGCAGGCTTTCCTGCTGTCTTCAGCCTCAAACCCACCTTTACCACATGGCGTCACGCCAGGCCCAAAAATGGCCATATGTCTGGAGGTTGGTGCCACGCCCAAAGAGCCAGCAGGGAAAACTATGCCTTGTTCTAAAGCTCTTTGGGAACGGAATGCGTAGCCCCACAGACCTAGGGGCTGCAGGCTTTCCTGCTGCCTTCAGCCTCAAAACAACCCTTTCCCACTTGGCGCTGCGCCAGGCCCAAAAATGGCCATATGTCTGGAGGTTGGTCCCACGCCCAAAGAGCCAGCAGGGAAAACTATGCCTTGTTCTAAAGCTCTTTGGGAACGGCTTGCGTAGCCCCACACACCTGGGGGCTGCAGGCTTTCCTGCTGCCTTCAGACTCAAAACCACCCTTTCCCACTTGGCATCGTGACAGGCACAAAAATGGCCATATTTCTGGAGACTGGTCCCTTTCACAAAGAGCCAGCAGGGAAAACTATGCCTTGTTCTAAAGCTCTTTGGGAACCGCTTGTTTGGCCCCACACACCTGGGGGCTGCAGGCTTTCCTGCTGCCTTCAGCCTCAAACCCACCTTTCCCACATGGCGTCACGCCAGGCCCAAAAATGGCCATATGTCTGGAGGTTGGTCCCACGCCCAAAGAGCCAGCAGGGAAAACTATGCCTTGTTCTAAAGCTCTTTGGGAACCGCTTGCGTAGCCCCACACACCTGGGGGCTGCAGGCTTTCCTGCTGCCTTCAGCCTCAAAAGAACCCTTTCCCACTTGGCGCCGCGCCAGGCATAAAAATGGCCATATGTCTGGAAATTGGTCCCAAGCCTAAAGAGGCAGCAGGGAAAACTATGCCTTGTTCTAAAGCTCTTTGGGAACCGCTTGCGTAGCCCCACACACCTGGGGGCTGCAGGCTTTCCTGCTGCCTTCAACCTCAAAAGCACCCTTTTCCACATGGCGTCACGCCAGGCACAAAAATGGCCATATGTCTGGAGGTTGGTCCCACGCCCAAAGAGCCAGCAGGGAAAACTATGCCTTGTTCTAAAGCTCTTTGGGAACCGCTTGCGTAGCCCCACACACCTGGGGGCTGCAGGCTTTCCTGCTGCCTTCAACATCAAAAGCGCCCTTTTCCACATGGCGTCACGCCAGGCACAAAAATGGCCATATGTCTGGAGGTTGGTCCCACGCCCAAAGAGCCAGCAGGGAAAACTATGCCTTGTTCTAAAGCTCTTTGGGAACCGCTTGCGTAGCCCCACAGACCTGGGGGCTGCAGGCTTTCCTGCTCTCTTCAGCCTCAAAAGAACCCTTTCCCACTTGGCGACGCGCCAGGCCCAAAAATGGCCATATGTCTGGAGATTGGTCCCACGCCCAAAGAGCCAGCAGGGAAAACTATGCCTTGTTCTAAAGCTCTTTGGGAACGGCTTGCGTAGCCCCACACACCTGGGGGCTGCAGGCTTTCCTGCTGCCTTCAGCCTCAAAACAACCCTTTCCCACTTGGCGCTGCGCCAGGCCCAAAAATGGCCATATGTCTGGAGACTGGTCCCACACCCAAAGAGCCAGCAGGGAAAACTATGCCTTGTTCTAAAGCTCTTTGGGAACCGCTTGCGTAGCCCCACACACCTGGGGGCTGCAGGCTTTTCTCTCGCTTTCAGCCTCAAAACCACCCTTTTCAACATGGCGCCACGCCAGGCACAAAAATGGCCATACGTCTGGAGACTGGTCCCACGCCCAAAGAGCCAGCATGGAAAACTATGCCTTGTTCTAAAGCTCTTTGGGAACCGCTTGCGTAGCCCCACACACCTGGGGGCTGCAGGCTTTCCTGCTGCCTTCAGCCTCAAAACCACCCTTTCCCACTTGGCCCCACGCCAGGCACAAAAATGGCCATATGTCTGGAGACCGCTCCCACGCCCAAAGAGCCAGCAGGGAAAACTATGCCTTGTTCTAAAGCTCTTTGGGAACCGCTTGCGTAGCCCCACACAAACTGGGGGCTGCAGGCTTTTCTCGCGGTTTCAGCCTCAAAACCACCCTTTCCCACTTGGCGCTGCGCCAGGCCCAAAAATGGCCATATGTCTGGAGACTGGTCACTTTCCCAAAGAGCCAGCAGGGAAAACTATGCCTTGTTCTAAAGCTCTTTGGGAACCGCTTGCGTGGCCCCACAGACCTGCGGGCTGCAGGCTTTCCTGCTGCCTTCAGCCTCAAACCCACCTTTCCCACATGGCATCACGCCAGGCACAAAAATGGCCATATGTCTGCAGGTTGGTCCCACGCCCAAAGAGCCAGCAGGGAAAACTATGCCTTGTTCTAAAGCTCTTTGGGAACCGCTTGCGTAGCCACACACACCTGGGGGCTGCAGGCTTTCCTGCTCTCTTCAGCCTCAAAACCACCCTTTCCCACTTGGCCCCGCGCCAGGCACAAAAATGGCCATATGTATGGAGGTTGGTCCCACGCCCAAAGAGCCAGCAGGGAAAACTATGCCTTGTTCTAAAACTCTTTGGGAACGGATTGCGTAGCCCCACAGACCTGTGGGCTGCAGGCTTTCCTGCTGCCTTCAGCCTCAAAACCACCCTTTCCCACTTGGCGCTCCGCCAGGCACAAAAATGGCCATATGTCTGGATGTTGGTGCCACGCCCAAAGAGCCAGCAGGGAAAACTATGCCTTGTTCTAAAGCTCTTTGGGAACCGCTTGCGTAGCCCCACACACCTGGGGGCTGCAGGCTTTCCTGCTGCCTTCAGACTCAAAACCACCCTTTCCCACTTGGCATCGTGACAGGCCCAAAAATGGCCATATTTCTGGAGACTGGTCCCTTTCCCAAAGAGCCAGCAGGGAAAACTATGCCTTGTTCTAAAGCTCTTTGGGAACCGCTTGCGTGGCCCCACACACCTGGGGGCTGCAGGCTTTCCTGCTGCCTTCAGCCTCAAAACCACCTTTCCCACATGGCGTCACGCCAGGCACAAAAATGGCCATATGTCTGGAGGTTGGTCCCACGCCCAAAGAGCCAGCAGGGAAAACTATGCCTTGTTCTAAAGCTCTTTGGGAACCGCTTGCGTAGCCCCACACACCTGGGGGCTGCAGGCTTTCCTGCTGCCTTCAGCCTCAAAAGAACCCTTTCCAACTTGGCGCCGCGCCAGGTCCAAAAATGGCCATATGTCTGAAGATTGGTCCCACGCCCAAAGAGCCAGCAGGGAAAACTATGCCTTGTTCTAAAGCTCTTTGGGAACCACTTGCGTAGCCCCACAGACCTGGGGGCTGCAGGCTTTCCTGCTCTCTTCAGCCTCAAAAGCACGCTTTCCCACTTGGCGCCGCGCCAGGCCCAAAAATGGCCATATGTCTGCAGACTGGTCCCACGCCCAAAGAGCCAGCAGGGAAAACTATGCCTTGTTATAAAGGTCTTTGGGAATCGCTTGCGTAGCCCCACACACCTGGGGGCTGCAGACTTTCCTGCTGCCTTCAGCCTCAAAACCACCCTTTCCTACTTGGCGCTCCGCCAGGCATAAAAATGGCCATATGTCTGGAAATTGGTCCCAAGCCGAAAGAGGCAGGAGGGAAAACTATGCCTTGTTCTAAAGCTCTTTGGGAACCGCTTGCGTAGCCCCACACACCTGGGGGCTGCAGGCTTTCCTGCTGCCTTCAACCTCAGAAGCACCCTTTTCCACATGGCGTCACTCCAGGCACAAAAATGGCCATATGTCTGGAGGTTGGTCCCACGCCCAAAGAGCCAGCAGGGAAAACTATGCCTTGTTCTAAAGCTCTTTGGGAACCGCTTGCGTAGCCCCACACACGTGGGGGCTGCAGGCTTTCCTGCTGCCTTCAGCCTCAAAACCACCCTTTCCCACTTGGCGCTGCTCCAGGCACAAAAATGGCCATATGTCTGGAGACTGGTCCCACGCCCAAAGAGCCAGCAGGGAAAACTATGCCTTGTTCTAAAGCTCTTTGGGAACCGCTTGCGTAGCCCCACAGACCTGGGGGCTGCAGGCTTTCCTGCTCTCTTCAGCCTCAAAAGAACCCTTTCCCACTTGGCGACGCGCCAGGCCCAAAAATGGCCATATGTCTGGAGGTTGGTCCCACGCCCAAAGAGCCAGCAGGGAAAACTATGCCTTGTTCTAAAGCTCTTTGGGAACCGCTTGCGTAGCCCCACACACCTGGGGGCTGCAGGCTTTCCTGCTCCCTTCAGCCTCAAAACCACCCTTTCCCACTTGGCCCCGCGCCAGGCACAAAAATGGCCATATGTCTGGAGACTGGTCCCACGCCCAAAGAGCCAGCAGGGAAAACTATGCCTTGTTCTAAAGCTCTTTGGGAACGGATTGCGTAGCCCCACACACCTGGGGGCTGCAGGCTTTCCTGCTGCCTTCAGCCTCAAAACCACCCTTTCCCACTTGGCGCTCCGCCAGGCACAAAAATGGCCATATGTCTGGAAGTTGGTCCCACGCCCAAAGAGCCAGCAGGGAAAACTATGCCTTGTTCTAAAGCTATTTGGGAACGGCTTGCGTAGCCCCACACACCTGGGGGCTGCAGGCTTTCCTGCTGCCTTCAGACTCAAAACCACCCTTTCCCACTTGGCATCGTGACAGGCCCAAAAATGGCCATATTTCTGGAGACTGGTCCCACGCCCAAAGAGCCAGCAGGGAAAACTATGCCTTGTTCTAAAGCTCTTTGGGAACCGCTTGCGTAGCCCCACACACCTGGGGGCTGCAGGCTTTCCTGCTGCCTTCAGCCTCAAAACCACCCTTTCCCACTTGGCGCCGCGCCACGCCCAAAAATGGCCATATGTCCGAAGATTGGTCCCACGCCCAAAGAGCCAGCAGGGAAAACTATGCCTTGTTCTAAAGCTCTTTGGGAACCGCTTGCGTAGCCCCACACACCTGGGGGCTGCAGGCTTTCCTGCTGCCTTCAGCCTCAAAAGCACGCTTTCCCACTTGGCGCCGCGCCAGGCCCAAAAATGGCCATATGTCTGGAGACTGGTCCCACGCCCAAAGAGCCAGCAGGGAAAACTATGCCTTGTTCTAAAGCTCTTTGGGAATCGCTTGCGTAGCCCCACAGACCTGTGGGCTGCAGGCTTTCCTGCTGCCTTCAGCCTCAAAAGCACGCTTTCCCACTTGGCGCCGCGCCAGGCCCAAAAATGGCCATATGTCTGGAGACTGGTCCCACGCCCAAAGAGCCAGCAGGGAAAACTATGCCTTGTTCTAAAGGTCTTTGGGAACCACTTGCGTAGCCCCACACACCTGGGGGCTGCAGGCTTTCCTGCTCTCTTCAGCCTCAAAAGCACGCTTTCCCACTTGGCGCCGCGCCAGGCCCAAAAATGGCCATATGTCTGGAGACTGGTCCCACGCCCAAAGAGCCAGCAGGGAAAACTATGCCTTGTTCTAAAGCTCTTTGGGAATCGCTTGCGTAGCCCCACACACCTGGGGGCTGCAGACTTTCCTGCTGCCTTCAGCCTCAAAACCACCCTTTCCTACTTGGCGCTCCGCCAGGCATAAAAATGGCCATATGTCTGGAAATTGGTCCCAAGCCGAAAGAGGCAGCAGGGAAAACTATGCCTTGTTCTAAAGCTCTTTGGGAACCGCTTGCGTAGCCCCACACACCTGGGGGCTGCAGGCTTTCCTGCTGCCTTCAACCTCAAAAGCACCTTTTTCCACATGGCGTCACGGCAGGCACAAAAATGGCCATATATCTGGAGGTTGGTCCCACGCCCAAAGAGCCAGCAGGGAAAACTATGCCTTGTTCTAAAGCTCTTTGGGAACCGCTTGCGTAGCCCCACACACCGGTAGGCTGCAGGCTTTCCTGCTGCCTTCAGCCTCAAAACCACCCTTTCCCACTTGGCGCTGCGCCAGGCCCAAAAATGGCCATATGTCTGGAGACTGGTCCCACGCCCAAAGAGCCAGCAGGGAAAACTATGCCTTGTTCTAAAGCTCTTTGGGAACCGCTTGCGTAGCCCCACAGACCTGGGGGCTGCAGGCTTTCCTGCTCCCTTCAGCCTCAAAACCACCCTTTCCCACTTGGCCCCGCGCCAGGCACAAAAATGGCCATATGTCTGGAGACTGGTCCCACGCCCAAAGAGCCAGCAGGGAAAACTATGCCTTGTTCTAAAGCTCTTTGGGAACGGATTGCGTAGCCCCACAGACCTGTGGGCTGCATGCTTTCCTGCTGCCTTCAGCCTCAAAACCACCCTTTCCCACATGGCGCCAAGCCAGGCCCAAAAATGGCCATATGTCTGGAGACTGGTCCCCGACCAAAGAGCCAGCAGGGAAAACTATGCCTTGTTCTAAAGCTCTTTGGGAACCGCTTGCGTAGCCCCACACACCTGGGGGCTGCAGGCTTTCCTGCTGCCTTCAGCCTCAAAAGAACCCTTTCCCACTTGGCGCCGCCCCAGGCCCAAAAATGGCCATATGTCTGGAGGTTGGTGCCACGCCCAAAGAGCCAGCAGGGAAAACTATGCCTTGTTCTAAAGGTCTTTGGGAACCACTTGCGTAGCCCCACACACCTGGGGGCTGCAGGCTTTCCTGCTCTCTTCAGCCTCAAAAGCACGCTTTCCCACTTGGCGCCGCGCCAGGCCCAAAAATGGCCATATGTCTGGAGACTGGTCCCACGCCCAAAGAGCCAGCAGGGAAAACTATGCCTTGTTCTAAAGCTCTTTGGGAATCGCTTGCGTAGCCCCACACACCTGGGGGCTGCAGACTTTCCTGCTGCCTTCAGCCTCAAAACCACCCTTTCCTACTTGGCGCTCCGCCAGGCATAAAAATGGCCATATGTCTGGAAATTGGTCCCAAGCCGAAAGAGGCAGCAGGGAAAACTATGCCTTGTTCTAAAGCTCTTTGGGAACCGCTTGCGTAGCCCCACACACCTGGGGGCTGCAGGCTTTCCTGCTGCCTTCAACCTCAAAAGCACCTTTTTCCACATGGCGTCACGGCAGGCACAAAAATGGCCATATGTCTGGAGGTCGGTCCCACGCCCAAAGAGCCAGCAGGGAAAACTATGCCTTGTTCTAAAGCTCTTTGGGAACCGCTTGCGTAGCCCCACACACCTGGGGGCTGCAGGCTTTCCTGCTGCCTTCAGCCTCAAAACCACCCTTTCCCACTTGGCGCTGCGCCAGGCCCAAAAATGGCCATATGTCTGGAGACTGGTCCCACGCCCAAAGAGCCAGCAGGGAAAACTATGCCTTGTTCTAAAGCTCTTTGGGAACGGATTGCGTAGCCTCACAGACCTGTGGGCTGCATGCTTTCCTGCTGCCTTCAGCCTCAAAACCACCCTTTCCCACATGGAGCCAAGCCAGGCCCAAAAATGGCCATATGTCTGGAGACTGGTCCCCGACCAAAGAGCCAGCAGGGAAAACTATGCCTTGTTCTAAAGCTCTTTGGGAACCGCTTGCGTAGCCCCACACACCTGGGGGCTGCAGGCTTTCCTGCTGCCTTCAGCCTCAAAAGAACCCTTTCCCACTTGGCGCCGCCCCAGGCCCAAAAATGGCCATATGTCTGGAGGTTGGTGCCACGCCCAAAGAGCCAGCAGGGAAAACTATGCCTTGTTCTAAAGGTCTTTGGGAACCACTTGCGTAGCCCCACACACCTGGGGGCTGCAGGCTTTCCTGCTCTCTTCAGCCTCAAAAGCACGCTTTCCCACTTGGCGCCGCGCCAGGCCCAAAAATGGCCATATGTCTGGAGACTGGTCCCACGCCCAAAGAGCCAGCAGGGAAAACTATGCCTTGTTCTAAAGCTCTTTGGGAATCGCTTGCGTAGCCCCACACACCTGGGGGCTGCAGACTTTCCTGCTGCCTTCAGCCTCAAAACCACCCTTTCCTACTTGGCGCTCCGCCAGGCATAAAAATGGCCATATGTCTGGAAATTGGTCCCAAGCCGAAAGAGGCAGCAGGGAAAACTATGCCTTGTTCTAAAGCTCTTTGGGAACCGCTTGCGTAGCCCCACACACCTGGGGGCTGCAGGCTTTCCTGCTGCCTTCAACCTCAAAAGCACCTTTTTCCACATGGCGTCACGGCAGGCACAAAAATGGCCATATGTCTGGAGGTCGGTCCCACGCCCAAAGAGCCAGCAGGGAAAACTATGCCTTGTTCTAAAGCTCTTTGGGAACCGCTTGCGTAGCCCCACACACGTGGGGGCTGCAGGCTTTCCTGCTGCCTTCAGCCTCAAAACCACCCTTTCCCACTTGGCGCTGCGCCAGGCCCAAAAATGGCCATATGTCTGGAGACTGGTCCCACGCCCAAAGAGCCAGCAGGGAAAACTATGCCTTGTTCTAAAGCTCTTTGGGAACCGCTTGCGTAGCCCCACACACCTGGGGGCTGCAGGCTTTCCTGCTCTCTTCAGCCTCAAAACCACCCTTTCCCACTTGGCCCCGCGCCAGGCACAAAAATGGCCATATGTATGGAGGTTGGTCCCACGCCCAAAGAGCCAGCAGGGAAAACTATGCCTTGTTCTAAAGCTCTTTGGGAACGGATTGCGTAGCCCCACAGACCTGTGGGCTGCAGGCTTTCCTGCTCTCTTCAGCCTCAAAAGCACGCTTTCCCACTTGGCGCCGCGCCAGGCCCAAAAATGGCCATATGTCTGGAGACTGGTCCCACGCCCAAAGAGCCAGCAGGGAAAACTATGTCTTGTTCTAAAGCTCTTTGGGAACCGCTTGCGTAGCCCCACACACCTGGGGGCTGCAGGCTTTCCTGCTGCCTTCAGCCTCAAAACCACCCTTTCCCACTTGGCGCTCCGCCAGGCACAAAAATGGCCATATGTCTGGAAGTTGGTCCCACGCCCAAAGAGCCAGCAGGGAAAACTATGCCTTGTTCTAAAGCTATTTGGGAACGGCTTGCGTAGCCCCACACACCTGGGGGCTGCAGGCTTTCCTGCTGCCTTCAGACTCAAAACCACCCTTTCCCACTTGCAATCGTGACAGGCCCAAAAATGGCCATATTTCTGGAGACTGGTCCCACGCCCAAAGAGCCAGCAGGGAAAACTATGCCTTGTTCTAAAGCTCTTTGGGAACCGCTTGCGTAGCCCCACACACCTGGGGGCTGCAGGCTTTCCTGCTGCCTTCAGCCTCAAAACCACCCTTTCCCACTTGGCGCCGCGCCACGCCCAAAAATGGCCATATGTCCGAAGATTGGTCCCACGCCCAAAGAGCCAGCAGGGAAAACTATGCCTTGTTCTAAAGCTCTTTGGGAACCGCTTGCGTAGCCCCACACACCTGTGGGCTGCATGCTTTCCTGCTGCCTTCAGCCTCAAAACCACCCTTTCCCACATGGCGCCAAGCCAGGCCCAAAAATGGCCATATGTCTGGAGACTGGTCCCCGACCAAAGAGCCAGCAGGGAAAACTATGCCTTGTTCTAAAGCTCTTTGGGAAACGCTTGCGTAGCCCCACAGACCTGGGGGCTGCAGGCTTTCCTGCTGCCTTCAGCCTCAAAAGAACCCTTTCCCACTTGGCGCCGCGCCAGGCCCAAAAATGGCCATATGTCTGAAGATTGGTCCCACGCCCAAAGAGCCAGCAGGGAAAACTATGCCTTGTTCTAAAGCTCTTTGGGAACCACTTGCGTAGCCCCACACACCTGGGGGCTGCAGGCTTTCCTGCTCTCTTCAGCCTCAAAAGCACGCTTTCCCACTTGGCGCCGCGCCAGGCCCAAAAATGGCCATATGTCTGCAGACTGGTCCCACGCCCAAAGAGCCAGCAGGGAAAACTATGCCTTGTTCTAAAGGTCTTTGGGAATCGCTTGCGTAGCCCCACACACCTGGGGGCTGCAGGCTTTCCTGCTGCCTTCAAACCAAAAGCACCTTTTTCCACATGGCGTCACGGCAGGTACAAAAATGGCCATATGTCTGGAAATTGGTCCCAAGCCGAAAGAGGCAGGAGGGAAAACTATGCCTTGTTCTAAAGCTCTTTGGGAACCGCTTGCGTAGCCCCACACACCTGGGGGCTGCAGGCTTTCCTGCTGCCTTCAAACCAAAAGCACCTTTTTCCACATGGCGTCACGGCAGGCACAAAAATGGCCATATGTCTGGAGGTTGGTCCCACGCCCAAAGAGCCAGCAGGGAAAACTATGCCTTGTTCTAAAGCTCTTTGGGAACCGCTTGCGTAGCCCCACAGACCTGGGGGCTGCAGGCTTTCCTGCTGCCTTCAGCCTCAAAACCACCCTTTCCCACTTGGCCCTGCTCCAGGCCCAAAAATGGCCATATGTCTGGAGACTGGTCCCACGCCCAAAGAGCCAGCAGGGAAAACTATGCCTTGTTCTAAAGCTCTTTGGGAACCGCTTGCGTAGCCCCACAGACCTGGGGGCTGCAGGCTTTCCTGCTCTCTTCAGCCTCAAAAGAACCCTTTCCCACTTGGCGACGCGCCAGGCCCAAAAATGGCCATATGTCTGGAGGTTGGTGCCACGCCCAAAGAGCCAGCAGGGAAAACTATGCCTTGTTCTAAAGCTCTTTGGGAACCGCTTGCGTAGCCCCACACACCTGGGGGCTGCAGGCTTTCCTGCTGCCTTCAGCCTCAAAACAACCCTTTCCCACTGGCGCTGCGCCTGGCACAAAAATGGCCATATGTCTGGAGGTTGGTCCCACGCCCAAAGAGCCAGCAGGGAAAACTATGCCTTGTTCTAAAGCTCTTTGGGAACGGCTTGCGTAGCCCCACACACCTGGGGGCTGCAGGCTTTCCTGCTGCCTTCAGACTCAAAACCACCCTTTCCCACTTGGCATCGTGACAGGCACAAAAATGGCCATATTTCTGGAGACTGGTCCCTTTCACAAAGAGCCAGCAGGGAAAACTATGCCTTGTTCTAAAGCTCTTTGGGAACCGCTTGCGTGGCCCCACACACCTGGGGGCTGCAGGCTTTCCTGCTGCCTTCAGCCTCAAACCCACCTTTCCCACATGGCGTCACGCCATGCCCAAAAATGGCCATATGTCTGGAGGTTGGTCCCACGCCCAAAGAGCCAGCAGGGAAAACTATGCCTTGTTCTAAAGCTCTTTGGGAACCGCTTGCGTAGCCCCACACACCTGGGGGCTGCAGGCTTTCCTGCTGCCTTCAGCCTCAAAAGAACCCTTTCCCACTTGGCGCCGCGCCAGGCATAAAAATGGCCATATGTCTGGAAATTGGTCCCAAGCCTAAAGAGGCAGCAGGGAAAACTATGCCTTGTTCTAAAGCTCTTTGGGAACCGCTTGCGTAGCCCCACACACCTGGGGGCTGCAGGCTTTCCTGCTGCCTTCAACCTCAAAAGCACCCTTTTCCACATGGCGTCACGCCAGGCACAAAAATGGCCATATGTCTGGAGGTTGGTCCCACGCCCAAAGAGCCAGCAGGGAAAACTATGCCTTGTTCTAAAGCTCTTTGGGAACCGCTTGCGTAGCCCCACAGACCTGGGGGCTGCAGGCTTTCCTGCTGCCTTCAACATCAAAAGCGCCCTTTTCCACATGGCGTCACGCCAGGCACAAAAATGTCCATATGTCTGGAGGTTGGTCCCACGCCCAAAGAGCCAGCAGGGAAAACTATGCCTTGTTCTAAAGCTCTTTGGGAACCGCTTGCGTAGCCCCACAGACCTGGGGGCTGCAGGCTTTCCTGCTCTCTTCAGCCTCAAAAGAACCCTTTCCCACTTGGCGACGCGCCAGGCCCAAAAATGGCCATATGTCTGGAGATTGGTCCCACGCCCAAAGAGCCAGCAGGGAAAACTATGCCTTGTTCTAAAGCTCTTTGGGAACGGCTTGCGTAGCCCCACAGACCTAGGGGCTGCAGGCTTTCCTGCTGCCTTCAGCCTCAAAACCACCCTTTCCTACTTGGCGCTCCGCCAGGCATAAAAATGGCCATATGTCTGGAAATTGGTCCCAAGCCGAAAGAGGCAGCAGGGAAAACTATGCCTTGTTCTAAAGCTCTTTGGGAACCGCTTGCGTAGCCCCACACACCTGGGGGCTGCAGGCTTTCCTGCTGCCTTCAACCTCAAAAGCACCTTTTTCCACATGGCGTCACGGCAGGCACAAAAATGGCCATATGTCTGGAGGTCGGTCCCACGCCCAAAGAGCCAGCAGGGAAAACTATGCCTTGTTCTAAAGCTCTTTGGGAACCGCTTGCGTAGCCCCACACACCTGGGGGCTGCAGGCTTTCCTGCTGCCTTCAGCCTCAAAACCACCCTTTCCCACTTGGCGCTGCGCCAGGCCCAAAAATGGCCATATGTCTGGAGACTGGTCCCACGCCCAAAGAGCCAGCAGGGAAAACTATGCCTTGTTCTAAAGCTCTTTGGGAACCGCTTGCGTAGCCCCACACACCTGGGGGCTGCAGGCTTTCCTGCTGCCTTCAGCCTCAAAACCACCCTTTCCCACTTGGCCCCGCGCCAGGCACAAAAATGGCCATATGTCTGGAGACTGGTCCCACGCCCAAAGAGCCAGCAGGGAAAACTATGCCTTGTTCTAAAGCTCTTTGGGAACGGATTGCGTAGCCTCACAGACCTGTGGGCTGCATGCTTTCCTGCTGCCTTCAGCCTCAAAACCACCCTTTCCCACATGGAGCCAAGCCAGGCCCAAAAATGGCCATATGTCTGGAGACTGGTCCCCGACCAAAGAGCCAGCAGGGAAAACTATGCCTTGTTCTAAAGCTCTTTGGGAACCGCTTGCGTAGCCCCACACACCTGGGGGCTGCAGGCTTTCCTGCTGCCTTCAGCCTCAAAAGAACCCTTTCCCACTTGGCGCCGCCCCAGGCCCAAAAATGGCCATATGTCTGGAGGTTGGTGCCACGCCCAAAGAGCCAGCAGGGAAAACTATGCCTTGTTCTAAAGGTCTTTGGGAACCACTTGCGTAGCCCCACACACCTGGGGGCTGCAGGCTTTCCTGCTCTCTTCAGCCTCAAAAGCACGCTTTCCCACTTGGCGCCGCGCCAGGCCCAAAAATGGCCATATGTCTGGAGACTGGTCCCACGCCCAAAGAGCCAGCAGGGAAAACTATGCCTTGTTCTAAAGCTCTTTGGGAACCGCTTGCGTAGCCCCACACACCTGGGGGCTGCAGACTTTCCTGCTGCCTTCAGCCTCAAAACCACCCTTTCCTACTTGGCGCTCCGCCAGGCATAAAAATGGCCATATGTCTGGAAATTGGTCCCAAGCCGAAAGAGGCAGCAGGGAAAACTATGCCTTGTTCTAAAGCTCTTTGGGAACCGCTTGCGTAGCCCCACACACCTGGGGGCTGCAGGCTTTCCTGCTGCCTTCAACCTCAAAAGCACCTTTTTCCACATGGCGTCACGGCAGGCACAAAAATGGCCATATGTCTGGAGGTCGGTCCCACGCCCAAAGAGCCAGCAGGGAAAACTATGCCTTGTTCTAAAGCTCTTTGGGAACCGCTTGCGTAGCCCCACACACGTGGGGGCTGCAGGCTTTCCTGCTGCCTTCAGCCTCAAAACCACCCTTTCCCACTTGGCGCTGCGCCAGGCCCAAAAATGGCCATATGTCTGGAGACTGGTCCCACGCCCAAAGAGCCAGCAGGGAAAACTATGCCTTGTTCTAAAGCTCTTTGGGAACCGCTTGCGTAGCCCCACACACCTGGGGGCTGCAGGCTTTCCTGGTCTCTTCAGCCTCAAAACCACCCTTTCCCACTTGGCCCCGCGCCAGGCACAAAAATGGCCATATGTATGGAGGTTGGTCCCACGCCCAAAGAGCCAGCAGGGAAAACTATGCCTTGTTCTAAAGCTCTTTGGGAACGGATTGCGTAGCCCCACAGACCTGTGGGCTGCAGGCTTTCCTGCTCTCTTCAGCCTCAAAAGCACGCTTTCCCACTTGGCGCCGCGCCAGGCCCAAAAATGGCCATATGTCTGGAGACTGGTCCCACGCCCAAAGAGCCAGCAGGGAAAACTATGTCTTGTTCTAAAGCTCTTTGGGAACCGCTTGCGTAGCCCCACACACCTGGGGGCTGCAGGCTTTCCTGCTGCCTTCAGCCTCAAAACCACCCTTTCCCACTTGGCGCTCCGCCAGGCACAAAAATGGCCATATGTCTGGAAGTTGGTCCCACGCCCAAAGAGCCAGCAGGGAAAACTATGCCTTGTTCTAAAGCTATTTGGGAACGGCTTGCGTAGCCCCACACACCTGGGGGCTGCAGGCTTTCCTGCTGCCTTCAGACTCAAAACCACCCTTTCCCACTTGCAATCGTGACAGGCCCAAAAATGGCCATATTTCTGGAGACTGGTCCCACGCCCAAAGAGCCAGCAGGGAAAACTATGCCTTGTTCTAAAGCTCTTTGGGAACCGCTTGCGTAGCCCCACACACCTGGGGGCTGCAGGCTTTCCTGCTGCCTTCAGCCTCAAAACCACCCTTTCCCACTTGGCGCCGCGCCACGCCCAAAAATGGCCATATGTCCGAAGATTGGTCCCACGCCCAAAGAGCCAGCAGGGAAAACTATGCCTTGTTCTAAAGCTCTTTGGGAACCGCTTGCGTAGCCCCACACACCTGTGGGCTGCATGCTTTCCTGCTGCCTTCAGCCTCAAAACCACCCTTTCCCACATGGCGCCAAGCCAGGCCCAAAAATGGCCATATGTCTGGAGACTGGTCCCCGACCAAAGAGCCAGCAGGGAAAACTATGCCTTGTTCTAAAGCTCTTTGGGAAACGCTTGCGTAGCCCCACAGACCTGGGGGCTGCAGGCTTTCCTGCTGCCTTCAGCCTCAAAAGAACCCTTTCCCACTTGGCGCCGCGCCAGGCCCAAAAATGGCCATATGTCTGAAGATTGGTCCCACGCCCAAAGAGCCAGCAGGGAAAACTATGCCTTGTTCTAAAGCTCTTTGGGAACCACTTGCGTAGCCCCACACACCTGGGGGCTGCAGGCTTTCCTGCTCTCTTCAGCCTCAAAAGCACGCTTTCCCACTTGGCGCCGCGCCAGGCCCAAAAATGGCCATATGTCTGCAGACTGGTCCCACGCCCAAAGAGCCAGCAGGGAAAACTATGCCTTGTTCTAAAGGTCTTTGGGAATCGCTTGCGTAGCCCCACACACCTGGGGGCTGCAGGCTTTCCTGCTGCCTTCAAACCAAAAGCACCTTTTTCCACATGGCGTCACGGCAGGTACAAAAATGGCCATATGTCTGGAAATTGGTCCCAAGCCGAAAGAGGCAGGAGGGAAAACTATGCCTTGTTCTAAAGCTCTTTGGGAACCGCTTGCGTAGCCCCACACACCTGGGGGCTGCAGGCTTTCCTGCTGCCTTCAAACCAAAAGCACCTTTTTCCACATGGCGTCACGGCAGGCACAAAAATGGCCATATGTCTGGAGGTTGGTCCCACGCCCAAAGAGCCAGCAGGGAAAACTATGCCTTGTTCTAAAGCTCTTTGGGAACCGCTTGCGTAGCCCCACAGACCTGGGGGCTGCAGGCTTTCCTGCTGCCTTCAGCCTCAAAACCACCCTTTCCCACTTGGCCCTGCTCCAGGCCCAAAAATGGCCATATGTCTGGAGACTGGTCCCACGCCCAAAGAGCCAGCAGGGAAAACTATGCCTTGTTCTAAAGCTCTTTGGGAACCGCTTGCGTAGCCCCACAGACCTGGGGGCTGCAGGCTTTCCTGCTCTCTTCAGCCTCAAAAGAACCCTTTCCCACTTGGCGACGCGCCAGGCCCAAAAATGGCCATATGTCTGGAGGTTGGTGCCACGCCCAAAGAGCCAGCAGGGAAAACTATGCCTTGTTCTAAAGCTCTTTGGGAACGGAATGCGTAGCCCCACAGACCTAGGGGCTGCAGGCTTTCCTGCTGCCTTCAGCCTCAAAACAACCCTTTCCCACTTGGCGCTGCGCCTGGCACAAAAATGGCCATATGTCTGGAGGTTGGTCCCACGCCCAAAGAGCCAGCAGGGAAAACTATGCCTTGTTCTAAAGCTCTTTGGGAACGGCTTGCGTAGCCCCACACACCTGGGGGCTGCAGGCTTTCCTGCTGCCTTCAGACTCAAAACCACCCTTTCCCACTTGGCATCGTGACAGGCACAAAAATGGCCATATTTCTGGAGACTGGTCCCTTTCACAAAGAGCCAGCAGGGAAAACTATGCCTTGTTCTAAAGCTCTTTGGGAACCACTTGCGTGGCCCCACACACCTGGGGGCTGCAGGCTTTCCTGCTGCCTTCAGCCTCAAACCCACCTTTCCCACATGGCGTCACGCCAGGCCCAAAAATGGCCATATGTCTGGAGGTTGGTCCCACGCCCAAAGAGCCAGCAGGGAAAACTATGCCTTGTTCTAAAGCTCTTTGGGAACCGCTTGCGTAGCCCCACACACCTGGGGGCTGCAGGCTTTCCTGCTGCCTTCAGCCTCAAAAGAACCCTTTCCCACTTGGCGCCGCGCCAGGCATAAAAATGGCCATATGTCTGGAAATTGGTCCCAAGCCTAAAGAGGCAGCAGGGAAAACTATGCCTTGTTCTAAAGCTCTTTGGGAACCGCTTGCGTAGCCCCACACACCTGGGGGCTGCAGGCTTTCCTGCTGCCTTCAACCTCAAAAGCACCCTTTTCCACATGGCGTCACGCCAGGCACAAAAATGGCCATATGTCTGGAGGTTGGTCCCACGCCCAAAGAGCCAGCAGGGAAAACTATGCCTTGTTCTAAAGCTCTTTGGGAACCGCTTGCGTAGCCCCACAGACCTGGGGGCTGCAGGCTTTCCTGCTGCCTTCAACATCAAAAGCGCCCTTTTCCACATGGCGTCACGCCAGGCACAAAAATGGCCATATGTCTGGAGGTTGGTCCCACGCCCAAAGAGCCAGCAGGGAAAACTATGCCTTGTTCTAAAGCTCTTTGGGAACCGCTTGCGTAGCCCCACAGACCTGGGGGCTGCAGGCTTTCCTGCTCTCTTCAGCCTCAAAAGAACCCTTTCCCACTTGGCGACGCGCCAGGCCCAAAAATGGCCATATGTCTGGAGATTGGTCCCACGCCCAAAGAGCCAGCAGGGAAAACTATGCCTTGTTCTAAAGCTCTTTGGGAACGGCTTGCGTAGCCCCACAGACCTAGGGGCTGCAGGCTTTCCTGCTGCCTTCAGCCTCAAAACAACCCTTTCCCACTTGGCGCTGCGCCAGGCCCAAAAATGGCCATATGTCTGGAGGTTGGTCCCACGCCCAAAGAGCCAGCAGGGAAAACTATGCCTTGTTCTAAAGCTCTTTGGGAACCGCTTGCGTAGCCCCACACACCTGGGGGCTGCAGGCTTTTCTCTCGCTTTCAGCCTCAAAACCACCCTTTTCAACATGGCGCCACGCCAGGCATAAAAATGGCCATATGTCTGGAGACTGGTCCCACGCCCAAAGAGCCAGCATGGAAAACTATGCCTTGTTCTAAAGCTCTTTGGGAACCGCTTGCGTGGCCCCACAGACCTGCGGGCTGCAGGCTTTCCTGCTGCCTTCAGCCTCAAACCCACCTTTCCCACATGGCATCACGCCAGGCACAAAAATGGCCATATGTCTGCAGGTTGGTCCCACGCCCAAAGAGCCAGCAGGGAAAACTATGCCTTGTTCTAAAGCTCTTTGGGAATCGCTTGCGTAGCCACACACACCTGGGGGCTGCAGGCTTTCCTGCTCTCTTCAGCCTCAAAACCACCCTTTCCCACTTGGCCCCGCGCCAGGCACAAAAATGGCCATATGTATGGAGGTTGGTCCCACGCCCAAAGAGCCAGCAGGGAAAACTATGCCTTGTTCTAAAACTCTTTGGGAACGGATTGCGTAGCCCCACAGACCTGTGGGCTGCAGGCTTTCCTGCTGCCTTCAGCCTCAAAACCACCCTTTCCCACTTGGCGCTCCGCCAGGCACAAAAATGGCCATATGTCTGGAAGTTGGTCCCACGCCCAAAGAGCCAGCAGGGAAAACTATGCCTTGTTCTAAAGCTCTTTGGGAACCGCTTGCGTAGCCCCACACACCTGGGGGCTGCAGGCTTTCCTGCTGCCTTCAGACTCAAAACCACCCTTTCCCACTTGGCATCGTGACAGGCCCAAAAATGGCCATATTTCTGGAGACTGGTCCCTTTCCCAAAGAGCCAGCAGGGAAAACTATGCCTTGTTCTAAAGCTCTTTGGGAACCGCTTGCGTGGCCCCACACACCTGGGGGCTGCAGGCTTTCCTGCTGTCTTCAGCCTCAAACCCACCTTTCCCACATGGCGTCACGCCAGGCACAAAAATGGCCATATGTCTGGAGGTTGGTCCCACGCCCAAAGAGCCAGCAGGGAAAACTATGCCTTGTTCTAAAGCTCTTTGGGAACCGCTTGCGTAGCCCCACAGACCTGGGGGCTGCAGGCTTTCCTGCTGCCTTCAGCCTCAAAAGAACCCTTTCCCACTTGGCGCCGCGCCAGGTCCAAAAATGGCCATATGTCTGAAGATTGGTCCCACGCCCAAAGAGCCAGCAGGGAAAACTATGCCTTGTTCTAAAGCTCTTTGGGAACCACTTGCGTAGCCCCACACACCTGGGGGCTGCAGGCTTTCCTGCTCTCTTCAGCCTCAAAAGCACGCTTTCCCACTTGGCGCCGCGCCAGGCCCAAAAATGGCCATATGTCTGCAGACTGGTCCCACGCCCAAAGAGCCAGCAGGGAAAACTATGCCTTGTTCTAAAGGTCTTTGGGAATCGCTTGCGTAGCCCCACAGACCTAGGGGCTGCAGACTTTCCTGCTGCCTTCAGCCTCAAAACCACCCTTTCCTACTTGGCGCTCCGCCAGGCATAAAAATGGCCATATGTCTGGAAATTGGTCCCAAGCCGAAAGAGGCAGGAGGGAAAACTATGCCTTGTTCTAAAGCTCTTTGGGAACCGCTTGCGTAGCCCCACACACCTGGGGGCTGCAGGCTTTCCTGCTGCCTTCAAACCAAAAGCACCTTTTTCCACATGGCGTCACGGCAGGCACAAAAATGGCCATATGTCTGGAGGTTGGTCCCACGCCCAAAGAGCCAGCAGGGAAAACTATGCCTTGTTCTAAAGCTCTTTGGGAACCGCTTGCGTAGCCCCACACACCTAGGGGCTGCAGGCTTTCCTGCTGCCTTCAACCTCAGAAGCACCCTTTTCCACATGGCGTCACTCCAGGCACAAAAATGGCCATATGTCTGGAGGTTGGTCCCACGCCCAAAGAGCCAGCAGGGAAAACTATGCCTTGTTCTAAAGCTCTTTGGGAACCGCTTGCGTAGCCCCACAGACCTGGGGGCTGCAGGCTTTCCTGCTGCCTTCAGCCTCAAAACCACCCTTTCCCACTTGGCGCTGCTCCAGGCCCAAAAATGGCCATATCTCTGGAGACTGGTCCCACGCCCAAAGAGCCAGCAGGGAAAACTATGCCTTGTTCTAAAGCTCTTTGGGAACCGCTTGCGTAGCCCCACAGACCTGGGGGCTGCAGGCTTTCCTGCTCTCTTCAGCCTCAAAAGAACCCTTTCCCACTTGGCGACGCGCCAGGCCCAAAAATGGCCATATGTCTGGAGGTTGGTGCCACGCCCAAAGAGCCAGCAGGGAAAACTATGCCTTGTTCTAAAGCTCTTTGGGAACGGCTTGCGTAGCCCCACACACCTGGGGGCTGCAGGCTTTCCTGCTGCCTTCAGACTCAAAACCACCCTTTCCCACTTGGCATCGTGACAGGCACAAAAATGGCCATATTTCTGGAGACTGGTCCCTTTCACAAAGAGCCAGCAGGGAAAACTATGCCTTGTTCTAAAGCTCTTTGGGAACCGCTTGCGTGGCCCCACACACCTGGGGGCTGCAGGCTTTCCTGCTGCCTTCAGCCTCAAACCCACCTTTCCCACATGGCATCACGCCAGGCCCAAAAATGGCCATATGTCTGGAGGTTGGTCCCACGCCCAAAGAGCCAGCAGGGAAAACTATGCCTTGTTCTAAAGCTCTTTGGGAAACGCTTGCGTAGCCCCACACACCTGGGGGCTGCAGGCTTTCCTGCTGCCTTCAGCCTCAAAAGAACCCTTTCCCACTTGGCGCCGCGCCAGGCATAAAAATGGCCATATGTCTGGAAATTGGTCCCAAGCCTAAAGAGGCAGCAGGGAAAACTATGCCTTGTTCTAAAGCTCTTTGGGAACCGCTTGCGTAGCCCCACACACCTGGGGGCTGCAGGCTTTCCTGCTGCCTTCAACCTCAAAACCACCCTTTTCCACATGGCGTCACGCCAGGCACAAAAATGGCCATATGTCTGGAGGTTGGTCCCACGCCCAAAGAGCCAGCAGGGAAAACTATGCCTTGTTCTAAAGCTCTTTGGGAAACGCTTGCGTAGCCCCACACACCTGGGGGCTGCAGGCTTTCCTGCTGCCTTCAGCCTCAAAAGAACCCTTTCCCACTTGGCGCCGCGCCAGGCATAAAAATGGCCATATGTCTGGAAATTGGTCCCAAGCCTAAAGAGGCAGCAGGGAAAACTATGCCTTGTTCTAAAGCTCTTTGGGAACCGCTTGCGTAGCCCCACACACCTGGGGGCTGCAGGCTTTCCTGCTGCCTTCAACCTCAAAACCACCCTTTTCCACATGGCGTCACGCCAGGCACAAAAATGGCCATATGTCTGGAGGTTGGTCCCACGCCCAAAGAGCCAGCAGGGAAAACTATGCCTTGTTCTAAAGCTCTTTGGGAACCGCTTGCGTAGCCCCACACACCTGGGGGCTGCAGGCTTTCCTGCTGCCTTCAACATCAAAAGCGCCCTTTTCCACATGGCGTCACGCCAGGCACAAAAATGGCCATATGTCTGGAGGTTGGTCCCACGCCCAAAGAGCCAGCAGGGAAAACTATGCCTTGTTCTAAAGCTCTTTGGGAACCGCTTGCGTAGCCCCACAGACCTGGGGGCTGCAGGCTTTCCTGCTCTCTTCAGCCTCAAAAGAACCCTTTCCCACTTGGCGCTGCGCCAGGCCCAAAAATGGCCATATGTCTGGAGATTGGTCCCACGCCCAAAGAGCCAGCAGGGAAAACTATGCCTTGTTCTAAAGCTCTTTGGGAACGGCTTGCGTAGCCCCACAGACCTAGGGGCTGCAGGCTTTCCTGCTGCCTTCAGCCTCAAAACAACCCTTTCCCACTTGGCGCTGCGCCAGGCCCAAAAATGGCCATATGTCTGGAGGTTGGTCCCACGCCCAAAGAGCCAGCAGGGAAAACTATGCCTTGTTCTAAAGCTCTTTGGGAACGGATTGCGTAGCCCCACACACCTGGGGGCTGCAGGCTTTTCTCTCGCTTTCAGCCTCAAAACCACCCTTTTCAACATGGCGCCCCGCCAGGCACAAAAATGGCCATATGTCTGGAGACTGGTCCCACGCCCAAAGAGCCAGCAGGGAAAACTATGCCTTGTTCTAAAGCTCTTTGGGAACCGCTTGCGTAGCCCCACACACCTGGGGGCTGCAGGCTTTCCTGCTGCCTTCAGCCTCAAAACCACCCTTTCCCACTTGGCCCCACGCCAGGCACAAAAATGGCCATATGTCTGGAGACCGCTCCCACGCCCAAAGAGCCAGCAGGGAAAACTATGCCTTGTTCTAAAGCTCTTTGGGAACCGCTTGCGTAGCCCCACACAAACTGGGGGCTGCAGGCTTTTCTCGCGGTTTCAGCCTCAAAACCACCCTTTCCCACTTGGCGCTGCGCCAGGCCCAAAAATGGCCATATGTCTGGAGACTGGTCTCTTTCCCAAAGAGCCAGCAGGGAAAACTATGCCTTGTTCTAAAGCTCTTTGGGAACCGCTTGCGTGGCCCCACAGACCTGCGGGCTGCAGGCTTTCCTGCTGCCTTCAGCCTCAAACCCACCTTTCCCACATGGCATCACGCCAGGCACAAAAATGGCCATATGTCTGCAGGTTGGTCCCACGCCCAAAGAGCCAGCAGGGAAAACTATGCCTTGTTCTAAAGCTCTTTGGGAACCGCTTGCGTAGCCACACACACCTGGGGGCTGCAGGCTTTCCTGCTCTCTTCAGCCTCAAAACCACCCTTTCCCACTTGGCCCCGCGCCAGGCACAAAAATGGCCATATGTATGGAGGTTGGTCCCACGCCCAAAGAGCCAGCAGGGAAAACTATGCCTTGTTCTAAAACTCTTTGGGAACGGATTGCGTAGCCCCACACACCTGGGGGCTGCAGGCTTTCCTGCTGCCTTCAGCCTCAAAACCACCCTTTCCCACTTGGCGCTCCGCCAGGCACAAAAATGGCCATATGTCTGGAAGTTGGTCCCACGCCCAAAGAGCCAGCAGGGAAAACTATGCCTTGTTCTAAAGCTCTTTGGGAACCGCTTGCGTAGCCCCACACACCTGGGGGCTGCAGGCTTTCCTGCTGCCTTCAGACTCAAAACCACCCTTTCCCACTTGGCATCGTGACAGGCCCAAAAATGGCCATATTTCTGGAGACTGGTCCCTTTCCCAAAGAGCCAGCAGGGAAAACTATGCCTTGTTCTAAAGCTCTTTGGGAACCGCTTGCGTAGCCCCACACACCTGGGGGCTGCAGGCTTTCCTGCTGTCTTCAGCCTCAAACCCACCTTTACCACATGGCGTCACGCCAGGCCCAAAAATGGCCATATGTCTGGAGGTTGGTGCCACGCCCAAAGAGCCAGCAGGGAAAACTATGCCTTGTTCTAAAGCTCTTTGGGAACGGAATGCGTAGCCCCACAGACCTAGGGGCTGCAGGCTTTCCTGCTGCCTTCAGCCTCAAAACAACCCTTTCCCACTTGGCGCTGCGCCAGGCCCAAAAATGGCCATATGTCTGGAGGTTGGTCCCACGCCCAAAGAGCCAGCAGGGAAAACTATGCCTTGTTCTAAAGCTCTTTGGGAACGGCTTGCGTAGCCCCACACACCTGGGGGCTGCAGGCTTTCCTGCTGCCTTCAGACTCAAAACCACCCTTTCCCACTTGGCATCGTGACAGGCACAAAAATGGCCATATTTCTGGAGACTGGTCCCTTTCACAAAGAGCCAGCAGGGAAAACTATGCCTTGTTCTAAAGCTCTTTGGGAACCGCTTGCGTGGCCCCACACACCTGGGGGCTGCAGGCTTTCCTGCTGCCTTCAGCCTCAAACCCACCTTTCCCACATGGCGTCACGCCAGGCCCAAAAATGGCCATATGTCTGGAGGTTGGTCCCACGCCCAAAGAGCCAGCAGGGAAAACTATGCCTTGTTCTAAAGCTCTTTGGGAACCGCTTGCGTAGCCCCACACACCTGGGGGCTGCAGGCTTTCCTGCTGCCTTCAGCCTCAAAAGAACCCTTTCCCACTTGGCGCCGCGCCAGGCATAAAAATGGCCATATGTCTGGAAATTGGTCCCAAGCCTAAAGAGGCAGCAGGGAAAACTATGCCTTGTTCTAAAGCTCTTTGGGAACCGCTTGCGTAGCCCCACACACCTGGGGGCTGCAGGCTTTCCTGCTGCCTTCAACCTCAAAAGCACCCTTTTCCACATGGCGTCACGCCAGGCACAAAAATGGCCATATGTCTGGAGGTTGGTCCCACGCCCAAAGAGCCAGCAGGGAAAACTATGCCTTGTTCTAAAGCTCTTTGGGAACCGCTTGCGTAGCCCCACACACCTGGGGGCTGCAGGCTTTCCTGCTGCCTTCAACATCAAAAGCGCCCTTTTCCACATGGCGTCACGCCAGGCACAAAAATGGCCATATGTCTGGAGGTTGGTCCCACGCCCAAAGAGCCAGCAGGGAAAACTATGCCTTGTTCTAAAGCTCTTTGGGAACCGCTTGCGTAGCCCCACAGACCTGGGGGCTGCAGGCTTTCCTGCTCTCTTCAGCCTCAAAAGAACCCTTTCCCACTTGGCGATGCGCCAGGCCCAAAAATGGCCATATGTCTGGAGATTGGTCCCACGCCCAAAGAGCCAGCAGGGAAAACTATGCCTTGTTCTAAAGCTCTTTGGGAACGGCTTGCGTAGCCCCACACACCTGGGGGCTGCAGGCTTTCCTGCTGCCTTCAGCCTCAAAACAACCCTTTCCCACTTGGCGCTGCGCCAGGCCCAAAAATGGCCATATGTCTGGAGACTGGTCCCACACCCAAAGAGCCAGCAGGGAAAACTATGCCTTGTTCTAAAGCTCTTTGGGAACCGCTTGCGTAGCCCCACACACCTGGGGGCTGCAGGCTTTTCTCTCGCTTTCAGCCTCAAAACCACCCTTTTCAACATGGCGCCACGCCAGGCACAAAAATGGCCATATGTCTGGAGACTGGTCCCACGCCCAAAGAGCCAGCATGGAAAACTATGCCTTGTTCTAAAGCTCTTTGGGAACCGCTTGCGTAGCCCCACACACCTGGGGGCTGCAGGCTTTCCTGCTGCCTTCAGCCTCAAAACCACCCTTTCCCACTTGGCCCCACGCCAGGCACAAAAATGGCCATATGTCTGGAGACCGCTCCCACGCCCAAAGAGCCAGCAGGGAAAACTATGCCTTGTTCTAAAGCTCTTTGGGAACCGCTTGCGTAGCCCCACACACCTGGGGGCTGCAGGCTTTCATGCTGCCTTCAGCCTCAAAACCACCCTTTCCCACTTGGCGTCACGCCAGGCCCAAAAATGGCCATATGTCTGGAGACTGGTCCCACGCCCAAAGAGCCAGCAGGGAAAACTATGCCTTGTTCTAAAGCTCTTTGGGAACCGCTTGCGTGGCCCCACAGACCTGCGGGCTGCAGGCTTTCCTGCTGCCTTCAGCCTCAAACCCACCTTTCCCACATGGCATCACGCCAGGCACAAAAATGGCCATATGTCTGCAGGTTGGTCCCACGCCCAAAGAGCCAGCAGGGAAAACTATGCCTTGTTCTAAAGCTCTTTGGGAACCGCTTGCGTAGCCACACACACCTGGGGGCTGCAGGCTTTCCTGCTCTCTTCAGCCTCAAAACCACCCTTTCCCACTTGGCCCCGCGCCAGGCACAAAAATGGCCATATGTATGGAGGTTGGTCCCACGCCCAAAGAGCCAGCAGGGAAAACTATGCCTTGTTCTAAAACTCTTTGGGAATGGATTGCGTAGCCCCACAGACCTGTGGGCTGCAGGCTTTCCTGCTGCCTTCAGCCTCAAAACCACCCTTTCCCACTTGGCGCTCCGCCAGGCACAAAAATGGCCATATGTCTGGAAGTTGGTGCCACGCCCAAAGAGCCAGCAGGGAAAACTATGCCTTGTTCTAAAGCTCTTTGGGAACCGCTTGCGTAGCCCCACACACCTGGGGGCTGCAGGCTTTCCTGCTGCCTTCAGACTCAAAACCACCCTTTCCCACTTGGCATCGTGACAGGCCCAAAAATGGCCATATTTCTGGAGACTGGTCCCTTTCCCAAAGAGCCAGCAGGGAAAACTATGCCTTGTTCTAAAGCTCTTTGGGAACCGCTTGCGTGGCCCCACACACCTGGGGGCTGCAGGCTTTCCTGCTGCCTTCAGCCTCAAAACCACCTTTCCCACATGGCGTCACGCCAGGCACAAAAATGGCCATATGTCTGGAGGTTGGTCCCACGCCCAAAGAGCCAGCAGGGAAAACTATGCCTTGTTCTAAAGCTCTTTGGGAACCGCTTGCGTAGCCCCACACACCTGGGGGCTGCAGGCTTTCCTGCTGCCTTCAGCCTCAAAAGAACCCTTTCCCACTTGGCGCCGCGCCAGGTCCAAAAATGGCCATATGTCTGAAGATTGGTCCCACGCCCAAAGAGCCAGCAGGGAAAACTATGCCTTGTTCTAAAGCTCTTTGGGAACCACTTGCGTAGCCCCACAGACCTGGGGGCTGCAGGCTTTCCTGCTCTCTTCAGCCTCAAAAGCACGCTTTCCCACTTGGCGCCGCGCCAGGCCCAAAAATGGCCATATGTCTGGAGACTGGTCCCACGCCCAAAGAGCCAGCAGGGAAAACTATGCCTTGTTATAAAGGTCTTTGGGAATCGCTTGCGTAGCCCCACACACCTGGGGGCTGCAGACTTTCCTGCTGCCTTCAGCCTCAAAACCACCCTTTCCTACTTGGCGCTCCGCCAGGCATAAAAATGGCCATATGTCTGGAAATTGGTCCCAAGCCGAAAGAGGCAGGAGGGAAGACTATGCCTTGTTCTAAAGCTCTTTGGGAACCGCTTGCGTAGCCCCACACACCTGGGGGCTGCAGGCTTTCCTGCTGCCTTCAAACCAAAAGCACCTTTTTCCACATGGCGTCACGGCAGGCACAAAAATGGCCATATGTCTGGAGGTTGGTCCCACGCCCAAAGAGCCAGCAGGGAAAACTATGCCTTGTTCTAAAGCTCTTTGGGAACCGCTTGCGTAGCCCCACACACCTGGGGGCTGCAGGCTTTCCTGCTGCCTTCAACCTCAGAAGCACCCTTTTCCACATGGCGTCACTCCAGGCACAAAAATGGCCATATGTCTGGAGGTTGGTCCCACGCCCAAAGAGCCAGCAGGGAAAACTATGCCTTGTTCTAAAGCTCTTTGGGAACCGCTTGCGTAGCCCCACACACCTGGGGGCTGCAGGCTTTCCTGCTGCCTTCAGCCTCAAAACCACCCTTTCCCACTTGGCGCTGCTCCAGGCACAAAAATGGCCATATGTCTGGAGACTGGTCCCACGCCCAAAGAGCCAGCAGGGAAAACTATGCCTTGTTCTAAAGCTCTTTGGGAACCGCTTGCGTAGCCCCACAGACCTGGGGGCTGCAGGCTTTCCTGCTCTCTTCAGCCTCAAAAGAACCCTTTCCCACTTGGCGACGCGCCAGGCCCAAAAATGGCCATATGTCTGGAGGTTGGTCCCACGCCCAAAGAGCCAGCAGGGAAAACTATGCCTTGTTCTAAAGCTCTTTGGGAACGGCTTGCGTAGCCCCACACACCTGGGGGCTGCAGGCTTTCCTGCTGCCTTCAGACTCAAAACCACCCTTTCCCACTTGGCATCGTGACAGGCACAAAAATGGCCATATTTCTGGAGACTGGTCCCTTTCACAAAGAGCCAGCAGGGAAAACTATGCCTTGTTCTAAAGCTCTTTGGGAACCGCTTGCGTGGCCCCACACACCTGGGGGCTGCAGGCTTTCCTGCTGCCTTCAGCCTCAAACCCACCTTTCCCACATGGCATCACGCCAGGCCCAAAAATGGCCATATGTCTGGAGGTTGGTCCCACGCCCAAAGAGCCAGCAGGGAAAACTATGCCTTGTTCTAAAGCTCTTTGGGAACGGCTTGCGTAGCCCCACACACCTGGGGGCTGCAGGCTTTCCTGCTGCCTTCAGCCTCAAAAGAACCCTTTCCCACTTGGCGCCGCGCCAGGCCCAAAAATGGCCATATGTCTGGAGACTGGTCCCACGCCCAAAGAGCCAGCAGGAAAAACTATGCCTTGTTCTAAAGCTCTTTGGGAATCGCTTGCGTAGCCCCACACACCTGGGGGCTGCAGGCTTTCCTGCTGCCTTCAGCCTCAAAACCACCCTTTTCCACATGGCGTCACGCCAGGCACAAAAATGGCCATATGTCTGGAGGTTGGTCCCACGCCCAAAGAGCCAGCAGGGAAAACTATGCCTTGTTCTAAAGCTCTTTGGGAACCGCTTGCGTAGCCCCACAGACCTGGGGGCTGCAGGCTTTCCTGCTCTCTTCAGCCTCAAAAGAACCCTTTCCCACTTGGCCCCGCGCCAGGCCCAAAAATGGCCATATGTCTGGAGATTGGTCCCACGCCCAAAGAGCCAGCAGGGAAAACTATGCCTTGTTCTAAAGCTCTTTGGGAACGGCTTGCGTAGCCCCACACACCTGGGGGCTGCAGGCTTTCCTGCTGCCTTCAGCCTCAAAACAACCCTTTCCTACTTGGCGCTGCGCCAGGCCCAAAAATGGCCATATGTCTGGAGGTTGGTCCCACGCCCAAAGAGCCAGCAGGGAAAACTATGCCTTGTTCTAAAGCTCTTTGGGAACGGCTTGCGTAGCCCCACACACCTGGGGGCTGCAGGCTTTTCTCTCGCTTTCAGCCTCAAAACCACCCTTTTCAACATGGCGCCACGCCAGGCACAAAAATGGCCATATGTCTGGAGACTGGTCCCACGCCCAAAGAGCCAGCAGGGAAAACTATGCCTTGTTCTAAAGCTCTTTGGGAACCGCTTGCGTAGCCCCACACAAACTGGGGGCTGCAGGCTTTTCTCGCGGTTTCAGCCTCAAAACCACCCTTTCCCACTTGGCGCTGCGCCAGGCCCAAAAATGGCCATATGTCTGGAGACTGGTCCCACGCCCAAAGAGCCAGCAGGGAAAACTATGCCTTGTTCTAAAGCTCTTTGGGAACCGCTTGCGTGGCCCCACAGACCTGCGGGCTGCAGGCTTTCCTGCTGCCTTCAGCCTCAAAACCACCCTTTCCCACATGGCGTCACGCCAGGCACAAAAATGGCCATATGTCTGGAGGTTGGTCCCACGCCGAAAGAGCCAGCAGGGAAAACTATGCCTTGTTCTAAAGCTCTTTGGGAACCGCTTGCGTAGCCCCACAGACCTGGGGGCTGCAGGCTTTCCTGCTGCCGTCAGCCTCAAAACCACCTTTCCCACATGGCGTCACGCCAGGCACAGAAATGGCCATATGTCTGGAGGTTGGTCCCACGCCCAAAGAGCCAGCAGGGAAAACTATGCCTTGTTCTAAAGCTCTTTGGGAAACGCTTGCGTAGCCCCACACACCTGGGGGCTGCAGGCTTTCCTGCTGCCTTCAGCCTCAAAAGAACCCTTTCCCACTTGGCGCCGCGCCAGGCCCAAAAATGGCCATATGTCTGAAGATTGGTCCCACGCCCAAAGAGCCAGCAGGGAAAACTATGCCTTGTTCTAAAGCTCTTTGGGAACCGCTTGCGTAGCCCCACTCACCTGGGGGCTGCAGGCTTTCCTGCTGCCTTCAGACTCAAAACCACCCTTTCCCACACTGCGTCACGCCAGGCACAAAAATGGCCATATGTCTGGAGAATGGTCCCACGCCCAAAGAGCCAGCAGGGAAAACTATGCCTTGTTCTAAAGTTCTTTGGGAACCGCTTGCGTAGCCCCACAGACCTGGGGGCTGCAGGCTTTCCTGCTGCCCTCAACCTCAAAAGCACCCTTTCCCACTTGGCGCCACGCCAGGCCCAAAAATGGCCATATGTCTGGAGACTGGTCCCACGCCCAAAGAGCCAGCAGGGAAAACTATGCCTTGTTCTAAAGCTCTTTGGGAACCGCTTGCGTAGCCCCACAGAAACTGGGGGCTGCAGGCTTTTCTCGCGCTTTCAGCCTCAAAACCACCCTTTCCCACTTGGCGCTGCGCCAGGCCCGAAAATGGCCATATGTCTGGAGGTTGGTCCCACGCCCAAAGAGCTAGCAGGGAAAACTATGCCTTGTTCTAAAGCTCTTTGGGAACCTCTTGCATAGCCCCACACACCTGGGGGCTGCAGGCTTTCATGCTGCCTTCAGCCTCAAAACCACCCTTTCCCACATGGTGTCACACCAGGCCCAAAAATGGCCATATGTCTGGAGACTGGTCCCACGCCCAAAGAGCCAGCAGGGAAAACTATGCCTTGTTCTAAAGCTCTTTGGGAACCGCTTGCGTAACCCCAGAGACCTGGGGGCTGCAGGCTTTCCTGCTGCCTTCAGCCTCAAAAGCACCCTTTTCCACATGGCGTCACGCCAGGCACAAAAATGGCCATATGTCTGGAGGTTGGTCCCACGCCCAAAGAGCCAGCAGGGAAAACTATGCCTTGTTCTAAAGCTCTTTGGGAACCGCTTGCGTAGCCCCACAGACCTGGGGGCTGCACGCTTTCCTGCTGCCTCCAACCTCAGAAGCACCCTTTTCCACATGGCGTCACGCCAGGCCCAAAAATGGCCATATGTCTGGAGACTGGTCCCACGCCCAAAGAGCCAGCAGGGAAAACTATGCCTTGTTCTAAAGCTCTTTGGGAACCGCTTGCGTAGCCCCACACACCTGGGGGCTGCAGGCTTTCCTGCTCTCTTCAGCCTCAAAAGAACCCTTTCCCACACTGCGTCACGCCAGGCACAAAAATGGCCATATGTCTGGAGGTTGGTTCCACGCCCAAAGAGCCAGCAGGGAAAACTATGCCTTGTTGTAAAGTTCTTTGGGAACCGCTTGCGTAGCCCCACACACCTGGGGGCTGCAGGCTTTCCTGCTGCCCTCAACCTCAAAAGCACCCTTTCCCACTTGGCGCCACGCCAGGCCCAAAAATGGCCATATGTCTGGAGACTGGTCCCACGCCCAAAGAGCCAGCAGGGAAAACTATGCCTTGTTCTAAAGCTCTTTGGGAACCGCTTGCGTAGCCCCACAGAAACTGGGGGCTGCAGGCTTTTCTCGCGCTTTCAGCCTCAAAACCACCCTTTCCCACTTGGCGCTGCGCCAGGCCCGAAAAAGGCCATATGTCTGGAGGTTGGTCCCACGCCCAAAGAGCTAGCAGGGAAAACTATGCCTTGTTCTAAAGCTCTTTGGGAACCTCTTGCATAGCCCCACACACCTGGGGGCTGCAGGCTTTCATGCTGCCTTCAGCCTCAAAACCACCCTTTCCCACATGGCGTCACACCAGGCCCAAAAATGGCCATATGTCTGGAGACTGGTCCCACGCCCAAAGAGCCAGCAGGGAAAACTATGCCTTGTTCTAAAGCTCTTTGGGAACCGCTTGCGTAACCCCAGAGACCTGGGGGCTGCAGGCTTTCCTGCTGCCTTCAGCCTCAAAAGCACCCTTTTCCACATGGCGTCACGCCAGGCACAAAAATGGCCATATGTCTGGAGGTTGGTCCCACGCCCAAAGAGCCAGCAGGGAAAACTATGCCTTGTTCTAAAGCTCTTTGGGAACCGCTTGCGTAGCCCCACAGACCTGGGGGCTGCACGCTTTCCTGCTGCCTCCAACCTCAGAAGCACCCTTTTCCACATGGCGTCACGCCAGGCCCAAAAATGGCCATATGTCTGGAGACTGGTCCCACGCCCAAAGAGCCAGCAGGGAAAACTATGCCTTGTTCTAAAGCTCTTTGGGAACCGCTTGCGTAGCCCCACACACCTGGGGGCTGCAGGCTTTCCTGCTCTCTTCAGCCTCAAAAGAACCCTTTCCCACACTGCGTCACGCCAGGCACAAAAATGGCCATATGTCTGGAGGTTGGTTCCACGCCCAAAGAGCCAGCAGGGAAAACTATGCCTTGTTGTAAAGTTCTTTGGGAACCGCTTGCGTAGCCCCACACACCTGGGGGCTGCAGGCTTTCCTGCTGCCCTCAACCTCAAAAGCACCCTTTCCCACTTGGCGCCACGCCAGGCCCAAAAATGGCCATATGTCTGGAGACTGGTCCCACGCCCAAAGAGCCAGCAGGGAAAACTATGCCTTGTTCTAAAGCTCTTTGGGAACCGCTTGCGTAGCCCCACAGAAACTGGGGGCTGCAGGCTTTTCTCGCGCTTTCAGCCTCAAAACCACCCTTTCCCACTTGGCGCTGCGCCAGGCCCGAAAAAGGCCATATGTCTGGAGGTTGGTCCCACGCCCAAAGAGCTAGCAGGGAAAACTATGCCTTGTTCTAAAGCTCTTTGGGAACCTCTTGCATAGCCCCACAGACCTGGGGGCTGCAGGCTTTCATGCTGCCTTCAGCCTCAAAACCACCCTTTCCCACATGGCGTCACACCAGGCCCAAAAATGGCCATATGTCTGGAGACTGGTCCCACGCCCAAAGAGCCAGCAGGGAAAACTATGCCTTGTTCTAAAGCTCTTTGGGAACCGCTTGCGTAACCCCAGAGACCTGGGGGCTGCAGGCTTTCCTGCTGCCTTCAGACTCAAAAGCACCCTTTTCCACATGGCGTCACGCCAGGCCCAAAAATGGCCATATGTCTGGAGGTTGGTCCCACGCCCAAAGAGCCAGCAGGGAAAACTATGCCTTGTTCTAAAGCTCTTTCGGAACCGCTTGCGTAGCCCCACAGACCTGGGGGCTGCACGCTTTCCTGCTGCCTCCAACCTCAGAAGCACCCTTTTCCACATGGCGTCACGCCAGGCACAAAAATGGCCATATGTCTGGAGGTTGGTCCCACGCCCAAAGAGCCAGCAGGGAAAACTATGCCTTGTTCTAAAGCTCTTTGGGAACCGCTTGCGTAGCCCCACAGACCTGGGGCTGCAGGCTTTCCTGCTCTCTTCAGCCTCAAAAGCACGCTTTCCCACTTGGCATCGCGCCAGGCCCAGAAATGGCCATATGTCTGGAGATTGGTCCCACGCCGAAAGAGCCAGCAGGGAAAACTATGCCTTGTTGTAAAGCTCTTTGGGAACCGCTTGCGTAGCCACACAGCTGAGGGCTGCAGGCTTTCCTGCTGCCTTCAGCCTCAAAACCACCCTTTCCCACTTGGCGCCTCGCCAGGCCCAAAAATGGCCATATGTCTGGAGACTGGTCCCACGCCCAAAGAGCCAGCAGGGAAAACTATGCCTTGTTCTAAAGCTCTTTGGGAACCGCTTGCGTAGCCCCACACACCTGGGGGCTGCAGGCTTTCCTGCTGCCTTCAGCCTCAAAACCACCCTTTCCCACTTGGCGTCACGCCAGGCACAAAAATGGCCATATGTCTGGAGGTTGGTCCCACGCCCAAAGAGCCAGCAGGGAAAACTATGCCTTGTTCTAAAGCTCTTTGGGAACCGCTTGCGTAGCCCCACAGACCTGGGGGCTGCAGGCTTTTCTCGCGCTTTCAGCCTCAAAACCACCCTTTTCCACATGGCGTCACGCCGGGCACAAAAATGGCCATATGTCTGGAGGTTGGTCCCACGCCCAAAGAGCCAGCAGGGAAAACTATGCCTTGTTCTAAAGCTCTTTGGGAACGGCTTGCGTAGCCCCACACACCTGGGGGCTGCAGGCTTTCCTGCTGCCTTCAACCTCAAAAGCCACCCTTTCCCACATGGCGCCACGACAGGCACAAAAATGGCCATATGTCTGGAGACTGGTCCCACGCCCAAAGAGCCATCAGGGAAAACTATGCCTTGTTCTAAAGCTCTTTGGGAACCTCTTGCGTAGACCCACACACCGGTAGGCTGCAGGCTTTCCTGCTGCCTTCAGCCTCCAAACCACCTTTTCCCACTTGGCCCCGCGCCAGGCACAAAAATGGCCATATCTCTGGAGACCGCTCCCACGCCCAAAGAGCCAGCAGGGAAAACTATGCCTTGTTCTAAAGCTCTTTGGGAACCGCTTGCGTAGCCCCACACAAACTGGGGGCTGCAGGCTTTTCTCGCGGTTTCAGCCTCAAAACCACCCTTTCCCACTTGGCGCTGCGCCAGGCCCAAAAATGGCCATATGTCTGGAGACTGGTCCCACGCCCAAAGAGCCAGCAGGGAAAACTATGCCTTGTTCTAAAGCTCTTTGGGAACCGCTTGCGTAGCCCCACAGACCTGGGGGCTGCAGGCTTTCCTGCTGCCGTCAGCCTCAAAAGCACCTTTCCCACATGGCGTCACGCCAGGCACAAAAATGGCCATATGTCTGGAGGTTGGTCCCACGCCCAAAGAGCCAGCAGGGAAAACTATGCCTTGTTCTAAAGCTCTTTGGGAAACGCTTGCGTGGCCCCACAGACCTGGGGGCTGCAGGCTTTCCTGCTCTCTTCAGCCTCAAAAGCACGCTTTCCCACTTGGCATCGCGCCAGGCCCAGAAATGGCCATATGTCTGGAGACTGGTCCCACGCCGAAAGAGCCAGCAGGGAAAACTATGCCTTGTTCTAAAGCTCTTTGGGAACCGCTTGCGTAGCCCCACACACCTGGGGGCTGCAGGCTTTCCTGCTGCCTTCAGCCTCAAAACAACCCTTTCCCACTTGGCGCTGCGCCAGGCCCAAAAATGGCCATATGTCTGGAGGTTGGTCCCACGCCCAAAGAGCCAGCAGGGAAAACTATGCCTTGTTCTAAAGCTCTTTGGGAACGGCTTGCGTAGCCCCACACACCTGGGGGCTGCAGGCTTTTCTCTCGCTTTCAGCCTCAAAACCACCCTTTTCAACATGGCGCCACGCCAGGTACAAAAATGGCCATATGTCTGGAGTTTGGTCCCACGAGCAAAGAGCCAGCAGGGAAAACTATGCCTTGTTGTAAAGCTCTTTGGGAACCGCTTGCGTAGCCACACAGCTGAGGGCTGCAGGCTTTCCTGCTGCCTTCAGCCTCAAAACCACCCTTTCCCACTTGGCGCCTCGCCAGGCCCAAAAATGGCCATATGTCTGAAGACTGGTCCCACGCCCAAAGAGCCAGCAGGGAAAACTATGCCTTGTTCTAAAGCTCTTTGGGAACCGCTTGCGTAGCCCCACACACCTGGGGGCTGCAGGCTTTCCTGCTGCCTTCAGCCTCAAAACCACCCTTTCCCACTTGGCGTCACGCCAGGCACAAAAATGGCCATATGTCTGGAGGTTGGTCCCACGCCCAAAGAGCCAGCAGGGAAAACTATGCCTTGTTCTAAAGCTCTTTGGGAACGGCTTGCGTAGCCCCACACACCTGGGGGCTGCAGGCTTTCCTGCTGCCTTCAGCCTCCAAACCACCTTTTCCCACTTGGCGCCGCGCCAGGCCGAAAAATGGCCATATCTCTGGAGACTGGTCCCACGCCCAAAGAGCCAGCAGGGAAAACTATGCCTTGTTCTAAAGCTCTTTGGGAACCGCTTGCGTAGCCCCACACAAACTGGGGGCTGCAGGCTTTTCTCGCGGTTTCAGCCTCAAAACCACCCTTTCCCACTTGGCGCTGCGCCAGGCCCAAAAATGGCCATATGTCTGGAGACTGGTCCCACGCCCAAAGAGCCAGCAGGGAAAACTATGCCTTGTTCTAAAGCTCTTTGGGAACCGCTTGCGTGGCCCCACAGACCTGCGGGCTGCAGGCTTTCCTGCTGCCTTCAGCCTCAAAACCACCCTTTTCCACATGGCGTCACGCCAGGCACAAAAATGGCCATATGTCTGGAGGTTGGTCCCACGCCCAAAGAGCCAGCAGGGAAAACTATGCCTTGTTCTAAAGCTCTTTGGGAACCGCTTGCGTGGCCCCACAGACCTGGGGGCTGCAGGCTTTCCTGCTGCCGTCAGCCTCAAAACCACCTTTCCCACATGGCGTCACGCCAGGCACAAAAATGGCCATATGTCTGGAGGTTGGTCCCACGCCCAAAGAGCCAGCAGGGAAAACTATGCCTTGTTCTAAAGCTCTTTGGGAAACGCTTGCGTAGCCCCACACACCTGGGGGCTGCAGGCTTTCCTGCTGCCTTCAGCCTCAAAACCACCCTTTCCCACTTGGCCCCGCGCCAGGCCCAAAAATGGCCATATGTCTGAAGATTGGTCCCACGCCCAAAGAGCCAGCAGGGAAAACTATGCCTTGTTCTAAAGGTCTTTGGGAACCACTTGCGTAGCCCCACACACCTGGGGGCTGCAGGCTTTCCTGCTCTCTTCAGCCTCAAAAGCACGCTTTCCCACTTGGCGCCGCGCCAGGCCCAAAAATGGCCATATGTCTGGAGACTGGTCCAACGCCCAAAGAGCCAGCAGGAAAAACTATGCCTTGTTCTAAAGCTCTTTGGGAATCGCTTGCGTAGCCCCACACACCTGGGGGCTGCAGGCTTTCCTGCTCTCTTCAGCCTCAAAAGAACCCTTTCCCACACTGCGTCACGCCAGGCACAAAAATGGCCATATGTCTGGAGGTTGGTCCCACGCCCAAAGAGCCAGCAGGGAAAACTATGCCTTGTTCTAAAGCTATTTGGGAACCGCTTGCGTAGCCCCACAGAAACTGGGGGCTGCAGGCTTTTCTCGCGCTTTCACCCTCAAAACCACCCTTTCCCACTTGGCGCTGCGCCAGGCCCGAAAATGGCCATATGTCTGGAGGTTGGTCCCACGCCCAAAGAGCTAGCAGGGAAAACTATGCCTTGTTCTAAAGCTCTTTGGGAACCTCTTGCATAGCCCCACACACCTGGGGGCTGCAGGCTTTCCTGCTGCCTTCAGACTCAAAACCACCCTTTCCCACATGGCGTCACACCAGGCCCAAAAATGGCCATATGTCTGGAGACTGGTCCCACGCCCAAAGAGCCAGCAGGGAAAACTATGCCTTGTTCTAAAGCTCTTTGGGAACCGCTTGCGTAACCCCAGAGACCTGGGGGCTGCAGGCTTTCCTGCTGCCTTCAGCCTCAAAAGCACCCTTTTCCACATGGCGTCACGCCAGGCACAAAAATGGCCATATGTCTGGAGACTGGTCCCACGCCCAAAGAGCCAGCAGGGAAAACTATGCCTTGTTCTAAAGCTCTTTGGGAACCGCTTGCGTAGCCCCACAGACCTGGGGGCTGCACGCTTTCCTGCTGCCTCCAACCTCAGAAGCACCCATTTCCACATGGCGTCACGCCAGGCACAAAAATGGCCATATGTCTGGAGGTTGGTCCCACGCCCAAAGAGCCAGCAGGGAAAACTATGCCTTGTTCTAAAGCTCTTTGGGAACCGCTTGCGTAGCCCCACAGACCTGGGGCTGCAGGCTTTCCTGCTCTCTTCAGCCTCAAAAGCACGCTTTCCCACTTGGCATCGCGCCAGGCCCAGAAATGGCCATATGTCTGGAGATTGGTCCCACGCCCAAAGAGCCAGCAGGGAAAACTATGCCTTGTTGTAAAGCTCTTTGGGAACCGCTTGCGTAGCCACACAGCTGAGGGCTGCAGGCTTTCCTGCTGCCTTCAGCCTCAAAACCACCCTTTCCCACTTGGCGCCTCGCCAGGCCCAAAAATGGCCATATGTCTGGAGACTGGTCCCACGCCCAAAGAGCCAGCAGGGAAAACTATGCCTTGTTCTAAAGCTCTTTGGGAACCGCTTGCGTAGCCCCACACACCTGGGGGCTGCAGGCTTTCCTGCTGCCTTCAGCCTCAAAACCACCCTTTCCCACTTGGCGTCACGCCAGGCACAAAAATGGCCATATGTCTGGAGGTTGGTCCCACGCCCAAAGAGCCAGCAGGGAAAACTATGCCTTGTTCTAAAGCTCTTTGGGAACCGCTTGCGTAGCCCCACACACCTGGGGGCTGCAGGCTTTTCTCGCGCTTTCAGCCTCAAAACCACCCTTTTCCACATGGCGTCACGCCGGGCACAAAAATGGCCATATGTCTGGAGGTTGGTCCCACGCCCAAAGAGCCAGCAGGGAAAACTATGCCTTGTTCTAAAGCTCTTTGGGAACCGCTTGCGTAGCCCCACACACCTGGGGGCTGCAGGCTTTCCTGCTGCCTTCAGCCTCAAAACCACCCTTTCCCACATGGCGCCACGACAGGCACAAAAATGGCCATATGTCTGGAGACTGGTCCCACGCCCAAAGAGCCATCAGGGAAAACTATGCCTTGTTCTAAAGCTCTTTGGGAAACTCTTGCGTAGACCCACACACCGGTAGGCTGCAGGCTTTCCTGCTGCCTTCAGCCTCCAAACCACCTTTTCCCACTTGGCCCCGCGCCAGGCACAAAAATGGCCATATCTCTGGAGACCGCTCCCACGCCCAAAGAGCCAGCAGGGAAAACTATGCCTTGTTCTAAAGCTCTTTGGGAACCGCTTGCGTAGCCCCACACAAACTGGGGGCTGCAGGCTTTTCTCGCGGTTTCAGCCTCAAAACCACCCTTTCCCACTTGGCGCTGCGCCAGGCCCAAAAATGGCCATATGTCTGGAGACTGGTCCCACGCCCAAAGAGCCAGCAGGGAAAACTATGCCTTGTTCTAAAGCTCTTTGGGAACCGCTTGCGTAGCCCCACAGACCTGGGGGCTGCAGGCTTTCCTGCTGCCGTCAGCCTCAAAAGCACCTTTCCCACATGGCGTCACGCCAGGCACAAAAATGGCCATATGTCTGGAGGTTGGTCCCACGCCCAAAGAGCCAGCAGGGAAAACTATGCCTTGTTCTAAAGCTCTTTGGGAAACGCTTGCGTAGCCCCACAGACCTGGGGGCTGCAGGCTTTCCTGCTCTCTTCAGCCTCAAAAGCACGCTTTCCCACTTGGCATCGCGCCAGGCCCAGAAATGGCCATATGTCTGGAGATTGGTCCCACGCCCAAAGAGCCAGCAGGGAAAACTATGCCTTGTTCTAAAGCTCTTTGGGAACCGCTTGCGTAGCCCCACACACCTGGGGGCTGCAGGCTTTCCTGCTCTCTTCAGCGTCAAAAGCACCCTTTCCCACTTGGCGCTGCGCCAGGCCCAAAAATGGCCATATGTCTGGAGGTTGGTCCCACGCCCAAAGAGCCAGCAGGGAAAACTATGCCTTGTTCTAAAGCTCTTTGGGAACGGCTTGCGTAGCCCCACACACCTGGGGGCTGCAGGCTTTTCTCTCGCTTTCAGCCTCAAAACCACCCTTTTCAACATGGCGCCACGCCAGGTACAAAAATGGCCATATGTCTGGAGTTTGGTCCCACGCGCAAAGAGCCAGCAGGGAAAACTATGCCTTGTTGTAAAGCTCTTTGGGAACCGCTTGCGTAGCCACACAGACCTGGGGGCTGCAGGCTTTCCTGCTGCCTTCAGCCTCAAAACCACCCTTTCCCACTTGGCGCCTCGCCAGGCCCAAAAATGGCCATATGTCTGAAGACTGGTCCCACGCCCAAAGAGCAAGCAGGGAAAACAATGCCTTGTTCTAAAGCTCTTTGGGAACCGCTTGCGTAGCCCCACACACCTGGGGGCTGCAGGCTTTCCTGCTGCCTTCAGCCTCAAAACCACCCTTTCCCACTTGGCGTCACGCCAGGCACAAAAATGGCCATATGTCTGGAGGTTGGTCCCACGCCCAAAGAGCCAGCAGGGAAAACTATGCCTTGTTCTAAAGCTCTTTGGGAACCGCTTGCGTAGCCCCACACACCTGGGGGCTGCAGGCTTTCCTGCTGCCTTCAGCCTCCAAACCACCTTTTCCCACTTGGCCCCGCGCCAGGCCCAAAAATGGCCATATCTCTGGAGACTGGTCCCACGCCCAAAGAGCCAGCAGGGAAAACTATGCCTTGTTCTAAAGCTCTTTGGGAACCGCTTGCGTAGCCCCACACAAACTGGGGGCTGCAGGCTTTTCTCGCGGTTTCAGCCTCAAAACCACCCTTTCCCACTTGGCGCTGCGCCAGGCCCAAAAATGGCCATATGTCTGGAGACTGGTCCCACGCCCAAAGAGCCAGCAGGGAAAACTATGCCTTGTTCTAAAGCTCTTTGGGAACCGCTTGCGTGGCCCCACAGACCTGCGGGCTGCAGGCTTTCCTGCTGCCTTCAGCCTCAAAACCACCCTTTTCCACATGGCGTCACGCCAGGCACAAAAATGGCCATATGTCTGGAGGTTGGTCCCACGCCCAAAGAGCCAGCAGGGAAAACTATGCCTTGTTCTAAAGCTCTTTGGGAACCGCTTGCGTGGCCCCACAGACCTGGGGGCTGCAGGCTTTCCTGCTGCCGTCAGCCTCAAAACCACCTTTCCCACATGGCGTCACGCCAGGCACAAAAATGGCCATATGTCTGGAGGTTGGTCCCACGCCCAAAGAGCCAGCAGGGAAAACTATGCCTTGTTCTAAAGCTCTTTGGGAAACGCTTGCGTAGCCCCACACACCTGGGGGCTGCAGGCTTTCCTGCTGCCTTCAGCCTCAAAATCACCCTTTCCCACTTGGCGTCACGCCAGGCACAAAAATGGCCATATGTCTGGAGGTTGGTCCCACGCCCAAAGAGCCAGCAGGGAAAACTATGCCTTGTTCTAAAGCTCTTTGGGAACCGCTTGCGTAGCCCCACACACCTGGGGGCTGCAGGCTTTTCTCGCGCTTTCAGCCTCAAAACCACCCTTTTCCACATGGCGTCACGCCGGGCACAAAAATGGCCATATGTCTGGAGGTTGGTCCCACGCCCAAAGAGCCAGCAGGGAAAACTATGCCTTGTTCTAAAGCTCTTTGGGAACCGCTTGCGTAGCCCCACACACCTGGGGGCTGCAGGCTTTCCTGCTGCCTTCAGCCTCAAAACCACCCTTTCCCACATGGCGCCACAACAGGCACAAAAATGGCCATATGTCTGGAGACTGGTCCCACGCCCAAAGAGCCATCAGGGAAAACTATGCCTTGTTCTAAAGCTCTTTGGGAACCTCTTGCGTAGACCCACACACCGGTAGGCTGCAGGCTTTCCTGCTGCCTTCAGCCTCCAAACCACCTTTTCCCACTTGGCCCCACGCCAGGCACAAAAATGGCCATATCTCTGGAGACCGCTCCCACGCCCAAAGAGCAAGCAGGGAAAACTATGCCTTGTTCTAAAGCTCTTTGGGAACCGCTTGCGTAGCCCCACACAAACTGGGGGCTGCAGGCTTTTCTCGCGGTTTCAGCCTCAAAACCACCCTTTCCCACTTGGCGCTGCGCCAGGCCCAAAAATGGCCATATGTCTGGAGACTGGTCCCACGCCCAAAGAGCCAGCAGGGAAAACTATGCCTTGTTCTAAAGCTCTTTGGGAACCGCTTGCGTAGCCCCACAGACCTGGGGGCTGCAGGCTTTCCTGCTGCCGTCAGCCTCAAAAGCACCTTTCCCACATGGCGTCACGCCAGGCACAAAAATGGCCATATGTCTGGAGGTTGGTCCCACGCCCAAAGAGCCAGCAGGGAAAACTATGCCTTGTTCTAAAGCTCTTTGGGAAACGCTTGCGTAGCCCCACAGACCTGGGGGCTGCAGGCTTTCCTGCTCTCTTCAGCCTCAAAAGCACGCTTTCCCACTTGGCATCGCGCCAGGCCCAGAAATGGCCATATGTCTGGAGATTGGTCCCACGCCGAAAGAGCCAGCAGGGAAAACTATGCCTTGTTCTAAAGCTCTTTGGGAACCGCTTGCGTAGCCCCACACACCTGGGGGCTGCAGGCTTTCCTGCTGCCTTCAGCCTCAAAACAACCCTTTCCCACTTGGCGCTGCGCCAGGCCCAAAAATGGCCATATGTCTGGAGGTTGGTCCCACGCCCAAAGAGCCAGCAGGGAAAACTATGCCTTGTTCTAAAGCTCTTTGGGAACGGCTTGCGTAGCCCCACACACCTGGGGGCTGCAGGCTTTTCTCTCGCTTTCAGCCTCAAAACCACCCTTTTCAACATGGCGCCACGCCAGGTACAAAAATGGCCATATGTCTGGAGTTTGGTCCCACGCGCAAAGAGCCAGCAGGGAAAACTATGCCTTGTTGTAAAGCTCTTTGGGAACCGCTTGCGTAGCCACACAGCTGAGGGCTGCAGGCTTTCCTGCTGCCTTCAGCCTCAAAACCACCCTTTCCCACTTGGCGCCTCGCCAGGCCCAAAAATGGCCATATGTCTGAAGACTGGTCCCACGCCCAAAGAGCAAGCAGGGAAAACAATGCCTTGTTCTAAAGCTCTTTGGGAACCGCTTGCGTAACCCCACACACCTGGGGGCTGCAGGCTTTCCTGCTGCCTTCAGCCTCAAAACCACCCTTTCCCACTTGGCGTCACGCCAGGCACAAAAATGGCCATATGTCTGGAGACTGGTCCCACGCCCAAAGAGCCAGCAGGGAAAACTATGCCTTGTTCTAAAGCTCTTTGGGAACCGCTTGCGTAGCCCCACACACCTGGGGGCTGCAGGCTTTCCTGCTGCCTTCAGCCTCCAAACCACCTTTTCCCACTTGGCCCCGCGCCAGGCCCAAAAATGGCCATATCTCTGGAGACTGGTCCCACGCCCAAAGAGCCAGCAGGGAAAACTATGCCTTGTTCTAAAGCTCTTTGGGAACCGCTTGCGTAGCCCCACACAAACTGGGGGCTGCAGGCTTTTTTCGCGGTTTCAGCCTCAAAACCACCCTTTCCCACTTGGCGCTGCGCCAGGCCCAAAAATGGCCATATGTCTGGAGACTGGTCCCACGCCCAAAGAGCCAGCAGGGAAAACTATGCCTTGTTCTAAAGCTCTTTGGGAACCGCTTGCGTGGCCCCACAGACCTGCGGGCTGCAGGCTTTCCTGCTGCCTTCAGCCTCAAAACCACCCTTTTCCACATGGCGTCACGCCAGGCACAAAAATGGCCATATGTCTGGAGGTTGGTCCCACGCCCAAAGAGCCAGCAGGGAAAACTATGCCTTGTTCTAAAGCTCTTTGGGAACCGCTTGCGTGGCCCCACAGACCTGGGGGCTGCAGGCTTTCCTGCTGCCGTCAGCCTCAAAACCACCTTTCCCACATGGCGTCACGCCAGGCACAAAAATGGCCATATGTCTGGAGGTTGGTCCCACGCCCAAAGAGCCAGCAGGGAAAACTATGCCTTGTTCTAAAGCTCTTTGGGAAACGCTTGCGTAGCCCCACACACCTGGGGGCTGCAGGCTTTCCTGCTGCCTTCAGCCTCAAAACCACCCTTTCCCACTTGGCCCCGCGCCAGGCCCAAAAATGGCCATATGTCTGAAGATTGGTCCCACGCCCAAAGAGCCAGCAGGGAAAACTATGCCTTGTTCTAAAGGTCTTTGGGAACCACTTGCGTAGCCCCACACACCTGGGGGCTGCAGGCTTTCCTGCTCTCTTCAGCCTCAAAAGCACGCTTTCCCACTTGGCGCCGCGCCAGGCCCAAAAATGGCCATATGTCTGGAGACTGGTCCCACGCCCAAAGAGCCAGCAGGAAAAACTATGCCTTGTTCTAAAGCTCTTTGGGAATCGCTTGCGTAGCCCCACACACCTGGGGGCTGCAGGCTTTCCTGCTCTCTTCAGCCTCAAAAGAACCCTTTCCCACACTGCGTCACGCCAGGCACAAAAATGGCCATATGTCTGGAGGTTGGTCCCACGCCCAAAGAGCCAGCAGGGAAAACTATGCCTTGTTCTAAAGCTCTTTGGGAACCGCTTGCGTAGCCCCACAGAAACTGGGGGCTGCAGGCTTTTCTCGCGCTTTCACCCTCAAAACCACCCTTTCCCACTTGGCGCTGCGCCAGGCCCGAAAATCGCCATATGTCTGGAGGTTGGTCCCACGCCCAAAGAGCTAGCAGGGAAAACTATGCCTTGTTCTAAAGCTCTTTGGGAACTGCTTGCATAGCCCCACACACCTGGGGGCTGCAGGCTTTCCTGCTGCCTTCAGACTCAAAACCACCCTTTCCCACATGGCGTCACGCCAGGCCCAAAAATGGCCATATGTCTGGAGACTGGTCCCACGCCCAAAGAGCCAGCAGGGAAAACTATGCCTTGTTCTAAAGCTCTTTGGGAACCGCTTGCGTAACCCCAGAGACCTGGGGGCTGCAGGCTTTCCTGCTGCCTTCAGACTCAAAAGCACCCTTTTCCACATGGCGTCACGCCAGGCACAAAAATGGCCATATGTCTGGAGGTTGGTCCCACGCCCAAAGAGCCAGCAGGGAAAACTATGCCTTGTTCTAAAGCTCTTTGGGAACCGCTTGCGTAGCCCCACAGACCTGGGGGCTGCACGCTTTCCTGCTGCCTCCAACCTCAGAAGCACCCTTTTCCACATGGCGTCACGCCAGGCACAAAAATGGCCATATGTCTGGAGGTTGGTCCCACGCCCAAAGAGCCAGCAGGGAAAACTATGCCTTGTTCTAAAGCTCTTTGGGAACCGCTTGCGTAGCCCCACACACCTGGGGGCTGCAGGCTTTTCTCTCGCTTTCAGCCTCAAAACCACCCTTTTCAACATGGCGCCACGCCAGGTACAAAAATGGCCATATGTCTGGAGTTTGGTCCCACGCGCAAAGAGCCAGCAGGGAAAACTATGCCTTGTTCTAAAGCTCTTTGGGAACCGCTTGCGTAGCCACACAGCTGAGGGCTGCAGGCTTTCCTGCTGCCTTCAGCCTCAAAACCACCCTTTCCCACTTGGCGCCTCGCCAGGCCCAAAAATGGCCATATGTCTGGAGACTGGTCCCACGCCCAAAGAGCCAGCAGGGAAAACTATGCCTTGTTCTAAAGCTCTTTGGGAACCGCTTGCGTAGCCCCACAGAAACTGGGGGCTGCAGGCTTTTCTCGCGCTTTCAGCCTCAAAACCACCCTTTCCCACTTGGCGCTGCGCCAGGCCCGAAAATGGCCATATGTCTGGAGGTTGGTCCCACGCCCAAAGAGCTAGCAGGGAAAACTATGCCTTGTTCTAAAGCTCTTTGGGAACCTCTTGCATAGCCCCACACACCTGGGGGCTGCAGGCTTTCATGCTGCCTTCAGCCTCAAAACCACCCTTTCCCACATGGCCTCACGCTAGGCCCAAAAATGGCCATATGTCTGGAGACTGGTCCCACGCCCAAAGAGCCAGCAGGGAAAACTATGCCTTGTTCTAAAGCTCTTTGGAAACCGCTTGCGTAGCCCCACACACCTGGGGGCTGCAGGCTTTCCTGCTGCCTTCAGCCTCAAAAGCACCCTTTTCCACATGGCGTCACGCCAGGCACAAAAATGGCCATATGTCTGGAGACTGGTCCCACGCCCAAAGAGCCAGCAGGGAAAACTATGCCTTGTTCTAAAGCTCTTTGGGAACCGCTTGCGTAGCCCCACACACCTGGGGGCTGCACGCTTTCCTGCTGCCTTCAGCCTCAAAACAACCCTTTCCCACTTGGCGCTGCGCCAGGCCCAAAAATGGCCATATGTCTGGAGGTTGGTCCCACGCCCAAAGAGCCAGCAGGGAAAACTATGCCTTGTTCTAAAGCTCTTTGGGAACCGCTTGCGTAGCCCCACAGACCTGGGGGCTGCAGGCTTTCCTGCTCTCTTCAGCCTCAAAAGCACGCTTTCCCACTTGGCATCGCGCCAGGCCCAGAAATGGCCATATGTCTGGAGATTGGTCCCACGCCGAAAGAGCCAGCAGGGAAAACTATGCCTTGTTCTAAAGCTCTTTGGGAACCGCTTGCGTAGCCCCACACACCTGGGGGCTGCAGGCTTTCCTGCTGCCTTCAGCCTCAAAACAACCCTTTCCCACTTGGCGCTGCGCCAGGCCCAAAAATGGCCATATGTCTGGAGGTTGGTCCCACGCCCAAAGAGCCAGCAGGGAAAACTATGCCTTGTTCTAAAGCTCTTTGGGAACCGCTTGCGTAGCCCCACACACCTGGGGGCTGCAGGCTTTCCTGCTGCCTTCAGCCTCAAAGCCACCCTTTCCCACTTGGCGTCACGCCAGGCACAAAAATGGCCATATGTCTGGAGGTTGGTTCCACGCCCAAAGAGCCAGCAGGGAAAACTATGCCTTGTTCTAAAGTTCTTTGGGAACCGCTTGCGTAGCCCCACACACCTGGGGGCTGCAGGCTTTCCTGCTGCCTTCAACCTCAAAAGCACCCTTTCCCACTTGGCGCCACGCCAGACACAAAAATGGCCATATGTCTGGAGACTGGTCCCACGCCCAAAGAGCCAGCAGGGAAAACTATGCCTTGTTCTAAAGCTCTTTGGGAACCGCTTGCGTAGCCCCACAGAAACTGGGGGCTGCAGGCTTTTCTCGCGCTTTCAGCCTCAAAACCACCCTTTCCCACTTGGCGCTGCGCCAGGCCCGAAAATGGCCATATGTCTGGAGGTTGGTCCCACGCCCAAAGAGCTAGCAGGGAAAACTATGCCTTGTTCTAAAGCTCTTTGGGAACCTCTTGCATAGCCCCACACACCTGGGGGCTGCAGGCTTTCATGCTGCCTTCAGCCTCAAAACCACCCTTTCCCACATGGCGTCACGCCAGGCCCAAAAATGGCCATATGTCTGGAGACTGGTCCCACGCCCAAAGAGCCAGCAGGGAAAACTATGCCTTGTTCTAAAGCTCTTTGGGAACCGCTTGCGTAACCCCAGAGACCTGGGGGCTGCAGGCTTTCCTGCTGCCTTCAGCCTCAAAAGCACCCTTTTCCACATGGCGTCACGCCAGGCACAAAAATGGCCATATGTCTGGAGGTTGGTCCCACGCCCAAAGAGCCAGCAGGGAAAACTATGCCTTGTTCTAAAGCTCTTTGGGAACCGCTTGCGTAGCCCCACAGACCTGGGGGCTGCACGCTTTCCTGCTGCCTCCAACCTCAGAAGCACACTTTTCCACATGGCGTCACGCCAGGCCCAAAAATGGCCATATGTCTGGAGGTTGGTCCCACGCCCAAAGAGCCAGCAGGGAAAACTATGCCTTGTTCTAAAGCTCTTTGGGAACCGCTTGCGTAGCCCCACAGACCTGGGGGCTGCAGGCTTTCCTGCTCTCTTCAGCCTCAAAAGCACGCTTTCCCACTTGGCATCGCGCCAGGCACAAAAATGGCCATATGTCTGGAGATTGGTCCCACGCCGAAAGAGCCAGCAGGGAAAACTATGCCTTGTTCTAAAGCTCTTTGGGAACCGCTTGCGTAGCCCCACACACCTGGGGGCTGCAGGCTTTCCTGCTGCCTTCAGCCTCAAAACCACCCTTTCCCACTTGGCGCTGCGCCAGGCCCAAAAATGGCCATATGTCTGGAGGTTGGTCCCACGCCCAAAGAGCCAGCAGGGAAAACTATGCCTTGTTCTAAAGCTCTTTGGGAACCGCTTGCGTAGCCCCACACACCTGGGGGCTGCAGGCTTTTCTCTCGCTTTCAGCCTCAAAACCACCCTTTTCAACATGGCGCCACGCCAGGTACAAAAATGGCCATATGTCTGGAGTTTGGTCCCACGCGCAAAGAGCCAGCAGGGAAAACTATGCCTTGTTGTAAAGCTCTTTGGGAACCGCTTGCGTAGCCACACAGCTGAGGGCTGCAGGCTTTCCTGCTGCCTTCAGCCTCAAAACCACCCTTTTCCACATGGCGTCTCGCCAGGCCCAAAAATGGCCATATGTCTGGAGATTGGTCCCACGCCCAAAGAGCCAGCAGGGAAAACTATGCCTTGTTCTAAAGCTATTTGGGAACCGCTTGCGTAGCCCCACAGAAACTGGGGGCTGCAGGCTTTTCTCGCGCTTTCAGCCTCAAAACCACCCTTTCCCACTTGGCGCTGCGCCAGGCCCAAAAATGGCCATATGTCTGGAGTTTGGTCCCACGCGCAAAGAGCCATCAGGGAAAACTATGCCTTGTTCTAAAACTCTTTGGGAACCTCTTGCATAGCCCCACACACCTGTAGGCTGCAGGCTTTCCTGCTGCCTTCAGCCTCCAAACCACCTTTTCCCACTTGGCCCCGCGCCAGGCCCAATAATGGCCATATGTCTGGAGACTGGTCCCACGCCCAAAGAGCCAGCACGGAAAACTATGCCTTGTTCTAAAGCTCTTTGGGAACCGCTTGCGTAGGCCCACAGACCTGGGGGCTGCAGGCTTTCCTGCTCTCTTCAGCGTCAAAAGCACCCTTTCCCACTTGGCGCCGCGCCAGGCCCAAAAATGGCCATATGTCTGGAGACTGGTCCCACGCCCAAAGAGCCAGCAGGGAAAACTATGCCTTGTTCTAAAGCTCTTTGGGAACCGCTTGCGTAGCCCCACAGACCTGGTGGCTGCAGGCTTTTCTTGCGCTTTCATCCTCAAAACCACCCTTTTCCACATGGCGTCACGCCAGGCACAAAAATGGCCATATGTCTGGAGGTTGGTCCCACGCCCAAAGAGCCAGCAGGGAAAACTATGCCTTGTTCTAAAGCTCTTTGGGAACCGCTTGCGTAGCCCCACACACCTGGGGGCTGCAGGCTTTCCTGCTGCCTTCAGCCTCAAAACCACCCTTTCCCACATGGCGCCACGACAGGCACAAAAATGGCCATATGTCTGGAGGTTGGTCCCACGCCCAAAGAGCCAGCAGGGAAAACTATGCCTTGTTCTAAAGCTCTTTGGGAACCGCTTGCGTAGCCCCACACACCTGGGGGCTGCAGGCTTTCCTGCTCTCTTCAGCCTCAAAAGCACGCTTTCCCACTTGGCATCGCGCCAGGCCCAGAAATGGCCATATGTCTGGAGACTGGTCCCACGCCGAAAGAGCCAGCAGAGAAAACTATGCCTTGTTCTAAAGCTCTTTGGGAACCGCTTGCGTAGCCCCACACACCTGGGGGCTGCAGGCTTTCCTGCTGCCTTCAGCCTCAAAACAACCCTTTCCCACTTGGCGCTGCGCCAGGCCCAAAAATGGCCATATGTCTGGAGGTTGGTCCCACGCCCAAAGAGCCAGCAGGGAAAACTATGCCTTGTTCTAAAGCTCTTTGGGAACCGCTTGCGTAGCCCCACACACCTGGGGGCTGCAGGCTTTTCTCTCGCTTTCAGCCTCAAAACCACCCTTTTCAACATGGCGCCACGCCAGGTACAAAAATGGCCATATGTCTGGAGTTTGGTCCCACGCGCAAGGAGCCAGCAGGGAAAACTATGCCTTGTTGTAAAGCTCTTTGGGAACCGCTTGCGTAGCCACACAGCTGAGGGCTGCAGGCTTTCCTGCTGCCTTCAGCCTCAAAACCACCCTTTCCCACTTGGCGCCAAACCAGGCACAAAAATGGCCATATATCTGGAGACTGGTCCCACGCCCAAAGAGCCAGCAGGGAAAACTATGCCTTGTTCTAAAGCTCTTTGGGAACCGCTTGCGTAGCCCCACAGACCTGGGGGCTGCAGGCTTTTCTCGCGCTTTCAGCCTCAAAACCACCCTTTTCCACATGGCGTCACGCCGGGCACAAAAATGGCCATATGTCTGGAGGTTGGTCCCACGCCCAAAGAGCCAGCAGGGAAAACTATGCCTTGTTCTAAAGCTCTTTGGGAACCGCTTGCGTAGCCCCACACACCTGGGGGCTGCAGGCTTTCCTGCTGCCTTCAGCCTCAAAACCACCCTTTCCCACATGGCGCCACGACAGGCACAAAAATGGCCATATGTCTGGAGGTTGGTCCCACGCCCAAAGAGCCAGCAGGGAAAACTATGCCTTGTTCTAAAGCTCTTTGGGAACGGCTTGCGTAGCCCCACACACCTGGGGGCTGCAAGCTTTCCTGCAGCCTTCAGCCTCAAAACAACCCTTTCCCACTTGGCATCGCGCCAGGCCCAAAAATGGCCATATTTCTGGAGACTGGTCCCACGCCCAAAGAGCCAGCAGGGAAAACTATGCCTTGTTCTAAAGCTCTTTGGGAACCGCTTGCGTAGCCCCACACACCTGGGGGCTGCAGGCTTTCCTGCTCTCTTCAGCGTCAAAAGCACCCTTTCCCACTTGGCGCCGCGCCAGGCACAAAAATGGGCATATGTCTGGAGACTGGTCCCACGCCCAAAGAGCCAGCAGGGAAAACTATGCCTTGTTCTAAAGCTCTTTGGGAACCGCTTGCGTAGCCCCACAGAAACTGGGGGCTGCAGGCTTTTCTCGCGCTTTCAGCCTCAAAATGACCCTTTCCCACTTGGCGCTGCGCCAGGCCCGAAAATGGCCATATGTCTGGAGGTTGGTCCCACGCCCAAAGAGCTAGCAGGGAAAACTATGCCTTGTTCTAAAGCTCTTTGGGAACCTCTTGCATAGCCCCACACACCTGGGGGCTGCAGGCTTTCATGCTGCCTTCAGCCTCAAAACCACCCTTTCCCACATGGCGTCACGCCAGGCCCAAAAATGGCCATATGTCTGGAGACTGGTCCCACGCCCAAAGAGCCAGCAGGGAAAACTATGCCTTGTTCTAAAGCTCTTTGGGAACCGCTTGCGTAACCCCAGAGACCTGGGGGCTGCAGGCTTTCCTGCTGCCTTCAGCCTCAAAAGCACCCTTTTCCACATGGCGTCACGCCAGGCACAAAAATGGCCATATGTCTGGAGGTTGGTCCCACGCCCAAAGAGCCAGCAGGGAAAACTATGCCTTGTTCTAAAGCTCTTTGGGAACCGCTTGCGTAGCCCCACAGACCTGGGGGCTGCACGCTTTCCTGCTGCCTCCAACCTCAGAAGCACACTTTTCCACATGGCGTCACGCCAGGCCCAAAAATGGCCATATGTCTGGAGGTTGGTCCCACGCCCAAAGAGCCAGCAGGGAAAACTATGCCTTGTTCTAAAGCTCTTTGGGAACCGCTTGCGTAGCCCCACAGACCTGGGGGCTGCAGGCTTTCCTGCTCTCTTCAGCCTCAAAAGCACGCTTTCCCACTTGGCATCGCGCCAGGCACAAAAATGGCCATATGTCTGGAGATTGGTCCCACGCCGAAAGAGCCAGCAGGGAAAACTATGCCTTGTTCTAAAGCTCTTTGGGAACCGCTTGCGTAGCCCCACACACCTGGGGGCTGCAGGCTTTCCTGCTGCCTTCAGCCTCAAAACCACCCTTTCCCACTTGGCGCTGCGCCAGGCCCAAAAATGGCCATATGTCTGGAGGTTGGTCCCACGCCCAAAGAGCCAGCAGGGAAAACTATGCCTTGTTCTAAAGCTCTTTGGGAACCGCTTGCGTAGCCCCACACACCTGGGGGCTGCAGGCTTTTCTCTCGCTTTCAGCCTCAAAACCACCCTTTTCAACATGGCGCCACGCCAGGTACAAAAATGGCCATATGTCTGGAGTTTGGTCCCACGCGCAAAGAGCCAGCAGGGAAAACTATGCCTTGTTGTAAAGCTCTTTGGGAACCGCTTGCGTAGCCACACAGCTGAGGGCTGCAGGCTTTCCTGCTGCCTTCAGCCTCAAAACCACCCTTTTCCACATGGCGTCTCGCCAGGCCCAAAAATGGCCATATGTCTGGAGACTGGTCCCACGCCCAAAGAGCCAGCAGGGAAAACTATGCCTTGTTCTAAAGCTATTTGGGAACCGCTTGCGTAGCCCCACAGAAACTGGGGGCTGCAGGCTTTTCTCGCGCTTTCAGCCTCAAAACCACCCTTTCCCACTTGGCGCTGCGCCAGGCCCAAAAATGGCCATATGTCTGGAGGTTGGTCCCACGCCCAAAGAGCTAGCAGGGAAAACTATGCCTTGTTCTAAAGCTCTTTGGGAACCTCTTGCATAGCCCCACACACCTGGGGGCTGCAGGCTTTCATGCTGCCTTCAGCCTCAAAACCACCCTTTCCCACATGGCGTCACGCTAGGCCCAAAAATGGCCATATGTCTGGAGACTGGTCCCACGCCCAAAGAGCCAGCAGGGAAAACTATGCCTTGTTCTAAAGCTCTTTGGGAACCGCTTGCGTAGCCCCACACACCTGGGGGCTGCAGGCTTTCCTGCTGCCTTCAGCCTCAAAAGCACCCTTTTCCACATGGCGTCACGCCAGGCACAAAAATGGCCATATGTCTGGAGGTTGGTCCCACGCCCAAAGAGCCAGCAGGGAAAACTATGCCTTGTTCTAAAGCTCTTTGGGAACCGCTTGCGTAGCCCCACACACCTGGGGGCTGCACGCTTTCCTGCTGCCTCCAACCTCAGAAGCACCCTTTTCCACATGGCGTCATGCCAGGCACAAAAATGGCCATATGTCTGGAGGTTGGTCCCACGCCCAAAGAGCCAGCAGGGAAAACTATGCCTTGTTCTAAAGCTCTTTGGGAACCGCTTGCGTAGCCCCACAGACCTGGGGGCTGCAGGCTTTCCTGCTCTCTTCATCCTCAAAAGCACGCTTTCCCACTTGGCATCGCGCCAGGCCCAGAAATGGCCATATGTCTGGAGATTGGTCCCACGCCGAAAGAGCCAGCAGGGAAAACTATGCCTTGTTCTAAAACTCTTTGGGAACCTCTTGCATAGCCCCACACACCTGTAGGCTGCAGGCTTTCCTGCTGCCTTCAGCCTCCAAACCACCTTTTCCCACTTGGCCCCGCGCCAGGCCCAATAATGGCCATATGTCTGGAGACTGGTCCCACGCCCAAAGAGCCAGCACGGAAAACTATGCCTTGTTCTAAAGCTCTTTGGGAACCGCTTGCGTAGGCCCACAGACCTGGGGGCTGCAGGCTTTCCTGCTCTCTTCAGCGTCAAAAGCACCCTTTCCCACTTGGCGCCGCGCCAGGCCCAAAAATGGCCATATGTCTGGAGACTGGTCCCACGCCCAAAGAGCCAGCAGGGAAAACTATGCCTTGTTCTAAAGCTCTTTGGGAACCGCTTGCGTAGCCCCACAGACCTGGTGGCTGCAGGCTTTTCTTGCGCTTTCATCCTCAAAACCACCCTTTTCCACATGGCGTCACGCCAGGCACAAAAATGGCCATATGTCTGGAGGTTGGTCCCACGCCCAAAGAGCCAGCAGGGAAAACTATGCCTTGTTCTAAAGCTCTTTGGGAACCGCTTGCGTAGCCCCACACACCTGGGGGCTGCAGGCTTTCCTGCTGCCTTCAGCCTCAAAACCACCCTTTCCCACATGGCGCCACGACAGGCACAAAAATGGCCATATGTCTGGAGGTTGGTCCCACGCCCAAAGAGCCAGCAGGGAAAACTATGCCTTGTTCTAAAGCTCTTTGGGAACCGCTTGCGTAGCCCCACACACCTGGGGGCTGCAGGCTTTCCTGCTCTCTTCAGCCTCAAAAGCACGCTTTCCCACTTGGCATCGCGCCAGGCCCAGAAATGGCCATATGTCTGGAGATTGGTCCCACGCCGAAAGAGCCAGCAGGGAAAACTATGCCTTGTTCTAAAGCTCTTTGGGAACCGCTTGCGTAGCCCCACACACCTGGGGGCTGCAGGCTTTCCTGCTGCCTTCAGCCTCAAAACAACCCTTTCCCACTTGGCGCTGCGCCAGGCCCAAAAATGGCCATATGTCTGGAGGTTGGTCCCACGCCCAAAGAGCCAGCAGGGAAAACTATGCCTTGTTCTAAAGCTCTTTGGGAACCGCTTGCGTAGCCCCACACACCTGGGGGCTGCAGGCTTTTCTCTCGCTTTCAGCCTCAAAACCACCCTTTCCAACATGGCGCCACGCCAGGTACAAAAATGGCCATATGTCTGGAGTTTGGTCCCACGCGCAAAGAGCCAGCAGGGAAAACTATGCCTTGTTGTAAAGCTCTTTGGGAACCGCTTGCGTAGCCACACAGCTGAGGGCTGCAGGCTTTCCTGCTGCCTTCAGCCTCAAAACCACCCTTTCCCACTTGGCGCCAAACCAGGCACAAAAATGGCCATATATCTGGAGACTGGTCCCACGCCCAAAGAGCCAGCAGGGAAAACTATGCCTTGTTCTAAAGCTCTTTGGGAACCGCTTGCGTAGCCCCACACACCTGGGGGCTGCAAGCTTTCCTGCAGCCTTCAGCCTCAAAACAACCCTTTCCCACTTGGCATCGCGCGAGGCCCAAAAATGGCCATATTTCTGGAGACTGGTCCCACGCCCAAAGAGCCAGCAGGGAAAACTATGCCTTGTTCTAAAGCTCTTTGGGAACCGCTTGCGTAGCCCCACACACCTGGGGGCTGCAGGCTTTCCTGCTCTCTTCAGCGTCAAAAGCACCCTTTCCCACTTGGCGCCGCACCAGGCACAAAAATGGGCATATGTCTGGAGACTGGTCCCACGCCCAAAGAGCCAGCAGGGAAAACTATGCCTTGTTCTAAAGCTCTTTGGCAACCGCTTGCGTAGCCCCACACACCTGGGGGCTGCAGGCTTTCCTGCTGCCTTCAGCCTCAAAACCACCCTTTCCCACTTGGCGCCGCGCCAGGCCCAAAAATGGCCATATGTCTGGAAACTGGTCCCACGCCCCAAGAGCCAGCAGGGAAAACTATGCCTTGTTCTAAAGCTCTTTGGGAACCGCTTGCGTAGCCCCACACACCTGGGGGCTGCAGGCTTTCCTGCTGCCTTCAGCCTCAAAACCACCCTTTCCCACTTGGCGCTGCGCCAGGCCCAAAAATGGCCATATGTCTGGAGACTGGTCCCACGCCCAAAGAGCCAGCAGGGAAAACTATGCCTTGTTCTAAAGCTCTTTGGGAACCGCTTGCGTAGCCCCATAGACCTGGTGGCTGCAGGCTTTTCTTGCGCTTTCATCCTCAAAACCACCCTTTTCCACATGGCGTCACGCCAGGCACAAAAATGGCCATATGTCTGGAGGTTGGTCCCACGCCCAAAGAGCCAGCAGGGAAAATTATGCCTTGTTCTAAAGCTCTTTGGGAACCGCTTGCGTAGCCCCACACACCTGGGGGCTGCAGGCTTTCCTGCTGCCTTCAGCCTCAAAACCACCCTTTCCCACATGGCGCCACGACAGGCCCAAAAATGGCCATATGTCTGGAGACTGGTCCCATGCCCAAAGAGCCAGCAGGGAAAACTATGCCTTGTTCTAAAACTCTTTGGGAACCTCTTGCATAGCCCCACACACCTGTAGGCTGCAGGCTTTCCTGCTGCCTTCAGCCTCCAAACCACCTTTTCCCACTTGGCCCCGCGCCAGGCCCAATAATGGCCATATGTCTGGAGACTGGTCCCACGCCCAAAGAGCCAGCAGGGAAAACTATGCCTTGTTCTAAAGCTCTTTGGGAAACACTTGCGTAGCCCCACACACCTGGGGGCTGCAGGCTTTCCTGCTGCCTTCAGCCTCAAAACCACCCTTTCCCACTTGGCGCTGCGCCAGGCCCAAAAATGGCCATATATCTGGAGACTGGTCCCACGCCCACAGAGCCAGCAGGGAAAACTATGCCTTGTTCTAAAGCTCTTTGGGAACCGCTTGCGTAGCCCCACAGACCTGGTGGCTGCAGGCTTTTCTTGCGCTTTCATCCTCAAAACCACCCTTTTCCACATGGCGTCACGCCAGGCACAAAAATGGCCATATGTCTGGAGGTTGGTCCCACGCCCAAAGAGCCAGCAGGGAAAACTATGCCTTGTTCTAAAGCTCTTTGGGAACCGCTTGCGTAGCCCCACACACCTGGGGGCTGCAGGCTTTCCTGCTGCCTTCAGCCTCAAAACCACCCTTTCCCACATGGCGCCACGACAGGCACAAAAATGGCCATATGTCTGGAGACTGGTCCCACGCCCAAAGAGCCATCAGGGAAAACTATGCCTTGTTCTAAAACTCTTTGGGAACCTCTTGCATAGCCCCACACACCTGTAGGCTGCAGGCTTTCCTGCTGCCTTCAGCCTCCAAACCACCTTTTCCCACTTGGCCCCGCGCCAGGCCCAAAAATGGCCATATGTCTGGAGACTGGTCCCACGCCCAAAGAGCCAGCAGGGAAAACTATGCCTTGTTCTAAAGCTCTTTGGGAACCGCTTGCGTAGCCCCACAGACCTGGGGGCTGCAGGCTTTCCTGCTCTCTTCAGCGTCAAAAGCACCCTTTCCCACTTGGCGCCACGCCAGGCACAAAAATGGGCATATGTCTGGAGACTGGTCCCACGCCCAAAGAGCCAGCAGGGAAAACTATGCCTTGTTCTAAAGCTCTTTGGCAACCGCTTGCGTAGCCCCACACACCTGGGGGCTGCAGGCTTTCCTGCTCTCTTCAGCGTCAAAAGCACCCTTTCCCACTTGGCGCCGCGCCAGGCACAAAAATGGGCATATGTCTGGAGACTGGTCCCACGCCCAAAGAGCCAGCAGGGAAAACTATGCCTTGTTCTAAAGCTCTTTGGCAACCGCTTGCGTAGCCCCACACACCTGGGGGCTGCAGGCTTTCCTGCTGCCTTCAGCCTCAAAACCACCCTTTCCCACTTGGCGCCGCGCCAGGCCCAAAAATGGCCATATGTCTGGAAACTGGTCCCACCCCCCAAGAGCCAGCAGGGAAAACTATGCCTTGTTCTAAAGCTCTTTGGGAACCGCTTGCGTAGCCCCACACACCTGGGGGCTGCAGGCTTTCCTGCTGCCTTCAGCCTCAAAACCACCCTTTCCCACTTGGCGCTGCGCCAGGCCCAAAAATGGCCATATGTCTGGAGACTGGTCCCACGCCCAAAGAGCCAGCAGGGAAAACTATGCCTTGTTCTAAAGCTCTTTGGGAACCGCTTGCGTAGCCCCATAGACCTGGTGGCTGCAGGCTTTTCTTGCGCTTTCATCCTCAAAACCACCCTTTTCCACATGGCGTCACGCCAGGCACAAAAATGGCCATATGTCTGGAGGTTGGTCCCACGCCCAAAGAGCCAGCAGGGAAAATTATGCCTTGTTCTAAAGCTCTTTGGGAACCGCTTGCGTAGCCCCACACACCTGGGGGCTGCAGGCTTTCCTGCTGCCTTCAGCCTCAAAACCACCCTTTCCCACATGGCGCCACGACAGGCACAAAAATGGCCATATGTCTGGAGACTGGTCCCATGCCCAAAGAGCCAGCAGGGAAAACTATGCCTTGTTCTAAAACTCTTTGGGAACCTCTTGCATAGCCCCACACACCTGTAGGCTGCAGGCTTTCCTGCTGCCTTCAGCCTCCAAACCACCTTTTCCCACTTGGCCCCGCGCCAGGCCCAATAATGGCCATATGTCTGGAGACTGGTCCCACGCCCAAAGAGCCAGCAGGGAAAACTATGCCTTGTTCTAAAGCTCTTTGGGAAACACTTGCGTAGCCCCACACACCTGGGGGCTGCAGGCTTTCCAGCTGCCTTCAGCCTCAAAACCACCCTTTCCCACTTGGCGCTGCGCCAGGCCCAAAAATGGCCATATATCTGGAGACTGGTCCCACGCCCACAGAGCCAGCAGGGAAAACTATGCCTTGTTCTAAAGCTCTTTGGGAACCGCTTGCGTAGCCCCACAGACCTGGTGGCTGCAGGCTTTTCTTGCGCTTTCATCCTCAAAACCACCCTTTTCCACATGGCGTCACGCCAGGCACAAAAATGGCCATATGTCTGGAGGTTGGTCCCACGCCCAAAGAGCCAGCAGGGAAAACTATGCCTTGTTCTAAAGCTCTTTGGGAACCGCTTGCGTAGCCCCACACACCTGGGGGCTGCAGGCTTTCCTGCTGCCTTCAGCCTCAAAACCACCCTTTCCCACATGGCGCCACGACAGGCACAAAAATGGCCATATGTCTGGAGACTGGTCCCACGCCCAAAGAGCCATCAGGGAAAACTATGCCTTGTTCTAAAACTCTTTGGGAACCTCTTGCATAGCCCCACACACCTGTAGGCTGCAGGCTTTCCTGCTGCCTTCAGCCTCCAAACCACCTTTTCCCACTTGGCCCCGCGCCAGGCCCAAAAATGGCCATATGTCTGGAGACTGGTCACTTTCCCAAAGAGCCAGCAGGGAAAACTATGCCTTGTTCTAAAGCTCTTTGGGAACCGCTTGCGTAGCCCCACAGACCTGGGGGCTGCAGGCTTTCCTGCTCTCTTCAGCGTCAAAAGCACCCTTTCCCACTTGGCGCCACGCCAGGCCCAAAAATGGCCATATGTCTGGAGGTTGGTCCCACGCCCAAAGAGCCAGCAGGGAAAACTATGCCTTGTTCTAAAGCTCTTTGGCAACCGCTTGCGTAGCCCCACACACCTGGGGGCTGCAGGCTTTCCTGCTGCCTTCAGCCTCAAAACCACCCTTTCCCACTTGGCGCCGCGCCAGGCCCAAAAATGGCCATATGTCTGGAATCTGGTCCCACGCCCCAAGAGCCAGCAGGGAAAACTATGCCTTGTTCTAAAGCTCTTTGGGAACCGCTTGCGTAGCCCCACACACCTGGGGGCTGCAGGCTTTCCTGCTGCCTTCAGACTCAAAACCACCCTTTCCCACTTGGCGCTGCGCCAGGCCCAAAAATGGCCATATATCTGGAGACTGGTCCCACGTAAAGAGCCAGCAGGGAAAACTATGCCTTGTTCTAAAGCTCTTTGGGAACCGCTTGCGTAGCCCCACAGACCTGCGGGCTGCAGGCTTTCCTGCTGCCTTCAGCCTCAAAACCACCCTTTCCCACTTGGCGCCACGCCAGGCCCAAAAATGGCCATATCTCTGGAGACCGCTCCCACGCCTAAAGAGCCAGCAGGGAAAACTATGCCTTGTTCTAAAGCTCTTTGGGAACCACTTGCGTAGCCCCACACACCTGGGGGCTGCAGGCTTTTCTCGCGGTTTCAGCCTCAAAACCACCCTTTCCCACTTGGCGCTGCGCCAGGCCCAAAAATGGCCATATGTCTGGAGGTTGGTCCCACGCCCAAAGAGCCAGCAGGGAAAACTATGCCTTGTTCTAAAGCTCTTTGGGAACCGCTTGCGTAGCCCCACAGACCTGGGGGCTGCAGGCTTTCCTGCTGCCTTCAGCCTCAAAACAACCCTTTCCCACTTGGCGCCACGCCAGGCCCAAAAATGGCCATATCTCTGGAGACCGCTCCCACGCCCAAAGAGCCAGCAGGGAAAACTATGCCCTGTTCTAAAGCTCTTTGGGAACCGCTTCCGTAGCCCCACAGACCTGGGGGCTGCAGTCTTTTCTCGCGCTTTCAGCCTCAAAACCACCCTTTTCCACATGGCGTCACGCCAGGCACAAAAATGGCCATATGTCTGGAGACTGGTCCCACGCCCAAAGAGCCAGCAGGGAAAACTATGCCTTGTTCTAAAGCTCTTTGGGAACCGCTTGCGTAGCCCCACACACCTGGGGGCTGCAGGCTTTCCTGCTGCCTTCAGCCTCAAAACCACCCTTTCCCACATGGCGCCACGACAGGCACAAAAATGGCCATATGTCTGGAGACTGGTCCCACGCCCAAAGAGCCATCAGGGAAAACTATGCCTTGTTCTAAAGCTCTTTGGGAACCTCTTGCGTAGCCCCACACACCTGTAGGCTGCAGGCTTTCCTGCTGCCTTCAGCCTCCAAACCACCTTTTCCCACTTGGCCCCGCACCAGGCCCAAAAATGGCCATATGTCTGGAGACTGGTCCCACGCCCAAAGAGCCAGCAGGGAAAACTATGCCTTGTTCTAAAGCTCTTTGGGAACCGCTTGCGTAGCCCCACACACTTGGGGGCTGCAGGCTTTCCTGCTGCCTTCAGCCTCAAAACCACCCTTTCCCACTTGGCGCTCCGCCAGGCACAAAAATGGCCATATCTCTGGAGACCGCTCCCACGCCCAAAGAGGCAGCAGGGAAAACTATGCCTTGTTCTAAAGCTCTTTGGGAACCGCTTGCGTAGCCCCACAGACCTGGGGGCTGCAGGCTTTTCTCGCGGTTTCAGCCTCAAAACCACCCTTTCCCACTTGGCGCTGCGCCAGGCCCAAAAATGGCCATATGTCTGAAGGTTGGTCCCACGCCCAAAGAGCCAGCAGGGAAAACTATGCCTTGTTCTAAAGCTCTTTGGGAACCGCTTGCGTAGCCCCACACACCTGGGGGCTGCAGGCTTTCCTGCTCTCTTCAGCCTCCAAACCACCTTTTCCCACTTGGCCCCGCGCCAGGCCCAAAAATGGCCATATGTCTGGAGACTGGTCCCACGCCCAAAGAGCCATCAGGGAAAACTATGCCTTGTTCTAAAGCTCTTTGGGAACCGCTTGCGTAGCCCCACACACCTGGGGGCTGCAGGCTTTCCTGCTGCCTTCAGCCTCCAAACCACCCTTTCCCACTTGGCCCCGCGCCAGGCCAAAAAACGGCCATATGTCTGGAGATTGGTCCCACGCCCAAAGAGCCAGCAGGGAAAACTATGCCTTGTTCTAAAGCTCTTTGGGAACGGCTTGCGTAGCCCTACACACCTGGGGGCTGCAAGCTTTCCTGCAGCCTTCAGACTCAAAACCACCCTTTCCCACTTGGCATCGCGCCAGGCCCAAAAATGGCCATATATCTGGAGACTGGTCCCACGCCCAAAGAGCCAGCAGGGAAAGCTATGCCTTGTTCTAAAGCTCTTTGGGAACCGCTTGCGTAGCCCCACACACCTGGGGGCTGCAGGCTTTCCTGCTGCCTTCAGCCTCAAAACCACCCTTTCCCACTTGGCGTCACGCCAGGCAGAAAAATGGCCATATGTCTGGAGAATGGTCCCACGCCGAAAGAGCCAGCAGGGAAAACTATGCCTTGTTCTAAAGCTCTTTGGGAACCGCTTGCGTAGCCCCACACACCTGGGGGCTGCAGGCATTCCTGCTCTCTGCAGCCTCAAAAGAAACCTTTTGCAATTGGCGCCGCGCCAGGCCCAAAAATGGCCATATGTCTGGAGACTGGTCCCACGCCCAAAGAGCCAGCAGGGAAAACTATGCCTTGTTCTAAAGCTCTTTGGGAACCGCTTGCGTAGCCCCACACACCTGGGGGCTGCAGGCTTTCCTGCTGCCTTCAGCCTCAAAACAACCCTTTCCCACTTGGCGCTGCGCCAGGCCCAAAAAAGGCCATATGTCTGGAGAATGGTCCCACGCCCAAAGAGCCAGCAGGGAAAACTATGCCTTGTTCTAAAGCTCTTTGGGAACCGCTTGCGTAGCCCCACAGAAACTGGGGACTGCAGGCTTTTCTCGCGCTTTCAGCCTCAAAACCACCCTTTCCAACTTGGCCCCGCGCCAGGCCCAAAAATGGCCATATGTCTGGAGACTGGTCCCACGCCCAAAGAGCCAGCAGGGAAAACTATGCCTTGTTCTAAAGCTCTTTGGGAACCGCTTGCGTAGCCCCACACACCTGGGGGCTGCAGGCTTTCCTGCTGCCTTCAGCCTCAAAACCACCCTTTTTCCCTGCTGGCTCTCTGGGCGAGGGACCAATCTCCAGACATATGGCCATTTTTGTGCCTGGCGTGACGCCATGTGGGAAAGGGTGGTTTTGAGGCTGAAGGCAGCAGGAAAGCCTGCAGCCCGCAGGTCTGTGGGGCTACGCAAGCGGTTCCCAAAGAGCTTTAGAACAAGGCATAGTTTTCCCTGCTAGCTCTTTGGGCGTGGGACCAACCTCCAGACGTATGGCCATTTTTGTGCCAGGCACAGCGCCAAGTGGGAAAGGGTGGTTTTGAGGCTCAAAGCGCGAGAAAAGCCTGCAGCCCCCAGTTTCTGTGGGGCTACGCAAGCGGTTCCCAAAGAGCTTTAGAACAAGGCATAGTTTTCCCTGCTGGCTCTTTAGGCGTGGGACCAGTCTCCAGACATATGGCCATTTTTGGGCCTGGCGCGTCGCCAAGTGGGAAAGGGTTGTTTTGAGGCTGAAGAGAGCAGGAAAGCCTGCAGCCCCCAGGTGTGTGGGGCTACGCAAGCGGTTCCCAAAGAGCTTTAGAACAAGGCATAGTTTTCCCTGCTGGCTCTTTGGGCGTGGGACCAGTCTCCAGACATATGGCCATTTTTGGGCCTGGCGCGGCGCCAATTGCAAAAGGTTTCTTTTGAGGCTGCAGAGAGCAGGAATGCCTGCAGCCCCCAGGTCTGTGGGGCTACGCAAGCGGTTCCCAAAGAGCTTTAGAACAAGGCATAGTTTTCCCTGCTGGCTCTTTCGGCGTGGGACCAACCTCCAGACATATGGCCATTTTTCTGCCTGGCGTGACGCCAAGTGGGAAAGGCTGGTTTTGAGGCTGAAGGCAGCAGGAAAGCCTGCAGCCCCCAGGTGTGTGGGGCTACGCAAGCGGTTCCCAAAGAGCTTTAGAACAAGGCATAGTTTTCCCTGCTGGCTCTTTGGGCGTGGGACCAACCTCCAGACATATGGCCATTTTTGGGCCTGGCGCGGCGCCAAGTGGGAAAGGGTGCTTTTGACGCTGAAGAGAGCAGGAAAGCCTGCAGCCCCCAGGTGTGTGGGGCTACGCAAGCGGTTCCCAAAGAGCTTTAGAACAAGGCATAGTTTTCCCTGCTGGCTCTTTGGGCGTGGGAGCGGTCTCCAGAGATATGGCCATTTTTGGGCCTGGCGTGGCGCCAAGTGGGAAAGGGTGGTTTTGAGGCTGAAGGCAGCAGGAAAGCCTGCAGCCCCCAGGTGTGTGGGGCTACGCAAGCGGTTCCCAAAGAGCTTTAGAACAAGGCATAGTTTTCCCTGCTGGCTCTTTGGGCGTGGGACCAGTCTCCAGATATATGGCCATTTTTGGGCCTGGCGCAGCGTCAAGTGGGAAAGGGTGGTTTTGAGGCTGAAGGCAGCAGGAAAGCCTGCAGCCCCCAGGTGTGTGGGGCTATGCAAGTAGTTCCCAAAGAGCTTTAGAAGAAGGCATAGTTTTCCCTGCTGGCTCTTGGGGCGTGGGACCAGTTTCCAGACATATGGCCATTTTTGGGCCTGGCGCGGCGCCAAGTGGGAAAGGGTGGCTTTTGAGGTTGAAGGCAGCAGGAAAGCCTGCAGCCCCCAGGTGTGTGGGGCTACGCAAGCGGTTCTCAAAGAGCTTTAGAACAAGGCATAATTTTCCCTGCTGGCTCTTTGGGCGTGGGACCAGTCTCCAGACATATGGCCATTTTTGGGCCTGGCGCAGTGCCAAGTGGGAAAGGGTGCTTTTGACGCTGAAGAGAGCAGGAAAGCCTGCAGCCTACAGGTGTGTGGGGCTACGCAAGAGGTTCCCAAAGAGCTTTAGAACAAGGCATAGTTTTCCCTGCTGGCTCTTTGGGCGTGGGACCAGTCTCCAGACATATGGCCATTTTTGTGCCTGTCGTGGCGCCATGTGGGAAAGGGTGGTTTTGAGGCTGAAGGCAGCAGGAAAGCCTGCAGCCCCCAGGTGTGTGGGGCTACGCAAGCGGTTCCCAAAGAGCTTTAGAACAAGGCATAGTTTTCCCTGCTGGCTCTTTGGGCGTGGGACCAACCTCCAGACATATGGCCATTTTTGTGCCTGGCGTGACGCCATGTGGAAAAGGGTGGTTTTGAGGCTGAAAGCGCGAGAAAAGCCTGCAGTCCCCAGTTTCTGTGGGGCTACGCAAGCGGTTCCCAAAGAGCTTTAGAACAAGGCATAGTTTTCCCTGCTGGCTCTTTGGGCGTGGGACCAGTCTCCAGACATATGGCCATTTTTGGGCCTGGCGCGGCGCCAATTGCAAAAGGTTTCTTTTGAGGCTGCAGAGAGCGGGAATGCCTGCAGCCCCCAGGTGTGTGGGGCTACGCAAGCGGTTCCCAAAGAGCTTTAGAACAAGGCATAGTTTTCCCTGCTGGCTCTTTCGGCGTGGGACCATTCTCCAGACATATGGCCATTTTTCTGCCTGGCGTGACGCCAAGTGGGAAAGGGTGGTTTTGAGGCTGAAGGCAGCAGGAAAGCCTGCAGCCCCCAGGTGTGTGGGGCTACGCAAGCGGTTCCCAAAGAGCTTTAGAACAAGGCATAGTTTTCCCTGCTGGCTCTTTGGGCGTGGGACCAGTCTCCAGACATATGGCCATTTTTGGGCCTGGTGCGGGGCCAAGTGGGAAAAGGTGGTTTGGAGGCTGAAGGCAGCAGGAAAGCCTGCAGCCTACAGGTGTGTGGGGCTACGCAAGAGGTTCCCAAAGAGCTTTAGAACAAGGCATAGTTTTCCCTGATGGCTCTTTGGGCGTGGGACCAGTCTCCAGACATATGGCCATTTTTGGGCCTGTCGTGGCGCCATGTGGGAAAGTGTGGTTTTGAGGCTGAAGGCAGCAGGAAAGCCTGCAGCCCCCAGGTGTGTGGGGCTACGCAAGCGGTTCCCAAAGAGCTTTAGAACAAGGCATATTTTTCCCTGCTGGCTCTTTGGGCGTGGGACCAACCTCCAGACATATGGCCATTTTTGTGCCTGGCGTGACGCCATGTGGAAAAGGGTGGTTTTGAGGCTGAAAGCGCGAGAAAAGACTGCAGCCCCCAGGTCTGTGGGGCTACGCAAGTGGTTCCCAAAGAGCTTTAGAACAAGGCATAGTTTTCCCTGCTGGCTCTTTGGGCGTGGGAGCGGTCTCCAGAGATATGGCCATTTTTGGGCCTGGCGTGGCGCCAAGTGGGAAAGGGTGGTTTTGAGGCTGAAGGCAGCAGGAAAGCCTGCAGCCCCCAGGTGTGTGGGGCTACGCAAGCCGTTCCCAAAGAGCTTTAGAACAAGGCATAGTTTTCCCTGCTGGCTCTTTGGGCGTGGGACCAGTCTCCAGATATATGGCCATTTTTGGGCCTGGCGCAGCGCCAAGTGGGAAAGGGTGGTTTTGAGGCTGAAGGCAGCAGGAAAGCCTGCAGCCCCCAGGTGTGTGGGGCTACGCAAGCCGTTCCCAAAGAGCTTTAGAACAAGGCATAGTTTTCCCTGCTGGCTCTTTCGGCGTGGGACCAGTCTCCAGACATATGGCCATTTTTGGGCCTGGCGTGGCGCCAAGTGGGAAAGGGTGCTTTTGACGCTGAAGAGAGCAGGAAAGCCTGCAGCCCCCAGGTGTGTGGGGCTACGCAAGCGGTTCCCAAAGAGCTTTAGAACAAGGCATAGTTTTCCCTGCTGGCTCTTTGGGCGTGGGACCAGTCTCCAGACATATGGCCATTTTTGGGCCTGGCGCGGGGCCAAGTGGGAAAAGGTGGTTTGGAGGCTGAAGGCAGCAGGAAAGCCTGCAGCCTACAGGTGTGTGGGGCTATGCAAGAGGTTCCCAAAGAGTTTTAGAACAAGGCATAGTTTTCCCTGATGGCTCTTTGGGCGTGGGACCAGTCTCCAGACATATGGCCATTTTTGTGCCTGTCGTGGCGCCATGTGGGAAAGGGTGGTTTTGAGGCTGAAGGCAGCAGGAAAGCCTGCAGCCCCCAGGTGTGTGGGGCTACGCAAGCGGTTCCCAAAGAGCTTTAGAACAAGGCATAGTTTTCCCTGCTGGCTCTTTGGGCGTGGGACCAACCTCCAGACATATGGCCATTTTTGGGCCTGGCGTGACGCCATGTGGAAAAGGGTGGTTTTGAGGATGAAAGCGCAAGAAAAGCCTGCAGCCACCAGGTCTGTGGGGCTACGCAAGCGGTTCCCAAAGAGCTTTAGAACAAGGCATAGTTTTCCCTGCTGGCTCTTTGGGCGTGGGACCAGTCTCCAGATATATGGCCATTTTTGGGCCTGGCGCGGCACCAAGTGGGAAAGTGTGGTTTTGAGGCTGAAGGCAGCAGGAAAGCCTGCAGCCCCCAGGTGTGTGGGGCTACGCAAGCGGTTCCCAAAGAGCTTTAGAACAAGGCATAGTTTTCCCTGCTGGCTCTTTGGGCGTGGGACCAGTCTCCAGACATATGGCCATTTTTGGGCCTGGCGCGGCGCCAAGTGGGAAAGGGTGCTTTTGACGCTGAAGAGAGCAGGAAAGCCTGCAGCCCCCAGGTGTGTGGGGCTACGCAAGCGGTTCCCAAAGAGCTTTAGAACAAGGCATAGTTTTCCCTGCTGGCTCTTTGGGCGTGGGACCAGTCTCCAGACATATGGCCATTTTTGGGCCTGGCGCGGGGCCAAGTGGGAAAAGGTGGTTTGGAGGCTGAAGGCAGCAGGAAAGCCTGCAGCCTACAGGTGTGTGGGGCTATGCAAGAGGTTCCCAAAGAGTTTTAGAACAAGGCATAGTTTTCCCTGATGGCTCTTTGGGCGTGGGACCAGTCTCCAGACATATGGCCATTTTTGTGCCTGTCGTGGCGCCATGTGGGAAAGGGTGGTTTTGAGGCTGAAGGCAGCAGGAAAGCCTGCAGCCCCCAGGTGTGTGGGGCTACGCAAGCGGTTCCCAAAGAGCTTTAGAACAAGGCATAGTTTTCCCTGCTGGCTCTTTGGGCGTGGGACCAACCTCCAGACATATGGCCATTTTTGTGCCTGGCGTGACGCCATGTGGAAAAGGGTGGTTTTGAGGATGAAAGCGCAAGAAAAGCCTGCAGCCACCAGGTCTGTGGGGCTACGCAAGCGGTTCCCAAAGAGCTTTAGAACAAGGCATAGTTTTCCCTGCTGGCTCTTTGGGCGTGGGACCAGTCTCCAGATATATGGCCATTTTTGGGCCTGGCGCAGCGCCAAGTGGGAAAGGGTGGTTTTGAGTCTGAAGGCAGCAGGAAAGCCTGCAGCCCCCAGGTGTGTGGGGCTACGCAAGCGGTTCCCAAAGAGCTTTAGAACAAGGCATAGTTTTCCCTGCTGGCTCTTGGGGCGTGGGACCAGTTTCCAGACATATGGCCATTTTTGGGCCTGGCGCGGCGCCATGTGGGAAAGGGTGGTTTTGAGGCTGAAGGCAGCAGGAAAGCCTGCAGCCCGCAGGTCTGTGGGGCTACGCAAGCGGTTCCCAAAGAGCTTTAGAACAAGGCATAGTTTTCCCTGCTGGCTCTTTGGGCGTGGGACCAGTCTCCAGATATATGGCCATTTTTGGGCCTGGCGCAGCGCCAAGTGGGAAAGGGTGGTTTTGAGTCTGAAGGCAGCAGGAAAGCCTGCAGCCCCCAGGTGTGTGGGGCTACGCAAGCGGTTCCCAAAGAGCTTTAGAACAAGGCATAGTTTTCCCTGCTGGCTCTTGGGGCGTGGGACCAGTTTCCAGACATATGGCCATTTTTGGGCCTGGCGCGGCGCCATGTGGGAAAGGGTGGTTTTGAGGCTGAAGGCAGCAGGAAAGCCTGCAGCCCGCAGGTCTGTGGGGCTACGCAAGCGGTTCCCAAAGAGCTTTAGAACAAGGCATAGTTTTCCCTGCTGGCTCTTTGGGCGTGGGACCAATCTCCAGACATATGGCCATTTTTGTGCCTGGCGTGACGCCATGTGGGAAAGGGTGGTTTTGAGGCTGAAGGCAGCAGGAAAGCTTGCAGCCCCCAGGTCTGTGGGGCTACGCAAGCGGTTCCCAAAGAGCTTTAGAACAAGGCATAGTTTTCCCTGCTAGCTCTTTGGGCGTGGGACCAACCTCCAGACATATGGCCATTTTTGTGCCAGGCACAGCGCCAAGTGGGAAAGGGTGGTTTTGAGGCTCAAAGCGCGAGAAAAGCCTGCAGCCCCCAGTTTCTGTGGGGCTACGCAAGCGGTTCCCAAAGAGCTTTAGAACAAGGCATAGTTTTCCCTGCTGGCTCTTTAGGCGTGGGACCAGTCTCCAGACATATGGCCATTTTTGGGCCTGGCGCGTCGCCAAGTGGGAAAGGGTTGTTTTGAGGCTGAAGAGAGCAGGAAAGCCTGCAGCCCCCAGGTGTGTGGGGCTACGCAAGCGGTTCCCAAAGAGCTTTAGAACAAGGCATAGTTTTCCCTGCTGGCTCTTTGGGCGTGGGACCAGTCTCCAGACATATGGCCATTTTTGGGCCTGGCGCGGCGCCAATTGCAAAAGGTTTCTTTTGAGGCTGCAGAGAGCAGGAATGCCTGCAGCCCCCAGGTCTGTGGGGCTACGCAAGCGGTTCCCAAAGAGCTTTAGAACAAGGCATAGTTTTCCCTGCTGGCTCTTTCGGCGTGGGACCAACCTCCAGACATATGGCCATTTTTCTGCCTGGCGTGACGCCAAGTGGGAAAGGGTGGTTTTGAGGCTGAAGGCAGCAGGAAAGCCTGCAGCCCCCAGGTGTGTGGGGCTACGCAAGCGGTTCCCAAAGAGCTTTAGAACAAGGCATAGTTTTCCCTGATGGCTCTTTGGGCGTGGGACCAACCTCCAGACATATGGCCATTTTTGGGCCTGGCGCGGCGCCAAGTGGGAAAGGGTGCTTTTGACGCTGAAGAGAGCAGGAAAGCCTGCAGCCCCCAGGTGTGTGGGGCTACGCAAGCGGTTCCCAAAGAGCTTTAGAACAAGGCATAGTTTTCCCTGCTGGCTCTTTGGGCGTGGGAGCGGTCTCCAGAGATATGGCCATTTTTGGGCCTGGCGTGGCGCCAAGTGGGAAAGGGTGGTTTTGAGGCTGAAGGCAGCAGGAAAGCCTGCAGCCCCCAGTTTGTGTGGGGCTACGCGAGCGGTTCCCAAAGAGCTTTAGAACAAGGCATAGTTTTCCCTGCTGGCTCTTTGGGCGTGGGACCAGTCTCCAGATATATGGCCATTTTTGGGCCTGGCGCAGCGTCAAGTGGGAAAGGGTGGTTTTGAGGCTGAAGGCAGCAGGAAAGCCTGCAGCCCCCAGGTGTGTGGGGCTATGCAAGTAGTTCCCAAAGAGCTTTAGAAGAAGGCATAGTTTTCCCTGCTGGCTCTTGGGGCGTGGGACCAGTTTCCAGACATATGGCCATTTTTGGGCCTGGCGCGGCGCCAAGTGGGAAAGGGTGGCTTTTGAGGTTGAAGGCAGCAGGAAAGCCTGCAGCCCCCAGGTGTGTGGGGCTACGCAAGCGGTTCTCAAAGAGCTTTAGAACAAGGCATAGTTTTCCCTGCTGGCTCTTTGGGCGTGGGACCAGTCTCCAGACATATGGCCATTTTTGGGCCTGGCGCAGTGCCAAGTGGGAAAGGGTGCTTTTGACGCTGAAGAGAGCAGGAAAGCCTGCAGCCTACAGGTGTGTGGGGCTACGCAAGAGGTTCCCAAAGAGCTTTAGAACAAGGCATAGTTTTCCCTGATGGCTCTTTGGGCGTGGGACCAGTCTCCAGACATATGGCCATTTTTGGGCCTGTCGTGGCGCCATGTGGGAAAGTGTGGTTTTGAGGCTGAAGGCAGCAGGAAAGCCTGCAGCCCCCAGGTGTGTGGGGCTACGCAAGCGGTTCCCAAAGAGCTTTAGAACAAGGCATATTTTTCCCTGCTGGCTCTTTGGGCGTGGGACCAACCTCCAGACATATGGCCATTTTTGTGCCTGGCGTGACGCCATGTGGAAAAGGGTGGTTTTGAGGCTGAAAGCGCGAGAAAAGACTGCAGCCCCCAGGTCTGTGGGGCTACGCAAGTGGTTCCCAAAGAGCTTTAGAACAAGGCATAGTTTTCCCTGCTGGCTCTTTGGGCGTGGGAGCGGTCTCCAGAGATATGGCCATTTTTGGCCTGGCGTGGCGCCAAGTGGGAAAGGGTGGTTTTGAGGCTGAAGGCAGCAGGAAAGCCTGCAGCCCCCAGGTGTGTGGGGCTACGCAAGCCGTTCCCAAAGAGCTTTAGAACAAGGCATAGTTTTCCCTGCTGGCTCTTTGGGCGTGGGACCAGTCTCCAGATATATGGCCATTTTTGGGCCTGGCGCAGCGCCAAGTGGGAAAGGGTGGTTTTGAGGCTGAAGGCAGCAGGAAAGCCTGCAGCCCCCAGGTGTGTGGGGCTACGCAAGCCGTTCCCAAAGAGCTTTAGAACAAGGCATAGTTTTCCCTGCTGGCTCTTTCGGCGTGGGACCAGTCTCCAGACATATGGCCATTTTTGGGCCTGGCGTGGCGCCAAGTGGGAAAGGGTGCTTTGACGCTGAAGAGAGCAGGAAAGCCTGCAGCCCCCAGGTGTGTGGGGCTACGCAAGCGGTTCCCAAAGAGCTTTAGAACAAGGCATAGTTTTCCCTGCTGGCTCTTTGGGCGTGGGACCAGTCTCCAGACATATGGCCATTTTTGGGCCTGGCGCGGGGCCAAGTGGGAAAAGGTGGTTTGGAGGCTGAAGGCAGCAGGAAAGCCTGCAGCCTACAGGTGTGTGGGGCTATGCAAGAGGTTCCCAAAGAGTTTTAGAACAAGGCATAGTTTTCCCTGATGGCTCTTTGGGCGTGGGACCAGTCTCCAGACATATGGCCATTTTTGTGCCTGTCGTGGCGCCATGTGGGAAAGGGTGGTTTTGAGGCTGAAGGCAGCAGGAAAGCCTGCAGCCCCCAGGTGTGTGGGGCTACGCAAGCGGTTCCCAAAGAGCTTTAGAACAAGGCATAGTTTTCCCTGCTGGCTCTTTGGGCGTGGGACCAACCTCCAGACATATGGCCATTTTTGGGCCTGGCGTGACGCCATGTGGAAAAGGGTGGTTTTGAGGATGAAAGCGCAAGAAAAGCCTGCAGCCACCAGGTCTGTGGGGCTACGCAAGCGGTTCCCAAAGAGCTTTAGAACAAGGCATAGTTTTCCCTGCTGGCTCTTTGGGCGTGGGACCAGTCTCCAGATATATGGCCATTTTTGGGCCTGGCGCGGCACCAAGTGGGAAAGTGTGGTTTTGAGGCTGAAGGCAGCAGGAAAGCCTGCAGCCCCCAGGTGTGTGGGGCTACGCAAGCGGTTCCCAAAGAGCTTTAGAACAAGGCATAGTTTTCCCTGCTGGCTCTTTGGGCGTGGGACCAGTCTCCAGACATATGGCCATTTTTGGGCCTGGCGCGGCGCCAAGTGGGAAAGGGTGCTTTTGACGCTGAAGAGAGCAGGAAAGCCTGCAGCCCCCAGGTGTGTGGGGCTACGCAAGCGGTTCCCAAAGAGCTTTAGAACAAGGCATAGTTTTCCCTGCTGGCTCTTTGGGCGTGGGACCAGTCTCCAGACATATGGCCATTTTTGGGCCTGGCGCGGGGCCAAGTGGGAAAAGGTGGTTTGGAGGCTGAAGGCAGCAGGAAAGCCTGCAGCCTACAGGTGTGTGGGGCTATGCAAGAGGTTCCCAAAGAGTTTTAGAACAAGGCATAGTTTTCCCTGATGGCTCTTTGGGCGTGGGACCAGTCTCCAGACATATGGCCATTTTTGTGCCTGTCGTGGCGCCATGTGGGAAAGGGTGGTTTTGAGGCTGAAGGCAGCAGGAAAGCCTGCAGCCCCCAGGTGTGTGGGGCTACGCAAGCGGTTCCCAAAGAGCTTTAGAACAAGGCATAGTTTTCCCTGCTGGCTCTTTGGGCGTGGGACCAACCTCCAGACATATGGCCATTTTTGTGCCTGGCGTGACGCCATGTGGAAAAGGGTGGTTTTGAGGATGAAAGCGCAAGAAAAGCCTGCAGCCACCAGGTCTGTGGGGCTACGCAAGCGGTTCCCAAAGAGCTTTAGAACAAGGCATAGTTTTCCCTGCTGGCTCTTTGGGCGTGGGACCAGTCTCCAGACATATGGCCATTTTTGGGCCTGGCGCAGCGCCAAGTGGGAAAGGGTGGTTTTGAGTCTGAAGGCAGCAGGAAAGCCTGCAGCCCCCAGGTGTGTGGGGCTACGCAAGCGGTTCCCAAAGAGCTTTAGAACAAGGCATAGTTTTCCCTGCTGGCTCTTGGGGCGTGGGACCAGTTTCCAGACATATGGCCATTTTTGGGCCTGGCGCGGCGCCATGTGGGAAAGGGTGGTTTTGAGGCTGAAGGCAGCAGGAAAGCCTGCAGCCCGCAGGTCTGTGGGGCTACGCAAGCGGTTCCCAAAGAGCTTTAGAACAAGGCATAGTTTTCCCTGCTGGCTCTTTGGGCGTGGGACCAGTCTCCAGATATATGGCCATTTTTGGGCCTGGCGCAGCGCCAAGTGGGAAAGGGTGGTTTTGAGTCTGAAGGCAGCAGGAAAGCCTGCAGCCCCCAGGTGTGTGGGGCTACGCAAGCGGTTCCCAAAGAGCTTTAGAACAAGGCATAGTTTTCCCTGCTGGCTCTTGGGGCGTGGGACCAGTTTCCAGACATATGGCCATTTTTGGGCCTGGCGCGGCGCCATGTGGGAAAGGGTGGTTTTGAGGCTGAAGGCAGCAGGAAAGCCTGCAGCCCGCAGGTCTGTGGGGCTACGCAAGCGGTTCCCAAAGAGCTTTAGAACAAGGCATAGTTTTCCCTGCTGGCTCTTTGGGCGTGGGACCAATCTCCAGACATATGGCCATTTTTGTGCCTGGCGTGACGCCATGTGGGAAAGGGTGGTTTTGAGGCTGAAGGCAGCAGGAAAGCTTGCAGCCCCCAGGTCTGTGGGGCTACGCAAGCGGTTCCCAAAGAGCTTTAGAACAAGGCATAGTTTTCCCTGCTAGCTCTTTGGGCGTGGGACCAACCTCCAGACATATGGCCATTTTTGTGCCAGGCACAGCGCCAAGTGGGAAAGGGTGGTTTTGAGGCTCAAAGCGCGAGAAAAGCCTGCAGCCCCCAGTTTCTGTGGGGCTACGCAAGCGGTTCCCAAAGAGCTTTAGAACAAGACATAGTTTTCCCTGCTGGCTCTTTAGGCGTGGGACCAGTCTCCAGACATATGGCCATTTTTGGGCCTGGCGCGTCGCCAAGTGGGAAAGGGTTGTTTTGAGGCTGAAGAGAGCAGGAAAGCCTGCAGCCCCCAGGTGTGTGGGGCTACGCAAGCGGTTCCCAAAGAGCTTTAGAACAAGGCATAGTTTTCCCTGCTGGCTCTTTGGGCGTGGGACCAGTCTCCAGACATATGGCCATTTTTGGGCCTGGCGCGGCGCCAATTGCAAAAGGTTTCTTTTGAGGCTGCAGAGAGCAGGAATGCCTGCAGCCCCCAGGTCTGTGGGGCTACGCAAGCGGTTCCCAAAGAGCTTTAGAACAAGGCATAGTTTTCCCTGCTGGCTCTTTCGGCGTGGGACCAACCTCCAGACATATGGCCATTTTTCTGCCTGGCGTGACGCCAAGTGGGAAAGGGTGGTTTTGAGGCTGAAGGCAGCAGGAAAGCCTGCAGCCCCCAGGTGTGTGGGGCTACGCAAGCGGTTCCCAAAGAGCTTTAGAACAAGGCATAGTTTTCCCTGATGGCTCTTTGGGCGTGGGACCAACCTCCAGACATATGGCCATTTTTGGGCCTGGCGCGGCGCCAAGTGGGAAAGGGTGCTTTTGACGCTGAAGAGAGCAGGAAAGCCTGCAGCCCCCAGGTGTGTGGGGCTACGCAAGCGGTTCCCAAAGAGCTTTAGAACAAGGCATAGTTTTCCCTGCTGGCTCTTTGGGCGTGGGAGCGGTCTCCAGAGATATGGCCATTTTTGGGCCTGGCGTGGCGCCAAGTGGGAAAGGGTGGTTTTGAGGCTGAAGGCAGCAGGAAAGCCTGCAGCCCCCAGTTTGTGTGGGGCTACGCGAGCGGTTCCCAAAGAGCTTTAGAACAAGGCATAGTTTTCCCTGCTGGCTCTTGGGGCGTGGGACCAGTTTCCAGACATATGGCCATTTTTGGGCCTGGCGCGGCGCCAAGTGGGAAAGGGTGGCTTTTGAGGTTGAAGGCAGCAGGAAAGCCTGCAGCCCCCAGGTGTGTGGGGCTACGCAAGCGGTTCTCAAAGAGCTTTAGAACAAGGCATAGTTTTCCCTGCTGGCTCTTTGGGCGTGGGACCAGTCTCCAGACATATGGCCATTTTTGGGCCTGGCGCAGTGCCAAGTGGGAAAGGGTGCTTTTGACGCTGAAGAGAGCAGGAAAGCCTGCAGCCTACAGGTGTGTGGGGCTACGCAAGAGGTTCCCAAAGAGCTTTAGAACAAGGCATAGTTTTCCCTGCTGGCTCTTTGGGCGTGGGACCAGTCTCCAGACATATGGCCATTTTTGTGCCTGTCGTGGCGCCATGTGGGAAAGGGTGGTTTTGAGGCTGAAGGCAGCAGGAAAGCCTGCAGCCCCCAGGTGTGTGGGGCTACGCAAGCGGTTCCCAAAGAGCTTTAGAACAAGGCATAGTTTTCCCTGCTGGCTCTTTGGGCGTGGGACCAACCTCCAGACATATGGCCATTTTTGTGCCTGGCGTGACGCCATGTGGAAAAGGGTGGTTTTGAGGCTGAAAGCGCGATAAAAGCCTGCAGTCCCCAGTTTCTGTGGGGCTACGCAAGCGGTTCCCAAAGAGCTTTAGAACAAGGCATAGTTTTCCCTGCTGGCTCTTTGGGCGTGGGACCAGTCTCCAGACATATGGCCATTTTTGGGCCTGGCGCGGCGCCAATTGCAAAAGGTTTCTTTTGAGGCTGCAGAGAGCGGGAATGCCTGCAGCCCCCCGGTGTGTGGGGCTACGCAAGCGGTTCCCAAAGAGCTTTAGAACAAGGCATAGTTTTCCCTGCTGGCTCTTTGGGCGTGGGACCATTCTCCAGACATATGGCCATTTTTCTGCCTGGCGTGACGCCAAGTGGGAAAGGGTGGTTTTGAGGCTGAAGGCAGCAGGAAAGCCTGCAGCCCCCAGGTGTGTGGGGCTACGCAAGCGGTTCCCAAAGAGCTTTAGAACAAGGCATAGTTTTCCCTGCTGGCTCTTTGGGCGTGGGACCAACCTCCAGACATATGGCCATTTTTGTGCCTGGCGTGACGCCATGTGGAAAAGGGTGGTTTTGAGGCTGAAAGCGCGAGAAAAGACTGCAGCCCCCAGGTCTGTGGGGCTACGCAAGTGGTTCCCAAAGAGCTTTAGAACAAGGCATAGTTTTCCCTGCTGGCTCTTTGGGCGTGGGAGCGGTCTCCAGAGATATGGCCATTTTTGGGTCTGGCGTGGCGCCAAGTGGGAAAGGGTGGTTTTGAGGCTGAAGGCAGCAGGAAAGCCTGCAGCCCCAGGTGTGTGGGGCTACGCAAGCGGTTCCCAAAGAGCTTTAGAACAAGGCATAGTTTTCCCTGCTGGCTCTTTGGGCGTGGGACCAGTCTCCAGATATATGGCCATTTTTGGGCCTGGCGCAGCGCCAAGTGGGAAAGGGTGGTTTTGAGGCTGAAGGCAGCAGGAAAGCCTGCAGCCCCCAGGTGTGTGGGGCTACGCAAGCGGTTGCCAAAGAGCTTTAGAACAAGGCATAGTTTTCCCTGCTGGCTCTTTCGGCGTGGGACCAGTCTCCAGACATATGGCCATTTTTGGGCCTGGCGTGGCGCCAAGTGGGAAAGGGTGCTTTTGACGCTGAAGAGAGCAGGAAAGCCTGCAGCCCCCAGGTGTGTGGGGCTACGCAAGCGGTTCCCAAAGAGCTTTAGAACAAGGCATAGTTTTCCCTGCTGGCTCTTTGGGCGTGGGACCAGTCTCCAGACATATGGCCATTTTTGGGCCTGGCGCGGGGCCAAGTGGGAAAAGGTGGTTTGGAGGCTGAAGGCAGCAGGAAAGCCTGCAGCCTACAGGTGTGTGGGGCTATGCAAGAGGTTCCCAAAGAGTTTTAGAACAAGGCATAGTTTTCCCTGATGGCTCTTTGGGCGTGGGACCAGTCTCCAGACATATGGCCATTTTTGTGCCTGTCGTGGCGCCATGTGGGAAAGGGTGGTTTTGAGGCTGAAGGCAGCAGGAAAGCCTGCAGCCCCCAGGTCTGTGGGGCTACGCAAGCGGTTCCCAAAGAGCTTTAGAACAAGGCATAGTTTTCCCTGCTGGCTCTTTGGGCGTGGGACCAACCTCCAGACATATGGCCATTTTTGTGCCTGGCGTGACGCCATGTGGAAAAGGGTGGTTTTGAGGATGAAAGCGCAAGAAAAGCCTGCAGCCACCAGGTCTGTGGGGCTACGCAAGCGGTTCCCAAAGAGCTTTAGAACAAGGCATAGTTTTCCCTGCTGGCTCTTTGGGCGTGGGACCAGTCTCCAGATATATGGCCATTTTTGGGCCTGGCGCAGCGCCAAGTGGGAAAGGGTGGTTTTGAGGCTGAAGGCAGCAGGAAAGCCTGCAGCCCCCAGGTGTGTGGGGCTACGCAAGTGTTTCTCAAAGAGCTTTAGAACAAGGCATAGTTTTCCCTGCTGGCTCTTTGGGCGTGGGACCAGTCTCCAGATATATGGCCATTTTTGTGCCTGGCGCGGCGCCAAGTGGGAAAGTGTGGTTTTGAGGCTGAAGGCAGCAGGAAAGCCTGCAGCCCCCAGGTGTGTGGGGCTACGCAAGCGGTTGCCAAAGAGCTTTAGAACAAGGCATAGTTTTCCCTGCTGGCTCTTTGGGCGTGGGACCAGTCTCCAGACATATGGCCATTTTTGGGCCTGGCACGGCGCCAAGTGGGAAAGGGTGCTTTTGACGCTGAAGAGAGCAGGAAAGCCTGCAGCCCCCAGGTGTGTGGGGCTACGCAAGCGGTTCCCAAAGAGCTTTAGAACAAGGCATAGTTTTCCCTGCTGGCTCTTTGGGCGTGGGACCAGTCTCCAGACATATGGCCATTTTTGGGCCTGGCGCGGCGCCAATTGCAAAAGGTTTCTTTTGAGGCTGCAGAGAGCGGGAATGCCTGCAGCCCCCAGGTGTGTGGGGCTACGCAAGCGGTTCCCAAAGAGCTTTAGAACAAGGCATAGTTTTCCCTGCTGGCTCTTTCGGCGTGGGACCATTCTCCAGACATATGGCCATTTTTCTGCCTGGCGTGACGCCAAGTGGGAAAGGGTGGTTTTGAGGCTGAAGGCAGCAGGAAAGCCTGCAGCCCCCAGGTGTGTGGGGCTACGCAAGCGGTTCCCAAAGAGCTTTAGAACAAGGCATAGTTTTCCCTGCTGGCTCTTTGGGCGTGGGACCAGTCTCCAGACATATGGCCATTTTTGGGCCTGGTGCGGGGCCAAGTGGGAAAAGGTGGTTTGGAGGCTGAAGGCAGCAGGAAAGCCTGCAGCCTACAGGTGTGTGGGGCTACGCAAGAGGTTCCCAAAGAGCTTTAGAACAAGGCATAGTTTTCCCTGATGGCTCTTTGGGCGTGGGACCAGTCTCCAGACATATGGCCATTTTTGGGCCTGTCGTGGCGCCATGTGGGAAAGTGTGGTTTTGAGGCTGAAGGCAGCAGGAAAGCCTGCAGCCCCCAGGTGTGTGGGGCTACGCAAGCGGTTCCCAAAGAGCTTTAGAACAAGGCATATTTTTCCCTGCTGGCTCTTTGGGCGTGGGACCAACCTCCAGACATATGGCCATTTTTGTGCCTGGCGTGACGCCATGTGGAAAAGGGTGGTTTTGAGGCTGAAAGCGCGAGAAAAGACTGCAGCCCCCAGGTCTGTGGGGCTACGCAAGTGGTTCCCAAAGAGCTTTAGAACAAGGCATAGTTTTCCCTGCTGGCTCTTTGGGCGTGGGAGCGGTCTCCAGAGATATGGCCATTTTTGGGCCTGGCGTGGCGCCAAGTGGGAAAGGGTGGTTTTGAGGCTGAAGGCAGCAGGAAAGCCTGCAGCCCCCAGGTGTGTGGGGCTACGCAAGCGGTTCCCAAAGAGCTTTAGAACAAGGCATAGTTTTCCCTGCTGGCTCTTTGGGCGTGGGACCAGTCTCCAGATATATGGCCATTTTTGGGCCTGGCGCAGCGCCAAGTGGGAAAGGGTGGTTTTGAGGCTGAAGGCAGCAGGAAAGCCTGCAGCCCCCAGGTGTGTGGGGCTACGCAAGCGGTTGCCAAAGAGCTTTAGAACAAGGCATAGTTTTCCCTGCTGGCTCTTTCGGCGTGGGACCAGTCTCCAGACATATGGCCATTTTTGGGCCTGGCGTGGCGCCAAGTGGGAAAGGGTGCTTTTGACGCTGAAGAGAGCAGGAAAGCCTGCAGCCCCCAGGTGTGTGGGGCTACGCAAGCGGTTCCCAAAGAGCTTTAGAACAAGGCATAGTTTTCCCTGCTGGCTCTTTGGGCGTGGGACCAGTCTCCAGACATATGGCCATTTTTGGGCCTGGCGCGGGGCCAAGTGGGAAAAGGTGGTTTGGAGGCTGAAGGCAGCAGGAAAGCCTGCAGCCTACAGGTGTGTGGGGCTATGCAAGAGGTTCCCAAAGAGTTTTAGAACAAGGCATAGTTTTCCCTTATGGCTCTTTGGGCGTGGGACCAGTCTCCAGACATATGGCCATTTTTGTGCCTGTCGTGGCGCCATGTGGGAAAGGGTGGTTTTGAGGCTGAAGGCAGCAGGAAAGCCTGCAGCCCCCAGGTGTGTGGGGCTACGCAAGCGGTTCCCAAAGAGCTTTAGAACAAGGCATAGTTTTCCCTGCTGGCTCTTTGGGCGTGGGACCAACCTCCAGACATATGGCCATTTTTGTGCCTGGCGTGACGCCATGTGGAAAAGGGTGGTTTTGAGGATGAAAGCGCAAGAAAAGCCTGCAGCCACCAGGTCTGTGGGGCTACGCAAGCGGTTCCCAAAGAGCTTTAGAACAAGGCATAGTTTTCCCTGCTGGCTCTTTGGGCGTGGGACCAGTCTCCAGATATATGGCCATTTTTGGGCCTGGCGCAGCGCCAAGTGGGAAAGGGTGGTTTTGAGGCTGAAGGCAGCAGGAAAGCCTGCAGCCCCCAGGTGTGTGGGGCTACGCAAGTGTTTCCCAAAGAGCTTTAGAACAAGGCATAGTTTTCCCTGCTGGCTCTTTGGGCGTGGGACCAGTCTCCAGATATATGGCCATTTTTGTGCCTGGCGCGGCGCCAAGTGGGAAAGTGTGGTTTTGAGGCTGAAGGCAGCAGGAAAGCCTGCAGCCCCCAGGTGTGTGGGGCTACGCAAGCGGTTGCCAAAGAGCTTTAGAACAAGGCATAGTTTTCCCTGCTGGCTCTTTGGGCGTGGGACCAGTCTCCAGACATATGGCCATTTTTGGGCCTGGCGCGGCGCCAAGTGGGAAAGGGTGCTTTTGACGCTGAAGAGAGCAGGAAAGCCTGCAGCCCCCAGGTCTGTGGGGCTACGCAAGCGGTTCCCAAAGAGCTTTAGAACAAGGCATAGTTTTCCCTGCTGGCTCTTTGGGCGTGGGACCAGTCTCCAGACATATGGCCATTTTTGGGCCTGGCGCGGGGCCAAGTGGGAAAAGGTGGTTTGGAGGCTGAAGGCAGCAGGAAAGCCTGCAGCCTACAGGTGTGTGGGGCTATGCAAGAGGTTCCCAAAGAGTTTTAGAACAAGGCATAGTTTTCCCTGATGGCTCTTTGGGCGTGGGACCAGTCTCCAGACATATGGCCATTTTTGTGCCTGTCGTGGCGCCATGTGGGAAAGGGTGGTTTTGAGGCTGAAGGCAGCAGGAAAGCCTGCAGCCCCCAGGTGTGTGGGGCTACGCAAGCGGTTCCCAAAGAGCTTTAGAACAAGGCATAGTTTTCCCTGCTGGCTCTTTGGGCGTGGGACCAACCTCCAGACATATGGCCATTTTTGTGCCTGGCGTGACGCCATGTGGAAAAGGGTGGTTTTGAGGATGAAAGCGCAAGAAAAGCCTGCAGCCACCAGGTCTGTGGGGCTACGCAAGCGGTTCCCAAAGAGCTTTAGAACAAGGCATAGTTTTCCCTGCTGGCTCTTTGGGCGTGGGACCAGTCTCCAGATATATGGCCATTTTTGGGCCTGGCGCAGCGCCAAGTGGGAAAGGGTGGTTTTGAGTCTGAAGGCAGCAGGAAAGCCTGCAGCCCCCAGGTGTGTGGGGCTACGCAAGCGGTTCCCAAAGAGCTTTAGAACAAGGCATAGTTTTCCCTGCTGGCTCTTGGGGCGTGGGACCAGTTTCCAGACATATGGCCATTTTTGGGCCTGGCGCGGCGCCATGTGGGAAAGGGTGGTTTTGAGGCTGAAGGCAGCAGGAAAGCCTGCAGCCCGCAGGTCTGTGGGGCTACGCAAGCGGTTCCCAAAGAGCTTTAGAACAAGGCATAGTTTTCCCTGCTGGCTCTTTGGGCGTGGGACCAGTCTCCAGATATATGGCCATTTTTGGGCCTGGCGCAGCGCCAAGTGGGAAAGGGTGGTTTTGAGTCTGAAGGCAGAAGGAAAGCCTGCAGCCCCCAGGTGTGTGGGGCTACGCAAGCGGTTCCCAAAGAGCTTTAGAACAAGGCATAGTTTTCCCTGCTGGCTCTTGGGGCGTGGGACCAGTTTCCAGACATATGGCCATTTTTGGGCCTGGCGCGGCGCCATGTGGGAAAGGGTGGTTTTGAGGCTGAAGGCAGCAGGAAAGCCTGCAGCCCCCAGGTGTGTGGGGCTACGCAAGCCGTTCCCAAAGAGCTTTAGAACAAGGCATATTTTTCCCTGCTGGCTCTTTGGGCGTGGGACCATTCTCCAGACATATGGCCATTTTTGTGCCTGGCGTGACGCCATGTGGGAAAGGGTGGTTTTGAGGCTGAAGGCAGCAGGAAAGCTTGCAGCCCCCAGGTCTGTGGGGCTACGCAAGCGGTTCCCAAAGAGCTTTAGAACAAGGCATAGTTTTCCCTGCTAGCTCTTTGGGCGTGGGACCAGTCTCCAGACATATGGCCATTTTTGTGCCAGGCACAGCGCCAAGTGGGAAAGGGTGGTTTTGAGGCTCAAAGCGCGAGAAAAGCCTGCAGCCCCCAGTTTCTGTGGGGCTACGCAAGCGGTTCCCAAAGAGCTTTAGAACAAGGCATAGTTTTCCCTGCTGGCTCTTTAGGCGTGGGACCAGTCTCCAGACATATGGCCATTTTTGGGCCTGGCGCGTCGCCAAGTGGGAAAGGGTTGTTTTGAGGCTGAAGAGAGCAGGAAAGCCTGCAGCCCCCAGGTGTGTGGGGCTACGCAAGCGGTTCCCAAAGAGCTTTAGAACAAGGCATAGTTTTCCCTGCTGGCTCTTTGGGCGTGGGACCAGTCTCCAGACATATGGCCATTTTTGGGCCTGGCGCGGCGCCAATTGCAAAAGGTTTCTTTTGAGGCTGCAGAGAGCAGGAATGCCTGCAGCCCCCAGGTCTGTGGGGCTACGCAAGCGGTTCCCAAAGAGCTTTAGAACAAGGCATAGTTTTCCCTGCTGGCTCTTTCGGCGTGGGACCAACCTCCAGACATATGGCCATTTTTCTGCCTGGCGTGACGCCAAGTGGGAAAGGGTGGTTTTGAGGCTGAAGGCAGCAGGAAAGCCTGCAGCCCCCAGGTGTGTGGGGCTACGCAAGCGGTTCCCAAAGAGCTTTAGAACAAGGCATAGTTTTCCCTGCTGGCTCTTTGGGCGTGGGACCAACCTCCAGACATATGGCCATTTTTGGGCCTGGCGCGGCGCCAAGTGGGAAAGGGTGCTTTTGACGCTGAAGAGAGCAGGAAAGCCTGCAGCCCCCAGGTGTGTGGGGCTACGCAAGCGGTTCCCAAAGAGCTTTAGAACAAGGCATAGTTTTCCCTGCTGGCTCTTTGGGCGTGGGAGCGGTCTCCAGAGATATGGCCATTTTTGGGCCTGGCGTGGCGCCAAGTGGGAAAGGGTGGTTTTGAGGCTGAAGGCAGCAGGAAAGCCTGCAGCCCCCAGTTTGTGTGGGGCTACGCGAGCGGTTCCCAAAGAGCTTTAGAACAAGGCATAGTTTTCCCTGCTGGCTCTTTGGGCGTGGGACCAGTCTCCAGATATATGGCCATTTTTGGGCCTGGCGCAGCGTCAAGTGGGAAAGGGTGGTTTTGAGGCTGAAGGCAGCAGGAAAGCCTGCAGCCCCCAGGTGTGTGGGGCTATGCAAGTAGTTCCCAAAGAGCTTTAGAAGAAGGCATAGTTTTCCCTGCTGGCTCTTGGGGCGTGGGACCAGTTTCCAGACATATGGCCATTTTTGGGCCTGGCGCGGCGCCAAGTGGGAAAGGGTGGCTTTTGAGGTTGAAGGCAGCAGGAAAGCCTGCAGCCCCCAGGTGTGTGGGGCTACGCAAGCGGTTCTCAAAGAGCTTTAGAACAAGGCATAGTTTTCCCTGCTGGCTCTTTGGGCGTGGGACCAGTCTCCAGACATATGGCCATTTTTGGGCCTGGCGCAGTGCCAAGTGGGAAAGGGTGCTTTTGACGCTGAAGAGAGCAGGAAAGCCTGCAGCCTACAGGTGTGTGGGGCTACGCAAGAGGTTCCCAAAGAGCTTTAGAACAAGGCATAGTTTTCCCTGCTGGCTCTTTGGGCGTGGGACCAGTCTCCAGACATATGGCCATTTCTGGGCCTGGCGTGGCGCCATGTGGGAAAGGGTGGTTTTGAGGCTGAAGGCAGCAGGAAAGCCTGCAGCCCCCAGGTGTGTGGGGCTACGCAAGCGGTTCCCAAAGAGCTTTAGAACAAGGCATAGTTTTCCCTGCTGGCTCTTTGGGCGTGGGACCAACCTCCAGACATATGGCCATTTTTGTGCCTGGCGTGACGCCATGTGGAAAAGGGTGGTTTTGAGGCTGAAAGCGCGATAAAAGCCTGCAGTCCCCAGTTTCTGTGGGGCTACGCAAGCGGTTCCCAAAGAGCTTTAGAACAAGGCATAGTTTTCCCTGCTGGCTCTTTGGGCGTGGGACCAGTCTCCAGACATATGGCCATTTTTGGGCCTGGCGCGGCGCCAATTGCAAAAGGTTTCTTTTGAGGCTGCAGAGAGCGGGAATGCCTGCAGCCCCCAGGTGTGTGGGGCTACGCAAGCGGTTCCCAAAGAGCTTTAGAACAAGGCATAGTTTTCCCTGCTGGCTCTTTGGGCGTGGGACCATTCTCCAGACATATGGCCATTTTTCTGCCTGGCGTGACGCCAAGTGGGAAAGGGTGGTTTTGAGGCTGAAGGCAGCAGGAAAGCCTGCAGCCCCCAGGTGTGTGGGGCTACGCAAGCGGTTCCCAAAGAGCTTTAGAACAAGGCATAGTTTTCCCTGCTGGCTCTTTGGGCGTGGGACCAGTCTCCAGACATATGGCCATTTTTGGGCCTGGTGCGGGGCCAAGTGGGAAAAGGTGGTTTGGAGGCTGAAGGCAGCAGGAAAGCCTGCAGCCTACAGGTGTGTGGGGCTACGCAAGAGGTTCCCAAAGAGCTTTAGAACAAGGCATAGTTTTCCCTGATGGCTCTTTGGGCGTGGGACCAGTCTCCAGACATATGGCCATTTTTGGGCCTGTCGTGGCGCCATGTGGGAAAGTGTGGTTTTGAGGCTGAAGGCAGCAGGAAAGCCTGCAGCCCCCACTTTGTGTGGGGCTACGCAAGCGGTTCCCAAAGAGCTTTAGAACAAGGCATAGTTTTCCCTGCTGGCTCTTTGGGCGTGGGACCAACCTCCAGACATATGGCCATTTTTGTGCCTGGCGTGACGCCATGTGGAAAAGGGTGGTTTTGAGGCTGAAAGCGCGAGAAAAGACTGCAGCCCCCAGGTCTGTGGGGCTACGCAAGTGGTTCCCAAAGAGCTTTAGAACAAGGCATAGTTTTCCCTGCTGGCTCTTTGGGCGTGGGAGCGGTCTCCAGAGATATGGCCATTTTTGGGCCTGGCGTGGCGCCAAGTGGGAAAGGGTGGTTTTGAGGCTGAAGGCAGCAGGAAAGCCTGCAGCCCCCAGGTGTGTGGGGCTACGCAAGCGGTTCCCAAAGAGCTTTAGAACAAGGCATAGTTTTCCCTGCTGGCTCTTTGGGCGTGGGACCAGTCTCCAGATATATGGCCATTTTTGGGCCTGGCGCAGCGCCAAGTGGGAAAGGGTGGTTTTGAGGCTGAAGGCAGCAGGAAAGCCTGCAGCCCCCAGGTGTGTGGGGCTACGCAAGCGGTTGCCAAAGAGCTTTAGAACAAGGCATAGTTTTCCCTGCTGGCTCTTTCGGCGTGGGACCAGTCTCCAGACATATGGCCATTTTTGGGCCTGGCGTGGCGCCAAGTGGGAAAGGGTGCTTTTGACGCTGAAGAGAGCAGGAAAGCCTGCAGCCCCCAGGTGTGTGGGGCTACGCAAGCGGTTCCCAAAGAGCTTTAGAACAAGGCATAGTTTTCCCTGCTAGCTCTTTGGGCGTGGGACCAGTCTCCAGACATATGGCCATTTTTGTGCCAGGCACAGCGCCAAGTGGGAAAGGGTGGTTTTGAGGCTCAAAGCGCGAGAAAAGCCTGCAGCCCCCAGTTTCTGTGGGGCTACGCAAGCGGTTCCCAAAGAGCTTTAGAACAAGGCATAGTTTTCCCTGCTGGCTCTTTAGGCGTGGGACCAGTCTCCAGACATATGGCCATTTTTGGGCCTGGCGCGTCGCCAAGTGGGAAAGGGTTGTTTTGAGGCTGAAGAGAGCAGGAAAGCCTGCAGCCCCCAGGTGTGTGGGGCTACGCAAGCGGTTCCCAAAGAGCTTTAGAACAAGGCATAGTTTTCCCTGCTGGCTCTTTGGGCGTGGGACCAGTCTCCAGACATATGGCCATTTTTGGGCCTGGCGCGGCGCCAATTGCAAAAGGTTTCTTTTGAGGCTGCAGAGAGCAGGAATGCCTGCAGCCCCCAGGTCTGTGGGGCTACGCAAGCGGTTCCCAAAGAGCTTTAGAACAAGGCATAGTTTTCCCTGCTGGCTCTTTCGGCGTGGGACCAACCTCCAGACATATGGCCATTTTTCTGCCTGGCGTGACGCCAAGTGGGAAAGGGTGGTTTTGAGGCTGAAGGCAGCAGGAAAGCCTGCAGCCCCCAGGTGTGTGGGGCTACGCAAGCGGTTCCCAAAGAGCTTTAGAACAAGGCATAGTTTTCCCTGCTGGCTCTTTGGGCGTGGGACCAACCTCCAGACATATGGCCATTTTTGGGCCTGGCGCGGCGCCAAGTGGGAAAGGGTGCTTTTGACGCTGAAGAGAGCAGGAAAGCCTGCAGCCCCCAGGTGTGTGGGGCTACGCAAGCGGTTCCCAAAGAGCTTTAGAACAAGGCATAGTTTTCCCTGCTGGCTCTTTGGGCGTGGGAGCGGTCTCCAGAGATATGGCCATTTTTGGGCCTGGCGTGGCGCCAAGTGGGAAAGGGTGGTTTTGAGGCTGAAGGCAGCAGGAAAGCCTGCAGCCCCCAGTTTGTGTGGGGCTACGCGAGCGGTTCCCAAAGAGCTTTAGAACAAGGCATAGTTTTCCCTGCTGGCTCTTTGGGCGTGGGACCAGTCTCCAGATATATGGCCATTTTTGGGCCTGGCGCAGCGTCAAGTGGGAAAGGGTGGTTTTGAGGCTGAAGGCAGCAGGAAAGCCTGCAGCCCCCAGGTGTGTGGGGCTATGCAAGTAGTTCCCAAAGAGCTTTAGAAGAAGGCATAGTTTTCCCTGCTGGCTCTTGGGGCGTGGGACCAGTTTCCAGACATATGGCCATTTTTGGGCCTGGCGCGGCGCCAAGTGGGAAAGGGTGGCTTTTGAGGTTGAAGGCAGCAGGAAAGCCTGCAGCCCCCAGGTGTGTGGGGCTACGCAAGCGGTTCTCAAAGAGCTTTAGAACAAGGCATAGTTTTCCCTGCTGGCTCTTTGGGCGTGGGACCAGTCTCCAGACATATGGCCATTTTTGGGCCTGGCGCAGTGCCAAGTGGGAAAGGGTGCTTTTGACGCTGAAGAGAGCAGGAAAGCCTGCAGCCTACAGGTGTGTGGGGCTACGCAAGAGGTTCCCAAAGAGCTTTAGAACAAGGCATAGTTTTCCCTGCTGGCTCTTTGGGCGTGGGACCAGTCTCCAGACATATGGCCATTTTTGTGCCTGTCGTGGCGCCATGTGGGAAAGGGTGGTTTTGAGGCTGAAGGCAGCAGGAAAGCCTGCAGCCCCCAGGTGTGTGGGGCTACGCAAGCGGTTCCCAAAGAGCTTTAGAACAAGGCATAGTTTTCCCTGCTGGCTCTTTGGGCGTGGGACCAACCTCCAGACATATGGCCATTTTTGTGCCTGGCGTGACGCCATGTGGAAAAGGGTGGTTTTGAGGCTGAAAGCGCGATAAAAGCCTGCAGTCCCCAGTTTCTGTGGGGCTACGCAAGCGGTTCCCAAAGAGCTTTAGAACAAGGCATAGTTTTCCCTGCTGGCTCTTTGGGCGTGGGACCAGTCTCCAGACATATGGCCATTTTTGGGCCTGGCGCGGCGCCAATTGCAAAAGGTTTCTTTTGAGGCTGCAGAGAGCGGGAATGCCTGCAGCCCCCAGGTGTGTGGGGCTACGCAAGCGGTTCCCAAAGAGCTTTAGAACAAGGCATAGTTTTCCCTGCTGGCTCTTTGGGCGTGGGACCATTCTCCAGACATATGGCCATTTTTCTGCCTGGCGTGACGCCAAGTGGGAAAGGGTGGTTTTGAGGCTGAAGGCAGCAGGAAAGCCTGCAGCCCCCAGGTGTGTGGGGCTACGCAAGCGGTTCCCAAAGAGCTTTAGAACAAGGCATAGTTTTCCCTGCTGGCTCTTTGGGCGTGGGACCAGTCTCCAGACATATGGCCATTTTTGGGCCTGGTGCGGGGCCAAGTGGGAAAAGGTGGTTTGGAGGCTGAAGGCAGCAGGAAAGCCTGCAGCCTACAGGTGTGTGGGGCTACGCAAGAGGTTCCCAAAGAGCTTTAGAACAAGGCATAGTTTTCCCTGATGGCTCTTTGGGCGTGGGACCAGTCTCCAGACATATGGCCATTTTTGGGCCTGTCGTGGCGCCATGTGGGAAAGTGTGGTTTTGAGGCTGAAGGCAGCAGGAAAGCCTGCAGCCCCCACTTTGTGTGGGGCTACGCAAGCGGTTCCCAAAGAGCTTTAGAACAAGGCATAGTTTTCCCTGCTGGCTCTTTGGGCGTGGGACCAACCTCCAGACATATGGCCATTTTTGTGCCTGGCGTGACGCCATGTGGAAAAGGGTGGTTTTGAGGCTGAAAGCGCGAGAAAAGACTGCAGCCCCCAGGTCTGTGGGGCTACGCAAGTGGTTCCCAAAGAGCTTTAGAACAAGGCATAGTTTTCCCTGCTGGCTCTTTGGGTGTGGGAGCGGTCTCCAGAGATATGGCCATTTTTGGGCCTGGCGTGGCGCCAAGTGGGAAAGGGTGGTTTTGAGGCTGAAGGCAGCAGGAAAGCCTGCAGCCCCCAGGTGTGTGGGGCTACGCAAGCGGTTCCCAAAGAGCTTTAGAACAAGGCATAGTTTTCCCTGCTGGCTCTTTGGGCGTGGGACCAGTCTCCAGATATATGGCCATTTTTGGGCCTGGCGCAGCGCCAAGTGGGAAAGGGTGGTTTTGAGGCTGAAGGCAGCAGGAAAGCCTGCAGCCCCCAGGTGTGTGGGGCTACGCAAGCGGTTGCCAAAGAGCTTTAGAACAAGGCATAGTTTTCCCTCCTGGCTCTTTCGGCGTGGGACCAGTCTCCAGACATATGGCCATTTTTGGGCCTGGCGCAGCGCCAAGTGGGAAAGGGTGCTTTTGACGCTGAAGAGAGCAGGAAAGCCTGCAGCCCCCAGGTGTGTGGGGCTACGCAAGCGGTTCCCAAAGAGCTTTAGAACAAGGCATAGTTTTCCCTGCTGGCTCTTTGGGCGTGGGACCAGTCTCCAGACATATGGCCATTTTTGGGCCTGGCGCGGGGCCAAGTGGGAAAAGGTGGTTTGGAGGCTGAAGGCAGCAGGAAAGCCTGCAGCCTACAGGTGTGTGGGGCTATGCAAGAGGTTCCCAAAGAGTTTTAGAACAAGGCATAGTTTTCCCTGATGGCTCTTTGGGCGTGGGACCAGTCTCCAGACATATGGCCATTTTTGTGCCTGTCGTGGCGCCATGTGGGAAAGGGTGGTTTTGAGGCTGAAGGCAGCAGGAAAGCCTGCAGCCCCCAGGTCTGTGGGGCTACGCAAGCGGTTCCCAAAGAGCTTTAGAACAAGGCATAGTTTTCCCTGCTGGCTCTTTGGGCGTGGGACCAACCTCCAGACATATGGCCATTTTTGTGCCTGGCGTGACGCCATGTGGAAAAGGGTGGTTTTGAGGATGAAAGCGCAAGAAAAGCCTGCAGCCCCCAGGTGTGTGGGGCTACGCAAGCGGTTCCCAAAGAGCTTTAGAACAAGGCATAGTTTTCCCTGCTGGCTCTTTGGGCGTGGGACCAGTCTCCAGATATATGGCCATTTTTGGGCCTGGCGCAGCGCCAAGTGGGAAAGGGTGGTTTTGAGGCTGAAGGCAGCAGGAAAGCCTGCAGCCCCCAGGTGTGTGGGGCTACGCAAGTGTTTCCCAAAGAGCTTTAGAACAAGGCATAGTTTTCCCTGCTGGCTCTTTGGGCGTGGGACCAGTCTCCAGATATATGGCCATTTTTGTGCCTGGCGCGGCGCCAAGTGGGAAAGTGTGGTTTTGAGGCTGAAGGCAGCAGGAAAGCCTGCAGCCCCCAGGTGTGTGGGGCTACGCAAGCGGTTGCCAAAGAGCTTTAGAACAAGGCATAGTTTTCCCTGCTGGCTCTTTGGGCGTGGGACCAGTCTCCAGACATATGGCCATTTTTGGGCCTGGCACGGCGCCAAGTGGGAAAGGGTGCTTTTGACGCTGAAGAGAGCAGGAAAGCCTGCAGCCCCCAGGTGTGTGGGGCTACGCAAGCGGTTCCCAAAGAGCTTTAGAACAAGGCATAGTTTTCCCTGCTGGCTCTTTGGGCGTGGGACCAGTCTCCAGACATATGGCCATTTTTGGGCCTGGCGCGGGGCCAAGTGGGAAAAGGTGGTTTGGAGGCTGAAGGCAGCAGGAAAGCCTGCAGCCTACAGGTGTGTGGGGCTATGCAAGAGGTTCCCAAAGAGTTTTAGAACAAGGCATAGTTTTCCCTGATGGCTCTTTGGGCGTGGGACCAATCTCCAGACATATGGCCATTTTTGTGCTTGTCGTGGCGCCATGTGGGAAAGGGTGGTTTTGAGGCTGAAGGCAGCAGGAAAGCCTGCAGCCCCCAGGTGTGTGGGGCTACGCAAGCGGTTCCCAAAGAGCTTTAGAACAAGGCATAGTTTTCCCTGCTGGCTCTTTGAGCGTGGGACCAACCTCCAGACATATGGCCATTTTTGTGCCTGGCGTGACGCCATGTGGAAAAGGGTGGTTTTGAGGATGAAAGCGCAAGAAAAGCCTGCAGCCACCAGGTCTGTGGGGCTACGCAAGCGGTTCCCAAAGAGCTTTAGAACAAGGCATAGTTTTCCCTGCTGGCTCTTTGGGCGTGGGACCAGTCTCCAGATATATGGCCATTTTTGGGCCTGGCGCAGCGCCAAGTGGGAAAGGGTGGTTTTGAGTCTGAAGGCAGCAGGAAAGCCTGCAGCCCCCAGGTGTGTGGGGCTACGCAAGCGGTTCCCAAAGAGCTTTAGAACAAGGCATAGTTTTCCCTGCTGGCTCTTGGGGCGTGGGACCAGTTTCCAGACATATGGCCATTTTTGGGCCTGGCGCGGCGCCATGTGGGAAAGGGTGGTTTTGAGGCTGAAGGCAGCAGGAAAGCCTGCAGCCCCCAGGTGTGTGGGGCTACGCAAGCGGTTCCCAAAGAGCTTTAGAACAAGGCATAGTTTTCCCTGCTGGCTCTTTGGGCGTGGGACCAGTCTCCAGACATATGGCCATTTTTGTGCCTGGCGCGGCGCCAAGTGGGAAAGGGTGCTTTTGACGCTGAAGAGAGCAGGAAAGCCTGCAGCCCCCAGGTGTGTGGGGCCACGCAAGCGGTTCCCAAAGAGCTTTAGAACAAGGCATAATTTTCCCTGCTGGCTCTTTGGGCGTGGGACCCATCTCCAGATATATGGCCATTTTTGGGCCTGGCGCGATGCCAAGTGGGAAAGGGTGGTTTTGAGTCTGAAGGCTGCAGGAAAGCTTGCAGCCCCCAGGTGTGTGGGGCTACGCAAGCCGTTCCCAAAGAGCTTTAGAACAAGGCATAGTTTTCCCTGCTGGCTCTTTGGGCGTGGGACCAATCTCCAGACATATGGCCATTTTTTGGCCTGGCGCGGGGCCAAGTGGGAAAAGGTGGTTTGGAGGCTGAAGGCAGCAGGAAAGCCTGCAGCCTACCGGTGTGTGGGTCTACGCAAGAGGTTCCCAAAGAGCTTTAGAACAAGGCATAGTTTTCCCTGATGGCTCTTTGGGCGTGGGACCAGTCTCCAGACATATGGCCATTTTTGTGCCTGTCGTGGCGCCATGTGGGAAAGGGTGGTTTTGAGGCTGAAGGCAGCAGGAAAGCCTGCAGCCCCCAGGTGTGTGGGGCTACGCAAGCGGTTCCCAAAGAGCTTTAGAACAAGGCATAGTTTTCCCTGCTGGCTCTTGGGGCGTGGGACCAACCTCCAGACATATGGCCATTTTTGTGCCCGGCGTGACGCCATGTGGAAAAGGGTGGTTTTGAGGCTGAAAGCGCGAGAAAAGCCTGCAGCCCCCAGGTCTGTGGGGCTACGCAAGCGGTTCCCAAAGAGCTTTAGAACAAGGCATAGTTTTCCCTGCTGGCTCTTTGGGCGTGGGACCAACCTCCAGACATATGGCCATTTTTGTGCCTGGCGTGACGCCAGGTGGGAAAGGGTGGTTTTGAGGCTGAAGGCAGCAGGAAAGCCTGCAGCCCCCAGGTGTGTGGGGCTACGCAAGCGGTTCCCAAAGAGCTTTACAACAAGGCATAGTTTTCCCTGCTGGCTCTTTGCGCGTGGGACCAAACTCCAGACATATGGCCATTTTTGTACCTGGCGTGGCGCCATGTTGAAAAGGGTGGTTTTGAGGCTGAAAGCGAGAGAAAAGCCTGCAGCCCCCAGGTGTGTGGGGCTACGCAAGCGGTTCCCAAAGAGCTTTAGAACAAGGCATAGTTTTCCCTGCTGGCTCTTTGGGCGTGGGACCAGTCTCCAGACATATGGCCATTTTTGGGCCTGGCGCAGCGCCAAGTGGGAAAGGGTTGTTTTGAGGCTGAAGGCAGCAGGAAAGCCTGCAGCCCCCAGGTGTGTGGGGCTACGCAAGCGGTTCCCAAAGAGCTTTAGAACAAGGCATAGTTTTCCCTGCTGGCTCTTTCGGCGTGGGACCAATCTCCAGACATATGGCCATTTCTGGGCCTGGCGCGATGCCAAGTGGGAAAGCGTGCTTTTGAGGCTGAAGAGAGCAGGAAAGCCTGCAGCCCCCAGGTGTGTGGGGCTACGCAAGCGGTTCCCAAAGAGCTTTAGAACAAGGCATAATTTTCCCTGCTGGCTCTTTGGGCGTGGGACCAACCTCCAGACATATGGCCATTTTTGTGCCTGGCGTGACGCCATGTGGAAAAGGGTGCTTCTGAGGTTGGAGGCAGCAGGAAAGCGTGCAGCCCCCAGGTGTGTGGGGCTACGCAAGCGGTTCCCAAAGAGCTTTAGAACAAGGCATAGTTTTCCCTGCTGGCTCTTTGGGCGTGGGACCAACCTCCAGACATATGGCCATTTTTGTGCCTGGCGTGACGCCATGTGGAAAAGGGTGCTTTTGAGGCTGAAGGCAGCAGGAAAGCCTGCAGCCCCCAGGTCTCTGGGGTTACGCAAGCGGTTCCCAAAGAGCTTTAGAACAAGGCATAGTTTTCCCTGCTGGCTCTTTGGGCGTGGGACCAGTCTCCAGACATATGGCCATTTTTGGGCCTGGCGTGACGCCATGTGGGAAAGGGTGGTTTTGACGCTGAAGGCAGCATGAAAGCCTGCAGCCCCCAGGTGTGTGGGGCTATGCAAGAGGTTCCCAAAGAGCTTTAGAACAAGGCATAGTTTTCCCTGCTGGCTCTTTGGGCGTGGGACCAACCTCCAGACATATGGCCATTTTCGGGCCTGGCGCAGCGCCAAGTGGGAAAGGGTGGTTTTGAGGCTGAAAGCGCGAGAAAAGCCTGCAGCCCCCAGTTTCTGTGGGGCTACGCAAGCGGTTCCCAAATAGCTTTAGAACAAGGCATAGTTTTCCCTGCTGGCTCTTTGGGCGTGGGACCAGTCTCCAGACATATGGCCATTTTTGGGCCTGGCGTGGCGCCAAGTGGGAAAGGGTGCTTTTGAGGTTGAAGGCAGCAGGAAAGCCTGCAGCCCCCAGGTGTGTGGGGCTACGCAAGCGGTTCCCAAAGAACTTTAGAACAAGGCATAGTTTTCCCTGCTGGCTCTTTGGGCGTGGAACCAACCTCCAGACATATGGCCATTTTTGTGCCAGGCACAGCGCCAAGTGGGAAAGGGTGGTTTTGAGGCTGAAGGCAGCAGGAAAGCCTGCAGCCCCCAGGTGTGTGGGGCTACGCAAGCGGTTCCCAAAGAGCTTTACAACAAGGCATAGTTTTCCCTGCTGGCTCTTTGCGCGTGGGACCAAACTCCAGACATATGGCCATTTTTGTACCTGGCGTGGCGCCATGTTGAAAATAGGTGGTTTTGAGGCTGAAGGCAGCAGGAAAGCCTGCAGCCCCCAGGTGTGTGGGGCTACGCAAGCGGTTCCCAAAGAGCTTTAGAACAAGGCATAGTTTTCCCTGCTGGCTCTTTGGGCGTGGGACCAACCTCCAGACATATGGCCATTTTTGGGCCTGGCGCAGCGCCAAGTGGGAAAGGGTTGTTTTGAGGCTGAAGGCAGCAGGAAAGCCTGCAGCCCCCAGGTGTGTGGGGCTACGCAAGCGGTTCCCAAAGAGCTTTAGAACAAGGCATAGTTTTCCCTGCTGGCTCTTTCGGCGTGGGACCAATCTCCAGACATATGTCCATTTCTGGGCCTGGCGCGATGCCAAGTGGGAAAGCGTGCTTTTGAGGCTGAAGAGAGCAGGAAAGCCTGCAGCCCCCAGGTCTGTGGGGCTACGCAAGCGGTTCCCAAAGAGCTTTAGAACAAGGCATAGTTTTCCCTGCTGGCTCTTTGGGCGTGGGACCAACCTCCAGACATATGGCCATTTTTGTGCCTGGCGTGACGCCATGTGGAAAAGGGTGCTTCTGAGGTTGGAGGCAGCAGGAAAGCGTGCAGCCCCCAGGTCTGTGGGGCTACACAAGCGGTTCCCAAAGAGCTTTAGAACAAGGCATAGTTTTCCCTGCTGGCTCTTTGGGCGTGGGACCAGTCTCCAGACATATGGCCATTTTTGGGCCTAGCGTGACGCCATGTGGGAAAGGGTGGTTTTGAGGCTGAAGGCAGCATGAAAGCCTGCAGCCCCCAGGTGTGTGGGGCTATGCAAGAGGTTCCCAAAGAGCTTTAGAACAAGGCATAGTTTTCCCTGCTGGCTCTTTGGGCGTGGGACCAACCTCCAGACATATGGCCATTTTTGTGCCTGGCGTGACGCCATGTGGAAAAGGGTGGTTTTGAGGCTGAAGGCAGCATGAAAGCCTGCAGCCCCCAGGTGTGTGGGGCTATGCAAGAGGTTCCCAAAGAGCTTTAGAACAAGGCATAGTTTTCCCTGCTAGCTCTTTGGGCGTGGGACCAACCTCCAGACATATGGCCATTTTCGGGCCTGGCGCAGCGCCAAGTGGGAAAGGGTGGTTTTGAGGCTGAAAGCGCGATAAAAGCCTGCAGCCCCCAGTTTCTGTGGGGCTACGCAACCGGTTCCCAAAGAGCTTTAGAACAAGGCATAGTTTTCCCTGCTGGCTCTTTGGGCGTGGGACCAGTCTCCAGACATATGGCCATTTTTGGGCCTGGCGAGGCGCCAAGTGGGAAAGGGTGGTTTTGAGGCTGAAGGCAGCAGGAAAGCCTGCAGCCCTCAGCTGTGTGGCTACGCAAGCGGTTCCCAAAGAGCTTTACAACAAGGCATAGTTTTCCCTGCTGGCTCTTTGCGGGTGGGACCAAACTCCAGACATATGGCCATTTTTGAACCTGGCGTGGCGCCATGTTGAAAAGGGTGGTTTTGAGGCTGAAAGCAGCAGGAAAGCCTGCAGCCCCCAGGTGTGTGGGGCTACGCAAGCGGTTCCCAAAGAGCTTTAGAACAAGGCATAGTTTTCCCTGCTGGCTCTTTGGGTGTGGGACCAACCTCCAGACATATGGCCATTTTTGGGCCTGGCGCAGCGCCAAGTGGGAAAGGGTGGTTTTGAGGCTGAAGGCAGCAGGAAAGCCTGCAGCCCCCAGGTCTGTGGGGCTACGCAAGCGGTTCCCAAAGAGCTTTAGAACAAGGCATAGTTTTCCCTGCTGGCTCTTTCGGCGTGGGACCAATCTCCAGACATATGGCCATTTCTGGGCCTGGCGCGATGCCAAGTGGGAAAGCGTGCTTTTGAGGCTGAAGAGAGCAGGAAAGCCTGCAGCCCCCAGGTCTGTGGGGCTACGCAAGCGGTTCCCAAAGAGCTTTAGAACAAGGCATAGTTTTCCCTGCTGGCTCTTTGGGCGTGGGACCAACCTCCAGACATATGGCCATTTTTGTGCCTGGCGTGACGCCACGTGGAAAAGGGTGCTTCTGAGGTTGGAGGCAGCAGGAAAGCGTGCAGCCCCCAGGTGTGTGGGGCTACGCAAGCGGTTCCCAAAGAGCTTTAGAACAAGGCATAGTTTTCCCTGCTGGCTCTTTGGGCGTGGGACCAACCTCCAGACATATGGCCATTTTTGTGCCTGGCGTGACGCCATGTGGAAAAGGGTGATTTTGAGGCTAGAGGCAGCAGGAAAGCCTGCAGCCCCCAGGTCTCTGGGGTTACGCAAGCGGTTCCCAAAGAGCTTTAGAACAAGGCATAGTTTTCCCTGCTGGCTCTTTGGGCGTGGGACCAGTCTCCAGACATATGGCCATTTTTGGGCCTGGCGTGATGCCATGTGGGAAAGGGTGGTTTTGAGGCTGAAGGCAGCATGAAAGCCTGCAGCCCCCAGGTGTGTGGGGCTATGCAAGAGGTTCCCAAAGAGCTTTAGAACAAGGCATAGTTTTCCCTGCTAGCTCTTTGGGCGTGGGACCAACCTCCAGACATATGGCCATTTTCGGGCCTGGCGCAGCGCCAAGTGGGAAAGGGTGGTTTTGAGGCTGAAAGCGCGAGAAAAGCCTGCAGCCCCCAGTTTCTGTGGGGCTACGCAAGCGGTTCCCAAAGAGCTTTAGAACAAGGCATAGTTTTCCCTGCTGGCTCTTTGGGCGTGGGACCAGTCTCCAGACATATGGCCATTTTTGGGCCTGGCGAGGCGCCAAGTGGGAAAGGGTGGTTTTGAGGCTGAAGGCAGCAGGAAAGCCTGCAGCCCTCAGCTGTGTGGCTACGCAAGCGGTTCCCAAAGAGCTTTACAACAAGGCATAGTTTTCCCTGCTGGCTCTTTGCGGGTGGGACCAAACTCCAGACATATGGCCATTTTTGTACCTGGCGTGGCGCCATGTTGAAAAGGGTGGTTTTGAGGCTGAAAGCGAGAGAAAAGCCTGCAGCCCCCAGGTGTGTGGGGCTACGCAAGCGGTTCCCAAAGAGCTTTAGAACAAGGCATAGTTTTCCCTGCTGGCTCTTTGGGCGTGGGACCAACCTCCAGACATATGGCCATTTTTGGGCCTGGCGCAGCGCCAAGTGGGAAAGGGTGGTTTTGAGGCTGAAGGCAGCAGGAAAGCCTGCAGCCCCCAGGTGTGTGGGGCTACGCAAGCGGTTCCCAAAGAGCTTTAGAACAAGGCATAGTTTTCCCTGCTGGCTCTTTGGGCGTGGGGCCAACCTCCAGACATATGGCCATTTTTGTGCCTGGCGTGACGCCACGTGGAAAAGGGTGCTTCTGAGGTTGGAGGCAGCAGGAAAGCGTGCAGCCCCCAGGTGTGTGGGGCTACGCAAGCGGTTCCCAAAGAGCTTTAGAACAAGGCGTAGTTTTCCCTGCTGGCTCTTTGGGCGTGGGACCAACCTCCAGACATATGGCCATTTTTGTGCCTGGCGTGACGCCATGTGGAAAAGGGTGCTTTTGAGGCTGAAGGCAGCAGGAAAGCCTGCAGCCCCCAGGTCTCTGGGGTTACGCAAGCGGTTCCCAAAGAGCTTTAGAACAAGGCATAGTTTTCCCTGCTGGCTCTTTGGGCGTGGGACCAGTCTCCAGACATATGGCCATTTTTGGGCCTGGCGTGACGCCATGTGGGAAAGGGTGGTTTTGAGGCTGAAGGCAGCATGAAAGCCTGCAGCCCCCAGGTGTGTGGGGCTATGCAAGAGGTTCCCAAAGAGCTTTAGAACAAGGCATAGTTTTCCCTGCTAGCTCTTTGGGCGTGGGACCAACCTCCAGACATATGGCCATTTTCGGGCCTGGCGCAGCGCCAAGTGGGAAAGGGTGGTTTTGAGGCTGAAAGCGCGAGAAAAGCCTGCAGCCCCCAGTTTCTGTGGGGCTACGCAAGCGGTTCACAAATAGCTTTAGAACAAGGCATAGTTTTCCCTGCTGGCTCTTTGGGCGTGGGACCAGTCTCCAGACATATGGCCATTTTTGGGCCTGGCGTGGCGCCAAGTGGGAAAGGGTGCTTTTGAGGTTGAAGGCAGCAGGAAAGCCTGCAGCCCCCAGGTGTGTGGGGCTACGCAAGCGGTTCCCAAAGAACTTTAGAACAAGGCATAGTTTTCCCTGCTGGCTCTTTGGGCGTGGAACCAACCTCCAGACATATGGCCATTTTTGTGCCTGGCGTGACGCAGTGTGGGAAAGGGTTCTTTTGAGGCTGAAGAGAGCAGGAAAGCCTGCAGCCCCCAGGTGTGTGGGGCTACGCAAGCGGTTCCCAAAGAGCTTTAGAACAAGGCATAGTTTTCCCTGCTGGCTCTTTGGGCGTGGGACCAACCTCCAGACATATGGCCATTTTTATGCCTGGCGGAGCGCCAAGTAGGAAAGGGTGGTTTTGAGGCTGAAGGCAGCAGGAAAGCCTGCAGCCCCCAGGTGTGTGGGGCTACGCAAGCGATTCCCAAAGAGCTTTAGAACAAGGCATAGTTTTTCCTGCTGGCTCTTTGGGCGTGGGACCAGTCTCCAGACATATGGCCATTTTTGGGCCTGGCGCGGCGCCAAGTGGGAAAGCGTGCTTTTGAGGCTGAAGAGAGCAGGAAAGCCTGCAGCCCCCAGGTGTGTGGGGCTACGCAAGTGGTTCCCAAAGACCTTTAGAACAAGGCATAGTTTTCCCTGCTGGCTCTTTGGGCGTGGGACCAATCTTCAGACATATGGCCATTTTTGGGCCTGGCGCAGCGCCAAGTGGGAAAGGGTTCTTTTGAGGCTGAAGGCAGCAGGAAAGCCTGCAGCCCCCAGGTGTGTGGGGCTACGCAAGCGTTTCCCAAAGAGCTTTAGAACAAGTCATAATTTTCCCTGCTGGCTCTTTGGGCGTGGGACCAACCTCCAGACATATGGCCATTTTTGTGCCTGGCGTGACGCCATGTGGGAAAGGTGGTTTTGAGGCTGACGGCAGCAGGAAAGCCTGCAGCCCCCAGGTCTGTGGGGCTACGCAAGCGGTTCCCAAAGAGCTTTAGAACAAGGCATAGTTTTCCCTGCTGGCTCTTTGGGCGCGGGACCAATCTTCAGACATATGGCCATTTTTGGGCCTGGCGCAGCGCCAAGTGGGAAAGGGTTCTTTTGAGGCTGAAGGCAGCAGGAAAGCCTGCAGCCCCCAGGTGTGTGGGGCTACGCAAGCGGTTCCCAAAGAGCTTTAGAACAAGGCATAGTTTTCCCTGCTGGCTCTTTGGGCGTGGGACCAGTCTCCAGACATATGGCCATTTTTGGGCCTGGCGCAGCGCCAAGTGGGAAAGGGTGGTTTTGAGGCTGAAACCGCGAGAAAAGCCTGCAGCCCCCAGTTTGTGTGGGGCTACGCAAGCGGTTCCCAAAGAGCTTTAGAACAAGGCATAGTTTTCCCTGCTGGCTCTTTGGGCGTGGGAGCGGTCTCCAGAGATATGGCCATTTTTGTGCCTGGCGCGGGGCCAAGTGGGAAAAGGTGGTTTGGAGGCTGAAGGCAGCAGGAAAGCCTGCAGCCTACCGGTGTGTGGGTCTACGCAAGCGGTTCCCAAAGAGCTTTAGAACAAGGCATAGTTTTCCCTGCTGGCTCTTGGGGCGTGGGACCAACCTCCAGACATATGGCCATTTTTGTGCCAGGCGTGACGCCATGTGGAAAAGGGTGGTTTTGAGGCTGAAAGCGCGAGAAAAGCCTGCAGCCCCCAGGTCTGTGGGGCTACGCAAGCGGTTCCCAAAGAGCTTTAGAACAAGGCATAGTTTTCCCTGCTGGCTCTTTGGGCGTGTGACCAACCTCCAGACATATGGCCATTTTTGTGCCTGGCGTGACGCCAAGTGGGAAAGGGTGGTTTTGAGGCTGAAGGCAGCAGGAAAGCCTGCAGCCCCCAGGTGTGTGGGGCTACGCAAGCGGTTCCCAAAGAGCTTTAGAACAAGGCATAGTTTTCCCTGCTGGCTCTTTGGGCGTGGGACCAGTCTCCAGACATATGGCCATTTTTGGGCCTGGCGAGGCGCCAAGTTGGAAAGGGTGGTTTTGAGGCTGAAGGCAGCAGGAAAGCCTGCAGCCCTCATCTGTGTGGCTACGCAAGCGGTTCCCAAAGAGCTTTAGAACAAGGCATAGTTTTCCCTGCTGTCTCTTTGGGCGTGGGACCAAACTCCAGACATATGGCCATTTTTGTACCTGGCGTGGCGCCATGTTGAAAAGGGTGGTTTTGAGGCTGAAAGCGAGAGAAAAGCCTGCAGCCCCCAGGTGTGTGGGGCTACGCAAGCGGTTCCCAAAGAGCTTTAGAACAAGGCATAATTTTCCCTGCTGGCTCTTTGGGCGTGGGACCAACCTCCAGACATATGGCCATTTTTGGGCCTGGCGCAGCGCCAAGTGGGAAAGGGTTGTTTTGAGGCTGAAGGCAGCAGGAAAGCCTGCAGCCCCCAGGTGTGTGGGGCTACGCAAGCGGTTCCCAAAGAGCTTTAGAACAAGGCATAGTTTTCCCTCCTGGCTCTTTCGGCGTGGGACCAATCTCCAGACATATGGCCATTTCTGGGCCTGGCGCGATGCCAAGTGGGAAAGCGTGCTTTTGAGGCTGAAGAGAGCAGGAAAGCCTGCAGCCCCCAGGTGTGTGGGGCTACGCAAGCGGTTCCCAAAGAGCTTTAGAACAAGGCATAGTTTTCCCTGCTGGCTCTTTGGGCGTGGGACCAACCTCCAGACATATGGCCATTTTTGTGCCTGGCGTGACGCCATGTGGAAAAGGGTGCTTCTGAGGTTGGAGGCAGCAGGAAAGCGTGCAGCCCCCAGGTCTGTGGGGCTACGCAAGCGGTTCCCAAAGAGCTTTAGAACAAGGCATAGTTTTCCCTACTGGCTCTTTGGGCGTGGGACCAACCTCCAGACATATGGCCATTTTTGTGCCTGGCGTGACGCCATGTGGAAAAGGGTGGTTTTGAGGCTGAAGGCAGCAGGAAAGCCTGCAGCCCGCAGGTCTCTGGGGTTACGCAAGCGGTTCCCAAAGAGCTTTAGAACAAGGCATAGTTTTCCCTACTGGCTCTTTGGGCGTGGGACCAACCTCCAGACATATGGCCATTTTTGGGCCTGGCGTGACGCCATGTGGGAAAGGGTGGTTTTGAGGCTGAAGGCAGCATGAAAGCCTGCAGCCCCCAGGTGTGTGGGGCTATGCAAGAGCAAGCCGTTCCCAAAGAGCTTTAGAACAAGGCATAGTTTTCCCTGCTGGCTCTTTGGGCATGGGACCAGTCTCCAGACATATGGCCATTTTTGGGCCTGGCTTGGCGCCAAGTGGGAAAGGGTGGTTTTGAGGCTGAAGAGAGCAGGAAAGCCTGCAGCCCCCAGGTGTGTGGGGCTACGCAAGAGGTTCCCAAAGAGCTTTAGAACAAGGCATAGTTTTCCCTGCTGCCTCTTTAGGCGTGGGACCAACCTCCAGACATATGGCCATTTTTGGGCCTGGCATGGCACCAAGTGGGAAAGGGTGGTTTTGAGGCTGAAGAGAGCAGGAAAGCCTGCAGCCCCCAGGTGTGTGGGGCTACGCAAGTGGTTCCCAAAGAGCTTTAGAACAAGGCATAGTTTTCCCTGCTGGCTCTTTGGGCGTGGGACCAGTCTCCAGACATATGGCCATTTTTGTGCCTGGCGGAGTGCCATGTGGGAAAGGGTGGTTTTGAGGCTGAAGGCAGCAGGAAAGCCTGCAGCCCCCAGGTCTGTGGGGCTACGCAAGCGGTTCCCAAAGAGCTTTAGAACAAGGCATAGTTTTCCCTGCTGGCTCTTTGGGCGTGGGACCAGTCTCCAGACATATGGCCATTTTTGTGCCTGGCGTGACGCCATGTTGAAAAGGGTGTGCTTTTGAGGTTGAAGGCAGCAGGAAAGCCTGCAGCCCCCAGGTGTGTGGGGCTACGCAAGCCGTTCCCAAAGAGCTTTAGAACAAGGCATAGTTTTCCCTGCTGGCTCTTTAGGCGTGGGACCAGTCTCCAGACATATGGCCATTTTTGGGCCTGGCTTGGCACCAAGTGGGAAAGGGTGGTTTTGAGGCTGAAGAGAGCAGGAAAGCCTGCAGCCCCCAGGTGTGTGGGGCTACGCAAGAGGTTCCCAAAGAGCTTTAGAACAAGGCATAGTTTTCCCTGCTGCCTCTTTAGGCGTGGGACCAACCTCCAGACATATGGCCATTTTTGGGCCTGGCATGGCACCAAGTGGGAAAGGGTGGTTTTGAGGCTGAAGTCAGCAGGAAAGCCTGCAGCCCCCAGGTGTGTGGGGCTACGCAAGCGGTTCCCAAAGAGCTTTAGAACAAGGCATAGTTTTCCCTGCTGGCTCTTTGGGCGTGGAAACAATCTCCAGATATATGGCCATTTTTGTGCCTGGCACGGCGCCATGTGGGAAAGGGTGGTTTTGAGGCTGAAGGCAGCAGGAAAGCCTGCAGCCCCCACGTCTCTGGGGCTACGCAAGCGGTTCCCAAAGAGCTTTAGAACAAGGCATAGTTTTCTCTGCTGGCTCTTTGGGCGTGGCACCAACCTCCAGACATATGGCCATTTTTGTGCCTGGCGTGGCGCCATGTGGAAAAGGGTGGTTTTGAGTCTGAAGGCAGCAGGAAAGCCTGCAGCCCCCAGGTGTGTGGGGCTACGCAAGCGGTTCCCAAAGAGCTTTAGAACAAGGCATAGTTTTCCCTGCTGGCTCTTTGGGCGTGGGAGCGGTCTCCAGAGATATGGCCATTTTTGGGCCTGGCGTGGCGCCAAGTGGGAAAGGGTTGTTTTGAGGTTGAAGGCAGCAGGAAAGCCTGCAGCCCCCAGGTCTGTGGGGCTACGCAAGCGGTTCCCAAAGAGCTTTAGAACAAGGCATAGTTTTCCCTGCTGGCTCTTTGGGCGTGGGACCAGTCTCCAGATATATGGCCATTTTTGGGCCTGGCGCAGCGTCAAGTGGGAAAGGGTGGTTTTGAGGCTGAAGGCAGCAGGAAAGCCTGCAGCCCCCAGGTGTGTGGGGCTATGCAAGTAGTTCCCAAAGAGCTTTAGAAGAAGGCATAGTTTTCCCTGCTGGCTCTTGGGGCGTGGGACCAGTTTCCAGACATATGGCCATTTTTGGGCCTGGCGCGGCGCCAAGTGGGAAAGCGTGGCTTTTGAGGTTGAAGGCAGCAGGAAAGCCTGCAGCCCCCAGGTGTGTGGGGCTACGCAAGCGGTTCTCAAAGAGCTTTAGAACAAGGCATAATTTTCCCTGCTGGCTCTTTGGGCGTGGGACCAGTCTCCAGACATATGGCCATTTTTGGGCCTGGCGCAGTGCCAAGTGGGAAAGGGTGCTTTTGACGCTGAAGAGAGCAGGAAAGCCTGCAGCCCCCAGGTGTGTGGGGCTACGCAAGCGGTTCCCAAAGAGCTTTAGAACAAGGCATAGTTTTCCCTGCTGGCTCTTTGGGCGTGGGACCAGTCTCCAGACATATGGCCATTTTTGGGCCTGGCGCGGGGCCAAGTGGGAAAAGGTGGTTTGGAGGCTGAAGGCAGCAGGAAAGCCTGCAGCCTACAGGTGTGTGGGGCTACGCAAGAGGTTCCCAAAGAGCTTTAGAACAAGGCATAGTTTTCCCTGCTGGCTCTTTGGGCGTGGGACCAGTCTCCAGCCATATGGCCATTTTTGGGCCTGTCGTGGCGCCATGTGGGAAAGGGTGGTTTTGAGGCTGAAGGCAGCAGGAAAGCCTGCAGCCCCCAGGTGTGTGGGGCTACGCAAGCGGTTCCCAAAGAGCTTTAGAACAAGGCATAGTTTTCCCTGCTGGCTCTTTGGGCGTGGGACCAACCCCCAGACATATGGCCATTTTTGTGCCTGGCGTGACGCCATGTGGAAAAGGGTGGTTTTGAGGCTGAAAGCGCGAGAAAAGCCTGCAGCCCCCAGGTGTGTGGGGCTACGCAAGCGGTTCCCAAAGAGCTTTAGAACAAGGCATAGTTTTCCCTGCTGGCTCTTTGGGCGTGGGACCAGTCTCCAGACATATGGCCATTTTTGGGCCTGGCGCGGCGCCAATTGCAAAAGGTTTCTTTTGAGGCTGCAGAGAGCAGGAATGCCTGCAGCCCCCAGGTGTGTGGGGCTACGCAAGCGGTTCCCAAAGAGCTTTAGAACAAGGCATAGTTTTCCCTGCTGGCTCTTTCGGCGTGGGACCATTCTCCAGACATATGGCCATTTTTCTGCCTGGCGTGACGCCAAGTGGGAAAGGGTGGTTTTGAGGCTGAAGGCAGCAGGAAAGCCTGCAGCCCCCAGGTGTGTGGGGCTACGCAAGCGGTTCCCAAAGAGCTTTAGAACAAGGCATAGTTTTCCCTGCTGGCTCTTTGGGCGTGGGACCAGTCTCCAGACATATGGCCATTTTTGGGCCTGGTGCGGGGCCAAGTGGGAAAGGGTGGTTTGGAGGCTGAAGGCAGCAGGAAAGCCTGCAGCCTACAGGTGTGTGGGGCTACGCAAGAGGTTCCCAAAGAGCTTTAGAACAAGGCATAGTTTTCCCTGATGGCTCTTTGGGCGTGGGACCAGTCTCCAGACATATGCCCATTTTTAGGCCTGTCGTGGCGCCATGTGGGAAAGTGTGGTTTTGAGGCTGAAGGCAGCAGGAAAGCCTGCAGCCCCCAGGTGTGTGGGGCTACGCAAGCGGTTCCCAAAGAGCTTTAGAACAAGGCATAGTTTTCCCTGCTGGCTCTTTGGGCGTGGGACCAACCTCCAGACATATGGCCATTTTTGTGCCTGGCGTGACGCCATGTGGAAAAGGGTGGTTTTGAGGCTGAAAGCGCGAGAAAAGACTGCAGCCCCCAGGTCTGTGGGGCTACGCAAGTGGTTCCCAAGGAGCTTTAGAACAAGGCATAGTTTTCCCTGCTGGCTCTTTGGGCGTGGGAGCGGTCTCCAGAGATATGGCCATTTTTGGGCCTGGCGTGGCGCCAAGTGGGAAAGGGTGGTTTTGAGGCTGAAGGCAGCAGGAAAGCCTGCAGCCCCCACGTCTCTGGGGCTACGCAAGCGGTTCCCAAAGAGCTTTAGAACAAGGCATAGTTTTCCCTGCTGGCTCTTTGGGCGTGGGACCAGTCTCCAGACATATGGCATTTTGGGCCCGGCGTGGCGCCAAGTGGGAAAGGGTGCTTTTGACGCTGAAGAGAGCAGGAAAGCCTGCAGCCCCCAGGTGTGTGGGGCTACGCAAGCGGTTCCCAAAGAGCTTTAGAACAAGGCATAGTTTTCCCTGCTGGCTCTTTGGGCGTGGACCAGTCTCCAGACATATGGCCATTTTTGGGCCTGGCGCGGGGCCAAGTGGGAAAAGGTGTTTGGAGGCTGAAGGGAGCAGGAAAGCCTGCAGCCTACAGGTGTGTGGGGCTATGCAAGAGGTTCCCAAAGAGTTTTTAGAACAAGGCATAGTTTTCCCTGATGGCTCTTTGGGCGTGGGACCAGTCTCCAGACATATGGCCATTTTTGTGCCTGTCGTGGCGCCATGTGGGAAAGGATGGTTTTGAGGCTGAAGGCAGCAGGAAAGCCTGCAGCCCCCAGGTGTGTGGGGCTACGCAAGCGGTTCCCAAAGAGCTTTAGAACAAGGCATAGTTTTCCCTGCTGGCTCTTTGGGCGTGGGACCAACCTCCAGACATATGGCCATTTTTGTGCCTGGCGTGACGCCATGTGGAAAAGGGTGGTTTTGAGGATGAAAGCGCGAGAAAAGCCTGCAGCCCCCAGGTCTGTGGGGCTACGCAAGTGGTTCCCAAGGAGCTTTAGAACAAGGCATAGTTTTCCCTGCTGGCTCTTTGGGCGTGGGAGCGGTCTCCAGAGATATGGCCATTTTTGGGCCTGGCGTGGCGCCAAGTGGGAAAGGGTGGTTTTGAGGCTGAAGGCAGCAGGAAAGCCTGCAGCCCCCACGTCTCTGGGGCTACGCAAGCGGTTCCCAAAGAGCTTTAGAACAAGGCATAGTTTTCCCTGCTGGCTCTTTGGGCGTGGGACCAGTCTCCAGACATATGGCCATTTTTGGGCCCGGCGTGGCGCCAAGTGGGAAAGGGTGCTTTTGACGCTGAAGAGAGCAGGAAAGCCTGCAGCCCCCAGGTGTGTGGGGCTACGCAAGCGGTTCCCAAAGAGCTTTAGAACAAGGCATAGTTTTCCCTGCTGGCTCTTTGGGCGTGGGACCAGTCTCCAGACATATGGCCATTTTTGGGCCTGGCGCGGGGCCAAGTGGGAAAAGGTGGTTTGGAGGCTGAAGGGAGCAGGAAAGCCTGCAGCCTACAGGTGTGTGGGGCTATGCAAGAGGTTCCCAAAGAGTTTTAGAACAAGGCATAGTTTTCCCTGATGGCTCTTTGGGCGTGGGACCAGTCTCCAGTCATATGGCCATTTTTGTGCCTGTCGTGGCGCCATGTGGGAAAGGATGGTTTTGAGGCTGAAGGCAGCAGGAAAGCCTGCAGCCCCCAGGTGTGTGGGGCTACGCAAGCGGTTCCCAAAGAGCTTTAGAACAAGGCATAGTTTTCCCTGCTGGCTCTTTGGGCGTGGGACCAACCTCCAGACATATGGCCATTTTTGTGCCTGGCGTGACGCCATGTGGAAAAGGGTGGTTTTGAGGATGAAAGCGCGAGAAAAGCCTGCAGCCCCCAGGTCTGTGGGGCTACGCAAGCGGTTCCCAAAGAGCTTTAGAACAAGGCATATTTTTCCCTGCTGGCTCTTTGGGCGTGGGACCAGTCTCCAGACATATGGCCATTTTTGGGCCTGGCGCGGGGCCAAGTGGGAAAAGGTGGTTTGGAGGCTGAAGGCAGCAGGAAAGCCTGCAGCCTACAGGTGTGTGGGGCTATGCAAGAGGTTCCCAAAGAGTTTTAGAACAAGGCATAGTTTTCCCTGATGGCTCTTTGGGCGTGGGACCAGTCTCCAGACATATGGCCATTTTTGTGCCTGTCGTGGCGCCATGTGGGAAAGGGTGGTTTTGAGGCTGAAGGCAGCAGGAAAGCCTGCAGCCCCCAGGTCTGTGGGGCTACGCAAGCGGTTCCCAAAGAGCTTTAGAACAAGGCATAGTTTTCCCTGCTGGCTCTTTGGGCGTGGGACCAACCTCCAGACATATGGCCATTTTTGTGCCTGGCGTGACGCCATGTGGAAAAGGGTGGTTTTGAGGATGAAAGCGCAAGAAAAGCCTGCAGCCCCCAGGTGTGTGGGGCTACGCAAGCGGTTCCCAAAGAGCTTTAGAACAAGGCATAGTTTTCCCTGCTGGCTCTTTGGGAAAGGGACCAGTCTCCAGAAATATGGCCATTTTTGGGCCTGGCGCAGCGCCAAGTGGGAAAGGGTGGTTTTGAGGCTGAAGGCAGCAGGAAAGCCTGCAGCCCCCAGGTGTGTGGGGCTACGCAAGTGTTTCCCAAAGAGCTTTAGAACAAGGCATAGTTTTCCCTGCTGGCTCTTTGGGCGTGGGACCAGTCTCCAGATATATGGCCATTTTTGTGCCTGGCGCGGCGCCAAGTGGGAAAGGGTGCTTTTGAGTCTGAAGGCTGCAGGAAAGCTTGCAGCCCCCAGGTGTGTGGGGCTACGCAAGAGGTTCCCAAAGAGCTTTAGAACAAGGCATAGTTTTCCCTGCTGCCTCTTTAGGCGTGGGACCAACCTCCAGACATATGGCCATTTTTGGGCCTGGCATGGCACCAAGTGGGAAAGGGTGGTTTTGAGGCTGAAGAGAGCAGGAAAGCCTGCAGCCCCCAGGTGTGTGGGGCTACGCAAGTGGTTCCCAAAGAGCTTTAGAACAAGGCATAGTTTTCCCTGCTGGCTCTTTGGGCGTGGGACCAGTCTCCAGACATATGGCCATTTTTGTGCCTGGCGGAGTGCCATGTGGGAAAGGGTGGTTTTGAGGCTGAAGGCAGCAGGAAAGCCTGCAGCCCCCAGGTCTGTGGGGCTACGCAAGCGGTTCCCAAAGAGCTTTAGAACAAGGCATAGTTTTCCCTGCTGGCTCTTTGGGCGTGGGACCAGTCTCCAGAGATATGGCCATTTTTGTGCCTGGCGTGACGCCATGTTGAAAAGGGTGTGCTTTTGAGGTTGAAGGCAGCAGGAAAGCCTGCAGCCCCCAGGTGTGTGGGGCTACGCAAGCCGTTCCCAAAGAGCTTTAGAACAAGGCATAGTTTTCCCTGCTGGCTCTTTGGGCATGGGACCAGTCTCCAGACATATGGCCATTTTTGGGCCTGGCGCAGCGCCAAGTGGGAAAGGGTGGTTTTGAGGCTGAAGGCAGCAGGAAAGCCTGCAGCCCCCAGGTGTGTGGGGCTACGCAAGCGGTTCCCAAATAGCTTTAGAACAAGGCATAGTTTTCCCTGATGGCTCTTTAGGCGTGGGACCAGTCTCCAGACATATGGCCATTTTTGGGCCTGGCTTGGCACCAAGTGGGAAAGGGTGGTTTTGAGGCTGAAGAGAGCAGGAAAGCCTGCAGCCCCCAGGTGTGTGGGGCTACGCAAGAGGTTCCCAAAGAGCTTTAGAACAAGGCATAGTTTTCCCTGCTGCCTCTTTAGGCGTGGGACCAACCTCCAGACATATGGCCATTTTTGGGCCTGGCATGGCACCAAGTGGGAAAGGGTGGTTTTGAGGCTGAAGTCAGCAGGAAAGCCTGCAGCCCCCAGGTGTGTGGGGCTACGCAAGCGGTTCCCAAAGAGCTTTAGAACAAGGCATAGTTTTCCCTGCTGGCTCTTTGGGCGTGGAAACAATCTCCAGATATATGGCCATTTTTGTGCCTGGCACGGCGCCATGTGGGAAAGGGTGGTTTTGAGGCTGAAGGCAGCAGGAAAGCCTGCAGCCCCCACGTCTCTGGGGCTACGCAAGCGGTTCCCAAAGAGCTTTAGAACAAGGCATAGTTTTCCCTGCTGGCTCTTTGGGCGTGGCACCAACCTCCAGACATATGGCCATTTTTGTGCCTGGCGTGGCGCCATGTGGAAAAGGGTGGTTTTGAGTCTGAAGGCAGCAGGAAAGCCTGCAGCCCCCAGGTGTGTGGGGCTACGCAAGCGGTTCCCAAAGAGCTTTAGAACAAGGCATAGTTTTCCCTGCTGGCTCTTTGGGCGTGGGACCAGTCTCCAGACATATGGCCATTTTTGGGCCCGGCGTGGCGCCAAGTGGGAAAGGGTGCTTTTGACGCTGAAGAGAGCAGGAAAGCCTGCAGCCCCCAGGTGTGTGGGGCTACGCAAGCGGTTCCCAAAGAGCTTTAGAACAAGGCATAGTTTTCCCTGCTGGCTCTTTGGGCGTGGGACCAGTCTCCAGACATATGGCCATTTTTGGGCCTGGCGCGGGGCCAAGTGGGAAAAGGTGGTTTGCGGCTGAAGGGAGCAGGAAAGCCTGCAGCCTACAGGTGTGTGGGGCTATGCAAGAGGTTCCCAAAGAGTTTTAGAACAAGGCATAGTTTTCCCTGATGGCTCTTTGGGCGTGGGACCAGTCTCCAGTCATATGGCCATTTTTGTGCCTGTCGTGGCGCCATGTGGGAAAGGATGGTTTTGAGGCTGAAGGCAGCAGGAAAGCCTGCAGCCCCCAGGTGTGTGGGGCTACGCAAGCGGTTCCCAAAGAGCTTTAGAACAAGGCATAGTTTTCCCTGCTGGCTCTTTGGGCGTGGGACCAACCTCCAGACATATGGCCATTTTTGTGCCTGGCGTGACGCCATGTGGAAAAGGGTGGTTTTGAGGATGAAAGCGCGAGAAAAGCCTGCAGCCCCCAGGTCTGTGGGGCTACGCAAGCGGTTCCCAAAGAGCTTTAGAACAAGGCATATTTTTCCCTGCTGGCTCTTTGGGCGTGGGACCAGTCTCCAGACATATGGCCATTTTTGGGCCTGGCGCGGGGCCAAGTGGGAAAAGGTGGTTTGGAGGCTGAAGGCAGCAGGAAAGCCTGCAGCCTACAGGTGTGTGGGGCTATGCAAGAGGTTCCCAAAGAGTTTTAGAACAAGGCATAGTTTTCCCTGATGGCTCTTTGGGCGTGGGACCAGTCTCCAGACATATGGCCATTTTTGTGCCTGTCGTGGCGCCAATGGCGAAAGGTTTCTTTTGAGGCTGAAGGCAGCAGGAAAGCCTGCAGCCCCCAGGTCTGTGGGGCTACGCAAGCGGTTCCCAAAGAGCTTTAGAACAAGGCATAGTTTTCCCTGCTGGCTCTTTGGGCGTGGGACCAACCTCCAGACATATGGCCATTTTTGTGCCTGGCGTGACGCCATGTGGAAAAGGGTGGTTTTGAGGATGAAAGCGCAAGAAAAGCCTGCAGCCCCCAGGTGTGTGGGGCTACGCAAGCGGTTCCCAAAGAGCTTTAGAACAAGGCATAGTTTTCCCTGCTGGCTCTTTGGGAAAGGGACCAGTCTCCAGAAATATGGCCATTTTTGGGCCTGGCGCAGCGCCAAGTGGGAAAGGGTGGTTTTGAGGCTGAAGGCAGCAGGAAAGCCTGCAGCCCCCAGGTGTGTGGGGCTACGCAAGTGTTTCCCAAAGAGCTTTAGAACAAGGCATAGTTTTCCCTGCTGGCTCTTTGGGCGTGGGACCAGTCTCCAGATATATGGCCATTTTTGTGCCTGGCGCGGCGCCAAGTGGGAAAGGGTGCTTTTGAGTCTGAAGGCTGCAGGAAAGCTTGCAGCCCCCAGGTGTGTGGGGCTACGCAAGAGGTTCCCAAAGAGCTTTAGAACAAGGCATAGTTTTCCCTGCTGCCTCTTTAGGCGTGGGACCAACCTCCAGACATATGGCCATTTTTGGGCCTGGCATGGCACCAAGTGGGAAAGGGTGGTTTTGAGGCTGAAGAGAGCAGGAAAGCCTGCAGCCCCCAGGTGTGTGGGGCTACGCAAGTGGTTCCCAAAGAGCTTTAGAACAAGGCATAGTTTTCCCTGCTGGCTCTTTGGGCGTGGGACCAGTCTCCAGACATATGGCCATTTTTGTGCCTGGCGGAGTGCCATGTGGGAAAGGGTGGTTTTGAGGCTGAAGGCAGCAGGAAAGCCTGCAGCCCCCAGGTCTGTGGGGCTACGCAAGCGGTTCCCAAAGAGCTTTAGAACAAGGCATAGTTTTCCCTGCTGGCTCTTTGGGCGTGGGACCAGTCTCCAGAGATATGGCCATTTTTGTGCCTGGCGTGACGCCATGTTGAAAAGGGTGTGCTTTTGAGGTTGAAGGCAGCAGGAAAGCCTGCAGCCCCCAGGTGTGTGGGGCTACGCAAGCCGTTCCCAAAGAGCTTTAGAACAAGGCATAGTTTTCCCTGCTGGCTCTTTGGGCATGGGACCAGTCTCCAGACATATGGCCATTTTTGGGCCTGGCGCAGCGCCAAGTGGGAAAGGGTGGTTTTGAGGCTGAAGGCAGCAGGAAAGCCTGCAGCCCCCAGGTGTGTGGGGCTACGCAAGCGGTTCCCAAAGAGCTTTAGAACAAGGCATAGTTTTCCCTGATGGCTCTTTAGGCGTGGGACCAGTCTCCAGACATATGGCCATTTTTGGGCCTGGCTTGGCACCAAGTGGGAAAGGGTGGTTTTGAGGCTGAAGAGAGCAGGAAAGCCTGCAGCCCCCAGGTGTGTGGGGCTACGCAAGAGGTTCCCAAAGAGCTTTAGAACAAGGCATAGTTTTCCCTGCTGCCTCTTTAGGCGTGGGACCAACCTCCAGACATATGGCCATTTTTGGGCCTGGCATGGCACCAAGTGGGAAAGGGTGGTTTTGAGGCTGAAGTCAGCAGGAAAGCCTGCAGCCCCCAGGTGTGTGGGGCTACGCAAGCGGTTCCCAAAGAGCTTTAGAACAAGGCATATTTTTCCCTGCTGGCTCTTTGGGCGTGGAAACAATCTCCAGATATATGGCCATTTTTGTGCCTGGCACGGCGCCATGTGGGAAAGGGTGGTTTTGAGGCTGAAGGCAGCAGGAAAGCCTGCAGCCCCCACGTCTCTGGGGCTACGCAAGCGGTTCCCAAAGAGCTTTAGAACAAGGCATAGTTTTCCCTGCTGGCTCTTTGGGCGTGGCACCAACCTCCAGACATATGGCCATTTTTGTGCCTGGCGTGGCGCCATGTGGAAAAGGGTGGTTTTGAGTCTGAAGGCAGCAGGAAAGCCTGCAGCCCCCAGGTGTGTGGGGCTACGCAAGCGGTTCCCAAAGAGCTTTAGAACAAGGCATAGTTTTCCCTGCTGGCTCTTTGGGCGTGGGAGCGGTCTCCAGAGATATGGCCATTTTTGGGCCTGGCGTGGCGCCAAGTGGGAAAGGGTGGTTTTGAGGCTGAAGGCAGCAGGAAAGCCTGCAGCCCCCAGGTCTGTGGGGCTACGCAAGCGGTTCCCAAAGAGCTTTAGAACAAGGCATAGTTTTCCCTGCTGGCTCTTTGGGCGTGGGACCAGTCTCCAGATATATGGCCATTTTTGGGCCTGGCGCAGCGTCAAGTGGGAAAGGGTGGTTTTGAGGCTGAAGGCAGCAGGAAAGCCTGCAGCCCCCAGGTGTGTGGGGCTATGCAAGTAGTTCCCAAAGAGCTTTAGAAGAAGGCATAGTTTTCCCTGCTGGCTCTTGGGGCGTGGGACCAGTTTCCAGACATATGGCCATTTTTGGGCCTGGCGCGGCGCCAAGTGGGAAAGCGTGGCTTTTGAGGTTGAAGGCAGCAGGAAAGCCTGCAGCCCCCAGGTGTGTGGGGCTACGCAAGCGGTTCTCAAAGAGCTTTAGAACAAGGCATAATTTTCCCTGCTGGCTCTTTGGGCGTGGGACCAGTCTCCAGACATATGGCCATTTTTGGGCCTGGCGCAGTGCCAAGTGGGAAAGGGTGCTTTTGACGCTGAAGAGAGCAGGAAAGCCTGCAGCCCCCAGGTGTGTGGGGCTACGCAAGCGGTTCCCAAAGAGCTTTACAACAAGGCATAGTTTTCCCTGCTGGCTCTTTGGGCGTGGGACCAGTCTCCAGACATATGGCCATTTTTGGGCCTGGCGCGGGGCCAAGTGGGAAAAGGTGGTTTGGAGGCTGAAGGCAGCAGGAAAGCCTGCAGCCTACAGGTGTGTGGGGCTACGCAAGAGGTTCCCAAAGAGCTTTAGAACAAGGCATAGTTTTCCCTGCTGGCTCTTTGGGCGTGGGACCAGTCTCCAGCCATATGGCCATTTTTGGGCCTGTCGTGGCGCCATGTGGGAAAGGGTGGTTTTGAGGCTGAAGGCAGCAGGAAAGCCTGCAGCCCCCAGGTGTGTGGGGCTACGCAAGCGGTTCCCAAAGAGCTTTAGAACAAGGCATAGTTTTCCCTGCTGGCTCTTTGGGCGTGGGACCAACCTCCAGACATATGGCCATTTTTGTGCCTGGCGTGACGCCATGTGGAAAAGGGTGGTTTTGAGGCTGAAAGCGCGAGAAAAGCCTGCAGCCCCCAGGTGTGTGGGGCTACGCAAGCGGTTCCCAAAGAGCTTTAGAACAAGGCATAGTTTTCCCTGCTGGCTCTTTGGGCGTGGGACCAGTCTCCAGACATATGGCCATTTTTGGGCCTGGCGCGGCGCCAATTGCAAAAGGTTTCTTTTGAGGCTGCAGAGAGCAGGAATGCCTGCAGCCCCCAGGTGTGTGGGGCTACGCAAGCGGTTCCCAAAGAGCTTTAGAACAAGGCATAGTTTTCCCTGCTGGCTCTTTCGGCGTGGGACCAGTCTCCAGACATATGGCCATTTTTCTGCCTGGCGTGACGCCAAGTGGGAAAGGGTGGTTTTGAGGCTGAAGGCAGCAGGAAAGCCTGCAGCCCCCAGGTGTGTGGGGCTACGCAAGCGGTTCCCAAAGAGCTTTAGAACAAGGCATAGTTTTCCCTGCTGGCTCTTTGGGCGTGGGACCAGTCTCCAGACATATGGCCATTTTTGGGCCTGGTGCGGGGCCAAGTGGGAAAAGGTGGTTTGGAGGCTGAAGGCAGCAGGAAAGCCTGCAGCCTACAGGTGTGTGGGGCTACGCAAGAGGTTCCCAAAGAGCTTTAGAACAAGGCATAGTTTTCCCTGATGGCTCTTTGGGCGTGGGACCAGTCTCCAGACATATGGCCATTTTTAGGCCTGTCGTGGCGCCATGTGGGAAAGTGTGGTTTTGAGGCTGAAGGCAGCAGGAAAGCCTGCAGCGCCCAGGTGTGTGGGGCTACGCAAGCGGTTCCCAAAGAGCTTTAGAACAAGACATAGTTTTCCCTGCTGGCTCTTTGGGCGTGGGACCAACCTCCAGACATATGGCCATTTTTGTGCCTGGCGTGACGCCATGTGGAAAAGGGTGGTTTTGAGGCTGAAAGCGCGAGAAAAGACTGCAGCCCCCAGGTCTGTGGGGCTACGCAAGTGGTTCCCAAAGAGCTTTAGAACAAGGCATAGTTTTCCCTGCTGGCTCTTTGGGCGTGGGAGCGGTCTCCAGAGATATGGCCATTTTTGGGCCTGGCGTGGCGCCAAGTGGGAAAGGGTGGTTTTGAGGCTGAAGGCAGCAGGAAAGCCTGCAGCCCCCACGTCTCTGGGGCTACGCAAGCGGTTCCCAAAGAGCTTTAGAACAAGGCATAGTTTTCCCTGCTGGCTCTTTGGGCGTGGGACCAACCTCCAGACATATGGCCATTTTTGTGCCTGGCGTGACGCCATGTGGAAAAGGGTGGTTTTGAGGATGAAAGCGCGAGAAAAGCCTGCAGCCCCCAGGTGTGTGGGGCTACGCAAGCGGTTCCCAAAGAGCTTTAGAACAAGGCATAGTTTTCCCTGCTGGCTCTTTGGGCGTGGGACCAGTCTCCAGACATATGGCCATTTTTGGGCCTGGCGCGGGGCCAAGTGGGAAAAGGTGGTTTGGAGGCTGAAGGGAGCAGGAAAGCCTGCAGCCTACAGGTGTGTGGGGCTATGCAAGAGGTTCCCAAAGAGTTTTAGAACAAGGCATAGTTTTCCCTGATGGCTCTTTGGGCGTGGGACCAGTCTCCAGACATATGGCCATTTTTGTGCCTGTCGTGGCGCCATGTGGGAAAGGGTGGTTTTGAGGCTGAAGGCAGCAGGAAAGCCTGCAGCCCCCAGGTCTGTGGGGCTACGCAAGCGGTTCCCAAAGAGCTTTAGAACAAGGCATAGTTTTCCCTGCTGGCTCTTTGGGCGTGGGACCAACCTCCAGACATATGGCCATTTTTGTGCCTGGCGTGACGCCATGTGGAAAAGGGTGGTTTTGAGGATGAAAGCGCAAGAAAAGCCTGCAGCCCCCAGGTGTGTGGGGCTACGCAAGCCGTTCCCAAAGAGCTTTAGAACAAGGCATAGTTTTCCCTGCTGGCTCTTTGGGCGTGGGACCAGTCTCCAGATATATGGCCATTTTTGGGCCTGGCGCAGCGCCAAGTGGGAAAGGGTGGTTTTGAGGCTGAAGGCAGCAGGAAAGCCTGCAGCCCCCAGGTGTGTGGGGCTACGCAAGTGTTTCCCAAAGAGCTTTAGAACAAGGCATAGTTTTCCCTGCTGGCTCTTTGGGCGTGGGACCAGTCTCCAGATATATGGCCATTTTTGTGCCTGGCGCGGCGCCAAGTGGGAAAGGGTGGTTTTGAGGCTGAAGGCAGCAGGAAAGCCTGCAGCCCCCAGGTGTGTGGGGCTACGCAAGCGGTTCCCAAAGAGCTTTAGAACAAGGCATAGTTTTCCCTGCTGGCTCTTTGGGCGTGGGACCAGTTTCCAGACATATGGCCATTTTTGGGCCTGGCGCGGCGCCAAGTGGGAAAGGGTGCTTTTGAGTCTGAAGGCTGCAGGAAAGCTTGCAGCCCCCAGGTGTGTGGGGCTACGCAAGCCGTTCCCAAAGAGCTTTAGAACAAGGCATAGTTTTCCCTGCTGGCTCTTTGGGCGTGGGACCAATCTCCAGACATATGGCCATTTTTTGGCCTGGCGAGGGGCCAAGTGGGAAAAGGTGGTTTGGAGGCTGAAGGCAGCAGGAAAGCCTGCAGCCTACCGGTGTGTGGGTCTACGCAAGAGGTTCCCAAAGAGCTTTAGAACAAGGCATAGTTTTCCCTGATGGCTCTTTGGGCGTGGGACCAGTCTCCAGACATATGGCCATTTTTGTGCCTGTCGTGGCGCCATGTGGGAAAGGGTGGTTTTGAGGCTGAAGGCAGCAGGAAAGCCTGCAGCCCCCAGGTGTGTGGGCCTACGCAAGCGGTTCCCAAAGAGCTTTAGAACAAGGCATAGTTTTCCCTGCTGGCTCTTTGGGCGTGGGACCAACCTCCAGACATATGGCCATTTTTGTGCCCGGCGTGACGCCATGTGGAAAAGGGTGGTTTTGAGGCTGAAAGCGCGAGAAAAGCCTGCAGCCCCCAGGTCTGTGGGGCTACGCAAGCGGTTCCCAAAGAGCTTTAGAACAAGGCATAGTTTTCCCTGCTGGCTCTTTGGGCGTGTGACCAACCTCCAGACATATGGCCATTTTTGTGCCTGGCGTGACGCCAAGTGGGAAAGGGTGGTTTTGAGGCTGAAGGCAGCAGGAAAGCCTGCAGCCCCCAGGTGTGTGGGGCTACGCAAGCGGTTCCCAAAGAGCTTTACAACAAGGCATAGTTTTCCCTGCTGGCTCTTTGCGGGTGGGACCAAACTCCAGACATATGGCCATTTTTGTACCTGGCGTGGCGCCATGTTGAAAAGGGTGGTTTTGAGGCTGAAAGCGAGAGAAAAGCCTGCAGCCCCCAGGTGTGTGGGGCTACGCAAGCGGTTCCCAAAGAGCTTTAGAACAAGGCATAGTTTTCCCTGCTGGCTCTTTGGGCGTGGGACCAACCTCCAGACATATGGCCATTTTTGGGCCTGGCGCAGCGCCAAGTGGGAAAGGGTTGTTTTGAGGCTGAAGGCAGCAGGAAAGCCTGCAGCCCCCAGGTGTGTGGGGCTACGCAAGCGGTTCCCAAAGAGCTTTAGAACAAGGCATAGTTTTCCCTGCTGGCTCTTTCGGCGTGGGACCAATCTCCAGACATATGGCCATTTCTGGGCCTGGCGCGATGCCAAGTGGGAAGCGTGCTTTTGAGGCTGAAGGCAGCAGGAAAGCCTGCAGCCCCCAGGTGTGTGGGGCTACGCAAGCGGTTCCCAAAGAGCTTTAGAACAAGGCATAGTTTTCCCTGCTGGCTCTTTGGGCGTGGGACCAACCTCCAGACATATGGCCATTTTTGTGCCTGGCGTGACGCCATGTGGAAAAGGGTGCTTCTGAGGTTGGAGGCAGCAGGAAAGCCTGCAGCCCCCAGGTCTGTGGGGCTATGCAAGCGGTTCCCAAAGAGCTTTAGAACAAGGCATAGTTTTCCCTGCTGGCTCTTTGGGCGTGGGACCAACCTCCAGACATATGGCCATTTTTGTGCCTGGCGTGACGCCATGTGGAAAAGGGTGCTTTTGAGGCTGAAGGCAGCAGGAAAGCCTGCAGCCCCCAGGTCTCTGGGGTTACGCAAGCGGTTCCCAAAGAGCTTTAGAACAAGGCATAGTTTTCCCTGCTGGCTCTTTGGGCGTGGGACCAGTCTCCAGACATATGGCCATTTTTGGGCCTAGCGTGACGCCATGTGGGAAAGGGTGGTTTTGAGGCTGAAGGCAGCATGAAAGCCTGCAGCCCCCAGGTATGTGGGGCTATGCAAGAGGTTCCCAAAGAGCTTTAGAACAAGGCATAGTTTTCCCTGCTAGCTCTTTGGGCGTGGGACCAACCTCCAGACATATGGCCATTTTCGGGCCTGGCGCAGCGCCAAGTGGGAAAGGGTGGTTTTGAGGCTGAAAGCGCGAGAAAAGCCTGCAGCCCCCAGTTTCTGTGGGGCTACGCAAGCGGTTCCCAAATAGCTTTAGAACAAGGCATAGTTTTCCCTGCTGGCTCTTTGGGCGTGGGACCAGTCTCCAGACATATGGCCATTTTTGGGCCTGGCGAGGCGCCAAGTGGGAAAGGGTGGTTTTGAGGCTGAAGGCAGCAGGAAAGCCTGCAGCCCTCAGCTGTGTGGCTACGCAAGCGGTTCCCAAAGAGCTTTACAACAAGGCATAGTTTTCCCTGCTGGCTCTTTGCGCGTGGGACCAAACTCCAGACATATGGCCATTTTTGTACCTGGCGTGGCGCCATGTTGAAAAGGGTGGTTTTGAGGCTGAAAGCGAGAGAAAAGCCTGCAGCCCCCAGGTGTGTGGGGCTACGCAAGCGGTTCCCAAAGAGCTTTAGAACAAGGCATAGTTTTCCCTGCTGGCTCTTTGGGCGTGGGACCAGTCTCCAGACATATGGCCATTTTTGGGCCTGGCGCAGCGCCAAGTGGGAAAGGGTTGTTTTGACGCTGAAGGCAGCAGGAAAGCCTGCAGCCCCCAGGTGTGTGGGGCTACGCAAGCGGTTCCCAAAGAGCTTTAGAACAAGGCATAGTTTTCCCTGCTGGCTCTTTCGGCGTGGGACCAGTCTCCAGACATATGGCCATTTCTGGGCCTGGCGCGATGCCAAGTGGGAAAGCGTGCTTTTGAGGCTGAAGAGAGCAGGAAAGCCTGCAGCCCCCAGGTCTGTGGGGCTACGCAAGCGGTTCCCAAAGAGCTTTAGAACAAGGCATAGTTTTCCCTGCTGGCTCTTTGGGCGTGGGACCAACCTCCAGACATATGGCCATTTTTCTGCCTGGCGTGACGCCATGTGGAAAAGGGTGCTTCTGAGGTTGGAGGCAGCAGGAAAGCGTGCAGCCCCCAGGTCTGTGGGGCTACGCAAGCGGTTCCCAAAGAGCTTTAGAACAAGGAATAGTTTTCCCTGCTGGCTCTTTGGGCGTGGGACCAACCTCCAGACATATGGCCATTTTTGTGCCTGGAGTGACGCCATGTGGAAAAGGGTGCTTTTGAGGCTGAAGGCAGCAGGAAAGCCTGCAGCCCCCAGGTCTCTGGGGTTACGCAAGCGGTTCCCAAAGAGCTTTAGAACAAGGCATAGTTTTCCCTGCTGGCTCTTTGGGCGTGGGACCAGTCTCCAGACATATGGCCATTTTTGGGCCTGGCGTGACGCCATGTGGGAAAGGGTGGTTTTGACGCTGAAGGCAGCATGAAAGCCTGCAGCCCCCAGGTGTGTGGGGCTATGCAAGAGGTTCCCAAAGAGCTTTAGAACAGGCATAGTTTTCCCTGCTAGCTCTTTGGGCGTGGGACCAACCTCCAGACATATGGCCATTTTCGGGCCTGGCGCAGCGCCAAGTGGGAAAGGGTGGTTTTGAGGCTGAAAGCGCGAGAAAAGCCTGCAGCCCCCAGTTTCTGTGGGGCTACGCAAGCGGTTCCCAAATAGCTTTAGAACAAGGCATAGTTTTCCCTGCTGGCTCTTTGGGCGTGGGACCAGTCTCCAGACATATGGCCATTTTTGGGCCTGGCGTGGCGCCAAGTGGGAAAGGGTGCTTTTGAGGTTGAAGGCAGCAGGAAAGCCTGCAGCCCCCAGGTGTGTGGGGCTACGCAAGCGGTTCCCAAAGAACTTTAGAACAAGGCATAGTTTTCCCTGCTGGCTCTTTGGGCGTGGAACCAACCTCCAGACATATGGCCATTTTTGTGCCAGGCACAGCGCCAAGTGGGAAAGGGTGGTTTTGAGGCTGAAGGCAGCAGGAAAGCCTGCAGCCCCCAGGTGTGTGGGGCTACGCAAGCGGTTCCCAAAGAGCTTTACAACAAGGCATAGTTTTCCCTGCTGGCTCTTTCGGCGTGGGACCAGTCTCCAGACATATGGCCATTTCTGGGCCTGGCGCGATGCCAAGTGGGAAAGCGTGCTTTTGAGGCTGAAGAGAGCAGGAAAGCCTGCAGCCCCCAGGTCTGTGGGGCTACGCAAGCGGTTCCCAAAGAGCTTTAGAACAAGGCATAGTTTTCCCTGCTGGCTCTTTGGGCGTGGGACCAACCTCCAGACATATGGCCATTTTTGTGCCTGGCGTGACGCCATGTGGAAAAGGGTGCTTCTGAGGTTGGAGGCAGCAGGAAAGCGTGCAGCCCCCAGGTCTGTGGGGCTACGCAAGCGGTTCCCAAAGAGCTTTAGAACAAGGCATAGTTTTCCCTGCTGGCTCTTTGGGCGTGGGACCAGTCTCCAGACATATGGCCATTTTTGGGCCTAGCGTGACGCCATGTGGGAAAGGGTGGTTTTGAGGCTGAAGGCAGCATGAAAGCCTGCAGCCCCCAGGTTTGTGGGGCTATGCAAGAGGTTCCCAAAGAGCTTTAGAACAAGGCATAGTTTTCCCTGCTAGCTCTTTGGGCGTGGGACCAACCTCCAGACATATGGCCATTTTCGGGCCTGGCGCAGCGCCAAGTGGGAAAGGGTGGTTTTGAGGCTGAAAGCGCGAGAAAAGCCTGCAGCCCCCAGTTTCTGTGGGGCTACGCAAGCGGTTCCCAAAGAGCTTTAGAACAAGGCATAGTTTTCCCTGCTGGCTCTTTGGGCGTGGGACCAGTCTCCAGACATATGGCCATTTTTGGGCCTGGCGAGGCGCCAAGTGGGAAAGGGTGGTTTTGAGGCTGAAGGCAGCAGGAAAGCCTGCAGCCCTCAGCTGTGTGGCTACGCAAGCGGTTCCCAAAGAGCTTTACAACAAGGCATAGTTTTCCCTGCTGGCTCTTTGCGGGTGGGACCAAACTCCAGACATATGGCCATTTTTGTACCTGGCGTGGCGCCATGTTGAAAAGGGTGGTTTTGAGGCTGAAAGCGAGAGAAAAGCCTGCAGCCCCCAGGTGTGTGGGGCTACGCAAGCGGTTCCCAAAGAGCTTTAGAACAAGGCATAGTTTTCCCTGCTGGCTCTTTGGGCGTGGGACCAACCTCCAGACATATGGCCATTTTTGGGCCTGGCACAGCGCCAAGTGGGAAAGGGTGGTTTTGAGGCTGAAGGCAGCAGGAAAGCCTGCAGCCCCCAGGTGTGTGGGGCTACGCAAGCGGTTCCCAAAGAGCTTTAGAACAAGGCATAGTTTTCCCTGCTGGCTCTTTCGGCGTGGGACCAATCTCCAGACATATGGCCATTTCTGGGCCTGGCGCGATGCCAAGTGGGAAAGCGTGCTTTTGAGGCTGAAGAGAGCAGGAAAGCCTGCAGCCCCCAGGTCTGTGGGGCTACGCAAGCGGTTCCCAAAGAGCTTTAGAACAAGGCATAGTTTTCCCTGCTGGCTCTTTGGGCGTGGGACCAACCTCCAGACATATGGCCATTTTTGTGCCTGGCGTGACGCCACGTGGAAAAGGGTGCTTCTGAGGTTGGAGGCAGCAGGAAAGCGTGCAGCCCCCAGGTGTGTGGGGCTACGCAAGCGGTTCCCAAAGAGCTTTAGAACAAGGCATAGTTTTCCCTGCTGGCTCTTTGGGCGTGGGACCAACCTCCAGACATATGGCCATTTTTGTGCCTGGCGTGACGCCATGTGGAAAAGGGTGCTTTTGAGGCTGAAGGCAGCAGGAAAGCCTGCAGCCCCCAGGTCTCTGGGGTTACGCAAGCGGTTCCCAAAGAGCTTTAGAACAGGCATAGTTTTCCCTGCTGGCTCTTTGGGCGTGGGACCAGTCTCCAGACATATGGCCATTTTTGGGCCTGGCGTGACGCCATGTGGGAAAGGGTGGTTTTGAGGCTGAAGGCAGCATGAAAGCCTGCAGCCCCCAGGTGTGTGGGGCTATGCAAGAGGTTCCCAAAGAGCTTTAGAACAAGGCATAGTTTTCCCTGCTAGCTCTTTGGGCGTGGGACCAACCTCCAGACATATGGCCATTTTCGGGCCTGGCGCAGCGCCAAGTGGGAAAGGGTGGTTTTGAGGCTGAAAGCGCGAGAAAAGCCTGCAGCCCCCAGTTTCTGTGGGGCTACGCAAGCGGTTCACAAATAGCTTTAGAACAAGGCATAGTTTTCCCTGCTGGCTCTTTGGGCTTGGGACCAGTCTCCAGACATATGGCCATTTTTGGGCCTGGCGTGGCGCCAAGTGGGAAAGGGTGCTTTTGAGGTTGAAGGCAGCAGGAAAGCCTGCAGCCCCCAGGTGTGTGGGGCTACGCAAGCGGTTCCCAAAGAGCTTTAGAACAAGGCATAGTTTTCCCTGCTGGCTCTTTGGGCGTGGAACCAACCTCCAGACATATGGCCATTTTTGTGCCTGGCGTGACGCAGTTTGGGAAAGGGTTCTTTTGAGGCTGAAGAGAGCAGGAAAGCCTGCAGCCCCCAGGTGTGTGGGGCTACGCAAGCGGTTCCCAAAGAGCTTTAGAACAAGGCATAGTTTTCCCTGCTGGCTCTTTGGGCGTGGGACCAGTCTCCAGACATATGGCCATTTTTGGGCCTGGCGCGGCGCCAAGTGGGAAAGCGTGCTTTTGAGGCTGAAGAGAGCAGGAAAGCCTGCAGCCCCCAGGTGTGTGGGGCTACGCAAGTGGTTCCCAAAGACCTTTAGAACAAGGCATAGTTTTCCCTGCTGGCTCTTTGGGCGTGGGACCAATCTTCAGACATATGGCCATTTTTGGGCCTGGCGCAGCGCCAAGTGGGAAAGGGTTCTTTTGAGGCTGAAGGCAGCAGGAAAGCCTGCAGCCCCCAGGTGTGTGGGGCTACGCAAGCGTTTCCCAAAGAGCTTTAGAACAAGTCATAGTTTTCCCTGCTGGCTCTTTGGGCGTGGGACCAACCTCCTGACATATGGCCATTTTTGTGCCTGGCGTGACGCCATGTGGGAAAGGTGGTTTTGAGGCTGACGGCAGCAGGAAAGCCTGCAGCCCCCAGGTGTGTGGGGCTACGCAAGCGGTTCCCAAAGAGCTTTAGAACAAGGCATAGTTTTCCCTGCTGGCTCTTTGGGCGTGGGACCAACCTCCAGACATATGGCCATTTTTGTGCCTGGCGTGACGCCATGTGGAAAAGGGTGGTTTTGAGGCTGAAGGCAGCAGGAAAGCCTGCAGCCCGCAGGTCTGTGGGGCCACGCAAGCGGTTCCCAAAGAGCTTTAGAACAAGGCATAGTTTTCCCTGCTGGCTCTTTGGGCGTGGGACCAGTCTCCAGACATATGGCCATTTTTGGGCCTGGCGCAGCGCCAAGTGGGAAAGGGTGGTTTTGAGGCTGAAACCGCGAGAAAAGCCTGCAGCCCCCAGTTTGTGTGGGGCTACGCAAGCGGTTCCCAAAGAGCTTTAGAACAAGGCATAATTTTCCCTGCTGGCTCTTTGGGCGTGGGAGCGGTCTCCAGAGATATGGCCATTTTTCTGCCTGTCGTGGCGCCATGTGGGAAAGGGTGGTTTTGAGGCTGAAGGCAGCAGGAAAGCCTGCAGCCCCCAGGTGTGTGGGGCTACGCAAGCGGTTCCCAAAGAGCTTTAGAACAAGGCATAGTTTTCCCTGATGGCTCTTTGGGTGTGGGACCAGTCTCCAGACATATGGCCATTTTTCTGCCTGTCGTGGCGCCATGTGGGAAAGGGTGGTTTTGAGGCTGAAGGCAGCAGGAAAGCCTGCAGCCCCCAGGTGTGTGGGGCTACGCAAGCGGTTCCCAAAGAGCTTTAGAACAAGGCATAGTTTTCCCTGCTGGCTCTTTGGGCGTGGGACCAACCTCCAGACATATGGCCATTTTTGTGCCAGGCGTGACGCCATGTGGAAAAGGGTGGTTTTGAGGCTGAAAGCGCGAGAAAAGCCTGCAGCCCCCAGGTCTGTGGGGCTACGCAAGCGGTTCCCAAAGAGCTTTAGAACAAGGCATAGTTTTCCCTGCTGGCTCTTTGGGCGTGGGACCAACCTCCAGACATATGGCCATTTTTGTGCCTGGCGTGACGCCAAGTGGGAAAGGGTGGTTTTGAGGCTGAAGGCAGCAGGAAAGCCTGCAGCCCCCAGGTGTGTGGGGCTACGCAAGCGGTTCCCAAAGAGCTTTAGAACAAGGCATAGTTTTCCCTGCTGGCTCTTTGGGCGTGGGACCAGTCTCCAGACATATGGCCATTTTTGGGCCTGGCGAGGCGCCAAGTGGGAAAGGGTGGTTTTGAGGCTGAAGGCAGCAGGAAAGCCTGCAGCCCTCAGCTGTGTGGCTACGCAAGCGGTTCCCAAAGAGCTTTAGAACAAGGCATAGTTTTCCCTGCTGTCTCTTTGGGCGTGGGACCAAACTCCAGACATATGGCCATTTTTGTACCTGGCGTGGCGCCATGTTGAAAAGGGTGGTTTTGAGGCTGAAAGCGAGAGAAAAGCCTGCAGCCCCCAGGTGTGTGGGGCTACGCAAGCGGTTCCCAAAGAGCTTTAGAACAAGGCATAGTTTTCCCTGCTGGCTCTTTGGGCGTGGGACCAACCTCCAGACATATGGCCATTTTTGGGCCTGGCGCAGCGCCAAGTGGGAAAGGGTTGTTTTGAGGCTGAAGGCAGCAGGAAAGCCTGCAGCCCCCAGGTGTGTGGGGCTACGCAAGCGGTTCCCAAAGAGCTTTAGAACAAGGCATAGTTTTCCCTGCTGGCTCTTTGGGCGTGGGACCAACCTCCAGACATATGGCCATTTTTGTGCCTGGCGTGACGCCATGTGGAAAAGGGTGCTTCTGAGGTTGGAGGCAGCAGGAAAGCGTGCAGCCCCCAGGTCTGTGGGGCTACGCAAGCGGTTCCCAAAGAGCTTTAGAACAAGGCATAGTTTTCCCTACTGGCTCTTTGGGCGTGGGACCAACCTCCAGACATATGGCCATTTTTGTGCCTGGCGTGACGCCATGTGGAAAAGGGTGCTTTTGAGGCTGAAGGCAGCAGGAAAGCCTGCAGCCCGCAGGTCTCTGGGGTTACGCAAGCGGTTCCCAAAGAGCTTTAGAACAAGGCATAGTTTTCCCTGCTGGCTCTTTGGGCGTGGGACCAGTCTCCAGACATATGGCCATTTTTGGGCCTGGCGTGACGCCATGTGGGAAAGGGTGGTTTTGAGGCTGAAGGCAGCATGAAAGCCTGCAGCCCCCAGGTGTGTGGGGCTATGCAAGAGCAAGCCGTTCCCAAAGAGCTTTAGAACAAGGCATAGTTTTCCCTGCTGGCTCTTTGGGCATGGGACCAGTCTCCAGACATATGGCCATTTTTGGGCCTGGCGCAGCGCCAAGTGGGAAAGGGTGGTTTTGAGGCTGAAGGCAGCAGGAAAGCCTGCAGCCCACACGTGTGTGGGGCTACGCAAGCGGTTCCCAAAGAGCTTTAGAACAAGGCATAGTTTTCCCTGCTGGCTCTTTGGGCGTGGGACCAGTCTCCAGACATATGGCCATTTTTGGGCCTGGCTTGGCGCCAAGTGGGAAAGGGTGGTTTTGAGGCTGAAGAGAGCAGGAAAGCCTGCAGCCCCCAGGTGTGTGGGGCTACGCAAGAGGTTCCCAAAGAGCTTTAGAACAAGGCATAGTTTTCCCTGCTGCCTCTTTAGGCGTGGGACCAACCTCCAGACATATGGCCATTTTTGGGCCTGGCATGGCACCAAGTGGGAAAGGGTGGTTTTGAGGCTGAAGAGAGCAGGAAAGCCTGCAGCCCCCAGGTGTGTGGGGCTACGCAAGTGGTTCCCAAAGAGCTTTAGAACAAGGCATAGTTTTCCCTGCTGGCTCTTTGGGCGTGGGACCAGTCTCCAGACATATGGCCATTTTTGTGCCTGGCGGAGTGCCATGTGGGAAAGGGTGGTTTTGAGGCTGAAGGCAGCAGGAAAGCCTGCAGCCCCCAGGTCTGTGGGGCTACGCAAGCGGTTCCCAAAGAGCTTTAGAACAAGGCATAGTTTTCCCTGCTGGCTCTTTGGGCGTGGGACCAAACTCCAGACATATGGCCATTTTTGTGCCTGGCGTGACGCCATGTTGAAAAGGGTGTGCTTTTGAGGTTGAAGGCAGCAGGAAAGCCTGCAGCCCCCAGGTGTGTGGGGCTACGCAAGCCGTTCCCAAAGAGCTTTAGAACAAGGCATAGTTTTCCCTGCTGGCTCTTTGGGCATGGGACCAGTCTCCAGACATATGGCCATTTTTGGGCCTGGCGCAGCGCCAAGTGGGAAAGGGTGGTTTTGAGGCTGAAGGCAGCAGGAAAGCCTGCAGCCCCCAGGTGTGTGGGGCTACGCAAGCGGTTCCCAAAGAGCTTTAGAACAAGGCATAGTTTTCCCTGCTGGCTCTTTAGGCGTGGGACCAGTCTCCAGACATATGGCCATTTTTGGGCCTGGCTTGGCACCAAGTGGGAAAGGGTGGTTTTGAGGCTGAAGAGAGCAGGAAAGCCTGCAGCCCCCAGGTGTGTGGGGCTACGCAAGAGGTTCCCAAAGAGCTTTAGAACAAGGCATAGTTTTCCCTGCTGCCTCTTTAGGCGTGGGACCAGTCTCCAGACATATGGCCATTTTTGGGCCTGGCATGGCACCAAGTGGGAAAGGGTGGTTTTGAGGCTGAAGTCAGCAGGAAAGCCTGCAGCCCCCAGGTGTGTGGGGCTACGCAAGCGGTTCCCAAAGAGCTTTAGAACAAGGCATAGTTTTCCCTGCTGGCTCTTTGGGCGTGGAACCAATCTCCAGATATATGGCCATTTTTGGGCCTGGCACGGCGCCATGTGGGAAAGGGTGGTTTTGAGGCTGAAGGCAGCAGGAAAGCCTGCAGCCCCCACGTCTCTGGGGCTACGCAAGCGGTTCCCAAAGAGCTTTAGAACAAGGCATAGTTTTCCCTGCTGGCTCTTTGGGCGTGGCACCAACCTCCAGACATATGGCCATTTTTGTGCCTGGCGTGGCGCCATGTGGAAAAGGGTGGTTTTGAGTCTGAAGGCAGCAGGAAAGCCTGCAGCCCCCAGGTGTGTGGGGCTACGCAAGCGGTTCCCAAAGAGCTTTAGAACAAGGCATAGTTTTCCCTGCTGGCTCTTTGGGCGTGGGACCAGTCTCCAGACATATGGCCATTTTTGTGCCTGGCGTGACGCCATGTGGAAAAGGGTGTGCTTTTGAGGTTGAAGGCAGCAGGAAAGCCTGCAGCCCCCAGGTGTGTGGGGCTACGCAAGCCGTTCCCAAAGAGCTTTAGAACAAGGCATAGTTTTCCCTGCTGGCTCTTTGGGCATGGGACCAGTCTCCAGACATATGGCCATTTTTGGGCCTGGCGCAGCGCCAAGTGGGAAAGGGTGGTTTTGAGGCTGAAGGCAGCAGGAAAGCCTGCAGCCCCCAGGTGTGTGGGGCTACGCAAGCGGTTCCCAAAGAGCTTTAGAACAAGGCATAGTTTTCCCTGCTGGCTCTTTGGGCGTGGGACCAGTCTCCAGACATATGGCCATTTTTGGGCCTGGCACGGCGCCAAGTGGGAAAGGGTGCTTTTGAGGCTGAAGGCAGCAGGAAAGCCTGCAGCCCCCAGGTCTGTGGGGCTACGCAAGCGGCTCCCAAAGAGCTTTAGAACAAGGCATAGTTTTCCCTGCTGGCTGTTTGGGAAAGGGACCAGTCTCCAGATATATGGCCAATTTGGGCCTGGAGAGGCACCAAGTGGGAAAGGGTGGTTTTGAGGCTGAAGGCAGCAGGAAAGCCTGCAGCCCCCAGGTGTGTGGGGCTACGCAAGCGGTTCCCAAAGAGCTTTAGAACAAGGCATAGTTTTCCCTGCTGGCTCTTTGGGCGTGGGACCAGTCTCCAGACATATGGCCATTTTTGTGCCTGGCGGAGTGCCATGTGGGAAAGGGTGGTTTTGAGGTTGAAGTCAGCAGGAAAGCCTGCAGCCCCCAGGTCTGTGGGGCTACGCAAGCGGTTCCCAAAGAGCTTTAGAACAAGGCATAGTTTTCCCTGCTGGCTCTTTGGGCGTGGGACCAACCTCCAGACATATGGCCATTTTTGTGCCTGGCGTGGCGCCATGTGGAAAAGGGTGGTTTTGAGTCTGAAGGCAGCAGGAAAGCCTGCAGCCCCCAGGTGTGTGGGGCTACGCAAGCGGTTCCCAAAGAGCTTTAGAACAAGGCATAGTTTTCCCTGCTGGCTCTTTGGGCGTGGGACCAGTCTCCAGACATATGGCCATTTTTGGGCCTGGCATGGCACCAAGTGGGAAAGGGTGGTTTTGAGGCTGAAGAGAGCAGGAAAGCCTGCAGCCCCCAGGTGTGTGGGGCTACGCAAGTGGTTCCCAAAGAGCTTTAGAACAAGGCATAGTTTTCCCTGCTGGCTCTTTGGGCGTGGGACCAGTCTCCAGACATATGGCCATTTTTGGGCCTGGCGGAGTGCCATGTGGGAAAGGGTGGTTTTGAGGCTGAAGGCAGCAGGAAAGCCTGCAGCCCGCAGGTGTGTGGGGCTACGCAAGCGGTTCCCAAAGAGCTTTAGAACAAGGCATAGTTTTCCCTGCTGGCTCTTTGGGCGTGGGACCAGTCTCCAGACATATGGCCATTTTTGGGCCTGGCGCGGGGCCAAGTTGGAAAGGGTTGTTTGAGGCTGAAGGCACCAGGAAAGCCTGCAGCCCCCAGGTGTGTGGGGCTACGCAAGCGGTTCCCAAAGAGCTTTAGAACAAGGCATAGTTTTCCATGCTGGCTCTTTGGGCATGGAACCAATCTCCAGATATATGGCCATTTTTGTGCCTGGCACGGCGCCATGTGGGAAAGGGTGGTTTTGAGGCTGAAGGCAGCAGGAAAGCCTGCAGCCCCCACGTCTCTGGGGCTACGCAAGCGGTTCCCAAAGAGCTTTAGAACAAGGCATAGTTTTCCCTGCTGGCTCTTTGGGCGAGGAACCAATCTCCAGATATATGGCCATTTTTGTGCCTGGCACGGCGCCAAGTGGGAAAGGGTGCTTTTGAGGCTGAAGGCAGCAGGAAAGCCTGCAGCCCCCAGGTCTGTGGGGCTACGCAAGCGGCTCCACAAGAGCTTTAGAACAAGGCATAGTTTTCCCTGCTGGCTGTTTGGGAAAGTGACCAGTCTCCAGATATATGGCCAATTTGGGCCTGGAGAGGCACCAAGTGGGAAAGGGTGGTTTTGAGGTGGAAGTCAGCAGGAAAGCCTGCAGCCCCCAGGTCTGTGGGGCTACGCAAGCGGTTCCCAAAGAGCTTTAGAACAAGGCATATTTTTCCCTGCTGGCTCTTTGGGCGTGGCACCAACCTCCAGACATATGGCCATTTTTGTGCCTGGCGTGGCGCCATGTGGAAAAGGGTGGTTTTGAGTCTGAAGGCAGCAGGAAAGCCTGCAGCCCCCAGGTGTGTGGGGCTACGCAAGCGGTTCCCAAAGAGCTTTAGAACAAGGCATAGTTTTCCCTGCTGGCTCTTTGGGCATGGGACCATCCTCCAGACATATGGCCATTTTTGTGCCTGGCGCGGGGCCAAGTGGGAAAGGGTGGTTTTGAGGCTGAAGGCAGCAGGAAAGCCTGCAGCCCCCAGGTGTGTGGGGCTACGCAAGCGGTTCCCAAAGAGCTTTAGAACAAGGCATATTTTTCCCTGCTGGCTCTTTGGGCGTGGGACCATTCTCCAGACATATGGCCATTTTTGGGCCTGGCGCAGCGCCAAGTGGGAAAGGGTTGTTTTGAGGCTGAAGGCAGCAGGAAAGCCTGCAGCCCCCAGTTTCTGTGGGGCTACGCAAGCCGTTCCCAAAGAGCTTTAGAACAAGGCATAGTTTTCCCTGCTGGCTCTTTGGGCGTGGGACCAGTCTCCAGACATATGGCCATTTTTGTGCCTGGTTTGGCGCCAAGTGGGAAAGCGTGGTTTTGAGGCTTAAGGCAGCAGGAAAGCCTGCAGCCCCCAGGTGTGTGGGGCTACGCAAGCGGTTCCCAAAGAGCTTTAGAACAAGGCATAGTTTTCCCTGCTGGCTCTTTGGGCGTGGGACCAGTCTCCAGATATATGGCCATTTTTGGGCCTGGCGCAGCGCCAAGTGGGAAAGGGTTGTTTTGAGTCTGAAGGCAGCAGGAAAGCCTGCAGCCCCCAGGTGTGTGGGGCTACGCAAGCGGTTCCCAAAGAGCTTTAGAACAAGGCATAGTTTTCCCTGCTGGCTCTTTGGGCGTGGGACCAATCTTCAGACATATGGCCATTTTTGGGCCTGGCGGGGCGCCAATGGCGAAAGGTTTCTTTTGAGGCTGAAGGCAGCAGGAAAGCCTGCAGCCCCCAGGTGTGTGGGGCTACGCAAGCCGTTCCCAAAGAGCTTTAGAACAAGGCATAGTTTTCCCTGCTGGCTCTTTGGGCATGGGACTAGTCTCCAGACATATGGCCATTTTTGGGCCTGGCGCAGCGCCAAGGGGGAAAGGGTGGTTTTGAGGCTGAAGGCAGCAGGAAAGCCTGCAGCCCCCAGGTGTGTGGGGCTACGCAAGCCGTTCCCAAAGAGCTTTAGAACAAGGCATAGTTTTCCCTGCTGCCTGTTTAGGCGTGGGACCAACCTCCAGACATATGGCCATTTTTGGGCCTGGCATGGCACCAAGTGGGAAAGGGTGGTTTTGAGGCTGAAGAGAGCAGGAAAGCCTGCAGCCCCCAGGTGTGTGGGGCTACGCAAGTGGTTCCCAAAGAGCTTTAGAACAAGGCATAGTTTTCCCTGCTGGCTCTTTGGGCGTGGGACCAGTCTCCAGACATATGGCCATTTTTGTGCCTGGCGGAGTGCCATGTGGGAAAGGGTGGTTTTGAGGCTGAAGGCAGCAGGAAAGCCTGCAGCCCGCAGGTCTGTGGGGCTACGCAAGCGGTTCCCAAAGAGCTTTAGAACAAGGCATAGTTTTCCCTGCTGGCTCTTGGGGCGTGGGACCAGTCTCCAGACATATGGCCATTTTTGGGCCTGGCGCGGGGCCAAGTTGGAAAGGGTTGTTTGAGGCTGAAGGCAGCAGGAAAGCCTGCAGCCCCCAGGTGTGTGGGGCTACGCAAGCGGTTCCCAAAGAGCTTTAGAACAAGACATAGTTTTCCCTGCTGGCTCTTTGGGCATGGAACCAATCTCCAGATATATGGCCATTTTTGTGCCTGGCACGGCGCCATGTGGGAAAGGGTGGTTTTGAGGCTGAAGGCAGCAGGAAAGCCTGCAGCCCCCACGTCTCTGGGGCTACGCAAGCGGTTCCCAAAGAGCTTTAGAACAAGGCATAGTTTTCCCTGCTGGCTCTTTGGGCGAGGAACCAATCTCCAGATATATGGCCATTTTTGTGCCTGGCACGGCGCCAAGTGGGAAAGGGTGATTTGAGGCTGAAGGCAGCAGGAAAGCCTGCAGCCCCCAGGTCTGTGGGGCTACGCAAGCGGCTCCCAAAGAGCTTTAGAACAAGGCATAGTTTTCCCTGCTGGCTCTTTGGGCGTGGCACCAACCTCCAGACATATGGCCATTTTTGTGCCTGGCGTGGCGCCATGTGGAAAAGGGTGGTTTTGAGTCTGAAGGCAGCAGGAAAGCCTGCAGCCCCCAGGTGTGTGGGGCTACGCAAGCGGTTCCCAAAGAGCTTTAGAACAAGGCATAGTTTTCCCTGCTGGCTCTTTGGGCATGGAACCAATCTCCAGATATATGGCCATTTTTGTGCCTGGCACGGCGCCATGTGGGAAAGGGTGGTTTTGAGGCTGAAGGCAGCAGGAAAGCCTGCAGCCCCCACGTCTCTGGGGCTACGCAAGCGGTTCCCAAAGAGCTTTAGAACAAGGCATAGTTTTCCCTGCTGGCTCTTTGGGCGAGGAACCAATCTCCAGATATATGGCCATTTTTGTGCCTGGCACGGCGCCAAGTGGGAAAGGGTGATTTGAGGCTGAAGGCAGCAGGAAAGCCTGCAGCCCCCAGGTCTGTGGGGCTACGCAAGCGGCTCCCAAAGAGCTTTAGAACAAGGCATAGTTTTCCCTGCTGGCTCTTTGGGCGTGGCACCAACCTCCAGACATATGGCCATTTTTGTGCCTGGCGTGGCGCCATGTGGAAAAGGGTGGTTTTGAGTCTGAAGGCAGCAGGAAAGCCTGCAGCCCCCAGGTGTGTGGGGCTACGCAAGCGGTTCCCAAAGAGCTTTAGAACAAGGCATAGTTTTCCCTGCTGGCTCTTTGGGCGTGGGACCAGTCTCCAGACATATGGCCATTTTTGGGCCTGGCTTGGCGCCAAGTGGGAAAGGGTGGTTTTGAGGCTGAAGAGAGCAGGAAAGCCTGCAGCCCCCAGGTGTGTGGGGCTACGCAAGCCGTTCCCAAAGAGCTTTAGAACAAGGCATAGTTTTCCCTGCTGGCTCTTTGGGCGTGGGACCAGTCTCCAGACATATGGCCATTTTTGTGCCTGGCGGAGTGCCATGTGGGAAAGAATGGTTTTGAGGTTGAAGTCAGCAGGAAAGCCTGCAGCCCCCAGGTCTGTGGGGCTACGCAAGCGGTTCCCAAAGAGCTTTAGAACAAGGCATAGTTTTCCCTGCTGGCTCTTTGGGCGTGGCACCAACCTCCAGACATATGGCCATTTTTGTGCCTGGCGTGGCGCCATGTGGGAAAGGGTGGTTTTGAGGCTGAAGGCAGCAGGAAAGCCTGCAGCCCCCAGGTCTGTGGGGCTACGCAAGCGGTTCCCAAAGAGCTTTAGAACAAGGCATATTTTTCCCTGCTGGCTCTTTGGGCGTGGGACCATTCTCCAGACATATGGCCATTTTTGGGCCTGGCGCAGCGCCAAGTGGGAAAGGGTTGTTTTGAGGCTGAAGGCAGCAGGAAAGCCTGCAGCCCCCAGGTGTGTGGGGCTACGCAAGCGGTTCCCAAAGAGCTTTAGAACAAGGCATAGTTTTCCCTGCTGGCTCTTTGGGCGTGGGACCAATCTTCAGACATATGGCCATTTTTGGGCCTGGCGCGGGGCCAAGTGGGAAAGGGTGGTTTTGAGGCTGAAGGCAGCAGGAAAGCCTGCAGCCCCCAGGTGTGTGGGGCTATGCAAGCGGTTCCCAAAGAGATTTAGAACAAGGCATAGTTTTCCCTGCTGGCTCTTTGGGCGTGGGACCAGTCTCCAGACATATGGCCATTTTTGGGCCTGGCGTGACGCCATGTGGAAAAGGGTGTGCTTTTGAGGTTGAAGGCAGCAGGAAAGCCTTCAGCCCCCAGGTGTGTGGGGCTACGCAAGCCGTTCCCAAAGAGCTTTAGAACAAGGCATAGTTTTCCCTGCTGGCTCTTTGGGCATGGGACCAGTCTCCAGACATATGGCCATTTTTGGGCCTGGCTTGGCGCCAAGTGGGAAAGGGTGGTTTTGAGGCTGAAGAGAGCAGGAAAGCCTGCAGCCCCCAGGTGTGTGGGGCTACGCAAGAGGTTCCCAAAGAGCTTTAGAACAAGGCATAGTTTTCCCTGCTGGCTCTTTGGGCGTGGGACCAGTCTCCAGACATATGGCCATTTTTGGGCCTGGCATGGCGCCAAGTGGGAAAGGGTGGTTTTGAGGCTGAAGGCAGCAGGAAAGCCTGCAGCCCCCAGGTGTGTGGGGCTACGCAAGCGGTTCCCAAAGAGCTTTAGAACAAGGCATAGTTTTCCCTGCTGGCTCTTTGGGCGTGGGACCAGCCTCCAGACATATGGCCATTTTTGGGCCTTGCGTGACGCCATGTGGAAAAGGGCGCTTTTGATGTTGAAGGCAGCAGGAAAGCCTGCAGCCCCCAGGTGTGTGGGGCTACGCAAGCGGTTCCCAAAGAGCTTTAGAACAAGGCATAGTTTTCCCTGCTGGCTCTTTGGGCGTGGGACCAGTCTCCAGACATATGGCCATTTTTGGGCCTGGCTTGGCGCCAAGTGGGAAAGGGTGGTTTTGAGGCTGAAGAGAGCAGGAAAGCCTGCAGCCCCCAGGTGTGTGGGGCTACGCAAGCCGTTCCCAAAGAGCTTTAGAACAAGGCATAGTTTTCCCTGCTGGCTCTTTGGGCGTGGGACCAGTCTCCAGACATATGGCCATTTTTGTGCCTGGCGGAGTGCCATGTGGGAAAGGGTGGTTTTGAGGTTGAAGTCAGCAGGAAAGCCTGCAGCCCCCAGGTCTGTGGGGCTACGCAAGCGGTTCCCAAAGAGCTTTAGAACAAGGCATAGTTTTCCCTGCTGGCTCTTTGGGCGTGGCACCAACCTCCAGACATATGGCCATTTTTGTGCCTGGCGTGGCGCCATGTGGAAAAGGGTGGTTTTGAGGCTGAAGGCAGCAGGAAAGCCTGCAGCCCCCAGGTGTGTGGGGCTACGCAAGAGGTTCTCAAAGAGCTTTAGAACAAGGCATAGTTTTCCCTGCTGGCTCTTTGGTCGTGGGACCAAACTCCAGACATATGGCCATTTTTGTGCCTGGCGTGGCGCCATGTGGGAAAGGGTGGTTTTGAGGCTGAAGGCAGCAGGAAAGCCTGCAGCCCCCAGGTCTGTGGGGCTACGCAAGCGGTTCCCAAAGAGCTTTAGAACAAGGCATATTTTTCCCTGCTGGCTCTTTGGGCGTGGGACCATTCTCCAGACATATGGCCATTTTTGGGCCTGGCGCAGCGCCAAGTGGGAAAGGGTTGTTTTGAGGCTGAAGGCAGCAGGAAAGCCTGCAGCCCCCAGGTGTGTGGGGCTACGCAAGCGGTTCCCAAAGAGCTTTAGAACAAGGCATAGTTTTCCCTGCTGGCTCTTTGGGCGTGGGACCAATCTTCAGACATATGGCCATTTTTGGGCCTGGCGCGGGGCCAAGTGGGAAAGGGTGGTTTTGAGGCTGAAGGCAGCAGGAAAGCCTGCAGCCCCCAGGTGTGTGGGGCTATGCAAGCGGTTCCCAAAGAGATTTAGAACAAGGCATAGTTTTCCCTGCTGGCTCTTTGGGAAAGGGACCAGTCTCCAGAAATATGGCCATTTTTGTGCCTGGCACGATGCGAAGCGGGAAAGGGTGGTTTTGAGGCTGAAGGCAGCAGGAAAGCCTGCAGCCCCCAGGTGTGTGGGGCTACGCAAGCGGTTCCCAAAGAGCTTTAGAACAAGGCATAGTTTTCCCTGCTGGCTCTTTGGGCGTGGGACCAATCTTCATACATATGGCCATTTTTGGGCCTGGCGGGGCGCCAATGGCGAAAGGTTTCTTTTGAGGCTGAAGGCAGCAGGAAAGCCTGCAGCCCCCAGGTGTGTGGGGCTACGCAAGCGGTTCCCAAAGAGCTTTAGAACAAGGCATAGTTTTCCCTGCTGGCTCTTTGGGCGTGGGACCAGTGTCCAGACATATGGCCATTTTTGGGCCTGGCGTGACGCCATGTGGAAAAGGGTGTGCTTTTGAGGTTGAAGGCAGCAGGAAAGCCTGCAGCCCCCAGGTGTGTGGGGCTACGCAAGCCGTTCCCAAAGAGCTTTAGAACAAGGCATAGTTTTCCCTGCTGGCTCTTTGGGCATGGGACCAACCTCCAGACATATGGCCATTTTTGGGCCTGGCGCAGCGCCAAGTGGGAAAGGGTGGTTTTGAGGCTGAAGGCAGCAGGAAAGCCTGCAGCCCCCAGGTGTGTGGGGCTACGCAAGCGGTTCCCAAAGAGCTTTAGAACAAGGCATAGTTTTCCCTGCTGGCTCTTTGGGCGTGGGACCAGTCTCCAGACATATGGCCATTTTTGGGCCTGGCTTCGCGCCATGTGGGAAAGGGTGGTTTTGAGGCTGAAGAGAGCAGGAAAGCCTGCAGCCCCCAGGTGTGTGGGGCTACGCAAGAGGTTCCCAAAGAGCTTTAGAACAAGGCATAGTTTTCCCTGCTGGCTCTTTGGGCGTGGGACCAGTCTCCAGACATATGGCCATTTTTGGGCCTGGCATGGCGCCAAGTGGGAAAGGGTGGTTTTGAGGCTGAAGGCAGCAGGAAAGCCTGCAGCCCCCAGGTGTGTGGGGCTACGCAAGCGGTTCCCAAAGAGCTTTAGAACAAGGCATAGTTTTCCCTGCTGGCTCTTTGGGCGTGGGACCAGCCTCCAGACATATGGCCATTTTTGGGCCTGGCGTGACGCCATGTGGAAAAGGGCGCTTTTGATGTTGAAGGCAGCAGGAAAGCCTGCAGCCCCCAGGTGTGTGGGGCTACGCAAGCGGTTCCCAAAGAGCTTTAGAACAAGGCATAGTTTTCCCTTCTGGCTCTTTGGGCGTGGGACCAGTCTCCAGACATATGGCCATTTTTGGGCCTGGCGCGGGGCCAAGTGGGAAAGGGTGGTTTTGAGGCTGAAGGCAGCAGGAAAGCCTGCAGCCCCCAGGTCTGTGGGGCTACGCAAGCGGTTCCCAAAGAGCTTTAGAACAAGGCATAGTTTTCCCTGCTGGCTCTTTGGGCGTGGGACCAGTCTCCAGACATATGGCCATTTTTGGGCCTGGCGCGGGGCCAAGTGGGAAAGGGTGGTTTTGAGGCTGAAGGCAGCAGGAAAGCCTGCAGCCCCCAGGTGTGTGGGGCTATGCAAGCGGTTCCCAAAGAGATTTAGAACAAGGCATAGTTTTCCCTGCTGCTCTTTGGGAAAGGGACCAGTCTCCAGAAATATGGCCATTTTTGTGCCTGGCACGATGCGAAGCGGGAAAGGGTGGTTTTGAGGCTGAAGGCAGCAGGAAAGCCTGCAGCCCCCAGGTGTGTGGGGCTACGCAAGCGGTTCCCAAAGAGCTTTAGAACAAGGCATAGTTTTCCCTGCTGGCTCTTTGGGCGTGGGACCAATCTTCATACATATGGCCATTTTTGGGCCTGGCGGGGCGCCAATGGCGAAAGGTTTCTTTTGAGGCTGAAGGCAGCAGGAAAGCCTGCAGCCCCCAGGTGTGTGGGGCTACGCAAGCGGTTCCCAAAGAGCTTTAGAACAAGGCATAGTTTTCCCTGCTGGCTCTTTGGGCGTGGGACCAGTGTCCAGACATATGGCCATTTTTGGGCCTGGCGTGACGCCATGTGGAAAAGGGTGTGCTTTTGAGGTTGAAGGCAGCAGGAAAGCCTGCAGCCCCCAGGTGTGTGGGGCTACGCAAGCCGTTCCCAAAGAGCTTTAGAACAAGGCATAGTTTTCCCTGCTGGCTCTTTGGGCATGGGACCAACCTCCAGACATATGGCCATTTTTGGGCCTGGCGCAGCGCCAAGTGGGAAAGGGCGCTTTTGATGTTGAAGGCAGCAGGAAAGCCTGCAGCCCCCAGGTGTGTGGGGCTACGCAAGCGGTTCCCAAAGAGCTTTAGAACAAGGCATAGTTTTCCCTGCTGGCTCTTGGGGCGTGGGACCAGTCTCCAGACATATGGCCATTTTTGGGCCTGGCGTGGCGCCATGTGGGAAAGGGTGGTTTTGAGGCTGAAGGCAGCAGGAAAGCCTGCAGCCCCCAGGTCTGTGGGGCTACGCAAGCGGTTCCCAAAGAGCTTTAGAACAAGGCATAGTTTTCCCTGCTGGCTCTTTGGGCGTGGGACCATTCTCCAGACATATGGCCATTTTTGGGCCTGGCGCAGCGCCAAGTGGGAAAGGGTTGTTTTGAGGCTGAAGGCAGCAGGAAAGCCTGCAGCCCCCAGGTGTGTGGGGCTACGCAAGAGGTTCCCAAAGAGCTTTAGAACAAGGCATAGTTTTCCCTGCTGGCTCTTTAGGCGTGGGACCAACCTCCAGACATATGGCCATTTTTGGGCCTGGCATGGCGCCAAGTGGGAAAGGGTGGTTTTGAGGCTGAAGAGAGCAGGAAAGCCTGCAGCCCCCAGGTGTGTGGGGCTACGCAAGCGGTTCCCAAAGAGCTTTAGAACAAGGCATAGTTTTCCCTGCTGGCTCTTTGGGCGTGGGACCAGCCTCCAGACATATGGCCATTTTTGTGCCTGGCGTGACGCCATGTGGAAAAGGGCGCTTTTGATGTTGAAGGCAGCAGGAAAGCCTGCAGCCCCCAGGTGTGTGGGGCTACGCAAGAGGTTCCCAAAGAGCTTTAGAACAAGGCATAGTTTTCCCTGCTGGCTCTTTGGGCGTGGGACCATTCTCCAGACATATGGCCATTTTTGGGCCTGGCGCGGCGCCAAGTGGGAATGCGTGCTTTTGAGGCTGAGGGAGAGCAGGAAAGCCTGCAGCTCCCCAGTATGTGGGGCTACGCAAGCGGTTCCCAAAGAGCTTTAGAACAAGGCATAGTTTTCCCTGCTGGCTCTTTGAGCGTGGGACCAGTCTCCAGACATATGGCCATTTTTGTGCCTGGCGTGACGCCATGTGGAAAAGGGTGGTTTTGAGTCTGAAGGCAGCAGGAAAGCCTGCAGCCCCCAGGTGTGTGGGGCTATGCAAGCGGTTCCCAAAGAGCTTTAGAACAAGGCATAGTTTTCCCTGCTGGCTCTTTGGGAAAGGGACCAGTCTCCAGAAATATGGCCATTTTTGTGCCTGGCACGATGCGAAGCGGGAAAGGGTGGTTTTGAGGCTGAAGGCAGCAGGAAAGCCTGCAGCCCCCAGGTCTGTGGGGCTACGCAAGCGGTTCCCAAAGAGCTTTAGAACAAGGCATATTTTTCCCTGCTGGCTCTTTGGGCGTGGGACCAACCTCCAGATATATGGCCATTTTTGGGCCTGGCGCAGCGCCAAGTGGGAAAGGGTTGTTTTGAGTCTGAAGGCACCAGGAAAGCCTGCAGCCCCCAGGTGTGTGGGGCTACGCAAGCGGTTCCCAAAGAGCTTTAGAACAAGGCATAGTTTTCCCTGCTGGCTCTTTGGGCGTGGGACCAATCTTCAGACATATGGCCATTTTTGGGCCTGGCGGGGAGCCAATGGCGAAAGGTTTCTTTTGAGGCTGAAGGCAGCAGGAAAGCCTGCAGCCCCCAGGTCTGTGGGGCTACGCAAGCGGTTCCCAAAGAGCTTTAGAACAAGGCATAGTTTTCCCTGCTGGCTCTTTGGGCGTGGGACCAGTCTCCAGACATATGGCCATTTTTGGGCCTGGCGTGACGCCATGTGGAAAAGGGTGTGCTTTTGAGGTTGAAGGCAGCAGGAAAGCCTGCAGCCCCCAGGTGTGTGGGGCTACGCAAGCGGTTCCCAAAGAGCTTTAGAACAAGGCATAGTTTTCCCTGCTGGCTCTTTGGGCATGGGACTAGTCTCCAGACATATGGCCATTTTTGGGCCTGGCGCAGCGCCAAGTGGGAAAGGGTGGTTTTGAGGCTGAAGGCAGCAGGAAAGCCTGCAGCCCCCAGGTGTGTGGGGCTACGCAAGCGGTTCCCAAAGAGCTTTAGAACAAGGCATAGTTTTCCCTGCTGGCTCTTTGGGCGTGGGACCAGTCTCCAGACATATGGCCATTTTTGGGCCTGGCGCGGGGCCAAGTGGGAAAGGGTGGTTTTGAGGCTGAAGGCAGCAGGAAAGCCTGCAGCCCCCAGGTGTGTGGGGCTACGCAAGCGGTTCCCAAAGAGCTTTAGAACAAGGCATAGTTTTCCCTGCTGGCTCTTTGGGCGTGGGACCAGTCTCCAGACATATGGCCATTTTTGGGCCTGGCGCGGGGCCAAGTGGGAAAGGGTGGTTTTGAGGCTGAAGGCAGCAGGAAAGCCTGCAGCCCCCAGGTGTGTGGGGCTATGCAAGCGGTTCCCAAAGAGATTTAGAACAAGGCATAGTTTTCCCTGCTGCTCTTTGGGAAAGGGACCAGTCTCCAGAAATATGGCCATTTTTGTGCCTGGCACGATGCGAAGCGGGAAAGGGTGGTTTTGAGGCTGAAGGCAGCAGGAAAGCCTGCAGCCCCCAGGTGTGTGGGGCTACGCAAGCGGTTCCCAAAGAGCTTTAGAACAAGGCATAGTTTTCCCTGCTGGCTCTTTGGGCGTGGGACCAATCTTCATACATATGGCCATTTTTGGGCTGGCGGGGCGCCAATGGCGAAAGGTTTCTTTTGAGGCTGAAGGCAGCAGGAAAGCCTGCAGCCCCCAGGTGTGTGGGGCTACGCAAGCGGTTCCCAAAGAGCTTTAGAACAAGGCATAGTTTTCCCTGCTGGCTCTTTGGGCGTGGGACCAGTGTCCAGACATATGGCCATTTTTGGGCCTGGCGTGACGCCATGTGGAAAAGGGTGTGCTTTTGAGGTTGAAGGCAGCAGGAAAGCCTGCAGCCCCCAGGTGTGTGGGGCTACGCAAGCCGTTCCCAAAGAGCTTTAGAACAAGGCATAGTTTTCCCTGCTGGCTCTTTGGGCATGGGACCAACCTCCAGACATATGGCCATTTTTGGGCCTGGCGCAGCGCCAAGTGGGAAAGGGCGCTTTTGATGTTGAAGGCAGCAGGAAAGCCTGCAGCCCCCAGGTGTGTGGGGCTACGCAAGCGGTTCCCAAAGAGCTTTAGAACAAGGCATAGTTTTCCCTGCTGGCTCTTGGGGCGTGGGACCAGTCTCCAGACATATGGCCATTTTTGGGCCTGGCGTGGCGCCATGTGGGAAAGGGTGGTTTTGAGGCTGAAGGCAGCAGGAAAGCCTGCAGCCCCCAGGTCTGTGGGGCTACGCAAGCGGTTCCCAAAGAGCTTTAGAACAAGGCATAGTTTTCCCTGCTGGCTCTTTGGGCGTGGGACCATTCTCCAGACATATGGCCATTTTTGGGCCTGGCGCAGCGCCAAGTGGGAAAGGGTTGTTTTGAGGCTGAAGGCAGCAGGAAAGCCTGCAGCCCCCAGGTGTGTGGGGCTACGCAAGAGGTTCCCAAAGAGCTTTAGAACAAGGCATAGTTTTCCCTGCTGGCTCTTTAGGCGTGGGACCAACCTCCAGACATATGGCCATTTTTGGGCCTGGCATGGCGCCAAGTGGGAAAGGGTGGTTTTGAGGCTGAAGAGAGCAGGAAAGCCTGCAGCCCCCAGGTGTGTGGGGCTACGCAAGCGGTTCCCAAAGAGCTTTAGAACAAGGCATAGTTTTCCCTGCTGGCTCTTTGGGCGTGGGACCAGCCTCCAGACATATGGCCATTTTTGTGCCTGGCGTGACGCCATGTGGAAAAGGGCGCTTTTGATGTTGAAGGCAGCAGGAAAGCCTGCAGCCCCCAGGTGTGTGGGGCTACGCAAGAGGTTCCCAAAGAGCTTTAGAACAAGGCATAGTTTTCCCTGCTGGCTCTTTGGGCGTGGGACCATTCTCCAGACATATGGCCATTTTTGGGCCTGGCGCGGCGCCAAGTGGGAATGCGTGCTTTTGAGGCTGAGGGAGAGCAGGAAAGCCTGCAGCTCCCCAGTATGTGGGGCTACGCAAGCGGTTCCCAAAGAGCTTTAGAACAAGGCATAGTTTTCCCTGCTGGCTCTTTGAGCGTGGGACCAGTCTCCAGACATATGGCCATTTTTGTGCCTGGCGTGACGCCATGTGGAAAAGGGTGGTTTTGAGTCTGAAGGCAGCAGGAAAGCCTGCAGCCCCCAGGTGTGTGGGGCTATGCAAGCGGTTCCCAAAGAGATTTAGAACAAGGCATAGTTTTCCCTGCTGGCTCTTTGGGAAAGGGACCAGTCTCCAGAAATATGGCCATTTTTGTGCCTGGCACGATGCGAAGCGGGAAAGGGTGGTTTTGAGGCTGAAGGCAGCAGGAAAGCCTGCAGCCCCCAGGTCTGTGGGGCTACGCAAGCGGTTCCCAAAGAGCTTTAGAACAAGGCATAGTTTTCCCTGCTGGCTCTTTGGGCGTGGGACCAACCTCCAGATATATGGCCATTTTTGGGCCTGGCGCAGCGCCAAGTGGGAAAGGGTTGTTTTGAGTCTGAAGGCACCAGGAAAGCCTGCAGCCCCCAGGTGTGTGGGGCTACGCAAGCGGTTCCCAAAGAGCTTTAGAACAAGGCATAGTTTTCCCTGCTGGCTCTTTGGGCGTGGGACCAATCTTCAGACATATGGCCATTTTTGGGCCTGGCGGGGAGCCAATGGCGAAAGGTTTCTTTTGAGGCTGAAGGCAGCAGGAAAGCCTGCAGCCCCCAGGTCTGTGGGGCTACGCAAGCGGTTCCCAAAGAGCTTTAGAACAAGGCATAGTTTTCCCTGCTGGCTCTTTGGGCGTGGGACCAGTCTCCAGACATATGGCCATTTTTGGGCCTGGCGTGACGCCATGTGGAAAAGGGTGTGCTTTTGAGGTTGAAGGCAGCAGGAAAGCCTGCAGCCCCCAGGTGTGTGGGGCTACGCAAGCGGTTCCCAAAGAGCTTTAGAACAAGGCATAGTTTTCCCTGCTGGCTCTTTGGGCATGGGACTAGTCTCCAGACATATGGCCATTTTTGGGCCTGGCGCGGGGCCAAGTGGGAAAGGGTGGTTTTGAGGCTGAAGGCAGCAGGAAAGCCTGCAGCCCCCAGGTGTGTGGGGCTACGCAAGCGGTTCCCAAAGAGCTTTAGAACAAGGCATAGTTTTCCCTGCTGGCTCTTTGGGCGTGGGACCAGTCTCCAGACATATGGCCATTTTTGGGCCTGGCTTGGCGCCAAGTGGGAAAGGGTGGTTTTGAGGCTGAAGAGAGCAGGAAAGCCTGCAGCCCCCAGGTGTGTGGGGCTACGCAAGAGGTTCCCAAAGAGCTTTAGAACAAGGCATCGTTTTCCCTGCTGGCTCTTTAGGCGTGGGACCAACCTCCAGACATATGGCCATTTTTGGGCCTGGCATGGCGCCAAGTGGGAAAGGGTGGTTTTGAGGCTGAAGAGAGCAGGAAAGCCTGCAGCCCCCAGGTGTGTGGGGCTACGCAAGCGGTTCCCAAAGAGCTTTAGAACAAGGCATAATTTTCCCTGCTGGCTCTTTGGGCGTGGGACCAGCCTCCAGACATATGGCCATTTTTGTGCCTGGCGTGACGCCATGTGGAAAAGGGCGCTTTTGATGTTGAAGGCAGCAGGAAAGCCTGCAGCCCCCAGGTGTGTGGGGCTACGCAAGCGGTTCCCAAAGAGCTTTAGAACAAGGCATAGTTTTCCCTGCTGGCTCTTTGGGCGTGGGACCAGTCTCCAGACATATGGCCATTTTTGGGCCTGGCTTGGCGCCAAGTGGGAAAGGGTGGTTTTGAGGCTGAAGAGAGCAGGAAAGCCTGCAGCCCCCAGGTGTGTGGGGCTACGCAAGAGGTTCCCAAAGAGCTTTAGAACAAGGCATAGTTTTCCCTGCTGGCTCTTTAGGCGTGGGACCAACCTCCAGACATATGGCCATTTTTGGGCCTGGCATGGCGCCAAGTGGGAAAGGGTGGTTTTGAGGCTGAAGGCAGCAGGAAAGCCTGCAGCCCCCAGGTGTGTGGGGCTACGCAAGCGGTTCCCAAAGAGCTTTAGAACAAGGCATAGTTTTCCCTGCTGGCTCTTTGGTCGTGGGACCAAACTCCAGACATATGGCCATTTTTGTGCCTGGCGTGACGCCATGTGGAAAAGGGCGCTTTTGATGTTGAAGGCAGCAGGAAAGCCTGCAGCCCCAAGGTGTGTGGGGCTACGCAAGCGGTTCCCAAAGAGCTTTAGAACAAGGCATAGTTTTCCCTGCTGGCTCTTTGGGCGTGGGACCAGTCTCCAGACATATGGCCATTTTTGGGCCTGGCGTGGCGCCATGTGGGAAAGGGTGGTTTTGAGGCTGAAGGCAGCAGGAAAGCCTGCAGCCCCCAGGTCTGTGGGGCTACGCAAGAGGTTCCCAAAGAGCTTTAGAACAAGGCATATTTTTCCCTGCTGGCTCTTTGGGCGTGGGACCATTCTCCAGACATATGGCCATTTTTGGGCCTGGCGCAGCGCCAAGTGGGAAAGGGTTGTTTTGAGGCTGAAGGCAGCAGGAAAGCCTGCAGCCCCCAGGTGTGTGGGGCTACGCAAGAGGTTCCCAAAGAGCTTTAGAACAAGGCATAGTTTTCCCTGCTGGCTCTTTAGGCGTGGGACCAACTTCCAGACATATGGCCATTTTTGGGCCTGGCGGAGCGCCAAGTGGGAAAGGGTGGTTTTGAGGCTGAAGAGAGCAGGAAAGCCTGCAGCCCCCAGGTCTGTGGGGCTACGCAAGCGGTTCCCAAAGAGCTTTAGAACAAGGCATAGTTTTCCCTGCTGGCTCTTTGGGCGTGGGACCAGCCTCCAGACATATGGCCATTTTTGTGCCTGGCGTGACGCCATGTGGAAAAGGGCGCTTTTGATGTTGAAGGCAGCAGGAAAGCCTGCAGCCCCCAGGTGTGTGGGGCTACGCAAGCGGTTCCCAAAGAGCTTTAGAACAAGGCATAGTTTTCCCTGCTGGCTCTTTGGGCGTGGGACCAGTCTCCAGACATATGGCCATTTTTGTGCCTGGCGTGGCGCCATGTGGGAAAGGGTGGTTTTGAGGCTGAAGGCAGCAGGAAAGCCTGCAGCCCCCAGTTTGTGTGGGGCTACGCAAGCGGTTCCCAAAGACCTTTAGAACAAGGCATAGTTTTCCCTACTGGCTCTTTGGGAAAGGGACCATTCTCCAGACATATGGCCATTTTTGGGCCTGGCGCAGCGCCAAGTGGGAAAGGGTGGTTTTGAGTCTGAAAGCGCGAGAAAAGCCTGCAGCCCCCAGTTTGTGTGGGGCTACGCAAGCGGTTCCCAAAGAGCTTTAGAACAAGGCATATTTTTCCCTGCTGGCTCTTTGGGCGTGGGACCATTCTCCAGACATATGGCCATTTTTGTGCCTGGCGTGACGCCAAGTGGGAAAGGGTTGTTTTGAGGCTGAAGGCAGCAGGAAAGCCTGCAGCCCCCAGGTGTGTGGGGCTACGCAAGCGGTTCCCAAAGAGCTTTAGAACAAGGCATAGTTTTCCCTGCTGGCTCTTTGGGCGTGGGACCAATCTTCAGACATATGGCCATTTTTGGGCCTGGCGTGATGCCAAGGGGGAAAGGGTGGTTTTGAGGCTGAAGGCAGCAGGAAAGCCTGCAGCCCCCAGGTGTGTGGGGCTACGCAAGCGGTTCCCAAAGAGCTTTAGAACAAGACATAGTTTTCCCTGCTGGCTCTTTGAGCGTGGGACCAATCTCCAGACATATGGCCATTTTTGGGCCTGGCGCAGCGCCAAGTGGGAAAGCGTGCTTTTGAGGCTGAGGGAGAGCAGGAAAGCCTGCAGCTCCCCGGTATGTGGGGCTACGCAAGCGGTTCCCAAAGAGCTTTAGAACAAGGCATAGTTTTCCCTGCTGGCTCTTTGAGCGTGGGACCAGTCTCCAGACATATGGCCATTTTTGTGCCTGGCGTGACGCCATGTGGAAAAGGGTGGTTTTGAGTCTGAAGGCAGCAGGAAAGCCTGCAGCCCCCAGGTGTGTGGGGCTATGCAAGCGGTTCCCAAAGAGATTTAGAACAAGGCATAGTTTTCCCTGCTGGCTTTTTGGGAAAGGGACCAGTCTCCAGAAATACGGCCATTTTTGTGCCTGGCACGATGCGAAGCGGGAAAGGGTGGTTTTGAGGCTGAAGGCAGCAGGAAAGCCTGCAGCCCCCAGGTGTGTGGGGCTACGCAAGCGGTTCCCAAAGAGCTTTAGAACAAGGCATAGTTTTCCCTGCTGGCTCTTTGGGCGTGGGACCAACCTCCAGATATATGGCCATTTTTGGGCCTGGCGCAGCGCCAAGTGGGAAAGGGTTGTTTTGAGTCTGAAGGCAGCAGGAAAGCCTGCAGCCCCCAGGTGTGTGGGGCTACGCAAGCGGTTCCCAAAGAGCTTTAGAACAAGGCATAGTTTTCCCTGCTGGCTCTTTGGGCGTGGGACCAATCTTCAGACATATGGCCATTTTTGGGCCTGGCGGGGAGCCAATGGCGAAAGGTTTCTTTTGAGGCTGAAGGCAGCAGGAAAGCCTGCAGCCCCCAGGTCTGTGGGGCTACGCAAGCGGTTCCCAAAGAGCTTTAGAACAAGGCATAGTTTTCCCTGCTGGCTCTTTGGGCGTGGGACCAGTCTCCAGACATATGGCCATTTTTGGGCCTGGCGTGACGCCATGTGGAAAAGGGTGTGCTTTTGAGGTTGAAGGCAGCAGGAAAGCCTGCAGCCCCCAGGTGTGTGGGGCTACGCAAGCGGTTCCCAAAGAGCTTTAGAACAAGGCATAGTTTTCCCTGCTGGCTCTTTGGGCATGGGACTAGTCTCCAGACATATGGCCATTTTTGGGCCTGGCTTGGCGCCAAGTGGGAAAGGGTGGTTTTGAGGCTGAAGAGAGCAGGAAAGCCTGCAGCCCCCAGGTGTGTGGGGCTACGCAAGAGGTTCCCAAAGAGCTTTAGAACAAGGCATAGTTTTCCCTGCTGGCTCTTTAGGCGTGGGACCAACCTCCAGACATATGGCCATTTTTGGGCCTGGCATGGCGCCAAGTGGGAAAGGGTGGTTTTGAGGCTGAAGAGAGCAGGAAAGCCTGCAGCCCCCAGGTGTTTGGGGCCACGCAAGCGGTTCCCAAAGAGCTTTAGAACAAGGCATAGTTTTCCCTGCTGGCTCTTTGGGCGTGGGACCAAACTCCAGACATATGGCCATTTTTGTGCCTGGCGTGACGCCATGTGGAAAAGGGCGCTTTTGATGTTGAAGGCAGCAGGAAAGCCTGCAGCCCCCAGGTGTGTGGGGCTACGCAAGCGGTTCCCAAAGAGCTTTAGAACAAGGCATAGTTTTCCCTGCTGGCTCTTTGGGCGTGGGACCAGTCTCCAGACATATGGCCATTTTTGGGCCTGGCGTGGCGCCATGTGGGAAAGGGTGGTTTTGAGGCTGAAGGCAGCAGGAAAGCCTGCAGCCCCCAGGTGTGTGGGGCTACGCAAGCGGTTCCCAAAGAGCTTTAGAACAAGGCATAGTTTTCCCTGCTGGCTCTTTGGGCGTGGGACCAACCTCCAGACATATGGCCATTTTTGGGCCTGGCACAGCGCCAAGTGGGAAAGGGTGGTTTTGAGGCTGAAGGCAGCAGGAAAGCCTGCAGCCCCCAGGTGTGTGGGGCTACGCAAGCGGTTCCCAAAGAGCTTTAGAACAAGGCATAGTTTTCCCTGCTGGCTCTTTGGGCGTGGGACCAGCCTCCAGACATATGGCCATTTTTGTGCCTGGCGTGACGCCATGTGGAAAAGGGCGCTTTTGATGTTGAAGGCAGCAGGAAAGCCTGCAGCCCCCAGGTGTGTGGGGCTACGCAAGCGGTTCCCAAAGAGCTTTAGAACAAGGCATAGTTTTCCCTGCTGGCTCTTTGGGCGTGGGACCATTCTCCAGACATATGGCCATTTTTGGGCCTGGCGCAGCGCCAAGTGGGAAAGGGTTGTTTTGAGGCTGAAGGCAGCAGGAAAGCCTGCAGCCCCCAGTTTGTGTGGGGCTATGCAAGCGGTTCCCAAAGACCTATAGAAGAAGGCATAGTTTTCCCTACTGGCTCTTTGGGAAAGGGACGAGTCTCCAGAAATATGGCCATTTTTGTGCCTGGCACGATGCGAAGCGGGAAAGGGTGGTTTTGAGTCTGAAGGCAGCAGGAAAGCCTGCAGCCCCCAGGTGTGTGGAGCTACGCAAGCGGTTCCCAAAGAGCTTTAGAACAAGGCATAGTTTTCCCTGCTGGCTCTTTGGGCGTGGGACCAGTCTCCAGACATATGGCCATTTTTGGGCCTGGCTTGGTGCCAAGTGGGAAAGGGTGGTTTTGAGGCTGAAGAGAGCAGGAAAGCCTGCAGCCCCCAGGTGTGTGGGGCTACGCAAGCGGTTCCCAAAGAGCTTTAGAACAAGGCATAGTTTTCCCTGCTGGCTCTTTGGGCGTGGGACCAGTCTCCAGACATATGGCCATTTTTGTGCCTGGCGTGACGCCATGTGAAAAAGTGTGCTTTTGATGTTGAAGGCAGCAGGAAAGCCTGCAGCCCCCAGGTGTGTGGGGCTACGCAAGCGGTTCCCAAAGAGCTTTAGAACAAGGCATAGTTTTCCCTGCTGGCACTTTGGGCGTGGGACCAAACTCCAGACATATGGCCATTTTTGGGCCTGGCGTGGCGCCATGTGGGAAAGGGTGGTTTTGAGGCTGAAGGCAGCAGGAAAGCCTGCAGCCCCCAGGTCTGTGGGGCTACGCAAGCGGTTCCCAAAGAGCTTTAGAACAAGGCATAGTTTTCCCTGCTGGCTCTTTGGGCGTGGGACCATTCTCCAGACATATGGCCATTTTTGGGCCTGGCGCAGCGCCAAGTGGGAAAGGGTTGTTTTGAGGCTGAAGGCAGCAGGAAAGCCTGCAGCCCCCAGTTTGTGTGGGGCTACGCAAGCGGTTCCCAAAGAGCTTTAGAACAAGGCATAGTTTTCCCTACTGGCTCTTTGGGAAAGGGACCAGTCTCCAGAAATATGGCCATTTTTGTGCCTGGCACGATGCGAAGCGGGAAAGGGTGGTTTTGAGTCTGAAGGCAGCAGGAAAGCCTGCAGCCCCCAGGTGTGTGGGGCTACGCAAGCGGTTCCCAAAGAGCTTTAGAACAAGGCATAGTTTTCCCTGCTGGCTCTTTGGGCGTGGGACCAGCCTCCAGACATATGGCCATTTTTGTGCCTGGCGTGACGCCATGTGAAAAAGGGTGCTTTTGATGTTGAAGCAGCAGGAAAGCCTGCAGCCCCCAGGTCTGTGGGGCTACGCAAGCGGTTCCCAAAGAGCTTTAGAACAAGGCATAGTTTTCCCTGCTGGCACTTTGGGCGTGGGACCAAACTCCAGACATATGGCCATTTTTAGGCCTGGCGTGGCGCCATGTGGGAAAGGGTGGTTTTGAGGCTGAAGGCAGCAGGAAAGCCTGCAGCCCCCAGGTCTGTGGGGCTACGCAAGCGGTTCCCAAAGAGCTTTAGAACAAGGCATAGTTTTCCCTGCTGGCTCTTTGGGCGTGGCACCAACCTCCAGACATATGGCCATTTTTGGGCCTGGCGCAGCGCCAAGTGGGAAAGGGTGGTTTTGAGTCTGAAAGCGCGAGAAAAGCCTGCAGCCCCCAGTTTGTGTGGGGCTACGCAAGCGGTTCCCAAAGAGCTTTAGAACAAGGCATATTTTTCCCTGCTGGCTCTTTGGGCGTGGGACCATTCTCCAGACATATGGCCATTTTTGGGCCTGGCGCAGCGCCAAGTGGGAAAGGGTTGTTTTGAGGCTGAAGGCAGCAGGAAAGCCTGCAGCCCCCAGGTCTGTGGGGCTACGCAAGCGGTGCCCAAAGAGCTTTAGAACAAGGCATAGTTTTCCCTGCTGGCTCTTTGGGCGTGGGACCAATCTTCAGACATATGGCCATTTTTGGGCCTGGCGCGGGGCCAAGTGGGAAAGGGTGGTTTTGAGGCTGAAGGCAGCAGGAAAGCCTGCAGCCCGCAGGTGTGTGGGGCTACGCAAGCGGTTCCCAAAGAGCTTTAGAACAAGACATAGTTTTCCCTGCTGGCTCTTTGAGCGTGGGACCAATCTCCAGACATATGGCCATTTTTGGGTGTGGCGCGGCGCCAAGTGGGAAAGCGTGCTTTTGAGGCTGAGGGAGAGCAGGAAAGCCTGCAGCTCCCAGGTATGTGGGGCTACGCAAGCGGTTCCCAAAGAGCTTTAGAACAAGGCATAGTTTTCCCTGCTGGCTCTTTGAGCGTGGGACCAGTCTCCAGACATATGGCCATTTTTGTGCCTGGCGTGACGCCATGTGGAAAAGGGTGGTTTTGAGGCTGAAGGCAGCAGGAAAGCCTGCAGCCCCCAGGTGTGTGGGGCTACGCAAGAGGTTCCCAAAGAGCTTTAGAACAAGGCATAGTTTTCCCTGCTGGCTCTTTGGGCGTGGGACCAGTCTCCAGAAATATGGCCATTTTTGTGCCTGGCACGATGCGAAGCGGGAAAGGGTGGTTTTGAGGCTGAAGGCAGCAGGAAAGCCTGCAGCCCCCAGGTGTGTGGGGCTACGCAAGCGGTTCCCAAAGAGCTTTAGAACAAGGCATAGTTTTCCCTGCTGGCTCTTTGGGCGTGGGACCAGTCTCCAGATATATGGCCATTTTTGTGCCTGGCACGGCGCCAAGTGGGAAAGGGTGGTTTTGAGGCTGAAGGCAGCAGGAAAGCCTGCAGCCCCCAGGTGTGTGGGGCTACGCAAGCGGTTCCCAAAGAGCTTTAGAACAAGGCATAGTTTTCCCTGCTGGCTCTTTGGGCGTGGGACCAGTCTCCAGACATATGGCCATTTTTGTGCCTGGTTTGGCTCCAAGTGGGAAAGGGTGGTTTTGAGGCTGAAGGCAGCAGGAAAGCCTGCAGCCCCCAGGTGTGTGGGGCTACGCAAGCGGTTCCCAAAGAGCTTTAGAACAAGGCATAGTTTTCCCTGCTGGCTCTTTGGGCGTGGGACCAGTGTCCAGACATATGGCCGTTTTTGGGCCTGGCGCAGCGCCAAGTGGGAAAGGGTGGTTTTGAGGCTGAAGGCAGCAGGAAAGCCTGCAGCCCCCAGGTGTGTGGGGCTACGCAAGCGGTTCCCAAAGAGCTTTAGAACAAGGCATAGTTTTCCCTGCTGGCTCTTTGGGCGTGGGACCAACCTCCAGATATATGGCCATTTTTGGGCCTGGCGCAGCGCCAAGTGGGAAAGGGTTCTTTTGAGGCTGAAGGCAGCAGGAAAGCCTGCAGCCCCCAGGTGTGTGGGGCTACGCAAGCGGTTCCCAAAGAGCTTTAGAACAAGGCATAGTTTTCCCTGCTGGCTCTTTGCGCGTGGGACCAAACTCCAGACATATGGCCATTTTTGGGCCTGGCGTGGCGCCATGTGGGAAAGGGTGGTTTTGAGGCTGAAGGCAGCAGGAAAGCCTGCAGCCCCCAGGTGTGTGGGGCTACGCAAGCGGTTCCCAAAGAGCTTTAGAACAAGGCATAGTTTTCCCTGCTGGCTCTTTGGGCGTGGGACCATTCTCCAGACATATGGCCGTTTTTGGGCCTGGCGCAGCGCCAAGTGGGAAAGGGTGGTTTTGAGGCTGAAGGCAGCAGGAAAGCCTGCAGCCCCCAGGTGTGTGGGGCTACGCAAGCGGTTCCCAAAGAGCTTTAGAACAAGGCATAGTTTTCCCTGCTGGCTCTTTGGGCGTGGGACCAACCTCCAGATATATGGCCATTTTTGGGCCTGGCGCAGCGCCAAGTGGGAAAGGGTGGTTTTGAGTCTGAAGGCAGCAGGAAAGCCTGCAGCCCCCAGGTGTGTGGGGCTACGCAAGCGGTTCCCAAAGAGCTTTAGAACAAGGCATAGTTTTCCCTACTGGCTCTTTGGGAAAGGGGACCAGTCTCCAGAATATGGCCATTTTTGTGCATGGCACGATGCGAAGCGGGAAAGGGTGGTTTTGAGTCTGAAGGCAGCAGGAAAGCCTGCAGCCCCCAGGGTGTGTGGGGCTACGCAAGGCGGTTCCCAAAGAGCTTTAGAACAAGGCATAGTTTTCCCTACTGGCTCTTTGGGCGTGGGACCAGTCTCCAGACATACGGCCATTTTTGGGCCTGGCTTGGTGCCAAGTGGGAAAGGGTGGTTTTGAGGCTGAAGAGAGCAGGAAAGCCTGCAGCCCCCACCGTGTGTGGGGCTACGCAAGAGGTTTCCCAAAGAGCTTTAGAACAAGGCATAGTTTTCCCTGCTGGCTCTTTAGGCGTGGGACCAACCTCCAGACATATGGCCATTTTTGGGCCTGGCATGGCGCCAAGTGGGAAAGGGTGGTTTTGAGGCTGAAGGCAGCAGGAAAGCCTGCAGCCCCCAGGTGTGTGGGGCTACGCAAGCGGTTCCCAAAGAGCTTTAGAACAAGGCATAGTTTTCCCTGCTGGCACTTTGGGCGTGGGACCAGTCTCCAGACATATGGCCATTTTTGGGCCTGGCGCAGCGCCAGTGGGAAAGGGTGGTTTTGAGGCCTGAAGGCAGCAGGAAAGCCTGCAGCCCCCAGGTCTGTGGGCTACGCAAGCGGTTCCCAAAGAGCTTTAGAACAAGGCATAGTTTTCCGTGCTGGCTCTTTGGGCGTGGGACCATTCTCCAGACATATGGCCATTTTTGGGCCTGGCGCAGCGCCAAGTGGGAAAGGGTGGTTTTGAGTCTGAAAGCGCGAGAAAAGCCTGCAGCCCCCAGTTTGTGTGGGGCTACGCAAGCGGTTCCCAAAGAGCTTTAGAACAAGGCATAGTTTTCCCTACTGGCTCTTTGGGAAAGGGACCAGTCTCCAGAAATATGGCCATTTTTGTGCCTGGCACGATGCGAAGCGGGAAAGGGTGGTTTTGAGTCTGAAGGCAGCAGGAAAGCCTGCAGCCCCCAGGTCTGTGGGGCTACGCAAGCCGTTCCCAAAGAGCTTTAGAACAAGGCATAGTTTTCCCCTGCTGGCTCTTTGGGCGTGGAACCAATCTCCTGATATTGGCCATTTTTGTGCCTGGCACGGCGCCATGTGGGATAGGGTGTTTTTGAGGCTGAAGGCAGCAGGAAAGCCTGCAGCCCCCAGGTGTGTGGGGCTACGCAAGCGGTTCCCAAAGAGCTTTAGAACAAGGCATAGTTTTCCCTGCTGGCTCTTTGAGCGTGGGACCAGTCTCCAGACATATGGCCATTTTTGGGCCTGGCGCGGGGCCAAGTGGGAAAGGGTGGTTTTGAGGCTGAAGTCAGCAGGAAAGCCTGCAGCCCCCAGGTGTGTGGGGCTACGCAAGCGGTTCCCAAAGAGCTTTAGAACAAGGCATAGTTTTCCCTGCTGGCTCTTTGGGCGTGGGACCAAACTCCAGACATATGGCCATTTTTGTGCCTGGCGTGGCGCCATGTGGGAAAGGGTGGTTTTGAGGCTGAAGGCAGCAGGAAAGCCTGCAGCCCCCAGGTGTGTGGGGCTACGCAAGCGGTTCCCAAAGAGCTTTAGAACAAGGCATAGTTTTCCCTGCTGGCTCTTTGGGCGTGGGACCAACCTCCAGACATATGGCCATTTTTGTGCCTGGCGCAGCGCCAAGTGGGAAAGGGTGGTTTTGAGGTTGAAAGCGCGAGAAAAGCCTGCAGCCCCCAGTTTGTGTGGGGCTACGCAAGCGGTTCCCAAAGAGCTTTAGAACAAGGCATATTTTTCCCTGCTGGCTCTTTGGGCGTGGGACCAGTCTCCAGACATATGGCCATTTTTGGGCCTGGCGCGGCGCCAAGTGGGAAAGCGTGCTTTTGAGGCTGAGGGAGAGCAGGGAAGCCTGCAGCTCCCAGGTGTGTGGGGCTACGCAAGCGGTTCCCAAAGAGCTTTAGAACAAGGCATAGTTTTCCCTGCTGGCTCTTTGGGCGTGGGACCAGCCTCCGGACATATGGCCATTTTTGTGTCTCGTGTGACGCCATGTGGAAAAGGGTGGTTTTGAGGCTGAAGGCAGCAGGAAAGCCTGCAGCCCCCAGGTGTGTGGGGCTACGCAAGCGGTTCCCAAAGAGCTTTAGAACAAGACATAGTTTTCCCTGCTGGCTCTTTGGGCGTGGGACCAACCTCCAGACATATGGCCATTTTTGGGCCTGGCGCAGCGCCAAGTGGGAAAGGGTGGTTTTGAGTCTGAAAGCGCGAGAAAAGCCTGCAGCCCCCAGGTGTGTGGGGCTACGCAAGCGGTTCCCAAAGAGCTTTAGAACAAGGCATAGTTTTCCCTGCTGGCTCTTTGGGCATGGGACCAGTCTCCAGACATATGGCCATTTTTGGGCCTGGCGCGGGGCCAAGTGGGAAAGGGTGGTTTTGAGGCTGAAGGCACCAGGAAAGCCTGCAGCCCCCAGGTGTGTGGGGCTACGCAAGCGGTTCCCAAAGAGCTTTAGAACAAGGCATAGTTTTCCCTGCTGGCTCTTTGGGCGTGGAACCAATCTTCAGATATATGGCCATTTTTGTGCCTGGCACGGCGCCATGTGCGAAAGGGTTGTTTTGAGGCTGAAGGCAGCAGGAAAGCCTGCAGCCCCCAGGTGTGTGGGGCTACGCAAGCGGTTCACAAAGAGCTTTAGAACAAGGCATAGTTTTCCCTGCTGGCTCTTTGGGCGTGGGACCAATCTTCAGACATATGGCCATTTTTGGGCCTGGCGGGGCGCCAATTGCGAAAGGTTTCTTTTGAGGCTGAAGGCAGCAGGAAAGCCTGCAGCCCGCAGGTGTGTGGGGCTACGCAAGCGGTTCCCAAAGAGCTTTAGAACAAGGCATAGTTTTCCCTGCTGGCTCTTTGGGCGTGGGACCAACCTCCAGACATATGGCCATTTTTGGGCCTGGCGTAACGCCATGTGGAAAAGGGTGTGCTTTTGAGGTTGAAGGCAGCAGGAAAGCCTGCAGCCCCCAGGTGTGTGGGGCTACGCAAGCGGTTCCCAAAGAGCTTTAGAACAAGGCATAGCTTTCCCTGCTGGCTCTTTGGGCATGGGACCAGTCTCCAGACATATGGCCATTTTTGGGCCTGGCGCGGGGCCAAGTGGGAAAGGGTGGTTTTGAGGCTGAAGGCACCAGGAAAGCCTGCGGCCCCCACATGTGTGGGGCTACGCAAGCGGTTCCCAAAGAGCTTTAGAACAAGGCATAGTTTTCCCTGCTGGCTCTTTGGGCGTGGAACCAATCTCCAGATATATGGCCATTTTTGTGCCTGGCGTGGCACCATGTGGGAAAGGGTGGTTTTGAGGCTGAAGGCAGCAGGAAAGCCTGCAGCCCCCAGGTGTGTGGGGCTACGCAAGCGGTTCCCAAAGAGCTTTAGAACAAGGCATAGTTTTCCCTGCTGGCTCTTTGGGCGTGGGACCAATCTTCAGACATATGGCCATTTTTGGGCCTGGCGCGGGGCCAAGTGGGAAAGTGTTGTTTTGAGGCTGAAGAGTGCAGGAAAGCCTGCAGCCCCCAGGTGTGTGGGGCTACGCAAGCGGTTCCCAAAGAGCTTTAGAACAAGGCATAATTTTCCCTGCTGGCTCTTTGGGCGTGGGACCAACCTCCAGACATATGGCCATTTTTCTGCCTGTCGTGACGCCATGTGGAAAAGGGTGCTTTTGAGGTTGAAGGCGGCAGGAAAGCCTGCAGCCCCCAGGTGTGTGGGGCTACGCAAGCGGTGCCCAAAGAGCTTTAGAACAAGGCATAGTTTTCCCTGCTGGCTCTTTGGGCGTGGGACCAGTGTCCAGACATATGGCCATTTTTGGGCCTGGCTTGGCGCCACGTGGGAAATGGTGGTTTTGAGGCTGAAGGCAGCAGGAAAGCCTGCAGCCCCCAGGTGTGTGGGGCTACGCAAGCGGTTCCCAAAGAGCTTTAGAACAAGGCATAGTTTTCCCTGCTGGCTCTTTAGGCGTGGGACCAACCTCCAGACATATGGCCATTTTTGGGCCTGGCGTGGCGCCATGTGGGAAAGGGTGGTTTTGAGGTTGAAAGCGCGAGAAAAGCCTGCAGCCCCCAGGTGTGTGGGGCTACGCAAGCGGTTCCCAAAGAGCTTTAGAACAAGGCATAGTTTTCCCTGCTGGCTCTTTGGGCGTGGGACCAATCTCCAGACATATGGCCATTTTTGGGCCTGGCGTGGCGCCAAGTGGGAAAGGGTGCTTTTGACGCTGAAGAGAGCCGGAAATCCTGCAGCTCCCCGGTATGTGGGGCTACGCAAGCGGTTCCCAAAGAGCTTTAGAACAAGGCATAGTTTTCCCTGCTGGCTCTTCGGGCGTGGGACCAGCCTCCAGACATATGGCCATTTTTGGGCCTCGCGCGGGGCCAAGTGGGAAAGGGTGGTTTTGAGGCTGAAGGCAGCAGGAAAGCCTGCAGCCCCCAGGTGTGTGGGGCTACGCAAGCGGTTCCCAAAGAGCTTTAGAACAAGGCATAGTTTTCCCTGCTGGCTCTTTGGGCGTGGGACCAGTCTCCAGACATATGGCCATTTTTGTGCCTGGCGGAGCGCCATGTGGGAAAGGGTGGTTTTGAGGCTGAAGGCAGCAGGAAAGCCTGCAGCCCCCAGGTGTGTTGGGCTACGCAAGCGGTTCCCAAAGAGCTTTAGAACAAGGCATAGTTTTCCCTGCTGGCTCTTTGGGCGTGGGACCATTCTCCAGACATATGGCCATTTTTGTGCCTGGCGCAGCGCCAAGTGGGAAAGGGTGGTTTTGAGTCTGAAGGCAGCCGGAAAGCCTGCAGCCCCCAGGTGTGTGGGGCTACGCAAGCGGTTCCCAAAGAGCTTTAGAACAAGGCATAGTTTTCCCTGCTGGCTCTTTGGGCGTGGGACCAATCTTCAAACATATTGCCATTTTTGGGCCTGGCGGGGCGCCAATTGCGAAAGGTTTCTTTTGAGGCTGAAGGCAGCAGGAAAGCCTGCAGCCCCCAGGTCTGTGGGGCTACGCAAGCGGTTCTCAAAGAGCTTTAGAACAAGGCATAGTTTTCCCTGCTGGCTCTTTGGGCGTGGGACCAATCTTCAGACATATGGCCATTTTTGGGCCTGGCGCGGCGCCAATTGCAAAAGGTTTCTTTTGAGGCTGAAGAGAGCAGGAAAGCCTGCAGCCCCCAGGTGTGTGGGGCTACGCAAGCGGTTCCCAAAGAGCTTTAGAACAAGGCATAGTTTTCCCTGATGGCTCTTTGGGCGTGGGACCAACCTCCAGACATATGGCCATTTTTCTGCCTGTCGTGACGCCATGTGGAAAAGGGTGCTTTTGAGGTTGAAGGCGGCAGGAAAGCCTGCAGCCCCCAGGTCTGTGGGGCTACGCAAGCGGTGCCCAAAGAGCTTTAGAACAAGGCATAGTTTTCCCTGCTGGCTCTTTGGGCGTGGGACCAGTCTCCAGACATATGGCCATTTTTGGGCCTGGCTTGGCGCCAAGTGGGAAATGGTGGTTTTGAGGCTGAAGGCAGCAGGAAAGCCTGCAGCCCCCAGGTCTGTGGGGCTACGCAAGCGGTTCCCAAAGAGCTTTAGAACAAGGCATAGTTTTCCCTGCTGGCTCTTTGGGCGTGGGACCAACCTCCAGACATATGGCCATTTTTGGGCCTGTCGTGACGCCATGTGGAAAAGGGTGCTTTTGAGGTTGAAGGCGGCAGGAAAGCCTGCAGCCCCCAGGTTTGTGGGGCTACACAAGCGGTGCCCAAAGAGCTTTAGAACAAGGCATAGTTTTCCCTGCTGGCTCTTTGGGCGTGGGACCAGTCTCCAGACATATGGCCATTTTTGGGCCTGGCTTGGCGCCAAGTGGGAAATGGTGGTTTTGAGGCTGAAGGCAGCAGGAAAGCCTGCAGCCCCCAGGTGTGTGGGGCTACGCAAGCGGTTCCCAAAGAGCTTTAGAACAAGGCATAGTTTTCCCTGCTGGCTCTTCGGGCGTGGGACCAGCCTCCAGACATATGGCCATTTTTGGGCCTGGCGCGGCGCCAAGTGGGAAAGGGTGGTTTTGAGGCTGAAGGCAGCAGGAAAGCCTGCAGCCCCCAGGTGTGTGGGGCTACGCAAGCGGTTCACAAAGAGCTTTAGAACAAGGCATAGTTTTCCCTGCTGGCTCTTTGGGCGTGGGACCAATCTTCAGACATATGGCCATTTTTGGGCCTGGCGGGGCGCCAATTGCGAAAGGTTTCTTTTGAGGCTGAAGGCAGCAGGAAAGCCTGCAGCCCCCAGGTGTGTGGGGCTACGCAAGCGGTTCTCAAAGAGCTTTAGAACAAGGCATAGTTTTCCCTGCTGGCTCTTTGGGCGTGGGACCAATCTTCAGACATATGGCCATATTTGGGCCTGGCGCGGCGCCAATTGCAAAAGGTTTCTTTTGAGGCTGAAGAGAGCAGGAAAGCCTGCAGCCCCCAGGTGTGTGGGGCTACGCAAGCGGTTCCCAAAGAGCTTTAGAACAAGGCATAATTTTCCCTGATGGCTCTTTGGGCGTGGGACCAACCTCCAGACATATGGCCATTTTTCTGCCTGTCGTGACGCCATGTGGAAAAGGGTGCTTTTGAGGTTGAAGGCGGCAGGAAAGCCTGCAGCCCCCAGGTGTGTGGGGCTACGCAAGAGGTTCCCAAAGAGCTTTAGAACAAGGCATAGTTTTCCCTGCTGGCTCTTTAGGCGTGGGACCAACCTCCAGACATATGGCCATTTTTGGGCCTGGCGTGGCGCCATGTGGGAAACGGTGGTTTTGAGGTTGAAAGCGCGAGAAAAGCCTGCAGCTCCCAGTTTGTGTGGGGCTACGCAAGCGGTTCCCAAAGAGCTTTAGAACAAGGCATAGTTTTCCCTGTTGGCTCTTTGGGCGTGGGACCAATCTCCAGACATATGGCCATTTTTGGGCCTGGCGCGGCGCCAATTGGGAAAGCGTGCTTTTGAGGCTGAAGAGAGCCGGAAATCCTGCAGCTCCCAGGTATGTGGGGCTACGCAAGTGGTTCCCAAAGAGCTTTAGAACAAGGCATAGTTTTCCCTGCTGGCTCTTTGGGCGTGGGACCAGCCTCCAGACATATGGCCATTTTTGGGCCTGGCGCGGCGCCAAGTGGGAAAGGGTGGTTTTGAGGCTGAAGGCAGCAGGAAAGCCTGCAGCCCCCAGGTGTGTGGGGCTACGCAAGCGGTTCCCAAAGAGCTTTAGAACAAGGCATTGTTTTCCGTGCTGGCTCTTTGGGCATGGGACCAGTCTCCTGACATATGGCCATTTTTGGGCCTGGCGCGGGGCCAAGTGGGAAAGGGTGGTTTTGAGGCTGAAGGCAGCAGGAAAGCCTGCAGCCCCCAGGTGTGTGGGGCTACGCAAGCGGTTCCCAAAGAGCTTTAGAACAAGGCATAGTTTTCTCTGCTGGCTCTTTGGGCGTGGGACCAGTCTCCAGACATATGGCCATTTTTGTGCCTGGCGGAGCGCCATGTGGGAAAGGGTGGTTTTGAGGCTGAAGAGAGCAGGAAAGCCTGCAGCCCCCAGGTGTGTGGGGCTACGCAAGCGGTTCCCAAAGAGCTTTAGAACAAGGCATAGTTTTCCCTGCTGGCTCTTTGGGCGTGGCACCAACCTCCAGACATATGGCCATTTTTGTGCCTGGCGTGACGCCATGTGGAAAAGGGTGCTTTTGAGGTTGAAGGCAGCAGGAAAGCCTGCAGCCCCCAGGTCTGTGGGGCTACGCAAGCGGTTCCCAAAGAGCTTTAGAACAAGGCATAGTTTTCCCTGCTGGCTCTTCGGGCGTGGGACCAGCCTCCAGACATATGGCCATTTTTGGGCCTGGCGCGGCGCCAAGTGGGAAAGGGTGGTTTTGAGGCTGAAGGCAGCAGGAAAGCCTGCAGCCCCCAGGTGTGTGGGGCTACGCAAGCGGTTCACAAAGAGCTTTAGAACAAGGCATAGTTTTCCCTGCTGGCTCTTTGGGCGTGGGACCAATCTTCAGACATATGGCCATTTTTGGGCCTGGCGGGGCGCCAATTGCGAAAGGTTTCTTTTGAGGCTGAAGGCAGCAGGAAAGCCTGCAGCCCCCAGGTGTGTGGGGCTACGCAAGCGGTTCTCAAAGAGCTTTAGAACAAGGCATAGTTTTCCCTGCTGGCTCTTTGGGCGTGGGACCAATCTTCAGACATATGGCCATTTTTGGGCCTGGCGCGGCGCCAATTGCAAAAGGTTTCTTTTGAGGCTGAAGAGAGCAGGAAAGCCTGCAGCCCCCAGGTCTGTGGGGCTACGCAAGCGGTTCCCAAAGAGCTTTAGAACAAGGCATAATTTTCCCTGATGGCTCTTTGGGCGTGGGACCAACCTCCAGACATATGGCCATTTTTCTGCCTGTCGTGACGCCATGTGGAAAAGGGTGCTTTTGAGGTTGAAGGCGGCAGGAAAGCCTGCAGCCCCCAGGTGTGTGGGGCTACGCAAGAGGTTCCCAAAGAGCTTTAGAACAAGGCATAGTTTTCCCTGCTGGCTCTTTAGGCGTGGGACCAACCTCCAGACATATGGCCATTTTTGGGCCTGGCGTGGCGCCATGTGGGAAACGGTGGTTTTGAGGTTGAAAGCGCGAGAAAAGCCTGCAGCTCCCAGTTTGTGTGGGGCTACGCAAGCGGTTCCCAAAGAGCTTTAGAACAAGGCATAGTTTTCCCTGTTGGCTCTTTGGGCGTGGGACCAATCTCCAGACATATGGCCATTTTTGGGCCTGGCGCGGCGCCAATTGGGAAAGCGTGCTTTTGAGGCTGAAGAGAGCCGGAAATCCTGCAGCTCCCAGGTATGTGGGGCTACGCAAGCGGTTCCCAAAGAGCTTTAGAACAAGGCATAGTTTTCCCTGCTGGCTCTTTGGGCGTGGGACCAGCCTCCAGACATATGGCCATTTTTGGGCCTGGCGCGGCGCCAAGTGGGAAAGGGTGGTTTTGAGGCTGAAGGCAGCAGGAAAGCCTGCAGCCCCCAGGTGTGTGGGGCTACGCAAGCGGTTCCCAAAGAGCTTTAGAACAAGGCATTGTTTTCCGTGCTGGCTCTTTGGGCATGGGACCAGTCTCCTGACATATGGCCATTTTTGGGCCTGGCGCGGGGCCAAGTGGGAAAGGGTGGTTTTGAGGCTGAAGGCAGCAGGAAAGCCTGCAGCCCCCAGGTCTGTGGGGCTACGCAAGCGGTTCCCAAAGAGCTTTAGAACAAGGCATAGTTTTCTCTGCTGGCTCTTTGGGCGTGGGACCAGTCTCCAGACATATGGCCATTTTTGTGCCTGGCGGAGCGCCATGTGGGAAAGGGTGGTTTTGAGGCTGAAGAGAGCAGGAAAGCCTGCAGCCCCCAGGTGTGTGGGGCTACGCAAGCGGTTCCCAAAGAGCTTTAGAACAAGGCATAGTTTTCCCTGCTGGCTCTTTGGGCGTGGCACCAACCTCCAGACATATGGCCATTTTTGTGCCTGGCGTGACGCCATGTGGAAAAGGGTGCTTTTGAGGTTGAAGGCAGCAGGAAAGCCTGCAGCCCCCAGGTCTGTGGGGCTACGCAAGCGGTTCCCAAAGAGCTTTAGAACAAGGCATAGTTTTCCCTGCTGGCTCTTTGGGCGTGGGACCAAACTCCAGACATATGGCCATTTTTGGGCCTGGCGTGGCGCCATGTGGGAAGGGGCGCTTTTGATGTTGAAGGCAGCAGGAAAGCCTGCAGCCCCCAGGTGTGTGGGGCTACGCAAGCGGTTCCCAAAGAGCTTTAGAACAAGGCATAGTTTTCCCTGCTGGCTCTTTGAGCGTGGGACCAATCTCCAGACATATGGCCATTTTTGTGCCTGGCGTGACGCCATGTGGAAAAGGGTGCTTTTGAGGTTGAAGGCAGCAGGAAAGCCTGCAGCCCCCAGGTCTGTGGGGCTACGCAAGCGGTTCCCAAAGAGCTTTAGAACAAGGCATAGTTTTCCCTGCTGGCTCTTTGGGCGTGGGACCAGTCTCCAGACATATGGCCATTTTTGGGCCTGGCGTGAAGCCATGTGGAAAAGGGTGCTTTTGAGGCTGAAGAGAGCAGGAAAGCCTGCAGCCCCCAGGTGTGTGGGGCTACGCAAGCGGTTCCCAAAGAGCTTTAGAACAAGGCATAGTTTTCCCTGCTGGCTCTTTGGGCATGGGACCAGTCTCCAGACATATGGCCATTTTTGGGCCTGGCGCGGGGCCAAGTGGGAAAGGGTGGTTTTGAGGCTGAAGGCACCAGGAAAGCCTGCAGCCCCCACATGTGTGGGGCTACGCAAGCGGTTCCCAAAGAGCTTTAGAACAAGGCATAGTTTTCCCTGCTGGCTCTTTGGGCGTGGAACCAATCTCCAGATATATGGCCATTTTTGTGCCTGGCACGGCGCCATGTGCGAAAGGGTTGTTTTGAGGCTGAAGAGAGCAGGAAAGCCTGCAGCCCCCAGGTCTGTGGGGCTACGCAAGCGGTTCTCAAAGAGCTTTAGAACAAGGCATAGTTTTCCCTGCTGGCTCTTTGGGCGTGGGACCAATCTTCAGACATATGGCCATTTTTGGGCCTGGCGGGGCGCCAATTGCGAAAGGTTTCTTTTGAGGCTGAAGGCAGCAGGAAAGCCTGCAGCCCGCAGGTCTTTGGGGCTACGCAAGCGGTTCCCAAAGAGCTTTAGAACAAGGCATAGTTTTCCCTGCTGGCTCTTTGGGCGTGGGACCAACCTCCAGACATATGGCCATTTTTGGGCCTGGCATAACGCCATGTGGAAAAGGGTGTGCTTTTGAGGTTGAAGTCAGCAGGAAAGCCTGCAGCCCCCAGGTCTGTGGGGCTACGCAAGAGGTTCCCAAAGAGCTTTAGAACAAGGCATAGTTTTCCCTGCTGGCTCTTTGGGCGTGGGACCAACCTCCAGACATATGGCCATTTTTCTGCCTGTCGTGACGCCATGTGGAAAAGGGTGCTTTTGAGGTTGAAGGTGGCAGGAAAGCCTGCAGCCCTCAGGTGTGTGGGGCTACACAAGCGGTGCCCAAAGAGCTTTAGAACAAGGCATAGTTTTCCCTGCTGGCTCTTTGGGCGTGGGACCAGTCTCCAGACATATGGCCATTTTTGGGCCTGGCTTGGCGCCAAGTGGGAAATGGTGGTTTTGAGGCTGAAGGCAGCAGGAAAGCCTGCAGCCCCCAGGTGTGTGGGGCTACGCAAGCGGTTCCCAAAGAGCTTTAGAACAAGGCATAGTTTTCCCTGCTGGCTCTTTGGGCGTGGGACCAACCTCCAGACATATGGCCATTTTTGTGCCTGGTGCAGCGCCAAGTGGGAAAGGGTGGTTTTGAGGCTGAAAGCGCGAGAAAAGCCTGCAGCCCCCAGTTTGTGTGGGGCTATGCAAGCGGTTCCCAAAGAGCTTTAGAACAAGGCATAGTTTTCCCTGCTGGCTCTTTGAGAGTGGGACCAATCTCCAGAGATATGGCCATTTTTGTGCCTGGCGCGGCGGCAAGTGGGAAAGCGTGCTTTTGAGGCTGAGGGAGAGCAGGAAAGCCTGCAGCCCCCAGGTGTGTGGGGCTACGCAAGCGGTTCCCAAAGAGCTTTAGAACAAGGCATAGTTTTCCCTGCTGGCTCTTTGGGCATGGGACCAACCTCCAGACATATGGCCATTTTTGGGCCTGGCGCAGCGCCAAGTGGGAAAGTGTTGTTTTGAGGCTGAAGGCAGCAGGAAAGCCTGCAGCCCCCAGGTGTGTGGGGCTACGCAAGAGGTTCCCAAAGAGCTTTAGAACAAGGCATAGTTTTCCCTGCTGGCTCTTTGAGCGTGGGACCAACCTCCAGACATATGGCCATTTTTCTGCCTGTCGTGACGCCATGTGGAAAAGGGTGCTTTTGAGGTTAAAGGCGGCAGGAAAGCCTGCAGCCCCCAGGTCTGTGGGGCTACGCAAGCGGTTCCCAAAGAGCTTTAGAACAAGGCATAGTTTTCCCTGCTGGCTCTTTGGGCGTGGGACCAGTCTCCAGACATATGGCCATTTTTGGGCCTGGCTTGGCGCCAAGTGGGAAATGGTGGTTTTGAGGCTGAAGGCAGCAGGAAAGCCTGCAGCCCCCAGGTGTGTGGGGCTACGCAAGAGGTTCCCAAAGAGCTTTAGAACAAGGCATAGTTTTCCCTGCTGGCTCTTTGGGCGTGGGACCAACCTCCAGACATATGGCCATTTTTGTGCCTGGTGCAGCGCCAAGTGGGAAAGGGTGGTTTTGAGGCTGAAAGCGCGAGAAAAGCCTGCAGCCCCCAGTTTGTGTGGGGCTATGCAAGCGGTTCCCAAAGAGCTTTAGAACAAGGCATAGTTTTCCCTACTGGCTCTTTGAGAGTGGGACCAATCTCCAGAGATATGGCCATTTTTGTGCCTGGCGCGGCGGCAAGTGGGAAAGCGTGCTTTTGAGGCTGAGGGAGAGCAGGAAAGCCTGCAGCCCCCAGGTGTGTGGGGCTACGCAAGCGGTTCCCAAAGAGCTTTAGAACAAGGCATAGTTTTCCCTGCTGGCTCTTTGGGCGTGGGACCAAACTCCAGACATATGGCCATTTTTGTGCCTGGCGTGGCGCCATGTGGGAAAGGGTGGTTTTGAGGCTGAAGGCAGCAGGAAAGTCTGCAGCCCCCAGGTGTGTGGGGCTACGCAAGCGGTTCCCAAAGAGCTTTAGAACAAGGCATATTTTTCCCTGCTGGCTCTTTGGGCGTGGGACCATTCTCCAGACATATGGCCATTTTAGTGCCTGGCGGAGCGCCAAGTGGGAAAGGGTGGTTTTGAGTCTGAAGGCAGCAGGAAAGCCTGCAGCCCCCAGGTGTGTGGGGCTACGCAAGCGGTTCCCAAAGAGCTTTAGAACAAGGCATAGTTTTCCCTGCTGGCTCTTTGAGCGTGGGACCAATCTCCAGACATATGGCCATTTTTGTGCCTGGCGCGGCGGCAAGTGGGAAAGCGTGCTTTTGAGGCTGAAGAGAGCAGGAAAGCCTGCAGCCCCCAGGTGTGTGGGGCTACGCAAGCGGTTCCCAAAGAGCTTTAGAACAAGGCATAGTTTTCCCTGCTGGCTCTTTGGGCATGGGACCAGTCTCCAGACATATGGCCATTTTTGGGCCTGGCGTGAAGCCATGTGGAAAAGGGTGCTTTTGAGGCTGAAGAGAGCAGGAAAGCCTGCAGCCCCCAGGTGTGTGGGGCTACGCAAGCGGTTCCCAAAGAGCTTTAGAACAAGGCATAGTTTTCCCTGCTGGCTCTTTGGGCATGGGACCAGTCTCCAGACATATGGCCATTTTTGGGCCTGGCGCGGGGCCAAGTGGGAAAGGGTGGTTTTGAGGCTGAAGGCACCAGGAAAGCCTGCAGCCCCCACATGTGTGGGGCTACGCAAGCGGTTCCCAAAGAGCTTTAGAACAAGGCATACTTTTCCCTGCTGGCTCTTTGGGCGTGGAACCAATCTCCAGATATATGGCCATTTTTGTGCCTGGCACGGCGCCATGTGCGAAAGGGTTGTTTTGAGGCTGAAGAGAGCAGGAAAGCCTGCAGCCCCCAGGTCTGTGGGGCTACGCAAGCGGTTCTCAAAGAGCTTTAGAACAAGGCATAGTTTTCCCTGCTGGCTCTTTGGGCGTGGGACCAATCTTCAGACATATGGCCATTTTTGGGCCTGGCGGGGCGCCAATTGCGAAAGGTTTCTTTTGAGGCTGAAGGCAGCAGGAAAGCCTGCAGCCCGCAGGTGTGTGGGGCTACGCAAGTGGTTCCCAAAGAGCTTTAGAACAAGGCATAGTTTTCCCTGCTGGCTCTTTGGGCGTGGGACCAACCTCCAGACATATGGCCATTTTTGGGCCTGGCGTAACGCCATGTGGAAAAGGGTGTGCTTTTGAGGTTGAAGTCAGCAGGAAAGCCTGCAGCCCCCAGGTCTGTGGGGCTATGCAAGCGGTTCCCAAAGAGCTTTAGAACAAGGCATAGTTTTCCCTGCTGGCTCTTTGGGCATGGGACCAACCTCCAGACATATGGCCATTTTTGGGCCTGGCGCAGCGCCAAGTGGGAAGTGTTGTTTTGAGGTTGAAGGGAGCAGGAAAGCCTGCAGCCCCCAGGTGTGTGGGGCTACGCAAGAGGTTCCCAAAGAGCTTTAGAACAAGGCATAGTTTTCCCTGCTGGCTCTTTGGGCGTGGGACCAACCTCCAGACATATGGCCATTTTTCTGCCTGTCGTGACGCCATGTGGAAAAGGGTGCTTTTGAGGTTGAAGGCGGCAGGAAAGCCTGCAGCCCCCAGGTGTGTGGGGCTACACAAGCGGTGCCCAAAGAGCTTTAGAACAAGGCATAGTTTTCCCTGCTGGCTCTTTGGGCGTGGGACCAGTCTCCAGACATATGGCCATTTTTGGGCCTGGCTTGGCGCCAAGTGGGAAATGGTGGTTTTGAGGCTGAAGGCAGCAGGAAAGCCTGCAGCCCCCAGGTGTGTGGGGCTACGCAAGCGGTTCCCAAAGAGCTTTAGAACAAGGCATAGTTTTCCCTGCTGGCTCTTTGGGCGTGGGACCAACCTCCATTCATATGGCCATTTTTGTGCCTGGTGCAGCGCCAAGTGGGAAAGGGTGGTTTTGAGGCTGAAAGCGCGAGAAAAGCCTGCAGCTCCCAGTTTGTGTGGGGCTATGCAAGCGGTTCCCAAAGAGCTTTAGAACAAGGCATAGTTTTCCCTGCTGGCTCTTTGAGCGTGGGACCAATCTCCAGACATATGGCCATTTTTGTGACTGGCGCGGCGGCAAGTGGGAAAGCGTGCTTTTGAGGCTGAGGGAGAGCAGGAAAGCCTGCAGCCCCCAGGTGTGTGGGGCTACGCAAGCGGTTCCCAAAGAGCTTTAGAACAAGGCATAGTTTTCCCTGCTGGCTCTTTGGGCGTGGGACCAGTCTCCTGACATATGGCCATTTTTGGGCCTGGCGCGGGGCCAAGTGGGAAAGGGTGGTTTTGAGGCTGAAGGCAGCAGGAAAGCCTGCAGCCCCCAGGTGTGTGGGGCTACGCAAGCGGTTCCCAAAGAGCTTTAGAACAAGGCATAGTTTTCCCTGCTGGCTCTTTGGGCGTGGGACCAGTCTCCAGCCATATGGCCATTTTTGGGCCTGGCGCGGCGCCAAGTGGGAAAGGGTGGTTTTGAGTCTGAAGGCAGCAGGAAAGCCTGCAGCCCCCAGGTGTGTGGGGCTACGCAAGCGGTTCCAAAAGAGCTTTAGAACAAGGCATAGTTATCCCTGCTGGCTCTTTGGGCGTGGGACCAGTCTCCAGACATATGGCCATTTATGTGCCTGGCGCGATGCCAAGTAGGAAAGGGTGCTTTTGAGGCTGAAGGCAGCAGGAAAGCCTGCAGCCCCCCAGCCTCAAAACCACCATTTCCCACTTGGCGCCACGCCAGGCCCAAAAATGGCCATATGTCTGGAGACTGGTCCCACGCCCAAAGAGCCAGCAGGGAAAACTATGTCTTGTTCTAAAGCTCTTTGGGAACCGCTTGCGTAGCCCCACACACCTGGGGGCTGCAGGCTTTCCTGCTGCCTTCAACCTCAAAAGCACCCTTTTCCACTTGGCGTCACGCCAGGCACAAAAATGGCCATATGTCTGGAGGTTGGTCCCACGCCCAAAGAGCCAGCAGGGAAAACTATGCCTTGTTCTAAAGCTCTTTGGGAACCGCTTGCGTAGCCCCACACACCTGGGGGCTGCAGGCTTTCCTGCTCTCTTCAGCCTCAAAACCACCCTTTCCCACATGGCGCCACGCCAGGCCCAAAAATGGCCATATGTCTGGAGGTTGGTCCCACGCCTAAAGAGCCAGCAGGGAAAACTATGCCTTGTTCTAAAGCTCTTTGGGAACCGCTTGCGTGGCCCCACAGACCTGGGGGCTGCAGGCTTTCCTGCTGCCTTCAGCCTCAAAAGAAACCTGTCGCAATTGGCGCCCCGCCAGGCCCAAAAATGGCCATATGTCTGAAGATTGGTCCCACGCCCAAAGAGCCAGCAGGGAAAACTATGCCTTGTTCTAAAGCTCTTTGGGAACCGCTTGCGTAGCCCCACACACCTGGGGGCTGCAGGCTTTCCTGCTGCCTTCAGCCTCAAAACCACCCTTTCCCACTTGGCCCCGCGCCAGGCCCAAAAATGGCCATATGTCAGGAGACTGGTCCCACGCCCAAAGAGCCAGCAGGGAAAACTATGCCTTGTTCTAAAGCTCTTTGGGAACCGCTTGCGTAGCCCCACACACCTGGGGGCTGCAGGCTTTCCTGCTCTCTTCAGCCTCAAAAGCACGCTTTCCCACTTGCCGCCGCGCCAGGCACAAAAATGGCCATATGTCTGGAGATTGGTCCCACGCTCAAAGAGCCAGCAGGGAAAACTATGCCTTGTTCTAAAGCTCTTTGGGAACCGCTTGCGTAGCCCCACACACCTGGGGGCTGCAGGCTTTCCTGCTGCCTTCAGACTCAAAACCACCCTTTCCCACTTGGCGCCGCGCCAGGCACAAAAATGGCCATATGTCTGGAGTTTGGTTCCACGCCCAAAGAGCCAGCAGGGAAAACTATGCCTTGTTCTAAAGCTCTTTGGGAACCGCTTGCGTAGCCCCACACACCTGGGGGCTGCAGGCTTTCCTGCTGCCTTCAGCCTCAAAACAACCCTTTCCCACTTGGCCCCGCGCCAGGCCCAAAAATGGCCATATGTCAGGAGACTGGTCCCATGCCCAAAGAGCCAGCACGGAAAACTATGCCTTGTTCTAAAGCTCTTTGGGAACTGCTTGCGTAGCCCCACACACCTGGGGGCTGCAGGCTTTCCTGCTGCCTTCAGCCTCAAAACCACCCTTTCCCACTTGGCGCCGCGCCAGGCCCAAAAATGGCCATATGTCTGGAGGCTGGTCCCACGCCCGAAGAGCCAGCAGGGAAAACTATGCCTTGTTCTAAAGCTCTTTGGGAACCGCTTGCGTAGCCCCACATACCTGGGAGCTGCAGGATTTCCGGCTCTCTTCAGCCTCAAAAGCACGCTTTCCCACTTGGCGCCGCGCCAGGCCCAAAAATGGCCATATGTCTGGAGACTGGTCCCACGCCCAGAGAGCCAGCAGGGAAAACTATGCCTTGTTCTAAACCTCTTTGGGAACCGCTTGCGGAGCCCCACAGACCTGGGGGCTGCAGGCTTTCCTGCTGCCTTCAGCCTCAAAACCACCCTTTCCCACATGGCGCCGTGCCAGGCAAAAAAATGGCCATATGTCTGGAGATAGGTTCCACGCCCAAAGAGCCAGCAGGGAAAACTATGCCTTGTTCTAAAGCTCTTTGGGAACCGCTTGCGTAGCCCCACACACGTGGGGGCTGCAGGCTTTCCTGCTGACTTCAGCGTCAAAACCACCCTTTCCCACTTGGTGCCTCTCCAGGCCCAAAATGGCCATATGTCTGGAGACTGGTCCCACGCCCAAAGAGCCAGCAGGGAAAACTGTGCCTTGTTCTAAAGCTCTTTGGGAACCGCTTGCGTAGCCCCACACACCTGGGGGCTGCAGGCTTTCCTACTGCCTTCAGCCTCAAAACAACCCTTTCCCACTTGGCGCTGCGCCAGGCCCAAAAGTGGCCATATGTGTGGAGACTGGTCCCACGCCCAAAGAGCCAGCAGGGAAAACTATGCCTTGTTCTAAAGCTCTTTGGGAACCGCTTGCGTAGCCCCACAGACCTGGGGGCTGCAGGCTTTCCTGCTGCCTTCAGCCACAAAACCACCCTTTCCCACATGGCACTCCGCCAGGCACAAAAATGGCCATATGTCTGGAGACTGGTCCCACGCCCAAAGAGCCAGCAGGGAAAACTATGCCTTGTTCTAAAGCTCTTTGGGAACCACTTGCGTAGCCCCACACACCTGGGGGCTGAAGGCTTTCCTGCTGCCTTCAGCCTTAAAAGAAACTTTTCGCAATTGGCGCCGCGCCAGGCACAAAAATGGCCATATGTCTGGAGGTTGGTCCCATTCCCAAAGAGCCAGCAGGGAAAACTATGCCTTGTTCTAAAGCTCTTTGGGAACCGCTTGCGTAGCCCCACACACCTGGGGGCTGCAGGCTTTCATGCTGCCTTCAGCCTCAAAAGCACCCTTTCCCACTTGGCGCTGCGCCAGTCCCAAAAATGGCCATATGTCTGGAGACTGGTCCCACGCCCAAAGAGCCAGCAGGGAAAACTATGCCTTGTTCTAAAGCTCTTTGGGAACCGCTTGCGTAGCCCCACACACCTGGGGGCTGCAGGCTTTCCTGCTGCCTTCAGACTCAAAACCACCCTTTCCCACTTAGCATCGCGCCAGACCCAAAAATGGCCATATGTCAGGAGACTGGTCCCACGCCCAAAGAGCCAGCAGGGAAAACTATGCCTTGTTCTAAAGCTCTTTGGGAACCGCTTGCGTAGCTCCACACACCTGGGGGCTGCATGCTTTCCTGCTGCCTTCAGCCTCAAAACCACCCTTTCCCACTTGGTGCCTCTCCAGGCCCAAATTGGCCATATATCTGGAGACTGGTCCCTTTCCCAAACAGCCAGCAGGGAAAACTATGCCTTGTTCTAAAGCTCTTTGGGAACCGCTTGCGTAGCCCCACACACGTGGGGGCTGCAGGCTTTCCTGGTGCCTTCAGCCTCAAAACCACCCTTTCCCACTTGGCCCCGCGCCAGGCCCAAAAATGGCCATATGTCTGGAGACTGGTCCCACGCCCAAAGAGCCAGCAGGGAAAACTATGCCTTGTTCTAAAGCTCTTTGGGAACCGCTTGCGTAGCCCCACACACCTGGGGGCTGCAGGCTTTCCTGCTGCCTTCAGCCTCAAAACCACCCTTTCCCACATGGCACTCCGCCAGGCACAAAAATGGCCATATGTCTGGAGACTGGTCCCACGCCCAAAGAGCCAGCAGGGAAAACTATGCCTTGTTCTAAAGCTCTTTGGGAACCACTTGCGTAGCCCCACACACCTGGGGGCGGAAGGCTTTCCTGCTGCCTTCAGCCTCAAAACCACCCTTTTCCACATGGCGCCACGCCAGGCACAAAAATGGCCATATGTCTGGAGACTGGTCCCACGCCCAGAGAGCCAGCAGGGAAAACTATGCCTTGTTCTAAACCTCTTTGGGAACCGCTTGCGGAGCCCCACAGACCTGGGGGCTGCAGGCTTTCCTGCTGCCTTCAGCCTCAAAACCACCCTTTCCCACATGGCGCCGTGCCAGGCAAAAAAATGGCCATATGTCTGGAGATAGGTTCCACGCCCAAAGAGCCAGCAGGGAAAACTATGCCTTGTTCTAAAGCTCTTTGGGAACCGCTTGCGTAGCCCCACACACGTGGGGGCTGCAGGCTTTCCTGCTGACTTCAGCGTCAAAACCACCCTTTCCCACTTGGTGCCTCTCCAGGCCCAAAATGGCCATATGTCTGGAGACTGGTCCCACGCCCAAAGAGCCAGCAGGGAAAACTGTGCCTTGTTCTAAAGCTCTTTGGGAACCGCTTGCGTAGCCCCACACACCTGGGGGCTGCAGGCTTTCCTACTGCCTTCAGCCTCAAAACAACCCTTTCCCACTTGGCGCTGCGCCAGGCCCAAAAGTGGCCATATGTCTGGAGACTGGTCCCACGCCCAAAGAGCCAGCAGGGAAAACTATGCCTTGTTCTAAAGCTCTTTGGGAACCGCTTGCGTAGCCCCACACACCTGGGGGCTGCAGGCTTTCCTGCTGCCTTCAGCCTCAAAACCACCCTTTTCCACATGGCGCCACGCCAGGCACAAAAATGGCCATATGTCTGGAGGTTATTGCTTCGCCCAAAGAGCCAGCAGGGAAAACTATGCCTTGTTCTAAAGCTCTTTGGGAACCGCTTGCGTAGCCCCACACACCTGGGGGCTGCAGGCTTTCCTGCTGCCTTCAGCCTCAAAACCACCCTTTCCCACATGGCGCCGTGCCATGCACAAAAATGGCCATATATCTGGAGACTGGTCCCTTTCCCAAAGAGCCAGCAGGGAAAACTATGCCTTGTTCTATAGCTCTTTGGGAACCGCTTGCGTAGCCCCACACACCTGGGAGCTGCAGGCTTTCCTGCTCTCCCTCAGCCTCAAAAGCACGCTTTCCCACTTGGCGCCGCGCCAGGCCCAAAAATGGCCATATGTCTGGAGACTGGTCCCACGCCCAAAGAGCCAGCAGGGAAAAATATGCCTTGTTCTAAAGCTCTTTGGGAACCGCTTGCGTAGCCCCACACAAACTGGGGGCTGCAGGCTTTTCTCGCGCTTTCAACCTCAAAACCACCCTTTCCCACTTGGCGCTGCGCCAGGCACAAAAATGGCCATATGTCTGGAGTTTGGTCCCACGCCCAAAGAGCCAGCAGGGAAAACTATGTCTTGTTCTAAAGCTCTTTGGGAACCGCTTGCGTAGCCCCACACACCTGGGGGCTGCAGGCTTTCCTGCTGCCTTCAGCCTCAAAACCACCCTTTCCTACATGGCGCCACGCCAGGCACAAAAATGGCCATATGTCTGGAGGTTGGTCCCACGCCCAAAGAGCCAGCAGGGAAAACTATGCCTTGTTCTGAAGCTCTTTGGGAACCGCTTGCGTAGCCCCACACACCTGGGGGCTGCAGGCTTTCCTGCTGCCTTCAGCCTCAAAACCACCCTTTCCCACTTGGCGCTGCGCCAGGCCCAAAAATGGCCATATGTCTGGAGACTAGTCCCATGCCCAAAGAGCCAGCAGGGAAAACTATGCCTTGTTCTAAAGCTCTTTGGGAACTGCTTGCGTAGCCCCACACACCTGGGGGCTGCAGGCTTTCCTGCTGCCTTCAGCCTCAAAACCACCCTTTCCCACTTGGCGCTGCGCCAGGCCCAAAAATGGCCATATGTCTGGAGCTTGTCCCACGCCCAAAGAGCCAGCAGGGAAAACTATGCCTTGTTCTAAAGCTCTTTGGGAACCGCTTGCGTAGCCCCACACACCTGGGGGCTGCAGGCTTTCCTGCTGCCTTCAGCCTCAAAACCACCCTTTTCCACATGGTGCCACGCCAGGCACAAAAATGGCCATATGTCTGGAGGTTGGTCCCACGCCCAAAGAGGACGCAGGGAAAACTATGCCCTGTTCTAAAGCTCTTTGGGAACCGCTTGCGTAGCCCCACAGACCTGGGGGCTGCAGGCTTTCCTGCTGACTTCAGCCTCAAAACCACCCTTTCCCACTTGGTGCCTCTCCAGGCCCAAATTGGCCATATATCTGGAGACTGGTCCCTTTCCGAAACAGCCAGCAGGGAAAACTATGCCTTGTTCTACAGCTCTTTGGGAACCGCTTGCGTAGCCCCACACACCTGGGGGCTGCAGGCTTTCCTGCTGCCTTCACCCTCAAAACCACCCTTTCCCACATGGCGCCGTGCCAGGCACAAAAATGGCCATATATCTGGAGATTGGTTCCACGCCCAAAGAGGCAGCAGGGAAAATTATGCCTTGTTCTAAAGCTCTTTGGGAACCGCTTGCGTAGCCCCACACACCTGGGGGCTGCAGGCTTTCATGCTGCCTTCAGCCTCAAAACCACCCTTTCCCACATGGCGTCACGCCAGGCACAAAAATGGCCATATGTCTGGAGACTGGTCCCACGCCCAAAGAGCCAGCAGGGAAAACTATGTCTTGTTCTAAAGCTCTTTGGGAACCGCTTGCGTAGCCCCACAGACCTGTGGGCTGCAGGCTTTCCTGCTGCCTTCAGCCTCAAAACCACCCTTTCCCACATGGCGCCACGCCAGGCCCAAAAATGGCCATATGTCTGGAGTTTGGTCCCACGCCCAAAGTGCCAGCAGGGAAAACTATGCCTTGTTCTAAAGCTCTTTGGGAACCGCTTGCGTAGCCCCACACACCTGGGGGCTGCAGGCTTTCCTGCTCTCTTCAGCCTCAAAACCACCCTTTCCCACTTGGCGCCATGCCAGGCCCAAAAATGGCCATATGTCTGGAGGTTGGTCCCACGCCTAAAGAGCCAGCAGGGAAAACTATGCCTTGTTCTAAAGCTCTTTGGGAACCTCTTGCGTAGCCCCACACACCTGGGGCAGTGGGCACACTCCGGCTGCAGTGAAACCAGGAACCACGTGGAGAAGGCACCCACACTGAAAGTGCCTGGAGGGAACATTGGGGCTTCTTCTCAGTGTCTCTGACATAGGGTTTCACTGTCCCGGGAAACTCTCTGCTAACACCCTGCAGAGCGCTGTGCCCAATATACAGAAACGTCTTGCGGTATCCCCTACAGGGAAAGTGCCAGGAGGGAAAAGTGAGGATTATGTTTAGACTTTCTCGGAACTGCTTCAAATCAACTAGATATCTTTGTGCTGTAAATCTCCCAACAGCCAAATGTAAAAGCAGCAAACATCTCGCTGTATGTCCCACATCCAAAGTGCCAAGAGAGAGCTTGCTCTCCCTGTCTTTGAGTACTGTTTGCACTGTCCCGATTACCTCTTTGCTAACATTCTCTTCAGAGCTGCAGTGAAACCAGGAACCACGTGGAGAAGGCACCCACACTGAAAGTGCCTGGAGTGAACATTGGGGCTTCTTCTCAGTGTCTCCGATATAGGGTTTCACTGTCCCGGGAAACTCTCTGCTAACACCCTGCAGAGCGCTGTGCCCAATGTACAGAAACGTCTTGCGGTATCCCCTACAGGGAAAGTGCCAGGAGGGAAAAGTGAGGATTATGTTTAGACTTTCTCGGAACTGCTTCAAATCAACTAGATATCTTTGTGCTGTAAATCTCCCAACAGCCAAATGTAAAAGCAGCAAACATCTCGCTGTATGTCCCACATCCAAAGTGCCAAGAGAGAGCTTGCTCTCCCTGTCTTTGAGTACTGTTTGCACTGTCCCGATTACCTCTTTGCTAACATTCTCTTCAGAGCTGCAGTGAAACCAGGAACCACGTGGAGAAGGCACCCACACTGAAAGTGCCTGGAGTGAACATTGGGGCTTCTTCTCAGTGTCTCCGATATAGGGTTTCACTGTCCCGGGAAACTCTCTGCTAACACCCTGCAGAGCGCTGTGCCCAATGTACAGAAACGTCTTGCGGTATCCCCTACAGGGAAAGTGCCAGGAGGGAAAAGTGAGGATTATGTTTAGACTTTCTCGGAACTGCTTCAAATCAACTAGATATCTTTGTGCTGTAAATCTCCCAACAGCCAAATGTAAAAGCAGCAAACATCTCGCTGTATGTCCCACATCCAAAGTGCCAAGAGAGAGCTTGCTCTCCCTGTCTTTGAGTACTGTTTGCACTGTCCCGATTACCTCTTTGCTAACATTCTCTTCAGAGCTGCAGTGAAACCAGAAACCACGTGGAGAAGGCACCCACACTGAAAGTGCCTGGAGGGAACATTGGGGCTTCTTCTCAGTGTCTCTGACATAGGGTTTCACTGTCCCGGGAAACTCTCTGCTAACACCCTGCAGAGCGCTGTGCCCAATATACAGAAACGTCTTGCGGTATCTCCTACAAGGAAAGTGCCAGGAGGGAAAAGTGAGGATTATGTTTAGACTTTCTCGGAACTGCTTCAAATCAACTAGATATCTTTGTGCTGTAAATCTCCCAACAGCTAAATGTAAAAGCAGCAAACATCTCGCTGTATGTCCCACATCCAAAGTGCCAAGAGAGAGCTTGCTCTCCCTGTCTTTGAGTACTGTTTGCACTGTCCCGATTACCTCTTTGCTAACATTCTCTTCAGAGCTGCAGTGAAACCAGGAACCACGTGGAGAAGGCACCCACACTGAAAGTGCCTGGAGTGAACATTGGGGCTTCTTCTCAGTGTCTCCGATATAGGGTTTCACTGTCCCGGGAAACTCTCTGCTAACACCCTGCAGAGCGCTGTGCCCAATGTACAGAAACGTCTTGCGGTATCCCCTACAGGGAAAGTGCCAGGAGGGAAAAGTGAGGATTATGCTTAGACTTTCTCGGAACTGCTTCAAATCAACTAGATATCTTTGTGCTGTAAATCTCCCAACAGCCAAATGTAAAAGCAGCAAACATCTCGCTGTATGTCCCACATCCAAAGTGCCAAGAGAGAGCTTGCTCTCCCTGTCTTTGAGTACTGTTTGCACTGTCCCGATTACCTCTTTGCTAACATTCTCTTCAGAGCTGCAGTGAAACCAGGAACCACGTGGAGAAGGCACCCACACTGAAAGTGCCTGGAGGGAACATTGGGGCTTCTTCTCAGTGTCTCCGATATAGGGTTTCACTGTCCCGGGAAACTCTCTGCTAACACCCTGCAGAGCGCTGTGCCCAATGTACAGAAACGTCTTGCGGTATCCCCTACAGGGAAAGTGCCAGGAGGGAAAAGTGAGGATTATGTTTAGACTTTCTCGGAACTGCTTCAAATCAACTAGATATCTTTGTGCTGTAAATCTCCCAACAGCCAAATGTAAAAGCAGCAAACATCTCGCTGTATGTCCCACATCCAAAGTGCCAAGAGAGTAATGTAGAGCTTGCTCTCCCTGTCTTTGAGTACTGTTTGCACTGTCCCGATTACCTCTTTGCTAACATTCTCTTCAGAGCTGCAGTGAAACCAGGAACCACGTGGAGAAGGCACCCACACTGAAAGTGCCTGGAAGGAACATTGGGGCTTCTTCTCAGTGTCTCCGACATAGGGTTTCACTGTCCCGGGAAACTCTCTGCTAACACCCTGCAGAGCGCTGTGCCCAATATACAGAAACGTCTTGCGGTATCCCCTACAGGGAAAGTGCCAGGAGGGAAAAGTGAGGATTATGTTTAGACTTTCTCGGAACTGCTTCAAATCAACTAGATATCTTTGTGCTGTAAATCTCCCAACAGCCAAATGTAAAAGCAGCAAACATCTCGCTGTATGTCCCACATCCAAAGTGCCAAGAGAGAGCTTGCTCTCCCTGTCTTTGAGTACTGTTTGCACTGTCCCGATTACCTCTTTGCTAACATTCTCTTCAGAGCTGCAGTGAAACCAGGAACCACGTGGAGAAGGCACCCACACTGAAAGTGCCTGGAGTGAACATTGGGGCTTCTTCTCAGTGTCTCCGATATAGGGTTTCACTGTCCCGGGAAACTCTCTGCTAACACCCTGCAGAGCGCTGTGCCCAATGTACAGAAACGTCTTGCGGTATCCCCTACAGGGAAAGTGCCAGGAGGGAAAAGTGAGGATTATGTTTAGACTTTCTCGGAACTGCTTCAAATCAACTAGATATCTTTGTGCTGTAAATCTCCCAACAGCCAAATGTAAAAGCAGCAAACATCTCGCTGTATGTCCCACATCCAAAGTGCCAAGAGAGAGCTTGCTCTCCCTGTCTTTGAGTACTGTTTGCACTGTCCCGATTACCTCTTTGCTAACATTCTCTTCAGAGCTGCAGTGAAACCAGGAACCACGTGGAGAAGGCACCCACACTGAAAGTGCCTGGAGTGAACATTGGGGCTTCTTCTCAGTGTCTCCGATATAGGGTTTCACTGTCCCGGGAAACTCTCTGCTAACACCCTGCAGAGCGCTGTGCCCAATGTACAGAAACGTCTTGCGGTATCCCCTACAGGGAAAGTGCCAGGAGGGAAAAGTGAGGATTATGTTTAGACTTTCTCGGAACTGCTTCAAATCAACTAGATATCTTTGTGCTGTAAATCTCCCAACAGCCAAATGTAAAAGCAGCAAACATCTCGCTGTATGTCCCACATCCAAAGTGCCAAGAGAGTAATGTAGAGCTTGCTCTCCCTGTCTTTGAGTACTGTTTGCACTGTCCCGATTACCTCTTTGCTAACATTCTCTTCAGAGCTGCAGTGAAACCAGGAACCACGTGGAGAAGGCACCCACACTGAAAGTGCCTGGAAGGAACATTGGGGCTTCTTCTCAGTGTCTCCGACATAGGGTTTCACTGTCCCGGGAAACTCTCTGCTAACACCCTGCAGAGCGCTGTGCCCAATGTACAGAAACGTCTTGCGGTATCCCCTACAGGGAAAGTGCCAGGAGGGAAAAGTGAGGATTATGTTTAGACTTTCTCGGAACTGCTTCAAATCAACTAGATATCTTTGTGCTGTAAATCTCCCAACAGCCAAATGTAAAAGCAGCAAACATCTCGCTGTATGTCCCACATCCAAAGTGCCAAGAGAGAGCTTGCTCTCCCTGTCTTTGAGTACTGTTTGCACTGTCCCGATTACCTCTTTGCTAACATTCTCTTCAGAGCTGCAGTGAAACCAGGAACCACGTGGAGAAGGCACCCACACTGAAAGTGCCTGGAGTGAACATTGGGGCTTCTTCTCAGTGTCTCCGACATAGGGTTTCACTGTCCCGGGAAACTCTCTGCTAACACCCTGCAGAGCGCTGTGCCCAATATACAGAAACGTCTTGCGGTATCCCCTACAGGGAAAGTGCCAGGAGGGAAAAGTGAGGATTATGTTTAGACTTTCTCGGAACTGCTTCAAATCAACTAGATATCTTTGTGCTGTAAATCTCCCAACAGCCAAATGTAAAAGCAGCAAACATCTCGCTGTATGTCCCACATCCAAAGTGCCAAGAGAGAGCTTGCTCTCCCTGTCTTTGAGTACTGTTTGCACTGTCCCGATTACCTCTTTGCTAACATTCTCTTCAGAGCTGCAGTGAAACCAGGAACCACGTGGAGAAGGCACCCACACTGAAAGTGCCTGGAGGGAACATTGGGGCTTCTTCTCAGTGTCTCCGATATAGGGTTTCACTGTCCCGGGAAACTCTCTGCTAACACCCTGCAGAGCGCTGTGCCCAATGTACAGAAACGTCTTGCGGTATCCCCTACAGGGAAAGTGCCAGGAGGGAAAAGTGAGGATTATGTTTAGACTTTCTCGGAACTGCTTCAAATCAACTAGATATCTTTGTGCTGTAAATCTCCCAACAGCCAAATGTAAAAGCAGCAAACATCTCGCTGTATGTCCCACATCCAAAGTGCCAAGAGAGTAATGTAGAGCTTGCTCTCCCTGTCTTTGAGTACTGTTTGCACTGTCCCGATTACCTCTTTGCTAACATTCTCTTCAGAGCTGCAGTGAAACCAGGAACCACGTGGAGAAGGCACCCACACTGAAAGTGCCTGGAGTGAACATTGGGGCTTCTTCTCAGTGTCTCCGATATAGGGTTTCACTGTCCCGGGAAACTCTCTGCTAACACCCTGCAGAGCGCTGTGCCCAATGTACAGAAACGTCTTGCGGTATCCCCTACAGGGAAAGTGCCAGGAGGGAAAAGTGAGGATTATGTTTAGACTTTCTCGGAACTGCTTCAAATCAACTAGATATCTTTGTGCTGTAAATCTCCCAACAGCCAAATGTAAAAGCAGCAAACATCTCGCTGTATGTCCCACATCCAAAGTGCCAAGAGAGAGCTTGCTCTCCCTGTCTTTGAGTACTGTTTGCACTGTCCCGATTACCTCTTTGCTAACATTCTCTTCAGAGCTGCAGTGAAACCAGGAACCACGTGGAGAAGGCACCCACACTGAAAGTGCCTGGAGTGAACATTGGGGCTTCTTCTCAGTGTCTCCGATATAGGGTTTCACTGTCCCGGGAAAGTCTCTGCTAACACCCTGCAGAGCGCTGTGCCCAATGTACAGAAACGTCTTGCGGTATCCCCTACAGGGAAAGTGCCAGGAGGGAAAAGTGAGGATTATGTTTAGACTTTCTCGGAACTGCTTCAAATCAACTAGATATCTTTGTGCTGTAAATCTCCCAACAGCCAAATGTAAAAGCAGCAAACATCTCGCTGTATGTCCCACATCCAAAGTGCCAAGAGAGTAATGTAGAGCTTGCTCTCCCTGTCTTTGAGTACTGTTTGCACTGTCCCGATTACCTCTTTGCTAACATTCTCTTCAGAGCTGCAGTGAAACCAGGAACCACGTGGAGAAGGCACCCACACTGAAAGTGCCTGGAAGGAACATTGGGGCTTCTTCTCAGTGTCTCCGACATAGGGTTTCACTGTCCCGGGAAACTCTCTGCTAACACCCTGCAGAGCGCTGTGCCCAATATACAGAAACGTCTTGCGGTATCCCCTACAGGGAAAGTGCCAGGAGGGAAAAGTGAGGATTATGTTTAGACTTTCTCGGAACTGCTTCAAATCAACTAGATATCTTTGTGCTGTAAATCTCCCAACAGCCAAATGTAAAAGCAGCAAACATCTCGCTGTATGTCCCACATCCAAAGTGCCAAGAGAGTAATGTAGAGCTTGCTCTCCCTGTCTTTGAGTACTGTTTGCACTGTCCCGATTACCTCTTTGCTAACATTCTCTTCAGAGCTGCAGTGAAACCAGGAACCACGTGGAGAAGGCACCCACACTGAAAGTGCCTGGAGTGAACATTGGGGCTTCTTCTCAGTGTCTCCGATATAGGGTTTCACTGTCCCAGGAAACTCTCTGCTAACACCCTGCAGAGCGCTGTGCCCAATGTACAGAAACGTCTTGCGGTATCCCCTACAGGGAAAGTGCCAGGAGGGAAAAGTGAGGATTATGTTTAGACTTTCTCGGAACTGCTTCAAATCAACTAGATATCTTTGTGCTGTAAATCTCCCAACAGCCAAATGTAAAAGCAGCAAACATCTCGCTGTATGTCCCACATCCAAAGTGCCAAGAGAGTAATGTAGAGCTTGCTCTCCCTGTCTTTGAGTACTGTTTGCACTGTCCCGATTACCTCTTTGCTAACATTCTCTTCAGAGCTGCAGTGAAACCAGGAACCACGTGGAGAAGGCACCCACACTGAAAGTGCCTGGAAGGAACATTGGGGCTTCTTCTCAGTGTCTCCGACATAGGGTTTCACTGTCCCGGGAAACTCTCTGCTAACACCCTGCAGAGCGCTGTGCCCAATATACAGAAACGTCTTGCGGTATCCCCTACAGGGAAAGTGCCAGGAGGGAAAAGTGAGGATTATGTTTAGACTTTCTCGGAACTGCTTCAAATCAACTAGATATCTTTGTGCTGTAAATCTCCCAACAGCCAAATGTAAAAGCAGCAAACATCTCGCTGTATGTCCCACATCCAAAGTGCCAAGAGAGTAATGTAGAGCTTGCTCTCCCTGTCTTTGAGTACTGTTTGCACTGTCCCGATTACCTCTTTGCTAACATTCTCTTCAGAGCTGCAGTGAAACCAGGAACCACGTGGAGAAGGCACCCACACTGAAAGTGCCTGGAGTGAACATTGGGGCTTCTTCTCAGTGTCTCCGATATAGGGTTTCACTGTCCCAGGAAACTCTCTGCTAACACCCTGCAGAGCGCTGTGCCCAATGTACAGAAACGTCTTGCGGTATCCCCTACAGGGAAAGTGCCAGGAGGGAAAAGTGAGGATTATGTTTAGACTTTCTCGGAACTGCTTCAAATCAACTAGATATCTTTGTGCTGTAAATCTCCCAACAGCCAAATGTAAAAGCAGCAAACATCTCGCTGTATGTCCCACATCCAAAGTGCCAAGAGAGTAATGTAGAGCTTGCTCTCCCTGTCTTTGAGTACTGTTTGCACTGTCCCGATTACCTCTTTGCTAACATTCTCTTCAGAGCTGCAGTGAAACCAGGAACCACGTGGAGAAGGCACCCACACTGAAAGTGCCTGGAAGGAACATTGGGGCTTCTTCTCAGTGTCTCCGACATAGGGTTTCACTGTCCCGGGAAACTCTCTGCTAACACCCTGCAGAGCGCTGTGCCCAATATACAGAAACGTCTTGCGGTATCCCCTACAGGGAAAGTGCCAGGAGGGAAAAGTGAGGATTATGTTTAGACTTTCTCGGAACTGCTTCAAATCAACTAGATATCTTTGTGCTGTAAATCTCCCAACAGCCAAATGTAAAAGCAGCAAACATCTCGCTGTATGTCCCACATCCAAAGTGCCAAGAGAGAGCTTGCTCTCCCTGTCTTTGAGTACTGTTTGCACTGTCCCGATTACCTCTTTGCTAACATTCTCTTCAGAGCTGCAGTGAAACCAGGAACCACGTGGAGAAGGCACCCACACTGAAAGTGCCTGGAAGGAACATTGGGGCTTCTTCTCAGTGTCTCCGACATAGGGTTTCACTGTCCCGGGAAACTCTCTGCTAACACCCTGCAGAGCGCTGTGCCCAATATACAGAAACGTCTTGCGGTATCCCCTACAGGGAAAGTGCCAGGAGGGAAAAGTGAGGATTATGTTTAGACTTTCTCGGAACTGCTTCAAATCAACTAGATATCTTTGTGCTGTAAATCTCCCAACAGCCAAATGTAAAAGCAGCAAACATCTCGCTGTATGTCCCACATCCAAAGTGCCAAGAGAGTAATGTAGAGCTTGCTCTCCCTGTCTTTGAGTACTGTTTGCACTGTCCCGATTACCTCTTTGCTAACATTCTCTTCAGAGCTGCAGTGAAACCAGGAACCACGTGGAGAAGGCACCCACACTGAAAGTGCCTGGAAGGAACATTGGGGCTTCTTCTCAGTGTCTCCGACATAGGGTTTCACTGTCCCGGGAAACTCTCTGCTAACACCCTGCAGAGCGCTGTGCCCAATATACAGAAACGTCTTGCGGTATCCCCTACAGGGAAAGTGCCAGGAGGGAAAAGTGAGGATTATGTTTAGACTTTCTCGGAACTGCTTCAAATCAACTAGATATCTTTGTGCTGTAAATCTCCCAACAGCCAAATGTAAAAGCAGCAAACATCTCGCTGTATGTCCCACATCCAAAGTGCCAAGAGAGTAATGTAGAGCTTGCTCTCCCTGTCTTTGAGTACTGTCTGCACTGTCCCGATTACCTCTTTGCTAACATTCTCTTCAGAGCTGCAGTGAAACCAGGAACCACGTGGAGAAGGCACCCACACTGAAAGTGCCTGGAGTGAACATTGGGGCTTCTTCTCAGTGTCTCCGATATAGGGTTTCACTGTCCCAGGAAACTCTCTGCTAACACCCTGCAGAGCGCTGTGCCCAATGTACAGAAACGTCTTGCGGTATCCCCTACAGGGAAAGTGCCAGGAGGGAAAAGTGAGGATTATGTTTAGACTTTCTCGGAACTGCTTCAAATCAACTAGATATCTTTGTGCTGTAAATCTCCCAACAGCCAAATGTAAAAGCAGCAAACATCTCGCTGTATGTCCCACATCCAAAGTGCCAAGAGAGTAATGTAGAGCTTGCTCTCCCTGTCTTTGAGTACTGTTTGCACTGTCCCGATTACCTCTTTGCTAACATTCTCTTCAGAGCTGCAGTGAAACCAGGAACCACGTGGAGAAGGCACCCACACTGAAAGTGCCTGGAAGGAACATTGGGGCTTCTTCTCAGTGTCTCCGACATAGGGTTTCACTGTCCCGGGAAACTCTCTGCTAACACCCTGCAGAGCGCTGTGCCCAATATACAGAAACGTCTTGCGGTATCCCCTACAGGGAAAGTGCCAGGAGGGAAAAGTGAGGATTATGTTTAGACTTTCTCGGAACTGCTTCAAATCAACTAGATATCTTTGTGCTGTAAATCTCCCAACAGCCAAATGTAAAAGCAGCAAACATCTCGCTGTATGTCCCACATCCAAAGTGCCAAGAGAGAGCTTGCTCTCCCTGTCTTTGAGTACTGTTTGCACTGTCCCGATTACCTCTTTGCTAACATTCTCTTCAGAGCTGCAGTGAAACCAGGAACCACGTGGAGAAGGCACCCACACTGAAAGTGCCTGGAAGGAACATTGGGGCTTCTTCTCAGTGTCTCCGACATAGGGTTTCACTGTCCCGGGAAACTCTCTGCTAACACCCTGCAGAGCGCTGTGCCCAATATACAGAAACGTCTTGCGGTATCCCCTACAGGGAAAGTGCCAGGAGGGAAAAGTGAGGATTATGTTTAGACTTTCTCGGAACTGCTTCAAATCAACTAGATATCTTTGTGCTGTAAATCTCCCAACAGCCAAATGTAAAAGCAGCAAACATCTCGCTGTATGTCCCACATCCAAAGTGCCAAGAGAGTAATGTAGAGCTTGCTCTCCCTGTCTTTGAGTACTGTTTGCACTGTCCCGATTACCTCTTTGCTAACATTCTCTTCAGAGCTGCAGTGAAACCAGGAACCACGTGGAGAAGGCACCCACACTGAAAGTGCCTGGAAGGAACATTGGGGCTTCTTCTCAGTGTCTCCGACATAGGGTTTCACTGTCCCGGGAAACTCTCTGCTAACACCCTGCAGAGCGCTGTGCCCAATATACAGAAACGTCTTGCGGTATCCCCTACAGGGAAAGTGCCAGGAGGGAAAAGTGAGGATTATGTTTAGACTTTCTCGGAACTGCTTCAAATCAACTAGATATCTTTGTGCTGTAAATCTCCCAACAGCCAAATGTAAAAGCAGCAAACATCTCGCTGTATGTCCCACATCCAAAGTGCCAAGAGAGAGCTTGCTCTCCCTGTCTTTGAGTACTGTTTGCACTGTCCCGATTACCTCTTTGCTAACATTCTCTTCAGAGCTGCAGTGAAACCAGGAACCACGTGGAGAAGGCACCCACACTGAAAGTGCCTGGAGTGAACATTGGGGCTTCTTCTCAGTGTCTCCGATATAGGGTTTCACTGTCCCGGGAAAGTCTCTGCTAACACCCTGCAGAGCGCTGTGCCCAATGTACAGAAACGTCTTGCGGTATCCCCTACAGGGAAAGTGCCAGGAGGGAAAAGTGAGGATTATGTTTAGACTTTCTCGGAACTGCTTCAAATCAACTAGATATCTTTGTGCTGTAAATCTCCCAACAGCCAAATGTAAAAGCAGCAAACATCTCGCTGTATGTCCCACATCCAAAGTGCCAAGAGAGTAATGTAGAGCTTGCTCTCCCTGTCTTTGAGTACTGTTTGCACTGTCCCGATTACCTCTTTGCTAACATTCTCTTCAGAGCTGCAGTGAAACCAGGAACCACGTGGAGAAGGCACCCACACTGAAAGTGCCTGGAAGGAACACTGGGGCTTCTTCTCAGTGTCTCCGACATAGGGTTTCACTGTCCCGGGAAACTCTCTGCTAACACCCTGCAGAGCGCTGTGCCCAATATACAGAAACGTCTTGCGGTATCCCCTACAGGGAAAGTGCCAGGAGGGAAAAGTGAGGATTATGTTTAGACTTTCTCGGAACTGCTTCAAATCAACTAGATATCTTTGTGCTGTAAATCTCCCAACAGCCAAATGTAAAAGCAGCAAACATCTCGCTGTATGTCCCACATCCAAAGTGCCAAGAGAGAGCTTGCTCTCCCTGTCTTTGAGTACTGTTTGCACTGTCCCGATTACCTCTTTGCTAACATTCTCTTCAGAGCTGCAGTGAAACCAGGAACCACGTGGAGAAGGCACCCACACTGAAAGTGCCTGGAGTGAACATTGGGGCTTCTTCTCAGTGTCTCCGATATAGGGTTTCACTGTCCCGGGAAAGTCTCTGCTAACACCCTGCAGAGCGCTGTGCCCAATGTACAGAAACGTCTTGCGGTATCCCCTACAGGGAAAGTGCCAGGAGGGAAAAGTGAGGATTATGTTTAGACTTTCTCGGAACTGCTTCAAATCAACTAGATATCTTTGTGCTGTAAATCTCCCAACAGCCAAATGTAAAAGCAGCAAACATCTCGCTGTATGTCCCACATCCAAAGTGCCAAGAGAGTAATGTAGAGCTTGCTCTCCCTGTCTTTGAGTACTGTTTGCACTGTCCCGATTACCTCTTTGCTAACATTCTCTTCAGAGCTGCAGTGAAACCAGGAACCACGTGGAGAAGGCACCCACACTGAAAGTGCCTGGAAGGAACATTGGGGCTTCTTCTCAGTGTCTCCGACATAGGGTTTCACTGTCCCGGGAAACTCTCTGCTAACACCCTGCAGAGCGCTGTGCCCAATATACAGAAACGTCTTGCGGTATCCCCTACAGGGAAAGTGCCAGGAGGGAAAAGTGAGGATTATGTTTAGACTTTCTCGGAACTGCTTCAAATCAACTAGATATCTTTGTGCTGTAAATCTCCCAACAGCCAAATGTAAAAGCAGCAAACATCTCGCTGTATGTCCCACATCCAAAGTGCCAAGAGAGTAATGTAGAGCTTGCTCTCCCTGTCTTTGAGTACTGTTTGCACTGTCCCGATTACCTCTTTGCTAACATTCTCTTCAGAGCTGCAGTGAAACCAGGAACCACGTGGAGAAGGCACCCACACTGAAAGTGCCTGGAGTGAACATTGGGGCTTCTTCTCAGTGTCTCCGATATAGGGTTTCACTGTCCCAGGAAACTCTCTGCTAACACCCTGCAGAGCGCTGTGCCCAATGTACAGAAACGTCTTGCGGTATCCCCTACAGGGAAAGTGCCAGGAGGGAAAAGTGAGGATTATGTTTAGACTTTCTCGGAACTGCTTCAAATCAACTAGATATCTTTGTGCTGTAAATCTCCCAACAGCCAAATGTAAAAGCAGCAAACATCTCGCTGTATGTCCCACATCCAAAGTGCCAAGAGAGTAATGTAGAGCTTGCTCTCCCTGTCTTTGAGTACTGTTTGCACTGTCCCGATTACCTCTTTGCTAACATTCTCTTCAGAGCTGCAGTGAAACCAGGAACCACGTGGAGAAGGCACCCACACTGAAAGTGCCTGGAAGGAACATTGGGGCTTCTTCTCAGTGTCTCCGACATAGGGTTTCACTGTCCCGGGAAACTCTCTGCTAACACCCTGCAGAGCGCTGTGCCCAATATACAGAAACGTCTTGCGGTATCCCCTACAGGGAAAGTGCCAGGAGGGAAAAGTGAGGATTATGTTTAGACTTTCTCGGAACTGCTTCAAATCAACTAGATATCTTTGTGCTGTAAATCTCCCAACAGCCAAATGTAAAAGCAGCAAACATCTCGCTGTATGTCCCACATCCAAAGTGCCAAGAGAGAGCTTGCTCTCCCTGTCTTTGAGTACTGTTTGCACTGTCCCGATTACCTCTTTGCTAACATTCTCTTCAGAGCTGCAGTGAAACCAGGAACCACGTGGAGAAGGCACCCACACTGAAAGTGCCTGGAAGGAACATTGGGGCTTCTTCTCAGTGTCTCCGACATAGGGTTTCACTGTCCCGGGAAACTCTCTGCTAACACCCTGCAGAGCGCTGTGCCCAATATACAGAAACGTCTTGCGGTATCCCCTACAGGGAAAGTGCCAGGAGGGAAAAGTGAGGATTATGTTTAGACTTTCTCGGAACTGCTTCAAATCAACTAGATATCTTTGTGCTGTAAATCTCCCAACAGCCAAATGTAAAAGCAGCAAACATCTCGCTGTATGTCCCACATCCAAAGTGCCAAGAGAGTAATGTAGAGCTTGCTCTCCCTGTCTTTGAGTACTGTTTGCACTGTCCCGATTACCTCTTTGCTAACATTCTCTTCAGAGCTGCAGTGAAACCAGGAACCACGTGGAGAAGGCACCCACACTGAAAGTGCCTGGAGTGAACATTGGGGCTTCTTCTCAGTGTCTCCGATATAGGGTTTCACTGTCCCGGGAAACTCTCTGCTAACACCCTGCAGAGCGCTGTGCCCAATGTACAGAAACGTCTTGCGGTATCCCCTACAGGGAAAGTGCCAGGAGGGAAAAGTGAGGATTATGTTTAGACTTTCTCGGAACTGCTTCAAATCAACTAGATATCTTTGTGCTGTAAATCTCCCAACAGCCAAATGTAAAAGCAGCAAACATCTCGCTGTATGTCCCACATCCAAAGTGCCGAGAGAGTAATGTAGAGCTTGCTCTCCCTGTCTTTGAGTACTGTTTGCACTGTCCCGATTACCTCTTTGCTAACATTCTCTTCAGAGCTGCAGTGAAACCAGGAACCACGTGGAGAAGGCACCCACACTGAAAGTGCCTGGAGGGAACATTGGGGCTTCTTCTCAGTGTCTCTGACATAGGGTTTCACTGTCCCGGGAAACTCTCTGCTAACACACTGCAGATCGCTGTGCCCAATATTCAGAAACGTCTTGCGGTATCTCCTACAGGGAAAGTGCCAGGAGGGAAAAGTGAGGATTATGTTTAGACTTTCTCGGAACTGCTTCAAATCAACTAGATATCTTTGTGCTGTAAATCTCCCAACAGCCAAATGTAAAAGCAGCAAACATCTCGCTGTATGTCCCACATCCAAAGTGCCAAGAGAGAGCTTGCTCTCCCTGTCTTTGAGTACTGTTTGCACTGTCCCGATTACCTCTTTGCTAACATTCTCTTCAGAGCTGCAGTGAAACCAGGAACCACGTGGAGAAGGCACCCACACTGAAAGTGCCTGGAGGGAACATTGGGGCTTCTTCTCAGTGTCTCTGACATAGGGTTTCACTGTCCCGGGAAACTCTCTGCTAACACCCTGCAGAGCGCTGTGCCCAATGTACAGAAACGTCTTGCGGTATCTCCTACAGGGAAAGTGCCAGGAGGGAAAAGTGAGGATTATGTTTAGACTTTCTCGGAACTTCTTCAAATCAACTAGATATCTTTGTGCTGTAAATCTCCCAACAGCCAAATGTAAAAGCAGCAAACATCTCGCTGTATGTCCCACATCCAAAGTGCCAAGAGAGAGCTTGCTCTCCCTGTCTTTGAGTACTGTTTGCACTGTCCCGATTACCTCTTTGCTAACATTCTCTTCAGAGCTGCAGTGAAACCAGGAACCACGTGGAGAAGGCACCCACACTGAAAGTGCCTGGAAGGAACATTGGGGCTTCTTCTCAGTGTCTCTGACATAGGGTTTCACTGTCCCGGGAAACTCTCTGCTAACACCCTGCAGAGCGCTGTGCCCAATATACAGAAACGTCTTGCGGTATCCCCTACAGGGAAAGTGCCAGGAGGGAAAAGTGAGGATTATGCTTAGACTTTCTCGGAACTGCTTCAAATCAACTAGATATCTTTGTGCTGTAAATCTCCCAACAGCCAAATGTAAAAGCAGCAAACATCTCGCTGTATGTCCCACATCCAAAGTGCCAAGAGAGTAATGTAGAGCTTGCTCTCCCTGTCTTTGAGTACTGTTTGCACTGTCCCGATTACCTCTTTGCTAACATTCTCTTCAGAGCTGCAGTGAAACCAGGAACCACGTGGAGAAGGCACCCACACTGAAAGTGCCTGGAAGGAACATTGGGGCTTCTTCTCAGTGTCTCCGACATAGGGTTTCACTGTCCCGGGAAACTCTCTGCTAACACCCTGCAGAGCGCTGTGCCCAATATACAGAAACGTCTTGCGGTATCTCCTACAGGGAAAGTGCCAGGAGGGAAAAGTGAGGATTATGTTTAGACTTTCTCGGAACTGCTTCAAATCAACTAGATATCTTTGTGCTGTAAATCTCCCAACAGCCAAATGTAAAAGCAGCAAACATCTCGCTGTATGTCCCACATCCAAAGTGCCAAGAGAGTAATGTAGAGCTTGCTCTCCCTGTCTTTGAGTACTGTTTGCACTGTCCCGATTACCTCTTTGCTAACATTCTCTTCAGAGCTGCAGTGAAACCAGGAACCACGTGGAGAAGGCACCCACACTGAAAGTGCCTGGAGTGAACATTGGGGCTTCTTCTCAGTGTCTCCGATATAGGGTTTCACTGTCCCAGGAAACTCTCTGCTAACACCCTGCAGAGCGCTGTGCCCAATGTACAGAAACGTCTTGCGGTATCCCCTACAGGGAAAGTGCCAGGAGGGAAAAGTGAGGATTATGTTTAGACTTTCTCGGAACTGCTTCAAATCAACTAGATATCTTTGTGCTGTAAATCTCCCAACAGCCAAATGTAAAAGCAGCAAACATCTCGCTGTATGTCCCACATCCAAAGTGCCAAGAGAGTAATGTAGAGCTTGCTCTCCCTGTCTTTGAGTACTGTTTGCACTGTCCCGATTACCTCTTTGCTAACATTCTCTTCAGAGCTGCAGTGAAACCAGGAACCACGTGGAGAAGGCACCCACACTGAAAGTGCCTGGAAGGAACATTGGGGCTTCTTCTCAGTGTCTCCGACATAGGGTTTCACTGTCCCGGGAAACTCTCTGCTAACACCCTGCAGAGCGCTGTGCCCAATATACAGAAACGTCTTGCGGTATCCCCTACAGGGAAAGTGCCAGGAGGGAAAAGTGAGGATTATGTTTAGACTTTCTCGGAACTGCTTCAAATCAACTAGATATCTTTGTGCTGTAAATCTCCCAACAGCCAAATGTAAAAGCAGCAAACATCTCGCTGTATGTCCCACATCCAAAGTGCCAAGAGAGTAATGTAGAGCTTGCTCTCCCTGTCTTTGAGTACTGTTTGCACTGTCCCGATTACCTCTTTGCTAACATTCTCTTCAGAGCTGCAGTGAAACCAGGAACCACGTGGAGAAGGCACCCACACTGAAAGTGCCTGGAGTGAACATTGGGGCTTCTTCTCAGTGTCTCCGATATAGGGTTTCACTGTCCCAGGAAACTCTCTGCTAACACCCTGCAGAGCGCTGTGCCCAATGTACAGAAACGTCTTGCGGTATCCCCTACAGGGAAAGTGCCAGGAGGGAAAAGTGAGGATTATGTTTAGACTTTCTCGGAACTGCTTCAAATCAACTAGATATCTTTGTGCTGTAAATCTCCCAACAGCCAAATGTAAAAGCAGCAAACATCTCGCTGTATGTCCCACATCCAAAGTGCCAAGAGAGTAATGTAGAGCTTGCTCTCCCTGTCTTTGAGTACTGTTTGCACTGTCCCGATTACCTCTTTGCTAACATTCTCTTCAGAGCTGCAGTGAAACCAGGAACCACGTGGAGAAGGCACCCACACTGAAAGTGCCTGGAAGGAACATTGGGGCTTCTTCTCAGTGTCTCCGACATAGGGTTTCACTGTCCCGGGAAACTCTCTGCTAACACCCTGCAGAGCGCTGTGCCCAATATACAGAAACGTCTTGCGGTATCCCCTACAGGGAAAGTGCCAGGAGGGAAAAGTGAGGATTATGTTTAGACTTTCTCGGAACTGCTTCAAATCAACTAGATATCTTTGTGCTGTAAATCTCCCAACAGCCAAATGTAAAAGCAGCAAACATCTCGCTGTATGTCCCACATCCAAAGTGCCAAGAGAGTAATGTAGAGCTTGCTCTCCCTGTCTTTGAGTACTGTTTGCACTGTCCCGATTACCTCTTTGCTAACATTCTCTTCAGAGCTGCAGTGAAACCAGGAACCACGTGGAGAAGGCACCCACACTGAAAGTGCCTGGAAGGAACATTGGGGCTTCTTCTCAGTGTCTCCGACATAGGGTTTCACTGTCCCGGGAAACTCTCTGCTAACACCCTGCAGAGCGCTGTGCCCAATATACAGAAACGTCTTGCGGTATCCCCTACAGGGAAAGTGCCAGGAGGGAAAAGTGAGGATTATGTTTAGACTTTCTCGGAACTGCTTCAAATCAACTAGATATCTTTGTGCTGTAAATCTCCCAACAGCCAAATGTAAAAGCAGCAAACATCTCGCTGTATGTCCCACATCCAAAGTGCCAAGAGAGTAATGTAGAGCTTGCTCTCCCTGTCTTTGAGTACTGTTTGCACTGTCCCGATTACCTCTTTGCTAACATTCTCTTCAGAGCTGCAGTGAAACCAGGAACCACGTGGAGAAGGCACCCACACTGAAAGTGCCTGGAGTGAACATTGGGGCTTCTTCTCAGTGTCTCCGATATAGGGTTTCACTGTCCCAGGAAACTCTCTGCTAACACCCTGCAGAGCGCTGTGCCCAATGTACAGAAACGTCTTGCGGTATCCCCTACAGGGAAAGTGCCAGGAGGGAAAAGTGAGGATTATGTTTAGACTTTCTCGGAACTGCTTCAAATCAACTAGATATCTTTGTGCTGTAAATCTCCCAACAGCCAAATGTAAAAGCAGCAAACATCTCGCTGTATGTCCCACATCCAAAGTGCCAAGAGAGTAATGTAGAGCTTGCTCTCCCTGTCTTTGAGTACTGTTTGCACTGTCCCGATTACCTCTTTGCTAACATTCTCTTCAGAGCTGCAGTGAAACCAGGAACCACGTGGAGAAGGCACCCACACTGAAAGTGCCTGGAAGGAACATTGGGGCTTCTTCTCAGTGTCTCCGACATAGGGTTTCACTGTCCCGGGAAACTCTCTGCTAACACCCTGCAGAGCGCTGTGCCCAATATACAGAAACGTCTTGCGGTATCCCCTACAGGGAAAGTGCCAGGAGGGAAAAGTGAGGATTATGTTTAGACTTTCTCGGAACTGCTTCAAATCAACTAGATATCTTTGTGCTGTAAATCTCCCAACAGCCAAATGTAAAAGCAGCAAACATCTCGCTGTATGTCCCACATCCAAAGTGCCAAGAGAGAGCTTGCTCTCCCTGTCTTTGAGTACTGTTTGCACTGTCCCGATTACCTCTTTGCTAACATTCTCTTCAGAGCTGCAGTGAAACCAGGAACCACGTGGAGAAGGCACCCACACTGAAAGTGCCTGGAAGGAACATTGGGGCTTCTTCTCAGTGTCTCCGACATAGGGTTTCACTGTCCCGGGAAACTCTCTGCTAACACCCTGCAGAGCGCTGTGCCCAATATACAGAAACGTCTTGCGGTATCCCCTACAGGGAAAGTGCCAGGAGGGAAAAGTGAGGATTATGTTTAGACTTTCTCGGAACTGCTTCAAATCAACTAGATATCTTTGTGCTGTAAATCTCCCAACAGCCAAATGTAAAAGCAGCAAACATCTCGCTGTATGTCCCACATCCAAAGTGCCAAGAGAGTAATGTAGAGCTTGCTCTCCCTGTCTTTGAGTACTGTTTGCACTGTCCCGATTACCTCTTTGCTAACATTCTCTTCAGAGCTGCAGTGAAACCAGGAACCACGTGGAGAAGGCACCCACACTGAAAGTGCCTGGAAGGAACATTGGGGCTTCTTCTCAGTGTCTCCGACATAGGGTTTCACTGTCCCGGGAAACTCTCTGCTAACACCCTGCAGAGCGCTGTGCCCAATATACAGAAACGTCTTGCGGTATCCCCTACAGGGAAAGTGCCAGGAGGGAAAAGTGAGGATTATGTTTAGACTTTCTCGGAACTGCTTCAAATCAACTAGATATCTTTGTGCTGTAAATCTCCCAACAGCCAAATGTAAAAGCAGCAAACATCTCGCTGTATGTCCCACATCCAAAGTGCCAAGAGAGAGCTTGCTCTCCCTGTCTTTGAGTACTGTTTGCACTGTCCCGATTACCTCTTTGCTAACATTCTCTTCAGAGCTGCAGTGAAACCAGGAACCACGTGGAGAAGGCACCCACACTGAAAGTGCCTGGAGTGAACATTGGGGCTTCTTCTCAGTGTCTCCGATATAGGGTTTCACTGTCCCGGGAAAGTCTCTGCTAACACCCTGCAGAGCGCTGTGCCCAATGTACAGAAACGTCTTGCGGTATCCCCTACAGGGAAAGTGCCAGGAGGGAAAAGTGAGGATTATGTTTAGACTTTCTCGGAACTGCTTCAAATCAACTAGATATCTTTGTGCTGTAAATCTCCCAACAGCCAAATGTAAAAGCAGCAAACATCTCGCTGTATGTCCCACATCCAAAGTGCCAAGAGAGTAATGTAGAGCTTGCTCTCCCTGTCTTTGAGTACTGTTTGCACTGTCCCGATTACCTCTTTGCTAACATTCTCTTCAGAGCTGCAGTGAAACCAGGAACCACGTGGAGAAGGCACCCACACTGAAAGTGCCTGGAAGGAACACTGGGGCTTCTTCTCAGTGTCTCCGACATAGGGTTTCACTGTCCCGGGAAACTCTCTGCTAACACCCTGCAGAGCGCTGTGCCCAATATACAGAAACGTCTTGCGGTATCCCCTACAGGGAAAGTGCCAGGAGGGAAAAGTGAGGATTATGTTTAGACTTTCTCGGAACTGCTTCAAATCAACTAGATATCTTTGTGCTGTAAATCTCCCAACAGCCAAATGTAAAAGCAGCAAACATCTCGCTGTATGTCCCACATCCAAAGTGCCAAGAGAGAGCTTGCTCTCCCTGTCTTTGAGTACTGTTTGCACTGTCCCGATTACCTCTTTGCTAACATTCTCTTCAGAGCTGCAGTGAAACCAGGAACCACGTGGAGAAGGCACCCACACTGAAAGTGCCTGGAGTGAACATTGGGGCTTCTTCTCAGTGTCTCCGATATAGGGTTTCACTGTCCCGGGAAAGTCTCTGCTAACACCCTGCAGAGCGCTGTGCCCAATGTACAGAAACGTCTTGCGGTATCCCCTACAGGGAAAGTGCCAGGAGGGAAAAGTGAGGATTATGTTTAGACTTTCTCGGAACTGCTTCAAATCAACTAGATATCTTTGTGCTGTAAATCTCCCAACAGCCAAATGTAAAAGCAGCAAACATCTCGCTGTATGTCCCACATCCAAAGTGCCAAGAGAGTAATGTAGAGCTTGCTCTCCCTGTCTTTGAGTACTGTTTGCACTGTCCCGATTACCTCTTTGCTAACATTCTCTTCAGAGCTGCAGTGAAACCAGGAACCACGTGGAGAAGGCACCCACACTGAAAGTGCCTGGAAGGAACATTGGGGCTTCTTCTCAGTGTCTCCGACATAGGGTTTCACTGTCCCGGGAAACTCTCTGCTAACACCCTGCAGAGCGCTGTGCCCAATATACAGAAACGTCTTGCGGTATCCCCTACAGGGAAAGTGCCAGGAGGGATAAGTGAGGATTATGTTTAGACTTTCTCGGAACTGCTTCAAATCAACTAGATATCTTTGTGCTGTAAATCTCCCAACAGCCAAATGTAAAAGCAGCAAACATCTCGCTGTATGTCCCACATCCAAAGTGCCAAGACAGTAATGTAGAGCTTGCTCTCCCTGTCTTTGAGTACTGTTTGCACTGTCCCGATTACCTCTTTGCTAACATTCTCTTCAGAGCTGCAGTGAAACCAGGAACCACGTGGAGAAGGCACCCACACTGAAAGTGCCTGGAGTGAACATTGGGGCTTCTTCTCAGTGTCTCCGATATAGGGTTTCACTGTCCCAGGAAACTCTCTGCTAACACCCTGCAGAGCGCTGTGCCCAATGTACAGAAACGTCTTGCGGTATCCCCTACAGGGAAAGTGCCAGGAGGGAAAAGTGAGGATTATGTTTAGACTTTCTCGGAACTGCTTCAAATCAACTAGATATCTTTGTGCTGTAAATCTCCCAACAGCCAAATGTAAAAGCAGCAAACATCTCGCTGTATGTCCCACATCCAAAGTGCCAAGAGAGTAATGTAGAGCTTGCTCTCCCTGTCTTTGAGTACTGTTTGCACTGTCCCGATTACCTCTTTGCTAACATTCTCTTCAGAGCTGCAGTGAAACCAGGAACCACGTGGAGAAGGCACCCACACTGAAAGTGCCTGGAAGGAACATTGGGGCTTCTTCTCAGTGTCTCCGACATAGGGTTTCACTGTCCCGGGAAACTCTCTGCTAACACCCTGCAGAGCGCTGTGCCCAATATACAGAAACGTCTTGCGGTATCCCCTACAGGGAAAGTGCCAGGAGGGAAAAGTGAGGATTATGTTTAGACTTTCTCGGAACTGCTTCAAATCAACTAGATATCTTTGTGCTGTAAATCTCCCAACAGCCAAATGTAAAAGCAGCAAACATCTCGCTGTATGTCCCACATCCAAAGTGCCGAGAGAGTAATGTAGAGCTTGCTCTCCCTGTCTTTGAGTACTGTTTGCACTGTCCCGATTACCTCTTTGCTAACATTCTCTTCAGAGCTGCAGTGAAACCAGGAACCACGTGGAGAAGGCACCCACACTGAAAGTGCCTGGAGGGAACATTGGGGCTTCTTCTCAGTGTCTTTGACATAGGGTTTCAGTGTCCCTGGAAAGTCTCTGCTAACACCCTGCAGAGCGCTGTGCCCAATATACAGAAACGTCTTGCGGTATCTCCTACAGGGAAAGTGCCAGGAGGGAAAAGTGAGGATTATGTTTAGACTTTCTCGGAACTGCTTCAAATCAACTAGATATCTTTGTGCTGTAAATCTCCCAACAGCCAAATGTAAAAGCAGCAAACATCTCGCTGTATGTCCCACATCCAAAGTGCCAAGAGAGAGCTTGCTCTCCCTGTCTTTGAGTACTGTTTGCACTGTCCCGATTACCTCTTTGCTAACATTCTCTTCAGAGCTGCAGTGAAACCAGGAACCACGTGGAGAAGGCACCCACACTGAAAGTGCCTGGAGGGAACATTGGGGCTTCTTCTCAGTGTCTCCGATATAGGGTTTCACTGTCCCGGGAAACTCTCTGCTAACACCCTGCAGAGCGCTGTGCCCAATATACAGAAACGTCTTGCGGTATCCCCTACAGGGAAAGTGCCAGGAGGGAAAAGTGAGGATTATGTTTAGACTTTCTCGGAACTGCTTCAAATCAACTAGATATCTTTGTGCTGTAAATCTCCCAACAGCCAAATGTAAAAGCAGCAAACATCTCGCTGTATGTCCCACATCCAAAGTGCCAAGAGAGTAATGTAGAGCTTGCTCTCCCTGTCTTTGAGTACTGTTTGCACTGTCCTGATTACCTCTTTGCTAACATTCTCTTCAGAGCTGCAGTGAAACCAGGAACCACGTGGAGAAGGCACCCACACTGAAAGTGCCTGGAGGGAACATTGGGGCTTCTTCTCAGTGTCTTTGACATAGGGTTTCACTGTCCCGGGAAAGTCTCTGCTAACACCCTGCAGAGCGCTGTGCCCAATATACAGAAACGTCTTGCGGTATCTCCTACAGGGAAAGTGCCAGGAGGGAAAAGTGAGGATTATGTTTAGACTTTCTCGGAACTGCTTCAAATCAACTAGATATCTTTGTGCTGTAAATCTCCCAACAGCCAAATGTAAAAGCAGCAAACATCTCGCTGTATGTCCCACATCCAAAGTGCCAAGAGAGAGCTTGCTCTCCCTGTCTTTGAGTACTGTTTGCACTGTCCCGATTACCTCTTTGCTAACATTCTCTTCAGAGCTGCAGTGAAACCAGGAACCACGTGGAGAAGGCACCCACACTGAAAGTGCCTGGAGGGAACATTGGGGCTTCTTCTCAGTGTCTCTGACATAGGGTTTCACTGTCCTGGGAAACTCTCTGCTAACACCCTGCAGAGCGCTGTGCCCAATATACAGAAACGTCTTGCGGTATCCCCTACAGGGAAAGTGCCAGGAGGGAAAAGTGAGGATTATGCTTAGACTTTCTCGGAACTGCTTCAAATCAACTAGATATCTTTGTGCTGTAAATCTCCCAACAGCCAAATGTAAAAGCAGCAAACATCTCGCTGTATGTCCCACATCCAAAGTGCCAAGAGAGAGCTTGCTCTCCCTGTCTTTGAGTACTGTTTGCACTGTCCCGATTACCTCTTTGCTAACATTCTCTTCAGAGCTGCAGTGAAACCAGGAACCACGTGGAGAAGGCACCCACACTGAAAGTGCCTGGAGTGAACATTGGGGCTTCTTCTCAGTGTCTCCGATATAGGGTTTCACTGTCCCGGGAAACTCTCTGCTAACACCCTGCAGAGCGCTGTGCCCAATGTACAGAAACGTCTTGCGGTATCCCCTACAGGGAAAGTGCCAGGAGGGAATAGTGAGGATTATGTTTAGACTTTCTCGGAACTGCTTCAAATCAACTAGATATCTTTGTGCTGTAAATCTCCCAACAGCCAAATGTAAAAGCAGCAAACATCTCGCTGTATGTCCCACATCCAAAGTGCCAAGAGAGTAATGTAGAGCTTGCTCTCCCTGTCTTTGAGTACTGTTTGCACTGTCCCGATTACCTCTTTGCTAACATTCTCTTCAGAGCTGCAGTGAAACCAGGAACCACGTGGAGAAGGCACCCACACTGAAAGTGCCTGGAGGGAACATTGGGGCTTCTTCTCAGTGTCTCTGACATAGGGTTTCACTGTCCCGGGGAACTCTCTGCTAACACCCTGCAGAGCGCTGTGCCCAGTATACAGAAACGTCTTGCGGTATCTCCTACAGGGAAAGTGCCAGGAGGGAAAAGTGAGGATTATGTTTAGACTTTCTCGGAACTGCTTCAAATCAACTAGATATCTTTGTGCTGTAAATCTCCCAACAGCCAAATGTAAAAGCAGCAAACATCTCGCTGTATGTCCCACATGCAAAGTGCCGAGAGAGTAATGTAGAGCTTGCTCTCCCTGTCTTTGAGTACTGTTTGCACTGTCCCGATTACCTCTTTGCTAACATTCTCTTCAGAGCTGCAGTGAAACCAGGAACCACGTGGAGAAGGCACCCACACTGAAAGTGCCTGGAGGGAACATTGGGGCTTCTTCTCAGTGTCTTTGACATAGGGTTTCAGTGTCCCTGGAAAGTCTCTGCTAACACCCTGCAGAGCGCTGTGCCCAATATACAGAAACGTCTTGCGGTATCTCCTACAGGGAAAGTGCCAGGAGGGAAAAGTGAGGATTATGTTTAGACTTTCTCGGAACTGCTTCAAATCAACTAGATATCTTTGTGCTGTAAATCTCCCAACAGCCAAATGTAAAAGCAGCAAACATCTCGCTGTATGTCCCACATCCAAAGTGCCAAGAGAGAGCTTGCTCTCCCTGTCTTTGAGTACTGTTTGCACTGTCCCGATTACCTCTTTGCTAACATTCTCTTCAGAGCTGCAGTGAAACCAGGAACCACGTGGAGAAGGCACCCACACTGAAAGTGCCTGGAGGGAACATTGGGGCTTCTTCTCAGTGTCTCCGATATAGGGTTTCACTGTCCCGGGAAACTCTCTGCTAACACCCTGCAGAGCGCTGTGCCCAATGTACAGAAACGTCTTGCGGTATCCCCTACAGGGAAAGTGCCAGGAGGGAAAAGTGAGGATTATGTTTAGACTTTCTCGGAACTGCTTCAAATCAACTAGATATCTTTGTGCTGTAAATCTCCCAACAGCCAAATGTAAAAGCAGCAAACATCTCGCTGTATGTCCCACATCCAAAGTGCCAAGAGAGTAATGTAGAGCTTGCTCTCCCTGTCTTTGAGTACTGTTTGCACTGTCCCGATTACCTCTTTGCTAACATTCTCTTCAGAGCTGCAGTGAAACCAGGAACCACGTGGAGAAGGCACCCACACTGAAAGTGCCTGGAGTGAACATTGGGGCTTCTTCTCAGTGTCTCCGATATAGGGTTTCACTGTCCCGGGAAACTCTCTGCTAACACCCTGCAGAGCGCTGTGCCCAATGTACAGAAACGTCTTGCGGTATCCCCTACAGGGAAAGTGCCAGGAGGGAAAAGTGAGGATTATGTTTAGACTTTCTCGGAACTGCTTCAAATCAACTAGATATCTTTGTGCTGTAAATCTCCCAACAGCCAAATGTAAAAGCAGCAAACATCTCGCTGTATGTCCCACATCCAAAGTGCCAAGAGAGTAATGTAGAGCTTGCTCTCCCTGTCTTTGAGTACTGTTTGCACTGTCCCGATTACCTCTTTGCTAACATTCTCTTCAGAGCTGCAGTGAAACCAGGAACCACGTGGAGAAGGCACCCACACTGAAAGTGCCTGGAGGGAACATTGGGGCTTCTTCTCAGTGTCTCTGACATAGGGTTTCACTGTCCCGGGAAACTCTCTGCTAACACCCTGCAGAGCGCTGTGCCCAATATACAGAAACGTCTTGCGGTATCTCCTACAGGGAAAGTGCCAGGAGGGAAAAGTGAGGATTATGTTTAGACTTTCTCGGAACTGCTTCAAATCAACTAGATATCTTTGTGCTGTAAATCTCCCAACAGCCAAATGTAAAAGCAGCAAACATCTCGCTGTATGTCCCACATCCAAAGTGCCAAGAGAGAGCTTGCTCTCCCTGTCTTTGAGTACTGTTTGTACTGTCCCGATTACCTCTTTGCTAACATTCTCTTCAGAGCTGCAGTGAAACCAGGAACCACGTGGAGAAGGCACCCACACTGAAAGTGCCTGGAGGGAACATTGGGGCTTCTTCTCAGTGTCTCCGATATAGGGTTTCACTGTCCCGGGAAACTCTCTGCTAACACCCTGCAGAGCGCTGTGCCCAATGTACAGAAACGTCTTGCGGTATCCCCTACAGGGAAAGTGCCAGGAGGGAAAAGTGAGGATTATGTTTAGACTTTCTCGGAACTGCTTCAAATCAACTAGATATCTTTGTGCTGTAAATCTCCCAACAGCCAAATGTAAAAGCAGCAAACATCTCGCTGTATGTCCCACATGCAAAGTGCCAAGAGAGTAATGTAGAGCTTGCTCTCCCTGTCTTTGAGTACTGTTTGCACTGTCCCGATTACCTCTTTGCTAACATTCTCTTCAGAGCTGCAGTGAAACCAGGAACCACGTGGAGAAGGCACCCACACTGAAAGTGCCTGGAGGGAACATTGGGGCTTCTTCTCAGTGTCTTTGACATAGGGTTTCACTGTCCCGGGAAACTCTCTGCTAACACCCTGCAGAGCGCTGTGCCCAATGTACAGAAACGTCTTGCGGTATCCCCTACAGGGAAAGTGCCAGGAGGGAAAAGTGAGGATTATGTTTAGACTTTCTCGGAACTGCTTCAAATCAACTAGATATCTTTGTGCTGTAAATCTCCCAACAGCCAAATGTAAAAGCAGCAAACATCTCGCTGTATGTCCCACATCCAAAGTGCCAAGAGAGTAATGTAGAGCTTGCTCTCCCTGTCTTTGAGTACTGTTTGCACTGTCCCGATTACCTCTTTGCTAACATTCTCTTCAGAGCTGCAGTGAAACCAGGAACCACGTGGAGAAGGCACCCACACTGAAAGTGCCTGGAGGGAACATTGGGGCTTCTTCTCAGTGTCTTTGACATAGGGTTTCAGTGTCCCTGGAAACTCTCTGCTAACACCCTGCAGAGCGTAGTGCCCAATATACAGAAACGTCTTGCGGTATCCCCTACAGGGAAAGTGCCAGGAGGGAATAGTGAGGATTATGTTTAGACTTTCTCGGAACTGCTTCAAATCAACTAGATATCTTTGTGCTGTAAATCTCCCAACAGCCAAATGTAAAAGCAGCAAACATCTCGCTGTATGTCCCACATCCAAAGTGCCAAGAGAGAGCTTGCTCTCCCTGTCTTTGAGTACTGTTTGCACTGTCCCGATTACCTCTTTGCTAACATTCTCTTCAGAGCTGCAGTGAAACCAGGAACCACGTGGAGAAGGCACCCACACTGAAAGTGCCTGGAGGGAACATTGGGGCTTCTTCTCAGTGTCTTTGACATAGGGTTTCAGTGTCCCTGGAAAGTCTCTGCTAACACCCTGCAGAGCGCTGTGCCCAATATACAGAAACGTCTTGCGGTATCTCCTACAGGGAAAGTGCCAGGAGGGAAAAGTGAGGATTATGTTTAGACTTTCTCGGAACTGCTTCAAATCAACTAGATATCTTTGTGCTGTAAATCTCCCAACAGCCAAATGTAAAAGCAGCAAACATCTCGCTGTATGTCCCACATCCAAAGTGCCAAGAGAGTAATGTAGAGCTTGCTCTCCCTGTCTTTGAGTACTGTTTGCACTGTCCCGATTACCTCTTTGCTAACATTCTCTTCAGAGCTGCAGTGAAACCAGGAACCACGTGGAGAAGGCACCCACACTGAAAGTGCCTGGAGGGAACATTGGGGCTTCTTCTCAGTGTCTCTGACATAGGGTTTCACTGTCCCGGGAAACTCTCTGCTAACACCCTGCAGAGCGCTGTGCCCAATATACAGAAACGTCTTGCGGTATCTCCTACAGGGAAAGTGCCAGGAGGGAAAAGTGAGGATTATGTTTAGACTTTCTCGGAACTGCTTCAAATCAACTAGATATCTTTGTGCTGTAAATCTCCCAACAGCCAAATGTAAAAGCAGCAAACATCTCGCTGTATGTCCCACATCCAAAGTGCAAAGAGAGAGCTTGCTCTCCCTGTCTTTGAGTACTGTTTGCACTGTCCCGATTACCTCTTTGCTAACATTCTCTTCAGAGCTGCAGTGAAACCAGGAACCACGTGGAGAAGGCACCCACACTGAAAGTGCCTGGAGGGAACATTGGGGCTTCTTCTCAGTGTCTTTGACATAGGGTTTCAGTGTCCCTGGAAAGTCTCTGCTAACACCCTGCAGAGCGCTGTGCCCAATATACAGAAACGTCTTGCGGTATCTCCTACAGGTAAAGTGCCAGGAGGGAAAAGTGAGGATTATGTTTAGACTTTCTCGGAACTGCTTCAAATCAACTAGATATCTTTGTGCTGTAAATCTCCCAACAGCCAAATGTAAAAGCAGCAAACATCTCGCTGTATGTCCCACATCCAAAGTGCCAAGAGAGAGCTTGCTCTCCCTGTCTTTGAGTACTGTTTGCACTGTCCCGATTACCTCTTTGCTAACATTCTCTTCAGAGCTGCAGTGAAACCAGGAACCACGTGGAGAAGGCACCCACACTGAAAGTGCCTGGAGTGAACATTGGGGCTTCTTCTCAGTGTCTCCGACATAGGGTTTCACTGTCCCGGGAAACTCTCTGCTAACACCCTGCAGAGCGCTGTGCCCAATGTACAGAAACGTCTTGCGGTATCCCCTACAGGGAAAGTGCCAGGAGGGAAAAGTGAGGATTATGTTTAGACTTTCTCGGAACTGCTTCAAATCAACTAGATATCTTTGTGCTGTAAATCTCCCAACAGCCAAATGTAAAAGCAGCAAACATCTCGCTGTATGTCCCACATCCAAAGTGCCAAGAGAGTAATGTAGAGCTTGCTCTCCCTGTCTTTGAGTACTGTTTGCACTGTCCCGATTACCTCTTTGCTAACATTCTCTTCAGAGCTGCAGTGAAACCAGGAACCACGTGGAGAAGGCACCCACACTGAAAGTGCCTGGAGGGAACATTGGGGCTTCTTCTCAGTGTCTCCGATATAGGGTTTCACTGTCCCGGGAAACTCTCTGCTAACACCCTGCAGAGCGCTGTGCCCAATGTACAGAAACGTCTTGCGGTATCCCCTACAGGGAAAGTGCCAGGAGGGAAAAGTGAGGATTATGTTTAGACTTTCTCGGAACTGCTTCAAATCAACTAGATATCTTTGTGCTGTAAATCTCCCAACAGCCAAATGTAAAAGCAGCAAACATCTCGCTGTATGTCCCACATCCAAAGTGCCAAGAGAGTAATGTAGAGCTTGCTCTCCCTGTCTTTGAGTACTGTTTGCACTGTCCCGATTACCTCTTTGCTAACATTCTCTTCAGAGCTGCAGTGAAACCAGGAACCACGTGGAGAAGGCACCCACACTGAAAGTGCCTGGAGGGAACATTGGGGCTTCTTCTCAGTGTCTCTGACATAGGGTTTCACTGTCCCGGGAAACTCTCTGCTAACACCCTGCAGAGCGCTGTGCCCAATATACAGAAACGTCTTGCGGTATCTCCTACAGGGAAAGTGCCAGGAGGGAAAAGTGAGGATTATGTTTAGACTTTCTCGGAACTGCTTCAAATCAACTAGATATCTTTGTGCTGTAAATCTCCCAACAGCCAAATGTAAAAGCAGCAAACATCTCGCTGTATGTCCCACATCCAAAGTGCCAAGAGAGAGCTTGCTCTCCCTGTCTTTGAGTACTGTTTGTACTGTCCCGATTACCTCTTTGCTAACATTCTCTTCAGAGCTGCAGTGAAACCAGGAACCACGTGGAGAAGGCACCCACACTGAAAGTGCCTGGAGGGAACATTGGGGCTTCTTCTCAGTGTCTCCGATATAGGGTTTCACTGTCCCGGGAAACTCTCTGCTAACACCCTGCAGAGCGCTGTGCCCAATGTACAGAAACGTCTTGCGGTATCCCCTACAGGGAAAGTGCCAGGAGGGAAAAGTGAGGATTATGTTTAGACTTTCTCGGAACTGCTTCAAATCAACTAGATATCTTTGTGCTGTAAATCTCCCAACAGCCAAATGTAAAAGCAGCAAACATCTCGCTGTATGTCCCACATGCAAAGTGCCAAGAGAGTAATGTAGAGCTTGCTCTCCCTGTCTTTGAGTACTGTTTGCACTGTCCCGATTACCTCTTTGCTAACATTCTCTTCAGAGCTGCAGTGAAACCAGGAACCACGTGGAGAAGGCACCCACACTGAAAGTGCCTGGAAGGAACATTGGGGCTTCTTCTCAGTGTCTCCGATATAGGGTTTCACTGTCCCGGGAAACTCTCTGCTAACACCCTGCAGAGCGCTGTGCCCAATGTACAGAAACGTCTTGCGGTATCCCCTACAGGGAAAGTGCCAGGAGGGAAAAGTGAGGATTATGTTTAGACTTTCTCGGAACTGCTTCAAATCAACTAGATATCTTTGTGCTGTAAATCTCCCAACAGCCAAATGTAAAAGCAGCAAACATCTCGCTGTATGTCCCACATCCAAAGTGCCAAGAGAGTAATGTAGAGCTTGCTCTCCCTGTCTTTGAGTACTGTTTGCACTGTCCCGATTACCTCTTTGCTAACATTCTCTTCAGAGCTGCAGTGAAACCAGGAACCACGTGGAGAAGGCACCCACACTGAAAGTGCCTGGAGGGAACATTGGGGCTTCTTCTCAGTGTCTTTGACATAGGGTTTCACTGTCCCGGGAAACTCTCTGCTAACACCCTGCAGAGCGTAGTGCCCAATATACAGAAACGTCTTGCGGTATCCCCTACAGGGAAAGTGCCAGGAGGGAATAGTGAGGATTATGTTTAGACTTTCTCGGAACTGCTTCAAATCAACTAGATATCTTTGTGCTGTAAATCTCCCAACAGCCAAATGTAAAAGCAGCAAACATCTCGCTGTATGTCCCACATCCAAAGTGCCAAGAGAGAGCTTGCTCTCCCTGTCTTTGAGTACTGTTTGCACTGTCCCGATTACCTCTTTGCTAACATTCTCTTCAGAGCTGCAGTGAAACCAGGAACCACGTGGAGAAGGCACCCACACTGAAAGTGCCTGGAGTGAACATTGGGGCTTCTTCTCAGTGTCTCCGATATAGGGTTTCACTGTCCCGGGAAACTCTCTGCTAACACCCTGCAGAGCGCTGTGCCCAATGTACAGAAACGTCTTGCGGTATCCCCTACAGGGAAAGTGCCAGGAGAGAAAAGTGAGGATTATGTTTAGACTTTCTCGGAACTGCTTCAAATCAACTAGATATCTTTGTGCTGTAAATCTCCCAACAGCCAAATGTAAAAGCAGCAAACATCTCGCTGTATGTCCCACATGCAAAGTGCCGAGAGAGTAATGTAGAGCTTGCTCTCCCTGTCTTTGAGTACTGTTTGCACTGTCCCGATTACCTCTTTGCTAACATTCTCTTCAGAGCTGCAGTGAAACCAGGAACCACGTGGAGAAGGCACCCACACTGAAAGTGCCTGGAGGGAACATTGGGGCTTCTTCTCAGTGTCTTTGACATAGCGTTTCAGTGTCCCTGGAAAGTCTCTGCTAACACCCTGCAGAGCGCTGTGCCCAATATACAGAAACGTCTTGCGGTATCTCCTACAGGGAAAGTGCCAGGAGGGAAAAGTGAGGATTATGTTTAGACTTTCTCGGAACTGCTTCAAATCAACTAGATATCTTTGTGCTGTAAATCTCCCAACAGCCAAATGTAAAAGCAGCAAACATCTCGCTGTATGTCCCACATCCAAAGTGCCAAGAGAGTAATGTAGATCTTGCTCTCCCTGTCTTTGAGTACTGTTTGCACTGTCCCGATTACCTCTTTGCTAACATTCTCTTCAGAGCTGCAGTGAAACCAGGAACCACGTGGAGAAGGCACCCACACTGAAAGTGCCTGGAGGGAACATTGGGGCTTCTTCTCAGTGTCTCTGACATAGGGTTTCACTGTCCCGGGAAACTCTCTGCTAACACCCTGCAGAGCGCTGTGCCCAATATACAGAAACGTCTTGCGGTATCTCCTACAGGGAAAGTGCCAGGAGGGAAAAGTGAGGATTATGTTTAGACTTTCTCGGAACTGCTTCAAATCAACTAGATATCTTTGTGCTGTAAATCTCCCAACAGCCAAATGTAAAAGCAGCAAACATCTCGCTGTATGTCCCACATCCAAAGTGCAAAGAGAGAGCTTGCTCTCCCTGTCTTTGAGTACTGTTTGCACTGTCCCGATTACCTCTTTGCTAACATTCTCTTCAGAGCTGCAGTGAAACCAGGAACCACGTGGAGAAGGCACCCACACTGAAAGTGCCTGGAGTGAACATTGGGGCTTCTTCTCTGTGTCTCCGATATAGGGTTTCACTGTCCCGGGAAACTCTCTGCTAACACCCTGCAGAGCGCTGTGCCCAATGTACAGAAACGTCTTGCGGTATCCCCTACAGGGAAAGTGCCAGGAGGGAAAAGTGAGGATTATGTTTAGACTTTCTCGGAACTGCTTCAAATCAACTAGATATCTTTGTGCTGTAAATCTCCCAACAGCCAAATGTAAAAGCAGCAAACATCTCGCTGTATGTCCCACATCCAAAGTGCCGAGAGAGTAATGTAGAGCTTGCTCTCCCTGTCTTTGAGTACTGTTTGCACTGTCCCGATTACCTCTTTGCTAACATTCTCTTCAGAGCTGCAGTGAAACCAGGAACCACGTGGAGAAGGCACCCACACTGAAAGTGCCTGGAGGGAACATTGGGGCTTCTTCTCAGTGTCTTTGACATAGCGTTTCAGTGTCCCTGGAAAGTCTCTGCTAACACCCTGCAGAGCGCTGTGCCCAATATACAGAAACGTCTTGCGGTATCTCCTACAGGGAAAGTGCCAGGAGGGAAAAGTGAGGATTATGTTTAGACTTTCTCGGAACTGCTTCAAATCAACTAGATATCTTTGTGCTGTAAATCTCCCAACAGCCAAATGTAAAAGCAGCAAACATCTCGCTGTATGTCCCACATCCAAAGTGCCAAGAGAGAGCTTGCTCTCCCTGTCTTTGAGTACTGTTTGCACTGTCCCGATTACCTCTTTGCTAACATTCTCTTCAGAGCTGCAGTGAAACCAGGAACCACGTGGAGAAGGCACCCACACTGAAAGTGCCTGGAGGGAACATTGGGGCTTCTTCTCAGTGTCTCCGATATAGGGTTTCACTGTCCCGGGAAACTCTCTGCTAACACCCTGCAGAGCGCTGTGCCCAATGTACAGAAACGTCTTGCGGTATCCCCTACAGGGAAAGTGCCAGGAGGGAAAAGTGAGGATTATGTTTAGACTTTCTCGGAACTGCTTCAAATCAACTAGATATCTTTGTGCTGTAAATCTCCCAACAGCCAAATGTAAAAGCAGCAAACATCTCGCTGTATGTCCCACATCCAAAGTGCCAAGAGAGTAATGTAGAGCTTGCTCTCCCTGTCTTTGAGTACTGTTTGCACTGTCCCGATTACCTCTTTGCTAACATTCTCTTCAGAGCTGCAGTGAAACCAGGAACCACGTGGAGAAGGCACCCACACTGAAAGTGCCTGGAGGGAACATTGGGGCTTCTTCTCAGTGTCTCTGACATAGGGTTTCACTGTCCCGGGAAACTCTCTGCTAACACCCTGCAGAGCGCTGTGCCCAATATACAGAAACGTCTTGCGGTATCTCCTACAGGGAAAGTGCCAGGAGGGAAAAGTGAGGATTATGTTTAGACTTTCTCGGAACTGCTTCAAATCAACTAGATATCTTTGTGCTGTAAATCTCCCAACAGCCAAATGTAAAAGCAGCAAACATCTCGCTGTATGTCCCACATCCAAAGTGCAAAGAGAGAGCTTGCTCTCCCTGTCTTTGAGTACTGTTTGCACTGTCCCGATTACCTCTTTGCTAACATTCTCTTCAGAGCTGCAGTGAAACCAGGAACCACGTGGAGAAGGCACCCACACTGAAAGTGCCTGGAGTGAACATTGGGGCTTCTTCTCTGTGTCTCCGATATAGGGTTTCACTGTCCCGGGAAACTCTCTGCTAACACCCTGCAGAGCGCTGTGCCCAATGTACAGAAACGTCTTGCGGTATCCCCTACAGGGAAAGTGCCAGGAGGGAAAAGTGAGGATTATGTTTAGACTTTCTCGGAACTGCTTCAAATCAACTAGATATCTTTGTGCTGTAAATCTCCCAACAGCCAAATGTAAAAGCAGCAAACATCTCGCTGTATGTCCCACATCCAAAGTGCCGAGAGAGTAATGTAGAGCTTGCTCTCCCTGTCTTTGAGTACTGTTTGCACTGTCCCGATTACCTCTTTGCTAACATTCTCTTCAGAGCTGCAGTGAAACCAGGAACCACGTGGAGAAGGCACCCACACTGAAAGTGCCTGGAGGGAACATTGGGGCTTCTTCTCAGTGTCTTTGACATAGCGTTTCAGTGTCCCTGGAAAGTCTCTGCTAACACCCTGCAGAGCGCTGTGCCCAATATACAGAAACGTCTTGCGGTATCTCCTACAGGGAAAGTGCCAGGAGGGAAAAGTGAGGATTATGTTTAGACTTTCTCGGAACTGCTTCAAATCAACTAGATATCTTTGTGCTGTAAATCTCCCAACAGCCAAATGTAAAAGCAGCAAACATCTCGCTGTATGTCCCACATCCAAAGTGCCAAGAGAGAGCTTGCTCTCCCTGTCTTTGAGTACTGTTTGCACTGTCCCGATTACCTCTTTGCTAACATTCTCTTCAGAGCTGCAGTGAAACCAGGAACCACGTGGAGAAGGCACCCACACTGAAAGTGCCTGGAGGGAACATTGGGGCTTCTTCTCAGTGTCTCCGATATAGGGTTTCACTGTCCCGGGAAACTCTCTGCTAACACCCTGCAGAGCGCTGTGCCCAATGTACAGAAACGTCTTGCGGTATCCCCTACAGGGAAAGTGCCAGGAGGGAAAAGTGAGGATTATGTTTAGACTTTCTCGGAACTGCTTCAAATCAACTAGATATCTTTGTGCTGTAAATCTCCCAACAGCCAAATGTAAAAGCAGCAAACATCTCGCTGTATGTCCCACATCCAAAGTGCCAAGAGAGTAATGTAGAGCTTGCTCTCCCTGTCTTTGAGTACTGTTTGCACTGTCCCGATTACCTCTTTGCTAACATTCTCTTCAGAGCTGCAGTGAAACCAGGAACCACGTGGAGAAGGCACCCACACTGAAAGTGCCTGGAGGGAACATTGGGGCTTCTTCTCAGTGTCTCTGACATAGGGTTTCACTGTCCCGGGAAACTCTCTGCTAACACCCTGCAGAGCGCTGTGCCCAATATACAGAAACGTCTTGCGGTATCTCCTACAGGGAAAGTGCCAGGAGGGAAAAGTGAGGATTATGTTTAGACTTTCTCGGAACTGCTTCAAATCAACTAGATATCTTTGTGCTGTAAATCTCCCAACAGCCAAATGTAAAAGCAGCAAACATCTCGCTGTATGTCCCACATCCAAAGTGCCAAGAGAGAGCTTGCTCTCCCTGTCTTTGAGTACTGTTTGTACTGTCCCGATTACCTCTTTGCTAACATTCTCTTCAGAGCTGCAGTGAAACCAGGAACCACGTGGAGAAGGCACCCACACTGAAAGTGCCTGGAGTGAACATTGGGGCTTCTTCTCAGTGTCTCCGATATAGGGTTTCACTGTCCTGGGAAACTCTCTGCTAACACCCTGCAGAGCGCTGTGCCCAATGTACAGAAACGTCTTGCGGTATCCCCTACAGGGAAAGTGCCAGGAGGGAAAAGTGAGGATTATGTTTAGACTTTCTCGGAACTGCTTCAAATCAACTAGATATCTTTGTGCTGTAAATCTCCCAACAGCCAAATGTAAAAGCAGCAAACATCTCGCTGTATGTCCCACATCCAAAGTGCCAAGAGAGAGCTTGCTCTCCCTGTCTTTGAGTACTGTTTGCACTGTCCCGATTACCTCTTTGCTAACATTCTCTTCAGAGCTGCAGTGAAACCAGGAACCACGTGGAGAAGGCACCCACACTGAAAGTGCCTGGAGGGAACATTGGGGCTTCTTCTCAGTGTCTCTGACATAGGGTTTCACTGTCCCGGGAAACTCTCTGCTAACACCCTGCAGAGCGCTGTGCCCAATATACAGAAACGTCTTGCGGTATCCCCTACAGGGAAAGTGCCAGGAGGGAAAAGTGAGGATTATGTTTAGACTTTCTCGGAACTGCTTCAAATCAACTAGATATCTTTGTGCTGTAAATCTCCCAACAGCCAAATGTAAAAGCAGCAAACATCTCGCTGTATGTCCCACATCCAAAGTGCCAAGAGAGAGCTTGCTCTCCCTGTCTTTGAGTACTGTTTGCACTGTCCCGATTACCTCTTTGCTAACATTCTCTTCAGAGCTGCAGTGAAACCAGGAACCACGTGGAGAAGGCACCCACACTGAAAGTGCCTGGAGGGAACATTGGGGCTTCTTCTCAGTGTCTCTGACATAGGGTTTCACTGTCCCGGGAAACTCTCTGCTAACACCCTGCAGAGCGCTGTGCCCAATATATAGAAACGTCTTGCGGTATCCCCTACAGTGAAAGTGCCAGGAGGGAAAAGTGAGGATTATGCTTAGACTTTCTCGGAACTGCTTCAAATCAACTAGATATCTTTGTGCTGTAAATCTCCCAACAGCCAAATGTAAAAGCAGCAAACATCTCGCTGTATGTCCCACATCCAAAGTGCCAAGAGAGAGCTTGCTCTCCCTGTCTTTGAGTACTGTTTGCACTGTCCCGATAGCCTCTTTGCTAACATTCTCTTCAGAGCTGCAGTGAAACCAGGAACCACGTGGAGAAGGCACCCACACTGAAAGTGCCTGGAGGGAACATTGGGGCTTCTTCTCAGTGTCTCTGACATAGGGTTTCACTGTCCCGGGAAACTCTCTGCTAACACCCTGCAGAGCGCTGTGCCCAATATACAGAAACGTCTTGCGGTATCTCCTACAGGGAAAGTGCCAGGAGGGAAAAGTGAGGATTATGTTTAGACTTTCTCGGAACTGCTTCAAATCAACTAGATATCTTTGTGCTGTAAATCTCCCAACAGCCAAATGTAAAAGCAGCAAACATCTCGCTGTATGTCCCACATCCAAAGTGCCAAGAGAGAGCTTGCTCTCCCTGTCTTTGAGTACTGTTTGCACTGTCCCGATTACCTCTTTGCTAACATTCTCTTCAGAGCTGCAGTGAAACCAGGAACCACGTGGAGAAGGCACCCACACTGAAAGTGCCTGGAGGGAACATTGGGGCTTCTTCTCAGTGTCTCCGATATAGGGTTTCACTGTCCCGGGAAACTCTCTGCTAACACCCTGCAGAGCGCTGTGCCCAATGTACAGAAACGTCTTGCGGTATCCCCTACAGGGAAAGTGCCAGGAGGGAAAAGTGAGGATTATGCTTAGACTTTCTCGGAACTGCTTCAAATCAACTAGATATCTTTGTGCTGTAAATCTCCCAACAGCCAAATGTAAAAGCAGCAAACATCTCGCTGTATGTCCCACATCCAAAGTGCCAAGAGAGTAATGTAGAGCTTGTTCTCCCTGTCTTTGAGTACTGTTTGCACTGTCCCGATTACCTCTTTGCTAACATTCTCTTCAGAGCTGCAGTGAAACCAGGAACCACGTGGAGAAGGCACCCACACTGAAAGTGCCTGGAGGGAACATTGGGGCTTCTTCTCAGTGTCTTTGACATAGGGTTTCAGTGTCCCTGGAAAGTCTCTGCTAACACCCTGCAGAGCGCTGTGCCCAATATACAGAAACGTCTTGCGGTATCTCCTACAGGGAAAGTGCCAGGAGGGAAAAGTGAGGATTATGTTTAGACTTTCTCGGAACTAGATATCTTTGTGCTGTAAATCTCCCAACAGCCAAATGTAAAAGCAGCAAACATCTCGCTGTATGTCCCACATCCAAAGTGCCAAGAGAGTAATGTAGAGCTTGTTCTCCCTGTCTTTGAGTACTGTTTGCACTGTCCCGATTACCTCTTTGCTAACATTCTCTTCAGAGCTGCAGTGAAACCAGGAACCACGTGGAGAAGGCACCCACACTGAAAGTGCCTGGAGGGAACATTGGGGCTTCTTCTCAGTGTCTTTGACATAGGGTTTCAGTGTCCCTGGAAAGTCTCTGCTAACACCCTGCAGAGCGCTGTGCCCAATATACAGAAACGTCTTGCGGTATCTCCTACAGGGAAAGTGCCAGGAGGGAAAAGTGAGGATTATGTTTAGACTTTCTCGGAACTGCTTCAAATCAACTAGATATCTTTGTGCTGTAAATCTCCCAACAGCCAAATGTAAAAGCAGCAAACATCTCGCTGTATGTCCCACATCCAAAGTGCCAAGAGAGAGCTTGCTCTCCCTGTCTTTGAGTACTGTTTGCACTGTCCCGATTACCTCTTTGCTAACATTCTCTTCAGAGCTGCAGTGAAACCAGAAACCACGTGGAGAAGGCACCCACACTGAAAGTGCCTGGAGGGAACATTGGGGCTTCTTCTCAGTGTCTCTGACATAGGGTTTCACTGTCCCGGGAAACTCTCTGCTAACACCCTGCAGAGCGCTGTGCCCAATATACAGAAACGTCTTGCGGTATCCCCTACAGGGAAAGTGCCAGGAGGGAAAAGTGAGGATTATGTTTAGACTTTCTCGGAACTGCTTCAAATCAACTAGATATCTTTGTGCTGTAAATCTCCCAACAGCCAAATGTAAAAGCAGCAAACATCTCGCTGTATGTCCCACATCCAAAGTGCCAAGAGAGAGCTTGCTCTCCCTGTCTTTGAGTACTGTTTGCACTGTCCCGATTACCTCTTTGCTAACATTCTCTTCAGAGCTGCAGTGAAACCAGGAACCACGTGGAGAAGGCACCCACACTGAAAGTGCCTGGAGTGAACATTGGGGCTTCTTCTCAGTGTCTCCGATATAGGGTTTCACTGTCCCGGGAAACTCTCTGCTAACACCCTGCAGAGCGCTGTGCCCAATGTACAGAAACGTCTTGCGGTATCTCCTACAGGGAAAGTGCCAGGAGGGAAAAGTGAGGATTATGTTTAGACTTTCTCGGAACTGCTTCAAATCAACTAGATATCTTTGTGCTGTAAATCTCCCAACAGCCAAATGTAAAAGCAGCAAACATCTCGCTGTATGTCCCACATCCAAAGTGCCGAGAGAGTAATGTAGAGCTTGCTCTCCCTGTCTTTGAGTACTGTTTGCACTGTCCCGATTACCTCTTTGCTAACATTCTCTTCAGAGCTGCAGTGAAACCAGGAACCACGTGGAGAAGGCACCCACACTGAAAGTGCCTGGAGGGAACATTGGGGCTTCTTCTCAGTGTCTCTGACATAGGGTTTCACTGTCCTGGGAAACTCTCTGCTAACACCCTGCAGAGCGCTGTGCCCAATATACAGAAACGTCTTGCGGTATCTCCTACAGGGAAAGTGCCAGGAGGGAATAGTGAGGATTATGTTTAGACTTTCTCGGAACTGCTTCAAATCAACTAGATATCTTTGTGCTGTAAATCTCCCAACAGCCAAATGTAAAAGCAGCAAACATCTCGCTGTATGTCCCACATCCAAAGTGCCAAGAGAGAGCTTGCTCTCCCTGTCTTTGAGTACTGTTTGCACTGTCCCGATTACCTCTTTGCTAACATTCTCTTCAGAGCTGCAGTGAAACCAGGAACCACGTGGAGAAGGCACCCACACTGAAAGTGCCTGGAGGGAACATTGGGGCTTCTTCTCAGTGTCTCCGATATGGGTTTCACTGTCCCGGGAAACTCTCTGCTAACACCCTGCAGAGCGCTGTGCCCAATATACAGAAACGTCTTGCGGTATCCCCTACAGGGAAAGTGCCAGGAGGGAAAAGTGAGGATTATGCTTAGACTTTCTCGGAACTGCTTCAAATCAACTAGATATCTTTGTGCTGTAAATCTCCCAACAGCCAAATGTAAAAGCAGCAAACATCTCGCTGTATGTCCCACATCCAAAGTGCCAAGAGAGAGCTTGCTCTCCCTGTCTTTGAGTACTGTTTGCACTGTCCCGATTACCTCTTTGCTAACATTCTCTTCAGAGCTGCAGTGAAACCAGGAACCACGTGGAGAAGGCACCCACACTGAAAGTGCCTGGAGGGAACATTGGGGCTTCTTCTCAGTGTCTCCGATATAGGGTTTCACTGTCCCGGGAAACTCTCTGCTAACACCCTGCAGAGCGCTGTGCCCAATGTACAGAAACGTCTTGCGGTATCCCCTACAGGGAAAGTGCCAGGAGGGAAAAGTGAGGATTATGTTTAGACTTTCTCGGAACTGCTTCAAATCAACTAGATATCTTTGTGCTGTAAATCTCCCAACAGCCAAATGTAAAAGCAGCAAACATCTCGCTGTATGTCCCACATCCAAAGTGCCAAGAGAGTAATGTAGAGCTTGCTCTCCCTGTCTTTGAGTACTGTTTGCACTGTCCCGATTACCTCTTTGCTAACATTCTCTTCAGAGCTGCAGTGAAACCAGGAACCACGTGGAGAAGGCACCCACACTGAAAGTGCCTGGAGGGAACATTGGGGCTTCTTCTCAGTGTCTCTGACATAGGGTTTCACTGTCCCAGGAAACTCTCTGCTAACACCCTGCAGAGCGCTGTGCCCAATATACAGAAACGTCTTGCGGTATCCCCTACAGGGAAAGTGCCAGGAGGGAAAAGTGAGGATTATGCTTAGACTTTCTCGGAACTGCTTCAAATCAACTAGATATCTTTGTGCTGTAAATCTCCCAACAGCTAAATGTAAAAGCAGCAAACATCTCGCTGTATGTCCCACATCCAAAGTGCCGAGAGAGTAATGTAGAGCTTGCTCTCCCTGTCTTTGAGTACTGTTTGCACTGTCCCGATAGCCTCTTTGCTAACATTCTCTTCAGAGCTGCAGTGAAACCAGGAACCACGTGGAGAAGGCACCCACACTGAAAGTGCCTGGAGGGAACATTGGGGCTTCTTCTCAGTGTCTTTGACATAGGGTTTCAGTGTCCCTGGAAAGTCTCTGCTAACACCCTGCAGAGCGCTGTGCCCAATATACAGAAACGTCTTGCGGTATCTCCTACAGGGAAAGTGCCAGGAGGGAAAAGTGAGGATTATGTTTAGACTTTCTCGGAACTAGATATCTTTGTGCTGTAAATCTCCCAACAGCCAAATGTAAAAGCAGCAAACATCTCGCTGTATGTCCCACATCCAAAGTGCCAAGAGAGTAATGTAGAGCTTGTTCTCCCTGTCTTTGAGTACTGTTTGCACTGTCCCGATTACCTCTTTGCTAACATTCTCTTCAGAGCTGCAGTGAAACCAGGAACCACGTGGAGAAGGCACCCACACTGAAAGTGCCTGGAGGGAACATTGGGGCTTCTTCTCAGTGTCTTTGACATAGGGTTTCAGTGTCCCTGGAAAGTCTCTGCTAACACCCTGCAGAGCGCTGTGCCCAATATACAGAAACGTCTTGCGGTATCTCCTACAGGGAAAGTGCCAGGAGGGAAAAGTGAGGATTATGTTTAGACTTTCTCGGAACTGCTTCAAATCAACTAGATATCTTTGTGCTGTAAATCTCCCAACAGCCAAATGTAAAAGCAGCAAACATCTCGCTGTATGTCCCACATCCAAAGTGCCAAGAGAGAGCTTGCTCTCCCTGTCTTTGAGTACTGTTTGCACTGTCCCGATTACCTCTTTGCTAACATTCTCTTCAGAGCTGCAGTGAAACCAGAAACCACGTGGAGAAGGCACCCACACTGAAAGTGCCTGGAGGGAACATTGGGGCTTCTTCTCAGTGTCTCTGACATAGGGTTTCACTGTCCCGGGAAACTCTCTGCTAACACCCTGCAGAGCGCTGTGCCCAATATACAGAAACGTCTTGCGGTATCCCCTACAGGGAAAGTGCCAGGAGGGAAAAGTGAGGATTATGTTTAGACTTTCTCGGAACTGCTTCAAATCAACTAGATATCTTTGTGCTGTAAATCTCCCAACAGCCAAATGTAAAAGCAGCAAACATCTCGCTGTATGTCCCACATCCAAAGTGCCAAGAGAGAGCTTGCTCTCCCTGTCTTTGAGTACTGTTTGCACTGTCCCGATTACCTCTTTGCTAACATTCTCTTCAGAGCTGCAGTGAAACCAGGAACCACGTGGAGAAGGCACCCACACTGAAAGTGCCTGGAGTGAACATTGGGGCTTCTTCTCAGTGTCTCCGATATAGGGTTTCACTGTCCCGGGAAACTCTCTGCTAACACCCTGCAGAGCGCTGTGCCCAATGTACAGAAACGTCTTGCGGTATCTCCTACAGGGAAAGTGCCAGGAGGGAAAAGTGAGGATTATGTTTAGACTTTCTCGGAACTGCTTCAAATCAACTAGATATCTTTGTGCTGTAAATCTCCCAACAGCCAAATGTAAAAGCAGCAAACATCTCGCTGTATGTCCCACATCCAAAGTGCCAAGAGAGTAATGTAGAGCTTGCTCTCCCTGTCTTTGAGTACTGTTTGCACTGTCCCGATTACCTCTTTGCTAACATTCTCTTCAGAGCTGCAGTGAAACCAGGAACCACGTGGAGAAGGCACCCACACTGAAAGTGCCTGGAGGGAACATTGGGGCTTCTTCTCAGTGTCTCTGACATAGGGTTTCACTGTCCTGGGAAACTCTCTGCTAACACCCTGCAGAGCGCTGTGCCCAATATACAGAAACGTCTTGCGGTATCCCCTACAGGGAAAGTGCCAGGAGGGAAAAGTGAGGATTATGCTTAGACTTTCTCGGAACTGCTTCAAATCAACTAGATATCTTTGTGCTGTAAATCTCCCAACAGCCAAATGTAAAAGCAGCAAACATCTCGCTGTATGTCCCACATCCAAAGTGCCAAGAGAGAGCTTGCTCTCCCTGTCTTTGAGTACTGTTTGCACTGTCCCGATTACCTCTTTGCTAACATTCTCTTCAGAGCTGCAGTGAAACCAGGAACCACGTGGAGAAGGCACCCACACTGAAAGTGCCTGGAGGGAACATTGGGGCTTCTTCTCAGTGTCTCCGATATGGGTTTCACTGTCCCGGGAAACTCTCTGCTAACACCCTGCAGAGCGCTGTGCCCAATATACAGAAACGTCTTGCGGTATCCCCTACAGGGAAAGTGCCAGGAGGGAAAAGTGAGGATTATGCTTAGACTTTCTCGGAACTGCTTCAAATCAACTAGATATCTTTGTGCTGTAAATCTCCCAACAGCCAAATGTAAAAGCAGCAAACATCTCGCTGTATGTCCCACATCCAAAGTGCCAAGAGAGAGCTTGCTCTCCCTGTCTTTGAGTACTGTTTGCACTGTCCCGATTACCTCTTTGCTAACATTCTCTTCAGAGCTGCAGTGAAACCAGGAACCACGTGGAGAAGGCACCCACACTGAAAGTGCCTGGAGGGAACATTGGGGCTTCTTCTCAGTGTCTCCGATATAGGGTTTCACTGTCCCGGGAAACTCTCTGCTAACACCCTGCAGAGCGCTGTGCCCAATGTACAGAAACGTCTTGCGGTATCCCCTACAGGGAAAGTGCCAGGAGGGAAAAGTGAGGATTATGTTTAGACTTTCTCGGAACTGCTTCAAATCAACTAGATATCTTTGTGCTGTAAATCTCCCAACAGCCAAATGTAAAAGCAGCAAACATCTCGCTGTATGTCCCACATGCAAAGTGCCAAGAGAGTAATGTAGAGCTTGCTCTCCCTGTCTTTGAGTACTGTTTGCACTGTCCCGATTACCTCTTTGCTAACATTCTCTTCAGAGCTGCAGTGAAACCAGGAACCACGTGGAGAAGGCACCCACACTGAAAGTGCCTGGAGGGAACATTGGGGCTTCTTCTCAGTGTCTCTGACATAGGGTTTCACTGTCCCAGGAAACTCTCTGCTAACACCCTGCAGAGCGCTGTGCCCAATATACAGAAACGTCTTGCGGTATCCCCTACAGGGAAAGTGCCAGGAGGGAAAAGTGAGGATTATGCTTAGACTTTCTCGGAACTGCTTCAAATCAACTAGATATCTTTGTGCTGTAAATCTCCCAACAGCTAAATGTAAAAGCAGCAAACATCTCGCTGTATGTCCCACATCCAAAGTGCCGAGAGAGTAATGTAGAGCTTGCTCTCCCTGTCTTTGAGTACTGTTTGCACTGTCCCGATAGCCTCTTTGCTAACATTCTCTTCAGAGCTGCAGTGAAACCAGGAACCACGTGGAGAAGGCACCCACACTGAAAGTGCCTGGAGGGAACATTGGGGCTTCTTCTCAGTGTCTCTGACATAGGGTTTCACTGTCCCGGGAAACTCTCTGCTAACACCCTGCAGAGCGCTGTGCCCAATATACAGAAACGTCTTGCGGTATCTCCTACAGGGAAAGTGCCAGGAGGGAAAAGTGAGGATTATGTTTAGACTTTCTCGGAACTGCTTCAAATCAACTAGATATCTTTGTGCTGTAAATCTCCCAACAGCCAAATGTAAAAGCAGCAAACATCTCGCTGTATGTCCCACATCCAAAGTGCCAAGAGAGAGCTTGCTCTCCCTGTCTTTGAGTACTGTTTGCACTGTCCCGATTACCTCTTTGCTAACATTCTCTTCAGAGCTGCAGTGAAACCAGGAACCACGTGGAGAAGGCACCCACACTGAAAGTGCCTGGAGGGAACATTGGGGCTTCTTCTCAGTGTCTCCGATATAGGGTTTCACTGTCCCGGGAAACTCTCTGCTAACACCCTGCAGAGCGCTGTGCCCAATGTACAGAAACGTCTTGCGGTATCCCCTACAGGGAAAGTGCCAGGAGGGAAAAGTGAGGATTATGTTTAGACTTTCTCGGAACTGCTTCAAATCAACTAGATATCTTTGTGCTGTAAATCTCCCAACAGCCAAATGTAAAAGCAGCAAACATCTCGCTGTATGTCCCACATCCAAAGTGCCAAGAGAGAGCTTGCTCTCCCTGTCTTTGAGTACTGTTTGCACTGTCCCGATTACCTCTTTGCTAACATTCTCTTCAGAGCTGCAGTGAAACCAGGAACCACGTGGAGAAGGCACCCACACTGAAAGTGCCTGGAGTGAACATTGGGGCTTCTTCTCAGTGTCTCCGATATAGGGTTTCACTGTCCCGGGAAACTCTCTGCTAACACCCTGCAGAGCGCTGTGCCCAATGTACAGAAACGTCTTGCGGTATCTCCTACAGGGAAAGTGCCAGGAGGGAAAAGTGAGGATTATGTTTAGACTTTCTCGGAACTGCTTCAAATCAACTAGATAACTTTGTGCTGTAAATCTCCCAACAGCCAAATGTAAAAGCAGCAAACATCTCGCTGTATGTCCCACATCCAAAGTGCCAAGAGAGTAATGTAGAGCTTGCTCTCCCTGTCTTTGAGTACTGTTTGCACTGTCCCGATTACCTCTTTGCTAACATTCTCTTCAGAGCTGCAGTGAAACCAGGAACCACGTGGAGAAGGCACCCACACTGAAAGTGCCTGGAGGGAACATTGGGGCTTCTTCTCAGTGTCTCTGACATAGGGTTTCACTGTCCTGGGAAACTCTCTGCTAACACCCTGCAGAGCGCTGTGCCCAATATACAGAAACGTCTTGCGGTATCTCCTACAGGGAAAGTGCCAGGAGGGAATAGTGAGGATTATGTTTAGACTTTCTCGGAACTGCTTCAAATCAACTAGATATCTTTGTGCTGTAAATCTCCCAACAGCCAAATGTAAAAGCAGCAAACATCTCGCTGTATGTCCCACATCCAAAGTGCCAAGAGAGAGCTTGCTCTCCCTGTCTTTGAGTACTGTTTGCACTGTCCCGATTACCTCTTTGCTAACATTCTCTTCAGAGCTGCAGTGAAACCAGGAACCACGTGGAGAAGGCACCCACACTGAAAGTGCCTGGAGGGAACATTGGGGCTTCTTCTCAGTGTCTCCGATATGGGTTTCACTGTCCCGGGAAACTCTCTGCTAACACCCTGCAGAGCGCTGTGCCCAATATACAGAAACGTCTTGCGGTATCCCCTACAGGGAAAGTGCCAGGAGGGAAAAGTGAGGATTATGCTTAGACTTTCTCGGAACTGCTTCAAATCAACTAGATATCTTTGTGCTGTAAATCTCCCAACAGCCAAATGTAAAAGCAGCAAACATCTCGCTGTATGTCCCACATCCAAAGTGCCAAGAGAGAGCTTGCTCTCCCTGTCTTTGAGTACTGTTTGCACTGTCCCGATTACCTCTTTGCTAACATTCTCTTCAGAGCTGCAGTGAAACCAGGAACCACGTGGAGAAGGCACCCACACTGAAAGTGCCTGGAGGGAACATTGGGGCTTCTTCTCAGTGTCTCCGATATAGGGTTTCACTGTCCCGGGAAACTCTCTGCTAACACCCTGCAGAGCGCTGTGCCCAATGTACAGAAACGTCTTGCGGTATCCCCTACAGGGAAAGTGCCAGGAGGGAAAAGTGAGGATTATGTTTAGACTTTCTCGGAACTGCTTCAAATCAACTAGATATCTTTGTGCTGTAAATCTCCCAACAGCCAAATGTAAAAGCAGCAAACATCTCGCTGTATGTCCCACATCCAAAGTGCCAAGAGAGTAATGTAGAGCTTGCTCTCCCTGTCTTTGAGTACTGTTTGCACTGTCCCGATTACCTCTTTGCTAACATTCTCTTCAGAGCTGCAGTGAAACCAGGAACCACGTGGAGAAGGCACCCACACTGAAAGTGCCTGGAGGGAACATTGGGGCTTCTTCTCAGTGTCTCTGACATAGGGTTTCACTGTCCCGGGAAACTCTCTGCTAACACCCTGCAGAGCGCTGTGCCCAATATACAGAAACGTCTTGCGGTATCTCCTACAGGGAAAGTGCCAGGAGGGAAAAGTGAGGATTATGTTTAGACTTTCTCGGAACTGCTTCAAATCAACTAGATATCTTTGTGCTGTAAATCTCCCAACAGCCAAATGTAAAAGCAGCAAACATCTCGCTGTATGTCCCACATCCAAAGTGCCAAGAGAGAGCTTGCTCTCCCTGTCTTTGAGTACTGTTTGCACTGTCCCGATTACCTCTTTGCTAACATTCTCTTCAGAGCTGCAGTGAAACCAGGAACCACGTGGAGAAGGCACCCACACTGAAAGTGCCTGGAGGGAACATTGGGGCTTCTTCTCAGTGTCTCCGATATAGGGTTTCACTGTCCCGGGAAACTCTCTGCTAACACCCTGCAGAGCGCTGTGCCCAATGTACAGAAACGTCTTGCGGTATCCCCTACAGGGAAAGTGCCAGGAGGGAAAAGTGAGGATTATGTTTAGACTTTCTCGGAACTGCTTCAAATCAACTAGATATCTTTGTGCTGTAAATCTCCCAACAGCCAAATGTAAAAGCAGCAAACATCTCGCTGTATGTCCCACATCCAAAGTGCCAAGAGAGTAATGTAGAGCTTGTTCTCCCTGTCTTTGAGTACTGTTTGCACTGTCCCGATTACCTCTTTGCTAACATTCTCTTCAGAGCTGCAGTGAAACCAGGAACCACGTGGAGAAGGCACCCACACTGAAAGTGCCTGGAGGGAACATTGGGGCTTCTTCTCAGTGTCTTTGACATAGGGTTTCACTGTCCCTGGAAAGTCTCTGCTAACACCCTGCAGAGCGCTGTGCCCAATATACAGAAACGTCTTGCGGTATCTCCTACAGGGAAAGTGCCAGGAGGGAAAAGTGAGGATTATGTTTAGACTTTCTCGGAACTGCTTCAAATCAACTAGATATCTTTGTGCTGTAAATCTCCCAACAGCCAAATGTAAAAGCAGCAAACATCTCGCTGTATGTCCCACATCCAAAGTGCCAAGAGAGTAATGTAGAGCTTGCTCTCCCTGTCTTTGAGTACTGTTTGCACTGTCCCGATTACCTCTTTGCTAACATTCTCTTCAGAGCTGCAGTGAAACCAGGAACCACGTGGAGAAGGCACCCACACTGAAAGTGCCTGGAGGGAACATTGGGGCTTCTTCTCAGTGTCTCTGACATAGGGTTTCACTGTCCCGGGAAACTCTCTGCTAACACCCTGCAGAGCGCTGTGCCCAATATACAGAAACGTCTTGCGGTATCCCCTACAGGGAAAGTGCCAGGAGGGAAAAGTGAGGATTATGCTTAGACTTTCTCGGAACTGCTTCAAATCAACTAGATATCTTTGTGCTGTAAATCTCCCAACAGCTAAATGTAAAAGCAGCAAACATCTCGCTGTATGTCCCACATCCAAAGTGCCGAGAGAGTAATGTAGAGCTTGCTCTCCCTGTCTTTGAGTACTGTTTGCACTGTCCCGATAGCCTCTTTGCTAACATTCTCTTCAGAGCTGCAGTGAAACCAGGAACCACGTGGAGAAGGCACCCACACTGAAAGTGCCTGGAGGGAACATTGGGGCTTCTTCTCAGTGTCTCTGACATAGGGTTTCACTGTCCCGGGAAACTCTCTGCTAACACCCTGCAGAGCGCTGTGCCCAATATACAGAAACGTCTTGCGGTATCTCCTACAGGGAAAGTGCCAGGAGGGAAAAGTGAGGATTATGTTTAGACTTTCTCGGAACTGCTTCAAATCAACTAGATATCTTTGTGCTGTAAATCTCCCAACAGCCAAATGTAAAAGCAGCAAACATCTCGCTGTATGTCCCACATCCAAAGTGCCAAGAGAGAGCTTGCTCTCCCTGTCTTTGAGTACTGTTTGCACTGTCCCGATTACCTCTTTGCTAACATTCTCTTCAGAGCTGCAGTGAAACCAGGAACCACGTGGAGAAGGCACCCACACTGAAAGTGCCTGGAGGGAACATTGGGGCTTCTTCTCAGTGTCTCCGATATAGGGTTTCACTGTCCCGGGAAACTCTCTGCTAACACCCTGCAGAGCGCTGTGCCCAATGTACAGAAACGTCTTGCGGTATCCCCTACAGGGAAAGTGCCAGGAGGGAAAAGTGAGGATTATGTTTAGACTTTCTCGGAACTGCTTCAAATCAACTAGATATCTTTGTGCTGTAAATCTCCCAACAGCCAAATGTAAAAGCAGCAAACATCTCGCTGTATGTCCCACATCCAAAGTGCCAAGAGAGTAATGTAGAGCTTGTTCTCCCTGTCTTTGAGTACTGTTTGCACTGTCCCGATTACCTCTTTGCTAACATTCTCTTCAGAGCTGCAGTGAAACCAGGAACCACGTGGAGAAGGCACCCACACTGAAAGTGCCTGGAGGGAACATTGGGGCTTCTTCTCAGTGTCTTTGACATAGGGTTTCAGTGTCCCTGGAAAGTCTCTGCTAACACCCTGCAGAGCGCTGTGCCCAATATACAGAAACGTCTTGCGGTATCTCCTACAGGGAAAGTGCCAGGAGGGAAAAGTGAGGATTATGTTTAGACTTTCTCGGAACTGCTTCAAATCAACTAGATATCTTTGTGCTGTAAATCTCCCAACAGCCAAATGTAAAAGCAGCAAACATCTCGCTGTATGTCCCACATCCAAAGTGCCAAGAGAGTAATGTAGAGCTTGTTCTCCCTGTCTTTGAGTACTGTTTGCACTGTCCCGATTACCTCTTTGCTAACATTCTCTTCAGAGCTGCAGTGAAACCAGGAACCACGTGGAGAAGGCACCCACACTGAAAGTGCCTGGAGGGAACATTGGGGCTTCTTCTCAGTGTCTTTGACATAGGGTTTCAGTGTCCCTGGAAAGTCTCTGCTAACACCCTGCAGAGCGCTGTGCCCAATATACAGAAACGTCTTGCGGTATCTCCTACAGGGAAAGTGCCAGGAGGGAAAAGTGAGGATTATGTTTAGACTTTCTCGGAACTGCTTCAAATCAACTAGATATCTTTGTGCTGTAAATCTCCCAACAGCCAAATGTAAAAGCAGCAAACATCTCGCTGTATGTCCCACATCCAAAGTGCCAAGAGAGAGCTTGCTCTCCCTGTCTTTGAGTACTGTTTGCACTGTCCCGATTACCTCTTTGCTAACATTCTCTTCAGAGCTGCAGTGAAACCAGAAACCACGTGGAGAAGGCACCCACACTGAAAGTGCCTGGAGGGAACATTGGGGCTTCTTCTCAGTGTCTCTGACATAGGGTTTCACTGTCCCGGGAAACTCTCTGCTAACACCCTGCAGAGCGCTGTGCCCAATATACAGAAACGTCTTGCGGTATCCCCTACAGGGAAAGTGCCAGGAGGGAAAAGTGAGGATTATGTTTAGACTTTCTCGGAACTGCTTCAAATCAACTAGATATCTTTGTGCTGTAAATCTCCCAACAGCCAAATGTAAAAGCAGCAAACATCTCGCTGTATGTCCCACATCCAAAGTGCCAAGAGAGAGCTTGCTCTCCCTGTCTTTGAGTACTGTTTGCACTGTCCCGATTACCTCTTTGCTAACATTCTCTTCAGAGCTGCAGTGAAACCAGGAACCACGTGGAGAAGGCACCCACACTGAAAGTGCCTGGAGGGAACATTGGGGCTTCTTCTCAGTGTCTCTGACATAGGGTTTCACTGTCCTGGGAAACTCTCTGCTAACACCCTGCAGAGCGCTGTGCCCAATATACAGAAACGTCTTGCGGTATCTCCTACAGGGAAAGTGCCAGGAGGGAATAGTGAGGATTATGTTTAGACTTTCTCGGAACTGCTTCAAATCAACTAGATATCTTTGTGCTGTAAATCTCCCAACAGCCAAATGTAAAAGCAGCAAACATCTCGCTGTATGTCCCACATCCAAAGTGCCAAGAGAGAGCTTGCTCTCCCTGTCTTTGAGTACTGTTTGCACTGTCCCGATTACCTCTTTGCTAACATTCTCTTCAGAGCTGCAGTGAAACCAGGAACCACGTGGAGAAGGCACCCACACTGAAAGTGCCTGGAGGGAACATTGGGGCTTCTTCTCAGTGTCTCCGATATGGGTTTCACTGTCCCGGGAAACTCTCTGCTAACACCCTGCAGAGCGCTGTGCCCAATATACAGAAACGTCTTGCGGTATCCCCTACAGGGAAAGTGCCAGGAGGGAAAAGTGAGGATTATGCTTAGACTTTCTCGGAACTGCTTCAAATCAACTAGATATCTTTGTGCTGTAAATCTCCCAACAGCCAAATGTAAAAGCAGCAAACATCTCGCTGTATGTCCCACATCCAAAGTGCCAAGAGAGAGCTTGCTCTCCCTGTCTTTGAGTACTGTTTGCACTGTCCCGATTACCTCTTTGCTAACATTCTCTTCAGAGCTGCAGTGAAACCAGGAACCACGTGGAGAAGGCACCCACACTGAAAGTGCCTGGAGGGAACATTGGGGCTTCTTCTCAGTGTCTCCGATATGGGTTTCACTGTCCCGGGAAACTCTCTGCTAACACCCTGCAGAGCGCTGTGCCCAATATACAGAAACGTCTTGCGGTATCCCCTACAGGGAAAGTGCCAGGAGGGAAAAGTGAGGATTATGCTTAGACTTTCTCGGAACTGCTTCAAATCAACTAGATATCTTTGTGCTGTAAATCTCCCAACAGCCAAATGTAAAAGCAGCAAACATCTCGCTGTATGTCCCACATCCAAAGTGCCAAGAGAGAGCTTGCTCTCCCTGTCTTTGAGTACTGTTTGCACTGTCCCGATTACCTCTTTGCTAACATTCTCTTCAGAGCTGCAGTGAAACCAGGAACCACGTGGAGAAGGCACCCACACTGAAAGTGCCTGGAGGGAACATTGGGGCTTCTTCTCAGTGTCTCCGATATAGGGTTTCACTGTCCCGGGAAACTCTCTGCTAACACCCTGCAGAGCGCTGTGCCCAATGTACAGAAACGTCTTGCGGTATCCCCTACAGGGAAAGTGCCAGGAGGGAAAAGTGAGGATTATGTTTAGACTTTCTCGGAACTGCTTCAAATCAACTAGATATCTTTGTGCTGTAAATCTCCCAACAGCCAAATGTAAAAGCAGCAAACATCTCGCTGTATGTCCCACATCCAAAGTGCCAAGAGAGTAATGTAGAGCTTGCTCTCCCTGTCTTTGAGTACTGTTTGCACTGTCCCGATTACCTCTTTGCTAACATTCTCTTCAGAGCTGCAGTGAAACCAGGAACCACGTGGAGAAGGCACCCACACTGAAAGTTCCTGGAAGGAACATTGGGGCTTCTTCTCAGTGTCTCTGACATAGGGTTTCACTGTCCCGGGAAACTCTCTGCTAACACCCTGCAGAGCGCTGTGCCCAATATACAGAAACGTCTTGCGGTATCCCCTACAGGGAAAGTGCCAGGAGGGAAAAGTGAGGATTATGCTTAGACTTTCTCGGAACTGCTTCAAATCAACTAGATATCTTTGTGCTGTAAATCTCCCAACAGCCAAATGTAAAAGCAGCAAACATCTCGCTGTATGTCCCACATCCAAAGTGCCAAGAGAGTAATGTAGAGCTTGCTCTCCCTGTCTTTGAGTACTGTTTGCACTGTCCCGATTACCTCTTTGCTAACATTCTCTTCAGAGCTGCAGTGAAACCAGGAACCACGTGGAGAAGGCACCCACACTGAAAGTGCCTGGAGGGAACATTGGGGCTTCTTCTCAGTGTCTCTGACATAGGGTTTCACTGTCCCGGGAAACTCTCTGCTAACACCCTGCAGAGCGCTGTGCCCAATATACAGAAACGTCTTGCGGTATCTCCTACAGGGAAAGTGCCAGGAGGGAAAAGTGAGGATTATGTTTAGACTTTCTCGGAACTGCTTCAAATCAACTAGATATCTTTGTGCTGTAAATCTCCCAACAGCCAAATGTAAAAGCAGCAAACATCTCGCTGTATGTCCCACATCCAAAGTGCCAAGAGAGAGCTTGCTCTCCCTGTCTTTGAGTACTGTTTGCACTGTCCCGATTACCTCTTTGCTAACATTCTCTTCAGAGCTGCAGTGAAACCAGGAACCACGTGGAGAAGGCACCCACACTGAAAGTGCCTGGAGGGAACATTGGGGCTTCTTCTCAGTGTCTCTGACATAGGGTTTCAGTGTCCCGGGAAACTCTCTGCTAACACCCTGCAGAGCGCTGTGCCCAATATACAGAAACGTCTTGCGGTATCCCCTACAGGGAAAGTGCCAGGAGGGAAAAGTGAGGATTATGTTTAGACTTTCTCGGAACTGCTTCAAATCAACTAGATATCTTTGTGCTGTAAATCTCCCAACAGCCAAATGTAAAAGCAGCAAACATCTCGCTGTATGTCCCACATCCAAAGTGCCAAGAGAGTAATGTAGAGCTTGTTCTCCCTGTCTTTGAGTACTGTTTGCACTGTCCCGATTACCTCTTTGCTAACATTCTCTTCAGAGCTGCAGTGAAACCAGGAACCACGTGGAGAAGGCACCCACACTGAAAGTGCCTGGAGGGAACATTGGGGCTTCTTCTCAGTGTCTTTGACATAGGGTTTCAGTGTCCCTGGAAAGTCTCTGCTAACACCCTGCAGAGCGCTGTGCCCAATATACAGAAACGTCTTGCGGTATCTCCTACAGGGAAAGTGCCAGGAGGGAAAAGTGAGGATTATGTTTAGACTTTCTCGGAACTGCTTCAAATCAACTAGATATCTTTGTGCTGTAAATCTCCCAACAGCCAAATGTAAAAGCAGCAAACATCTCGCTGTATGTCCCACATCCAAAGTGCCAAGAGAGAGCTTGCTCTCCCTGTCTTTGAGTACTGTTTGCACTGTCCCGATTACCTCTTTGCTAACATTCTCTTCAGAGCTGCAGTGAAACCAGGAACCACGTGGAGAAGGCACCCACACTGAAAGTGCCTGGAGGGAACATTGGGGCTTCTTCTCAGTGTCTCCGATATAGGGTTTCACTGTCCCGGGAAACTCTCTGCTAACACCCTGCAGAGCGCTGTGCCCAATATACAGAAACGTCTTGCGGTATCCCCTACAGGGAAAGTGCCAGGAGGGAAAAGTGAGGATTATGCTTAGACTTTCTCGGAACTGCTTCAAATCAACTAGATATCTTTGTGCTGTAAATCTCCCAACAGCCAAATGTAAAAGCAGCAAACATCTCGCTGTATGTCCCACATCCAAAGTGCCAAGAGAGTAATGTAGAGCTTGCTCTCCCTGTCTTTGAGTACTGTTTGCACTGTCCCGATTACCTCTTTGCTAACATTCTCTTCAGAGCTGCAGTGAAACCAGGAACCACGTGGAGAAGGCACCCACACTGAAAGTGCCTGGAGGGAACATTGGGGCTTCTTCTCAGTGTCTCTGACATAGGGTTTCACTGTCCCGGGAAACTCTCTGCTAACACCCTGCAGAGCGCTGTGCCCAATATACAGAAACGTCTTGCGGTATCTCCTACAGGGAAAGTGCCAGGAGGGAAAAGTGAGGATTATGTTTAGACTTTCTCGGAACTGCTTCAAATCAACTAGATATCTTTGTGCTGTAAATCTCCCAACAGCCAAATGTAAAAGCAGCAAACATCTCGCTGTATGTCCCACATCCAAAGTGCCAAGAGAGAGCTTGCTCTCCCTGTCTTTGAGTACTGTTTGCACTGTCCCGATTACCTCTTTGCTAACATTCTCTTCAGAGCTGCAGTGAAACCAGGAACCACGTGGAGAAGGCACCCACACTGAAAGTGCCTGGAGGGAACATTGGGGCTTCTTCTCAGTGTCTCTGACATAGGGTTTCACTGTCCCGGGAAACTCTCTGCTAACACCCTGCAGAGCGCTGTGCCCAATATACAGAAACGTCTTGCGGTATCTCCTACAGGGAAAGTGCCAGGAGGGAAAAGTGAGGATTATGTTTAGACTTTCTCGGAACTGCTTCAAATCAACTAGATATCTTTGTGCTGTAAATCTCCCAACAGCCAAATGTAAAAGCAGCAAACATCTCGCTGTATGTCCCACATCCAAAGTGCCAAGAGAGAGCTTGCTCTCCCTGTCTTTGAGTACTGTTTGCACTGTCCCGATTACCTCTTTGCTAACATTCTCTTCAGAGCTGCAGTGAAACCAGGAACCACGTGGAGAAGGCACCCACACTGAAAGTGCCTGGAGGGAACATTGGGGCTTCTTCTCAGTGTCTCTGACATAGGGTTTCACTGTCCCGGGAAACTCTCTGCTAACACCCTGCAGAGCGCTGTGCCCAATATACAGAAACGTCTTGCGGTATCCCCTACAGTGAAAGTGCCAGGAGGGAAAAGTGAGGATTATGCTTAGACTTTCTCGGAACTGCTTCAAATCAACTAGATATCTTTGTGCTGTAAATCTCCCAACAGCCAAATGTAAAAGCAGCAAACATCTCGCTGTATGTCCCACATCCAAAGTGCCAAGAGAGAGCTTGCTCTCCCTGTCTTTGAGTACTGTTTGCACTGTCCCGATTACCTCTTTGCTAACATTCTCTTCAGAGCTGCAGTGAAACCAGGAACCACGTGGAGAAGGCACCCACACTGAAAGTGCCTGGAGGGAACATTGGGGCTTCTTCTCAGTGTCTCTGACATAGGGTTTCACTGTCCCGGGAAACTCTCTGCTAACACCCTGCAGAGCGCTGTGCCCAATATACAGAAACGTCTTGCGGTATCTCCTACAGGGAAAGTGCCAGGAGGGAAAAGTGAGGATTATGTTTAGACTTTCTCGGAACTGCTTCAAATCAACTAGATATCTTTGTGCTGTAAATCTCCCAACAGCCAAATGTAAAAGCAGCAAACATCTCGCTGTATGTCCCACATCCAAAGTGCCAAGAGAGAGCTTGCTCTCCCTGTCTTTGAGTACTGTTTGCACTGTCCCGATTACCTCTTTGCTAACATTCTCTTCAGAGCTGCAGTGAAACCAGGAACCACGTGGAGAAGGCACCCACACTGAAAGTGCCTGGAGGGAACATTGGGGCTTCTTCTCAGTGTCTCTGACATAGGGTTTCACTGTCCCGGGAAACTCTCTGCTAACACCCTGCAGAGCGCTGTGCCCAATATACAGAAACGTCTTGCGGTATCCCCTACAGGGAAAGTGCCAGGAGGGAAAAGTGAGGATTATGCTTAGACTTTCTCGGAACTGCTTCAAATCAACTAGATATCTTTGTGCTGTAAATCTCCCAACAGCCAAATGTAAAAGCAGCAAACATCTCGCTGTATGTCCCACATCCAAAGTGCCAAGAGAGAGCTTGCTCTCCCTGTCTCTGAGTACTGTTTGCACTGTCCCGATTACCTCTTTGCTAACATTCTCTTCAGAGCTGCAGTGAAACCAGGAACCACGTGGAGAAGGCACCCACACTGAAAGTGCCTGGAGGGAACATTGGGGCTTCTTCTCAGTGTCTCTGACATAGGGTTTCACTGTCCCGGGAAACTCTCTGCTAACACCCTGCAGAGCGCTGTGCCCAATATACAGAAACGTCTTGCGGTATCTCCTACAGGGAAAGTGCCAGGAGGAATTGTGGAGCTTGGTCTCAGTGTCTCTGAGAATTGCTCTGATTATCCGTGTGACCTCTTTGCTAAGACACTCCAGAAAGCTGTCCTCAAAACCAACACACATCTTGACATATCTCCCACATTGATCGCAGTGTCTCCAGAAACGGCATTCAAGGAGCCAGGAACTTTTCTCCCTACACTGTCCATTGAGTTGTCCTCAAAACCAATATACATCCTCCTATATCTCCCACATGGAAAGTGCCAGGAGGGAAAAGTGAGGATTATGTTTAGACTTTCTCGGAACTGCTTCAAATCAACTAGATATCTTTGTGCTGTAAATCTCCCAACAGCCAAATGTAAAAGCAGCAAACATCTCGCTGTATGTCCCACATCCAAAGTGCCAAGAGAGAGCTTGCTCTCCCTGTCTTTGAGTACTGTTTGCACTGTCCCGATTACCTCTTTGCTAACATTCTCTTCAGAGCTGCAGTGAAACCAGGAACCACGTGGAGAAGGCACCCACACTGAAAGTGCCTGGAGTGAACATTGGGGCTTCTTCTCAGTGTCTCCGATATAGGGTTTCACTGTCCCGGGAAACTCTCTGCTAACACCCTGCAGAGCGCTGTGCCCAATGTACAGAAACGTCTTGCGGTATCCCCTACAGGGAAAGTGCCAGGAGGGAAAAGTGAGGATTATGTTTAGACTTTCTCGGAACTGCTTCAAATCAACTAGATATCTTTGTGCTGTAAATCTCCCAACAGCCAAATGTAAAAGCAGCAAACATCTCGCTGTATGTCCCACATCCAAAGTGCCAAGAGAGTAATGTAGAGCTTGTTCTCCCTGTCTTTGAGTACTGTTTGCACTGTCCCGATTACCTCTTTGCTAACATTCTCTTCAGAGCTGCAGTGAAACCAGGAACCACGTGGAGAAGGCACCCACACTGAAAGTGCCTGGAGGGAACATTGGGGCTTCTTCTCAGTGTCTCTGACATAGGGTTTCACTGTCCCGGGAAACTCTCTGCTAACACCCTGCAGAGCGCTGTGCCCAATATACAGAAACGTCTTGCGGTATCTCCTACAGGGAAAGTGCCAGGAGGGAAAAGTGAGGATTATGTTTAGACTTTCTCGGAACTGCTTCAAATCAACTAGATATCTTTGTGCTGTAAATCTCCCAACAGCCAAATGTAAAAGCAGCAAACATCTCGCTGTATGTCCCACATCCAAAGTGCCAAGAGAGAGCTTGCTCTCCCTGTCTTTGAGTACTGTTTGCACTGTCCCGATTACCTCTTTGCTAACATTCTCTTCAGAGCTGCAGTGAAACCAGGAACCACGTGGAGAAGGCACCCACACTGAAAGTTCCTGGAAGGAACATTGGGGCTTCTTCTCAGTGTCTCTGACATAGGGTTTCACTGTCCCGGGAAACTCTCTGCTAACACCCTGCAGAGCGCTGTGCCCAATATACAGAAACGTCTTGCGGTATCCCCTACAGGGAAAGTGCCAGGAGGGAAAAGTGAGGATTATGCTTAGACTTTCTCGGAACTGCTTCAAATCAACTAGATATCTTTGTGCTGTAAATCTCCCAACAGCCAAATGTAAAAGCAGCAAACATCTCGCTGTATGTCCCACATCCAAAGTGCCAAGAGAGTAATGTAGAGCTTGTTCTCCCTGTCTTTGAGTACTGTTTGCACTGTCCCGATTACCTCTTTGCTAACATTCTCTTCAGAGCTGCAGTGAAACCAGGAACCACGTGGAGAAGGCACCCACACTGAAAGTGCCTGGAGGGAACATTGGGGCTTCTTCTCAGTGTCTCTGACATAGGGTTTCACTGTCCCGGGAAACTCTCTGCTAACACCCTGCAGAGCGCTGTGCCCAATATACAGAAACGTCTTGCGGTATCTCCTACAGGGAAAGTGCCAGGAGGGAAAAGTGAGGATTATGTTTAGACTTTCTCGGAACTGCTTCAAATCAACTAGATATCTTTGTGCTGTAAATCTCCCAACAGCCAAATGTAAAAGCAGCAAACATCTCGCTGTATGTCCCACATCCAAAGTGCCAAGAGAGAGCTTGCTCTCCCTGTCTTTGAGTACTGTTTGCACTGTCCCGATTACCTCTTTGCTAACATTCTCTTCAGAGCTGCAGTGAAACCAGGAACCACGTGGAGAAGGCACCCACACTGAAAGTGCCTGGAGGGAACATTGGGGCTTCTTCTCAGTGTCTCTGACATAGGGTTTCAGTGTCCCGGGAAACTCTCTGCTAACACCCTGCAGAGCGCTGTGCCCAATATACAGAAACGTCTTGCGGTATCCCCTACAGGGAAAGTGCCAGGAGGGAAAAGTGAGGATTATGTTTAGACTTTCTCGGAACTGCTTCAAATCAACTAGATATCTTTGTGCTGTAAATCTCCCAACAGCCAAATGTAAAAGCAGCAAACATCTCGCTGTATGTCCCACATCCAAAGTGCCAAGAGAGTAATGTAGAGCTTGTTCTCCCTGTCTTTGAGTACTGTTTGCACTGTCCCGATTACCTCTTTGCTAACATTCTCTTCAGAGCTGCAGTGAAACCAGGAACCACGTGGAGAAGGCACCCACACTGAAAGTGCCTGGAGGGAACATTGGGGCTTCTTCTCAGTGTCTTTGACATAGCGTTTCAGTGTCCCTGGAAAGTCTCTGCTAACACCCTGCAGAGCGCTGTGCCCAATATACAGAAACGTCTTGCGGTATCTCCTACAGGGAAAGTGCCAGGAGGGAAAAGTGAGGATTATGTTTAGACTTTCTCGGAACTGCTTCAAATCAACTAGATATCTTTGTGCTGTAAATCTCCCAACAGCCAAATGTAAAAGCAGCAAACATCTCGCTGTATGTCCCACATCCAAAGTGCCAAGAGAGAGCTTGCTCTCCCTGTCTTTGAGTACTGTTTGCACTGTCCCGATTACCTCTTTGCTAACATTCTCTTCAGAGCTGCAGTGAAACCAGGAACCACGTGGAGAAGGCACCCACACTGAAAGTGCCTGGAGGGAACATTGGGGCTTCTTCTCAGTGTCTCCGATATAGGGTTTCACTGTCCCGGGAAACTCTCTGCTAACACCCTGCAGAGCGCTGTGCCCAATATACAGAAACGTCTTGCGGTATCCCCTACAGGGAAAGTGCCAGGAGGGAAAAGTGAGGATTATGCTTAGACTTTCTCGGAACTGCTTCAAATCAACTAGATATCTTTGTGCTGTAAATCTCCCAACAGCCAAATGTAAAAGCAGCAAACATCTCGCTGTATGTCCCACATCCAAAGTGCCAAGAGAGAGCTTGCTCTCCCTGTCTTTGAGTACTGTTTGCACTGTCCCGATTACCTCTTTGCTAACATTCTCTTCAGAGCTGCAGTGAAACCAGGAACCACGTGGAGAAGGCACCCACACTGAAAGTTCCTGGAAGGAACATTGGGGCTTCTTCTCAGTGTCTCTGACATAGGGTTTCACTGTCCCGGGAAACTCTCTACTAACACCCTGCAGAGCGCTGTGCCCAATATACAGAAACGTCTTGCGGTATCCCCTACAGGGAAAGTGCCAGGAGGGAAAAGTGAGGATTATGCTTAGACTTTCTCGGAACTGCTTCAAATCAACTAGATATCTTTGTGCTGTAAATCTCCCAACAGCCAAATGTAAAAGCAGCAAACATCTCGCTGTATGTCCCACATCCAAAGTGCCAAGAGAGTAATGTAGAGCTTGCTCTCCCTGTCTTTGAGTACTGTTTGCACTGTCCCGATTACCTCTTTGCTAACATTCTCTTCAGAGCTGCAGTGAAACCAGGAACCACGTGGAGAAGGCACCCACACTGAAAGTGCCTGGAGGGAACATTGGGGCTTCTTCTCAGTGTCTCTGACATAGGGTTTCACTGTCCCGGGAAACTCTCTGCTAACACCCTGCAGAGCGCTGTGCCCAATATACAGAAACGTCTTGCGGTATCTCCTACAGGGAAAGTGCCAGGAGGGAAAAGTGAGGATTATGTTTAGACTTTCTCGGAACTGCTTCAAATCAACTAGATATCTTTGTGCTGTAAATCTCCCAACAGCCAAATGTAAAAGCAGCAAACATCTCGCTGTATGTCCCACATCCAAAGTGCCAAGAGAGAGCTTGCTCTCCCTGTCTTTGAGTACTGTTTGCACTGTCCCGATTACCTCTTTGCTAACATTCTCTTCAGAGCTGCAGTGAAACCAGGAACCACGTGGAGAAGGCACCCACACTGAAAGTGCCTGGAGGGAACATTGGGGCTTCTTCTCAGTGTCTCTGACATAGGGTTTCAGTGTCCCGGGAAACTCTCTGCTAACACCCTGCAGAGCGCTGTGCCCAATATACAGAAACGTCTTGCGGTATCCCCTACAGGGAAAGTGCCAGGAGGGAAAAGTGAGGATTATGTTTAGACTTTCTCGGAACTGCTTCAAATCAACTAGATATCTTTGTGCTGTAAATCTCCCAACAGCCAAATGTAAAAGCAGCAAACATCTCGCTGTATGTCCCACATCCAAAGTGCCAAGAGAGAGCTTGCTCTCCCTGTCTTTGAGTACTGTTTGCACTGTCCCGATTACCTCTTTGCTAACATTCTCTTCAGAGCTGCAGTGAAACCAGGAACCACGTGGAGAAGGCACCCACACTGAAAGTGCCTGGAGGGAACATTGGGGCTTCTTCTCAGTGTCTCCGATATAGGGTTTCACTGTCCCGGGAAACTCTCTGCTAACACCCTGCAGAGCGCTGTGCCCAATATACAGAAACGTCTTGCGGTATCCCCTACAGGGAAAGTGCCAGGAGGGAAAAGTGAGGATTATGCTTAGACTTTCTCGGAACTGCTTCAAATCAACTAGATATCTTTGTGCTGTAAATCTCCCAACAGCCAAATGTAAAAGCAGCAAACATCTCGCTGTATGTCCCACATCCAAAGTGCCAAGAGAGAGCTTGCTCTCCCTGTCTTTGAGTACTGTTTGCACTGTCCCGATTACCTCTTTGCTAACATTCTCTTCAGAGCTGCAGTGAAACCAGGAACCACGTGGAGAAGGCACCCACACTGAAAGTTCCTGGAAGGAACATTGGGGCTTCTTCTCAGTGTCTCTGACATAGGGTTTCACTGTCCCGGGAAACTCTCTGCTAACACCCTGCAGAGCGCTGTGCCCAATATACAGAAACGTCTTGCGGTATCCCCTACAGGGAAAGTGCCAGGAGGGAAAAGTGAGGATTATGCTTAGACTTTCTCGGAACTGCTTCAAATCAACTAGATATCTTTGTGCTGTAAATCTCCCAACAGCCAAATGTAAAAGCAGCAAACATCTCGCTGTATGTCCCACATCCAAAGTGCCAAGAGAGTAATGTAGAGCTTGCTCTCCCTGTCTTTGAGTACTGTTTGCACTGTCCCGATTACCTCTTTGCTAACATTCTCTTCAGAGCTGCAGTGAAACCAGGAACCACGTGGAGAAGGCACCCACACTGAAAGTGCCTGGAGGGAACATTGGGGCTTCTTCTCAGTGTCTCTGACATAGGGTTTCACTGTCCCGGGAAACTCTCTGCTAACACCCTGCAGAGCGCTGTGCCCAATATACAGAAACGTCTTGCGGTATCTCCTACAGGGAAAGTGCCAGGAGGGAAAAGTGAGGATTATGTTTAGACTTTCTCGGAACTGCTTCAAATCAACTAGATATCTTTGTGCTGTAAATCTCCCAACAGCCAAATGTAAAAGCAGCAAACATCTCGCTGTATGTCCCACATCCAAAGTGCCAAGAGAGAGCTTGCTCTCCCTGTCTTTGAGTACTGTTTGCACTGTCCCGATTACCTCTTTGCTAACATTCTCTTCAGAGCTGCAGTGAAACCAGGAACCACGTGGAGAAGGCACCCACACTGAAAGTGCCTGGAGGGAACATTGGGGCTTCTTCTCAGTGTCTCTGACATAGGGTTTCAGTGTCCCGGGAAACTCTCTGCTAACACCCTGCAGAGCGCTGTGCCCAATATACAGAAACGTCTTGCGGTATCCCCTACAGGGAAAGTGCCAGGAGGGAAAAGTGAGGATTATGTTTAGACTTTCTCGGAACTGCTTCAAATCAACTAGATATCTTTGTGCTGTAAATCTCCCAACAGCCAAATGTAAAAGCAGCAAACATCTCGCTGTATGTCCCACATCCAAAGTGCCAAGAGAGTAATGTAGAGCTTGTTCTCCCTGTCTTTGAGTACTGTTTGCACTGTCCCGATTACCTCTTTGCTAACATTCTCTTCAGAGCTGCAGTGAAACCAGGAACCACGTGGAGAAGGCACCCACACTGAAAGTGCCTGGAGGGAACATTGGGGCTTCTTCTCAGTGTCTCCGATATAGGGTTTCACTGTCCCGGGAAACTCTCTGCTAACACCCTGCAGAGCGCTGTGCCCAATATACAGAAACGTCTTGCGGTATCCCCTACAGGGAAAGTGCCAGGAGGGAAAAGTGAGGATTATGCTTAGACTTTCTCGGAACTGCTTCAAATCAACTAGATATCTTTGTGCTGTAAATCTCCCAACAGCCAAATGTAAAAGCAGCAAACATCTCGCTGTATGTCCCACATCCAAAGTGCCAAGAGAGAGCTTGCTCTCCCTGTCTTTGAGTACTGTTTGCACTGTCCCGATTACCTCTTTGCTAACATTCTCTTCAGAGCTGCAGTGAAACCAGGAACCACGTGGAGAAGGCACCCACACTGAAAGTTCCTGGAAGGAACATTGGGGCTTCTTCTCAGTGTCTCTGACATAGGGTTTCACTGTCCCGGGAAACTCTCTGCTAACACCCTGCAGAGCGCTGTGCCCAATATACAGAAACGTCTTGCGGTATCCCCTACAGGGAAAGTGCCAGGAGGGAAAAGTGAGGATTATGCTTAGACTTTCTCGGAACTGCTTCAAATCAACTAGATATCTTTGTGCTGTAAATCTCCCAACAGCCAAATGTAAAAGCAGCAAACATCTCGCTGTATGTCCCACATCCAAAGTGCCAAGAGAGTAATGTAGAGCTTGCTCTCCCTGTCTTTGAGTACTGTTTGCACTGTCCCGATTACCTCTTTGCTAACATTCTCTTCAGAGCTGCAGTGAAACCAGGAACCACGTGGAGAAGGCACCCACACTGAAAGTGCCTGGAGGGAACATTGGGGCTTCTTCTCAGTGTCTCTGACATAGGGTTTCACTGTCCCGGGAAACTCTCTGCTAACACCCTGCAGAGCGCTGTGCCCAATATACAGAAACGTCTTGCGGTATCTCCTACAGGGAAAGTGCCAGGAGGGAAAAGTGAGGATTATGTTTAGACTTTCTCGGAACTGCTTCAAATCAACTAGATATCTTTGTGCTGTAAATCTCCCAACAGCCAAATGTAAAAGCAGCAAACATCTCGCTGTATGTCCCACATCCAAAGTGCCAAGAGAGAGCTTGCTCTCCCTGTCTTTGAGTACTGTTTGCACTGTCCCGATTACCTCTTTGCTAACATTCTCTTCAGAGCTGCAGTGAAACCAGGAACCACGTGGAGAAGGCACCCACACTGAAAGTGCCTGGAGGGAACATTGGGGCTTCTTCTCAGTGTCTCTGACATAGGGTTTCAGTGTCCCGGGAAACTCTCTGCTAACACCCTGCAGAGCGCTGTGCCCAATATACAGAAACGTCTTGCGGTATCCCCTACAGGGAAAGTGCCAGGAGGGAAAAGTGAGGATTATGTTTAGACTTTCTCGGAACTGCTTCAAATCAACTAGATATCTTTGTGCTGTAAATCTCCCAACAGCCAAATGTAAAAGCAGCAAACATCTCGCTGTATGTCCCACATCCAAAGTGCCAAGAGAGTAATGTAGAGCTTGTTCTCCCTGTCTTTGAGTACTGTTTGCACTGTCCCGATTACCTCTTTGCTAACATTCTCTTCAGAGCTGCAGTGAAACCAGGAACCACGTGGAGAAGGCACCCACACTGAAAGTGCCTGGAGGGAACATTGGGGCTTCTTCTCAGTGTCTCCGATATAGGGTTTCACTGTCCCGGGAAACTCTCTGCTAACACCCTGCAGAGCGCTGTGCCCAATATACAGAAACGTCTTGCGGTATCCCCTACAGGGAAAGTGCCAGGAGGGAAAAGTGAGGATTATGCTTAGACTTTCTCGGAACTGCTTCAAATCAACTAGATATCTTTGTGCTGTAAATCTCCCAACAGCCAAATGTAAAAGCAGCAAACATCTCGCTGTATGTCCCACATCCAAAGTGCCAAGAGAGTAATGTAGAGCTTGCTCTCCCTGTCTTTGAGTACTGTTTGCACTGTCCCGATTACCTCTTTGCTAACATTCTCTTCAGAGCTGCAGTGAAACCAGGAACCACGTGGAGAAGGCACCCACACTGAAAGTGCCTGGAGGGAACATTGGGGCTTCTTCTCAGTGTCTCTGACATAGGGTTTCACTGTCCCGGGAAACTCTCTGCTAACACCCTGCAGAGCGCTGTGCCCAATATACAGAAACGTCTTGCGGTATCTCCTACAGGGAAAGTGCCAGGAGGGAAAAGTGAGGATTATGTTTAGACTTTCTCGGAACTGCTTCAAATCAACTAGATATCTTTGTGCTGTAAATCTCCCAACAGCCAAATGTAAAAGCAGCAAACATCTCGCTGTATGTCCCACATCCAAAGTGCCAAGAGAGAGCTTGCTCTCCCTGTCTTTGAGTACTGTTTGCACTGTCCCGATTACCTCTTTGCTAACATTCTCTTCAGAGCTGCAGTGAAACCAGGAACCACGTGGAGAAGGCACCCACACTGAAAGTGCCTGGAGGGAACATTGGGGCTTCTTCTCAGTGTCTCTGACATAGGGTTTCACTGTCCCAGGAAACTCTCTGCTAACACCCTGCAGAGCGCTGTGCCCAATATACAGAAACGTCTTGCGGTATCCCCTACAGGGAAAGTGCCAGGAGGGAAAAGTGAGGATTATGTTTAGACTTTCTCGGAACTGCTTCAAATCAACTAGATATCTTTGTGCTGTAAATCTCCCAACAGCCAAATGTAAAAGCAGCAAACATCTCGCTGTATGTCCCACATCCAAAGTGCCAAGAGAGTAATGTAGAGCTTGTTCTCCCTGTCTTTGAGTACTGTTTGCACTGTCCCGATTACCTCTTTGCTAACATTCTCTTCAGAGCTGCAGTGAAACCAGGAACCACGTGGAGAAGGCACCCACACTGAAAGTGCCTGGAGGGAACATTGGGGCTTCTTCTCAGTGTCTTTGACATAGGGTTTCACTGTCCCTGGAAAGTCTCTGCTAACACCCTGCAGAGCGCTGTGCCCAATATACAGAAACGTCTTGCGGTATCCCCTACAGGGAAAGTGCCAGGAGGGAAAAGTGAGGATTATGCTTAGACTTTCTCGGAACTGCTTCAAATCAACTAGATATCTTTGTGCTGTAAATCTCCCAACAGCCAAATGTAAAAGCAGCAAACATCTCGCTGTATGTCCCACATCCAAAGTGCCAAGAGAGTAATGTAGAGCTTGCTCTCCCTGTCTTTGAGTACTGTTTGCACTGTCCCGATTACCTCTTTGCTAACATTCTCTTCAGAGCTGCAGTGAAACCAGGAACCACGTGGAGAAGGCACCCACACTGAAAGTGCCTGGAGGGAACATTGGGGCTTCTTCTCAGTGTCTCTGACATAGGGTTTCACTGTCCCGGGAAACTCTCTGCTAACACCCTGCAGAGCGCTGTGCCCAATATACAGAAACGTCTTGCGGTATCCCCTACAGGGAAAGTGCCAGGAGGGAAAAGTGAGGATTATGTTTAGACTTTCTCGGAACTGCTTCAAATCAACTAGATATCTTTGTGCTGTAAATCTCCCAACAGCCAAATGTAAAAGCAGCAAACATCTCGCTGTATGTCCCACATCCAAAGTGCCAAGAGAGAGCTTGCTCTCCCTGTCTTTGAGTACTGTTTGCACTGTCCCGATTACCTCTTTGCTAACATTCTCTTCAGAGCTGCAGTGAAACCAGGAACCACGTGGAGAAGGCACCCACACTGAAAGTGCCTGGAGGGAACATTGGGGCTTCTTCTCAGTGTCTCTGACATAGGGTTTCACTGTCCCGGGAAACTCTCTGCTAACACCCTGCAGAGCGCTGTGCCCAATATACAGAAACGTCTTGCGGTATCTCCTACAGGGAAAGTGCCAGGAGGGAAAAGTGAGGATTATGCTTAGACTTTCTCGGAACTGCTTCAAATCAACTAGATATCTTTGTGCTGTAAATCTCCCAACAGCCAAATGTAAAAGCAGCAAACATCTCGCTGTATGTCCCACATCCAAAGTGCCAAGAGAGTAATGTAGAGCTTGCTCTCCCTGTCTTTGAGTACTGTTTGCACTGTCCCGATTACCTCTTTGCTAACATTCTCTTCAGAGCTGCAGTGAAACCAGGAACCACGTGGAGAAGGCACCCACACTGAAAGTGCCTGGAGGGAACATTGGGGCTTCTTCTCAGTGTCTCTGACATAGGGTTTCACTGTCCCGGGAAACTCTCTGCTAACACCCTGCAGAGCGCTGTGCCCAATATACAGAAACGTCTTGCGGTATCTCCTACAGGGAAAGTGCCAGGAGGGAAAAGTGAGGATTATGTTTAGACTTTCTCGGAACTGCTTCAAATCAACTAGATATCTTTGTGCTGTAAATCTCCCAACAGCCAAATGTAAAAGCAGCAAACATCTCGCTGTATGTCCCACATCCAAAGTGCCAAGAGAGAGCTTGCTCTCCCTGTCTTTGAGTACTGTTTGCACTGTCCCGATTACCTCTTTGCTAACATTCTCTTCAGAGCTGCAGTGAAACCAGGAACCACGTGGAGAAGGCACCCACACTGAAAGTGCCTGGAGGGAACATTGGGGCTTCTTCTCAGTGTCTCTGACATAGGGTTTCAGTGTCCCGGGAAACTCTCTGCTAACACCCTGCAGAGCGCTGTGCCCAATATACAGAAACGTCTTGCGGTATCCCCTACAGGGAAAGTGCCAGGAGGGAAAAGTGAGGATTATGTTTAGACTTTCTCGGAACTGCTTCAAATCAACTAGATATCTTTGTGCTGTAAATCTCCCAACAGCCAAATGTAAAAGCAGCAAACATCTCGCTGTATGTCCCACATCCAAAGTGCCAAGAGAGTAATGTAGAGCTTGTTCTCCCTGTCTTTGAGTACTGTTTGCACTGTCCCGATTACCTCTTTGCTAACATTCTCTTCAGAGCTGCAGTGAAACCAGGAACCACGTGGAGAAGGCACCCACACTGAAAGTGCCTGGAGGGAACATTGGGGCTTCTTCTCAGTGTCTTTGACATAGGGTTTCAGTGTCCCTGGAAAGTCTCTGCTAACACCCTGCAGAGCGCTGTGCCCAATATACAGAAACGTCTTGCGGTATCTCCTACAGGGAAAGTGCCAGGAGGGAAAAGTGAGGATTATGTTTAGACTTTCTCGGAACTGCTTCAAATCAACTAGATATCTTTGTGCTGTAAATCTCCCAACAGCCAAATGTAAAAGCAGCAAACATCTCGCTGTATGTCCCACATCCAAAGTGCCAAGAGAGAGCTTGCTCTCCCTGTCTTTGAGTACTGTTTGCACTGTCCCGATTACCTCTTTGCTAACATTCTCTTCAGAGCTGCAGTGAAACCAGGAACCACGTGGAGAAGGCACCCACACTGAAAGTGCCTGGAGGGAACATTGGGGCTTCTTCTCAGTGTCTCCGATATAGGGTTTCACTGTCCCGGGAAACTCTCTGCTAACACCCTGCAGAGCGCTGTGCCCAATATACAGAAACGTCTTGCGGTATCCCCTACAGGGAAAGTGCCAGGAGGGAAAAGTGAGGATTATGCTTAGACTTTCTCGGAACTGCTTCAAATCAACTAGATATCTTTGTGCTGTAAATCTCCCAACAGCCAAATGTAAAAGCAGCAAACATCTCGCTGTATGTCCCACATCCAAAGTGCCAAGAGAGTAATGTAGAGCTTGTTCTCCCTGTCTTTGAGTACTGTTTGCACTGTCCCGATTACCTCTTTGCTAACATTCTCTTCAGAGCTGCAGTGAAACCAGGAACCACGTGGAGAAGGCACCCACACTGAAAGTGCCTGGAGGGAACATTGGGGCTTCTTCTCAGTGTCTCTGACATAGGGTTTCACTGTCCCGGGAAACTCTCTGCTAACACCCTGCAGAGCGCTGTGCCCAATATACAGAAACGTCTTGCGGTATCTCCTACAGGGAAAGTGCCAGGAGGGAAAAGTGAGGATTATGTTTAGACTTTCTCGGAACTGCTTCAAATCAACTAGGTATCTTTGTGCTGTAAATCTCCCAACAGCCAAATGTAAAAGCAGCAAACATCTCGCTGTATGTCCCACATCCAAAGTGCCAAGAGAGAGCTTGCTCTCCCTGTCTTTGAGTACTGTTTGCACTGTCCCGATTACCTCTTTGCTAACATTCTCTTCAGAGCTGCAGTGAAACCAGGAACCACGTGGAGAAGGCACCCACACTGAAAGTGCCTGGAGGGAACATTGGGGCTTCTTCTCAGTGTCTCTGACATAGGGTTTCACTGTCCCGGGAAACTCTCTGCTAACACCCTGCAGAGCGCTGTGCCCAATATACAGAAACGTCTTGCGGTATCCCCTACAGGGAAAGTGCCAGGAGGGAAAAGTGAGGATTATGTTTAGACTTTCTCGGAACTGCTTCAAATCAACTAGATATCTTTGTGCTGTAAATCTCCCAACAGCCAAATGTAAAAGCAGCAAACATCTCGCTGTATGTCCCACATCCAAAGTGCCAAGAGAGAGCTTGCTCTCCCTGTCTTTGAGTACTGTTTGCACTGTCCCGATTACCTCTTTGCTAACATTCTCTTCAGAGCTGCAGTGAAACCAGGAACCACGTGGAGAAGGCACCCACACTGAAAGTGCCTGGAGGGAACATTGGGGCTTCTTCTCAGTGTCTCTGACATAGGGTTTCACTGTCCCGGGAAACTCTCTGCTAACACCCTGCAGAGCGCTGTGCCCAATATACAGAAACGTCTTGCGGTATCCCCTACAGGGAAAGTGCCAGGAGGGAAAAGTGAGGATTATGCTTAGACTTTCTCGGAACTGCTTCAAATCAACTAGATATCTTTGTGCTGTAAATCTCCCAACAGCCAAATGTAAAAGCAGCAAACATCTCGCTGTATGTCCCACATCCAAAGTGCCAAGAGAGAGCTTGCTCTCCCTGTCTTTGAGTACTGTTTGCACTGTCCCGATTACCTCTTTGCTAACATTCTCTTCAGAGCTGCAGTGAAACCAGGAACCACGTGGAGAAGGCACCCACACTGAAAGTGCCTGGAGGGAACATTGGGGCTTCTTCTCAGTGTCTCTGACATAGGGTTTCAGTGTCCCGGGAAACTCTCTGCTAACACCCTGCAGAGCGCTGTGCCCAATGTACAGAAACGTCTTGCGGTATCCCCTACAGGGAAAGTGCCAGGAGGGAAAAGTGAGGATTATGTTTAGACTTTCTCGGAACTGCTTCAAATCAACTAGATATCTTTGTGCTGTAAATCTCCCAACAGCCAAATGTAAAAGCAGCAAACATCTCGCTGTATGTCCCACATCCAAAGTGCCAAGAGAGTAATGTAGAGCTTGCTCTCCCTGTCTTTGAGTACTGTTTGCACTGTCCCGATTACCTCTTTGCTAACATTCTCTTCAGAGCTGCAGTGAAACCAGGAACCACGTGGAGAAGGCACCCACACTGAAAGTGCCTGGAGGGAACATTGGGGCTTCTTCTCAGTGTCTCTGACATAGGGTTTCACTGTCCCGGGAAACTCTCTGCTAACACCCTGCAGAGCGCTGTGCCCAATATACAGAAACGTCTTGCGGTATCTCCTACAGGGAAAGTGCCAGGAGGGAAAAGTGAGGATTATGCTTAGACTTTCTCGGAACTGCTTCAAATCAACTAGATATCTTTGTGCTGTAAATCTCCCAACAGCCAAATGTAAAAGCAGCAAACATCTCGCTGTATGTCCCACATCCAAAGTGCCAAGAGAGAGCTTGCTCTCCCTGTCTTTGAGTACTGTTTGCACTGTCCCGATTACCTCTTTGCTAACATTCTCTTCAGAGCTGCAGTGAAACCAGGAACCACGTGGAGAAGGCACCCACACTGAAAGTGCCTGGAGTGAACATTGGGGCTTCTTCTCAGTGTCTCCGATATAGGGTTTCACTGTCCCGGGAAACTCTCTGCTAACACCCTGCAGAGCGCTGTGCCCAATGTACAGAAACGTCTTGCGGTATCCCCTACAGGGAAAGTGCCAGGAGGGAAAAGTGAGGATTATGTTTAGACTTTCTCGGAACTGCTTCAAATCAACTAGATATCTTTGTGCTGTAAATCTCCCAACAGCCAAATGTAAAAGCAGCAAACATCTCGCTGTATGTCCCACATCCAAAGTGCCAAGAGAGAGCTTGCTCTCCCTGTCTTTGAGTACTGTTTGCACTGTCCCGATTACCTCTTTGCTAACATTCTCTTCAGAGCTGCAGTGAAACCAGGAACCACGTGGAGAAGGCACCCACACTGAAAGTTCCTGGAAGGAACATTGGGGCTTCTTCTCAGTGTCTCTGACATAGGGTTTCACTGTCCCGGGAAACTCTCTGCTAACACCCTGCAGAGCGCTGTGCCCAATATACAGAAACGTCTTGCGGTATCCCCTACAGGGAAAGTGCCAGGAGGGAAAAGTGAGGATTATGCTTAGACTTTCTCGGAACTGCTTCAAATCAACTAGATATCTTTGTGCTGTAAATCTCCCAACAGCCAAATGTAAAAGCAGCAAACATCTCGCTGTATGTCCCACATCCAAAGTGCCGAGAGAGTAATGTAGAGCTTGTTCTCCCTGTCTTTGAGTACTGTTTGCACTGTCCTGATTACCTCTTTGCTAACATTCTCTTCAGAGCTGCAGTGAAACCAGGAACCACGTGGAGAAGGCACCCACACTGAAAGTGCCTGGAGGGAACATTGGGGCTTCTTCTCAGTGTCTTTGACATAGGGTTTCACTGTCCCGGGAAACTCTCTGCTAACACCCTGCAGAGCGCTGTGCCCAATATACAGAAACGTCTTGCGGTATCCCCTACAGGGAAAGTGCCAGGAGGGAAAAGTGAGGATTATGTTTAGACTTTCTCGGAACTGCTTCAAATCAACTAGATATCTTTGTGCTGTAAATCTCCCAACAGCCAAATGTAAAAGCAGCAAACATCTCGCTGTATGTCCCACATCCAAAGTGCCAAGAGAGAGCTTGCTCTCCCTGTCTTTGAGTACTGTTTGCACTGTCCCGATTACCTCTTTGCTAACATTCTCTTCAGAGCTGCAGTGAAACCAGGAACCACGTGGAGAAGGCACCCACACTGAAAGTGCCTGGAGGGAACATTGGGGCTTCTTCTCAGTGTCTCTGACATAGGGTTTCACTGTCCCGGGAAACTCTCTGCTAACACCCTGCAGAGCGCTGTGCCCAATATACAGAAACGTCTTGCGGTATCTCCTACAGGGAAAGTGCCAGGAGGGAAAAGTGAGGATTATGTTTAGACTTTCTCGGAACTGCTTCAAATCAACTAGATATCTTTGTGCTGTAAATCTCCCAACAGCCAAATGTAAAAGCAGCAAACATCTCGCTGTATGTCCCACATCCAAAGTGCCAAGAGAGAGCTTGCTCTCCCTGTCTTTGAGTACTGTTTGCACTGTCCCGATTACCTCTTTGCTAACATTCTCTTCAGAGCTGCAGTGAAACCAGGAACCACGTGGAGAAGGCACCCACACTGAAAGTGCCTGGAGGGAACATTGGGGCTTCTTCTCAGTGTCTCCGACATAGGGTTTCACTGTCCTGGGAAACTCTCTGCTAACACCCTGCAGAGCGTAGTGCCCAATATACAGAAACGTCTTGCGGTATCCCCTACAGGGAAAGTGCCAGGAGGGAAAAGTGAGGATTATGCTTAGACTTTCTCGGAACTGCTTCAAATCAACTAGATATCTTTGTGCTGTAAATCTCCCAACAGCCAAATGTAAAAGCAGCAAACATCTCGCTGTATGTCCCACATCCAAAGTGCCAAGAGAGAGCTTGCTCTCCCTGTCTTTGAGTACTGTTTGCACTGTCCCGATTACCTCTTTGCTAACATTCTCTTCAGAGCTGCAGTGAAACCAGGAACCACGTGGAGAAGGCACCCACACTGAAAGTTCCTGGAAGGAACATTGGGGCTTCTTCTCAGTGTCTCTGACATAGGGTTTCACTGTCCCGGGAAACTCTCTGCTAACACCCTGCAGAGCGCTGTGCCCAATATACAGAAACGTCTTGCGGTATCCCCTACAGGGAAAGTGCCAGGAGGGAAAAGTGAGGATTATGCTTAGACTTTCTCGGAACTGCTTCAAATCAACTAGATATCTTTGTGCTGTAAATCTCCCAACAGCCAAATGTAAAAGCAGCAAACATCTCGCTGTATGTCCCACATCCAAAGTGCCAAGAGAGTAATGTAGAGCTTGCTCTCCCTGTCTTTGAGTACTGTTTGCACTGTCCCGATTACCTCTTTGCTAACATTCTCTTCAGAGCTGCAGTGAAACCAGGAACCACGTGGAGAAGGCACCCACACTGAAAGTGCCTGGAGGGAACATTGGGGCTTCTTCTCAGTGTCTCTGACATAGGGTTTCACTGTCCCGGGAAACTCTCTGCTAACACCCTGCAGAGCGCTGTGCCCAATATACAGAAACGTCTTGCGGTATCTCCTACAGGGAAAGTGCCAGGAGGGAAAAGTGAGGATTATGTTTAGACTTTCTCGGAACTGCTTCAAATCAACTAGATATCTTTGTGCTGTAAATCTCCCAACAGCCAAATGTAAAAGCAGCAAACATCTCGCTGTATGTCCCACATCCAAAGTGCCAAGAGAGAGCTTGCTCTCCCTGTCTTTGAGTACTGTTTGCACTGTCCCGATTACCTCTTTGCTAACATTCTCTTCAGAGCTGCAGTGAAACCAGGAACCACGTGGAGAAGGCACCCACACTGAAAGTGCCTGGAGGGAACATTGGGGCTTCTTCTCAGTGTCTCTGACATAGGGTTTCAGTGTCCCGGGAAACTCTCTGCTAACACCCTGCAGAGCGCTGTGCCCAATATACAGAAACGTCTTGCGGTATCCCCTACAGGGAAAGTGCCAGGAGGGAAAAGTGAGGATTATGTTTAGACTTTCTCGGAACTGCTTCAAATCAACTAGATATCTTTGTGCTGTAAATCTCCCAACAGCCAAATGTAAAAGCAGCAAACATCTCGCTGTATGTCCCACATCCAAAGTGCCAAGAGAGTAATGTAGAGCTTGTTCTCCCTGTCTTTGAGTACTGTTTGCACTGTCCCGATTACCTCTTTGCTAACATTCTCTTCAGAGCTGCAGTGAAACCAGGAACCACGTGGAGAAGGCACCCACACTGAAAGTGCCTGGAGGGAACATTGGGGCTTCTTCTCAGTGTCTCCGATATAGGGTTTCACTGTCCCGGGAAACTCTCTGCTAACACCCTGCAGAGCGCTGTGCCCAATATACAGAAACGTCTTGCGGTATCCCCTACAGGGAAAGTGCCAGGAGGGAAAAGTGAGGATTATGCTTAGACTTTCTCGGAACTGCTTCAAATCAACTAGATATCTTTGTGCTGTAAATCTCCCAACAGCCAAATGTAAAAGCAGCAAACATCTCGCTGTATGTCCCACATCCAAAGTGCCAAGAGAGAGCTTGCTCTCCCTGTCTTTGAGTACTGTTTGCACTGTCCCGATTACCTCTTTGCTAACATTCTCTTCAGAGCTGCAGTGAAACCAGGAACCACGTGGAGAAGGCACCCACACTGAAAGTTCCTGGAAGGAACATTGGGGCTTCTTCTCAGTGTCTCTGACATAGGGTTTCACTGTCCCGGGAAACTCTCTGCTAACACCCTGCAGAGCGCTGTGCCCAATATACAGAAACGTCTTGCGGTATCCCCTACAGGGAAAGTGCCAGGAGGGAAAAGTGAGGATTATGCTTAGACTTTCTCGGAACTGCTTCAAATCAACTAGATATCTTTGTGCTGTAAATCTCCCAACAGCCAAATGTAAAAGCAGCAAACATCTCGCTGTATGTCCCACATCCAAAGTGCCAAGAGAGTAATGTAGAGCTTGCTCTCCCTGTCTTTGAGTACTGTTTGCACTGTCCCGATTACCTCTTTGCTAACATTCTCTTCAGAGCTGCAGTGAAACCAGGAACCACGTGGAGAAGGCACCCACACTGAAAGTGCCTGGAGGGAACATTGGGGCTTCTTCTCAGTGTCTCTGACATAGGGTTTCACTGTCCCGGGAAACTCTCTGCTAACACCCTGCAGAGCGCTGTGCCCAATATACAGAAACGTCTTGCGGTATCTCCTACAGGGAAAGTGCCAGGAGGGAAAAGTGAGGATTATGTTTAGACTTTCTCGGAACTGCTTCAAATCAACTAGATATCTTTGTGCTGTAAATCTCCCAACAGCCAAATGTAAAAGCAGCAAACATCTCGCTGTATGTCCCACATCCAAAGTGCCAAGAGAGAGCTTGCTCTCCCTGTCTTTGAGTACTGTTTGCACTGTCCCGATTACCTCTTTGCTAACATTCTCTTCAGAGCTGCAGTGAAACCAGGAACCACGTGGAGAAGGCACCCACACTGAAAGTGCCTGGAGGGAACATTGGGGCTTCTTCTCAGTGTCTCTGACATAGGGTTTCAGTGTCCCGGGAAACTCTCTGCTAACACCCTGCAGAGCGCTGTGCCCAATATACAGAAACGTCTTGCGGTATCCCCTACAGGGAAAGTGCCAGGAGGGAAAAGTGAGGATTATGTTTAGACTTTCTCGGAACTGCTTCAAATCAACTAGATATCTTTGTGCTGTAAATCTCCCAACAGCCAAATGTAAAAGCAGCAAACATCTCGCTGTATGTCCCACATCCAAAGTGCCAAGAGAGTAATGTAGAGCTTGTTCTCCCTGTCTTTGAGTACTGTTTGCACTGTCCCGATTACCTCTTTGCTAACATTCTCTTCAGAGCTGCAGTGAAACCAGGAACCACGTGGAGAAGGCACCCACACTGAAAGTGCCTGGAGGGAACATTGGGGCTTCTTCTCAGTGTCTCCGATATAGGGTTTCACTGTCCCGGGAAACTCTCTGCTAACACCCTGCAGAGCGCTGTGCCCAATATACAGAAACGTCTTGCGGTATCCCCTACAGGGAAAGTGCCAGGAGGGAAAAGTGAGGATTATGCTTAGACTTTCTCGGAACTGCTTCAAATCAACTAGATATCTTTGTGCTGTAAATCTCCCAACAGCCAAATGTAAAAGCAGCAAACATCTCGCTGTATGTCCCACATCCAAAGTGCCAAGAGAGTAATGTAGAGCTTGCTCTCCCTGTCTTTGAGTACTGTTTGCACTGTCCCGATTACCTCTTTGCTAACATTCTCTTCAGAGCTGCAGTGAAACCAGGAACCACGTGGAGAAGGCACCCACACTGAAAGTGCCTGGAGGGAACATTGGGGCTTCTTCTCAGTGTCTCTGACATAGGGTTTCACTGTCCCGGGAAACTCTCTGCTAACACCCTGCAGAGCGCTGTGCCCAATATACAGAAACGTCTTGCGGTATCTCCTACAGGGAAAGTGCCAGGAGGGAAAAGTGAGGATTATGTTTAGACTTTCTCGGAACTGCTTCAAATCAACTAGATATCTTTGTGCTGTAAATCTCCCAACAGCCAAATGTAAAAGCAGCAAACATCTCGCTGTATGTCCCACATCCAAAGTGCCAAGAGAGAGCTTGCTCTCCCTGTCTTTGAGTACTGTTTGCACTGTCCCGATTACCTCTTTGCTAACATTCTCTTCAGAGCTGCAGTGAAACCAGGAACCACGTGGAGAAGGCACCCACACTGAAAGTGCCTGGAGGGAACATTGGGGCTTCTTCTCAGTGTCTCTGACATAGGGTTTCACTGTCCCAGGAAACTCTCTGCTAACACCCTGCAGAGCGCTGTGCCCAATATACAGAAACGTCTTGCGGTATCCCCTACAGGGAAAGTGCCAGGAGGGAAAAGTGAGGATTATGTTTAGACTTTCTCGGAACTGCTTCAAATCAACTAGATATCTTTGTGCTGTAAATCTCCCAACAGCCAAATGTAAAAGCAGCAAACATCTCGCTGTATGTCCCACATCCAAAGTGCCAAGAGAGTAATGTAGAGCTTGTTCTCCCTGTCTTTGAGTACTGTTTGCACTGTCCCGATTACCTCTTTGCTAACATTCTCTTCAGAGCTGCAGTGAAACCAGGAACCACGTGGAGAAGGCACCCACACTGAAAGTGCCTGGAGGGAACATTGGGGCTTCTTCTCAGTGTCTTTGACATAGGGTTTCACTGTCCCTGGAAAGTCTCTGCTAACACCCTGCAGAGCGCTGTGCCCAATATACAGAAACGTCTTGCGGTATCCCCTACAGGGAAAGTGCCAGGAGGGAAAAGTGAGGATTATGCTTAGACTTTCTCGGAACTGCTTCAAATCAACTAGATATCTTTGTGCTGTAAATCTCCCAACAGCCAAATGTAAAAGCAGCAAACATCTCGCTGTATGTCCCACATCCAAAGTGCCAAGAGAGTAATGTAGAGCTTGCTCTCCCTGTCTTTGAGTACTGTTTGCACTGTCCCGATTACCTCTTTGCTAACATTCTCTTCAGAGCTGCAGTGAAACCAGGAACCACGTGGAGAAGGCACCCACACTGAAAGTGCCTGGAGGGAACATTGGGGCTTCTTCTCAGTGTCTCTGACATAGGGTTTCACTGTCCCGGGAAACTCTCTGCTAACACCCTGCAGAGCGCTGTGCCCAATATACAGAAACGTCTTGCGGTATCTCCTACAGGGAAAGTGCCAGGAGGGAAAAGTGAGGATTATGTTTAGACTTTCTCGGAACTGCTTCAAATCAACTAGATATCTTTGTGCTGTAAATCTCCCAACAGCCAAATGTAAAAGCAGCAAACATCTCGCTGTATGTCCCACATCCAAAGTGCCAAGAGAGAGCTTGCTCTCCCTGTCTTTGAGTACTGTTTGCACTGTCCCGATTACCTCTTTGCTAACATTCTCTTCAGAGCTGCAGTGAAACCAGGAACCACGTGGAGAAGGCACCCACACTGAAAGTGCCTGGAGGGAACATTGGGGCTTCTTCTCAGTGTCTCTGACATAGGGTTTCACTGTCCCGGGAAACTCTCTGCTAACACCCTGCAGAGCGCTGTGCCCAATATACAGAAACGTCTTGCGGTATCTCCTACAGGGAAAGTGCCAGGAGGGAAAAGTGAGGATTATGCTTAGACTTTCTCGGAACTGCTTCAAATCAACTAGATATCTTTGTGCTGTAAATCTCCCAACAGCCAAATGTAAAAGCAGCAAACATCTCGCTGTATGTCCCACATCCAAAGTGCCAAGAGAGTAATGTAGAGCTTGCTCTCCCTGTCTTTGAGTACTGTTTGCACTGTCCCGATTACCTCTTTGCTAACATTCTCTTCAGAGCTGCAGTGAAACCAGGAACCACGTGGAGAAGGCACCCACACTGAAAGTGCCTGGAGGGAACATTGGGGCTTCTTCTCAGTGTCTCTGACATAGGGTTTCACTGTCCCGGGAAACTCTCTGCTAACACCCTGCAGAGCGCTGTGCCCAATATACAGAAACGTCTTGCGGTATCTCCTACAGGGAAAGTGCCAGGAGGGAAAAGTGAGGATTATGTTTAGACTTTCTCGGAACTGCTTCAAATCAACTAGATATCTTTGTGCTGTAAATCTCCCAACAGCCAAATGTAAAAGCAGCAAACATCTCGCTGTATGTCCCACATCCAAAGTGCCAAGAGAGAGCTTGCTCTCCCTGTCTTTGAGTACTGTTTGCACTGTCCCGATTACCTCTTTGCTAACATTCTCTTCAGAGCTGCAGTGAAACCAGGAACCACGTGGAGAAGGCACCCACACTGAAAGTGCCTGGAGGGAACATTGGGGCTTCTTCTCAGTGTCTCTGACATAGGGTTTCAGTGTCCCGGGAAACTCTCTGCTAACACCCTGCAGAGCGCTGTGCCCAATATACAGAAACGTCTTGCGGTATCCCCTACAGGGAAAGTGCCAGGAGGGAAAAGTGAGGATTATGTTTAGACTTTCTCGGAACTGCTTCAAATCAACTAGATATCTTTGTGCTGTAAATCTCCCAACAGCCAAATGTAAAAGCAGCAAACATCTCGCTGTATGTCCCACATCCAAAGTGCCAAGAGAGTAATGTAGAGCTTGTTCTCCCTGTCTTTGAGTACTGTTTGCACTGTCCCGATTACCTCTTTGCTAACATTCTCTTCAGAGCTGCAGTGAAACCAGGAACCACGTGGAGAAGGCACCCACACTGAAAGTGCCTGGAGGGAACATTGGGGCTTCTTCTCAGTGTCTTTGACATAGGGTTTCAGTGTCCCTGGAAAGTCTCTGCTAACACCCTGCAGAGCGCTGTGCCCAATATACAGAAACGTCTTGCGGTATCTCCTACAGGGAAAGTGCCAGGAGGGAAAAGTGAGGATTATGTTTAGACTTTCTCGGAACTGCTTCAAATCAACTAGATATCTTTGTGCTGTAAATCTCCCAACAGCCAAATGTAAAAGCAGCAAACATCTCGCTGTATGTCCCACATCCAAAGTGCCAAGAGAGAGCTTGCTCTCCCTGTCTTTGAGTACTGTTTGCACTGTCCCGATTACCTCTTTGCTAACATTCTCTTCAGAGCTGCAGTGAAACCAGGAACCACGTGGAGAAGGCACCCACACTGAAAGTGCCTGGAGGGAACATTGGGGCTTCTTCTCAGTGTCTCCGATATAGGGTTTCACTGTCCCGGGAAACTCTCTGCTAACACCCTGCAGAGCGCTGTGCCCAATATACAGAAACGTCTTGCGGTATCCCCTACAGGGAAAGTGCCAGGAGGGAAAAGTGAGGATTATGCTTAGACTTTCTCGGAACTGCTTCAAATCAACTAGATATCTTTGTGCTGTAAATCTCCCAACAGCCAAATGTAAAAGCAGCAAACATCTCGCTGTATGTCCCACATCCAAAGTGCCAAGAGAGTAATGTAGAGCTTGTTCTCCCTGTCTTTGAGTACTGTTTGCACTGTCCCGATTACCTCTTTGCTAACATTCTCTTCAGAGCTGCAGTGAAACCAGGAACCACGTGGAGAAGGCACCCACACTGAAAGTGCCTGGAGGGAACATTGGGGCTTCTTCTCAGTGTCTCTGACATAGGGTTTCACTGTCCCGGGAAACTCTCTGCTAACACCCTGCAGAGCGCTGTGCCCAATATACAGAAACGTCTTGCGGTATCTCCTACAGGGAAAGTGCCAGGAGGGAAAAGTGAGGATTATGTTTAGACTTTCTCGGAACTGCTTCAAATCAACTAGGTATCTTTGTGCTGTAAATCTCCCAACAGCCAAATGTAAAAGCAGCAAACATCTCGCTGTATGTCCCACATCCAAAGTGCCAAGAGAGAGCTTGCTCTCCCTGTCTTTGAGTACTGTTTGCACTGTCCCGATTACCTCTTTGCTAACATTCTCTTCAGAGCTGCAGTGAAACCAGGAACCACGTGGAGAAGGCACCCACACTGAAAGTGCCTGGAGGGAACATTGGGGCTTCTTCTCAGTGTCTCTGACATAGGGTTTCACTGTCCCGGGAAACTCTCTGCTAACACCCTGCAGAGCGCTGTGCCCAATATACAGAAACGTCTTGCGGTATCCCCTACAGGGAAAGTGCCAGGAGGGAAAAGTGAGGATTATGTTTAGACTTTCTCGGAACTGCTTCAAATCAACTAGATATCTTTGTGCTGTAAATCTCCCAACAGCCAAATGTAAAAGCAGCAAACATCTCGCTGTATGTCCCACATCCAAAGTGCCAAGAGAGAGCTTGCTCTCCCTGTCTTTGAGTACTGTTTGCACTGTCCCGATTACCTCTTTGCTAACATTCTCTTCAGAGCTGCAGTGAAACCAGGAACCACGTGGAGAAGGCACCCACACTGAAAGTGCCTGGAGGGAACATTGGGGCTTCTTCTCAGTGTCTCTGACATAGGGTTTCACTGTCCCGGGAAACTCTCTGCTAACACCCTGCAGAGCGCTGTGCCCAATATACAGAAACGTCTTGCGGTATCCCCTACAGGGAAAGTGCCAGGAGGGAAAAGTGAGGATTATGCTTAGACTTTCTCGGAACTGCTTCAAATCAACTAGATATCTTTGTGCTGTAAATCTCCCAACAGCCAAATGTAAAAGCAGCAAACATCTCGCTGTATGTCCCACATCCAAAGTGCCAAGAGAGAGCTTGCTCTCCCTGTCTTTGAGTACTGTTTGCACTGTCCCGATTACCTCTTTGCTAACATTCTCTTCAGAGCTGCAGTGAAACCAGGAACCACGTGGAGAAGGCACCCACACTGAAAGTGCCTGGAGGGAACATTGGGGCTTCTTCTCAGTGTCTCTGACATAGGGTTTCAGTGTCCCGGGAAACTCTCTGCTAACACCCTGCAGAGCGCTGTGCCCAATGTACAGAAACGTCTTGCGGTATCCCCTACAGGGAAAGTGCCAGGAGGGAAAAGTGAGGATTATGTTTAGACTTTCTCGGAACTGCTTCAAATCAACTAGATATCTTTGTGCTGTAAATCTCCCAACAGCCAAATGTAAAAGCAGCAAACATCTCGCTGTATGTCCCACATCCAAAGTGCCAAGAGAGTAATGTAGAGCTTGCTCTCCCTGTCTTTGAGTACTGTTTGCACTGTCCCGATTACCTCTTTGCTAACATTCTCTTCAGAGCTGCAGTGAAACCAGGAACCACGTGGAGAAGGCACCCACACTGAAAGTGCCTGGAGGGAACATTGGGGCTTCTTCTCAGTGTCTCTGACATAGGGTTTCACTGTCCCGGGAAACTCTCTGCTAACACCCTGCAGAGCGCTGTGCCCAATATACAGAAACGTCTTGCGGTATCCCCTACAGGGAAAGTGCCAGGAGGGAAAAGTGAGGATTATGCTTAGACTTTCTCGGAACTGCTTCAAATCAACTAGATATCTTTGTGCTGTAAATCTCCCAACAGCCAAATGTAAAAGCAGCAAACATCTCGCTGTATGTCCCACATCCAAAGTGCCAAGAGAGAGCTTGCTCTCCCTGTCTTTGAGTACTGTTTGCACTGTCCCGATTACCTCTTTGCTAACATTCTCTTCAGAGCTGCAGTGAAACCAGGAACCACGTGGAGAAGGCACCCACACTGAAAGTGCCTGGAGGGAACATTGGGGCTTCTTCTCAGTGTCTCTGACATAGGGTTTCAGTGTCCCGGGAAACTCTCTGCTAACACCCTGCAGAGCGCTGTGCCCAATGTACAGAAACGTCTTGCGGTATCCCCTACAGGGAAAGTGCCAGGAGGGAAAAGTGAGGATTATGTTTAGACTTTCTCGGAACTGCTTCAAATCAACTAGATATCTTTGTGCTGTAAATCTCCCAACAGCCAAATGTAAAAGCAGCAAACATCTCGCTGTATGTCCCACATCCAAAGTGCCAAGAGAGTAATGTAGAGCTTGCTCTCCCTGTCTTTGAGTACTGTTTGCACTGTCCCGATTACCTCTTTGCTAACATTCTCTTCAGAGCTGCAGTGAAACCAGGAACCACGTGGAGAAGGCACCCACACTGAAAGTGCCTGGAGGGAACATTGGGGCTTCTTCTCAGTGTCTCTGACATAGGGTTTCAGTGTCCCGGGAAACTCTCTGCTAACACCCTGCAGAGCGCTGTGCCCAATGTACAGAAACGTCTTGCGGTATCCCCTACAGGGAAAGTGCCAGGAGGGAAAAGTGAGGATTATGCTTAGACTTTCTCGGAACTGCTTCAAATCAACTAGATATCTTTGTGCTGTAAATCTCCCAACAGCCAAATGTAAAAGCAGCAAACATCTCGCTGTATGTCCCACATCCAAAGTGCCAAGAGAGAGCTTGCTCTCCCTGTCTTTGAGTACTGTTTGCACTGTCCCGATTACCTCTTTGCTAACATTCTCTTCAGAGCTGCAGTGAAACCAGGAACCACGTGGAGAAGGCACCCACACTGAAAGTGCCTGGAGGGAACATTGGGGCTTCTTCTCAGTGTCTCTGACATAGGGTTTCAGTGTCCCGGGAAACTCTCTGCTAACACCCTGCAGAGCGCTGTGCCCAATGTACAGAAACGTCTTGCGGTATCCCCTACAGGGAAAGTGCCAGGAGGGAAAAGTGAGGATTATGTTTAGACTTTCTCGGAACTGCTTCAAATCAACTAGATATCTTTGTGCTGTAAATCTCCCAACAGCCAAATGTAAAAGCAGCAAACATCTCGCTGTATGTCCCACATCCAAAGTGCCAAGAGAGTAATGTAGAGCTTGCTCTCCCTGTCTTTGAGTACTGTTTGCACTGTCCCGATTACCTCTTTGCTAACATTCTCTTCAGAGCTGCAGTGAAACCAGGAACCACGTGGAGAAGGCACCCACACTGAAAGTGCCTGGAGGGAACATTGGGGCTTCTTCTCAGTGTCTCTGACATAGGGTTTCACTGTCCCGGGAAACTCTCTGCTAACACCCTGCAGAGCGCTGTGCCCAATATACAGAAACGTCTTGCGGTATCCCCTACAGGGAAAGTGCCAGGAGGGAAAAGTGAGGATTATGCTTAGACTTTCTCGGAACTGCTTCAAATCAACTAGATATCTTTGTGCTGTAAATCTCCCAACAGCCAAATGTAAAAGCAGCAAACATCTCGCTGTATGTCCCACATCCAAAGTGCCAAGAGAGAGCTTGCTCTCCCTGTCTTTGAGTACTGTTTGCACTGTCCCGATTACCTCTTTGCTAACATTCTCTTCAGAGCTGCAGTGAAACCAGGAACCACGTGGAGAAGGCACCCACACTGAAAGTGCCTGGAGGGAACATTGGGGCTTCTTCTCAGTGTCTCTGACATAGGGTTTCAGTGTCCCGGGAAACTCTCTGCTAACACCCTGCAGAGCGCTGTGCCCAATGTACAGAAACGTCTTGCGGTATCCCCTACAGGGAAAGTGCCAGGAGGGAAAAGTGAGGATTATGTTTAGACTTTCTCGGAACTGCTTCAAATCAACTAGATATCTTTGTGCTGTAAATCTCCCAACAGCCAAATGTAAAAGCAGCAAACATCTCGCTGTATGTCCCACATCCAAAGTGCCAAGAGAGTAATGTAGAGCTTGCTCTCCCTGTCTTTGAGTACTGTTTGCACTGTCCCGATTACCTCTTTGCTAACATTCTCTTCAGAGCTGCAGTGAAACCAGGAACCACGTGGAGAAGGCACCCACACTGAAAGTGCCTGGAGGGAACATTGGGGCTTCTTCTCAGTGTCTCTGACATAGGGTTTCACTGTCCCGGGAAACTCTCTGCTAACACCCTGCAGAGCGCTGTGCCCAATATACAGAAACGTCTTGCGGTATCCCCTACAGGGAAAGTGCCAGGAGGGAAAAGTGAGGATTATGCTTAGACTTTCTCGGAACTGCTTCAAATCAACTAGATATCTTTGTGCTGTAAATCTCCCAACAGCCAAATGTAAAAGCAGCAAACATCTCGCTGTATGTCCCACATCCAAAGTGCCAAGAGAGAGCTTGCTCTCCCTGTCTTTGAGTACTGTTTGCACTGTCCCGATTACCTCTTTGCTAACATTCTCTTCAGAGCTGCAGTGAAACCAGGAACCACGTGGAGAAGGCACCCACACTGAAAGTGCCTGGAGGGAACATTGGGGCTTCTTCTCAGTGTCTCTGACATAGGGTTTCAGTGTCCCGGGAAACTCTCTGCTAACACCCTGCAGAGCGCTGTGCCCAATGTACAGAAACGTCTTGCGGTATCCCCTACAGGGAAAGTGCCAGGAGGGAAAAGTGAGGATTATGTTTAGACTTTCTCGGAACTGCTTCAAATCAACTAGATATCTTTGTGCTGTAAATCTCCCAACAGCCAAATGTAAAAGCAGCAAACATCTCGCTGTATGTCCCACATCCAAAGTGCCAAGAGAGTAATGTAGAGCTTGCTCTCCCTGTCTTTGAGTACTGTTTGCACTGTCCCGATTACCTCTTTGCTAACATTCTCTTCAGAGCTGCAGTGAAACCAGGAACCACGTGGAGAAGGCACCCACACTGAAAGTGCCTGGAGGGAACATTGGGGCTTCTTCTCAGTGTCTCTGACATAGGGTTTCACTGTCCCGGGAAACTCTCTGCTAACACCCTGCAGAGCGCTGTGCCCAATATACAGAAACGTCTTGCGGTATCTCCTACAGGGAAAGTGCCAGGAGGGAAAAGTGAGGATTATGCTTAGACTTTCTCGGAACTGCTTCAAATCAACTAGATATCTTTGTGCTGTAAATCTCCCAACAGCCAAATGTAAAAGCAGCAAACATCTCGCTGTATGTCCCACATCCAAAGTGCCAAGAGAGAGCTTGCTCTCCCTGTCTTTGAGTACTGTTTGCACTGTCCCGATTACCTCTTTGCTAACATTCTCTTCAGAGCTGCAGTGAAACCAGGAACCACGTGGAGAAGGCACCCACACTGAAAGTGCCTGGAGTGAACATTGGGGCTTCTTCTCAGTGTCTCCGATATAGGGTTTCACTGTCCCGGGAAACTCTCTGCTAACACCCTGCAGAGCGCTGTGCCCAATGTACAGAAACGTCTTGCGGTATCCCCTACAGGGAAAGTGCCAGGAGGGAAAAGTGAGGATTATGTTTAGACTTTCTCGGAACTGCTTCAAATCAACTAGATATCTTTGTGCTGTAAATCTCCCAACAGCCAAATGTAAAAGCAGCAAACATCTCGCTGTATGTCCCACATCCAAAGTGCCAAGAGAGAGCTTGCTCTCCCTGTCTTTGAGTACTGTTTGCACTGTCCCGATTACCTCTTTGCTAACATTCTCTTCAGAGCTGCAGTGAAACCAGGAACCACGTGGAGAAGGCACCCACACTGAAAGTTCCTGGAAGGAACATTGGGGCTTCTTCTCAGTGTCTCTGACATAGGGTTTCACTGTCCCGGGAAACTCTCTGCTAACACCCTGCAGAGCGCTGTGCCCAATATACAGAAACGTCTTGCGGTATCCCCTACAGGGAAAGTGCCAGGAGGGAAAAGTGAGGATTATGCTTAGACTTTCTCGGAACTGCTTCAAATCAACTAGATATCTTTGTGCTGTAAATCTCCCAACAGCCAAATGTAAAAGCAGCAAACATCTCGCTGTATGTCCCACATCCAAAGTGCCAAGAGAGTAATGTAGAGCTTGCTCTCCCTGTCTTTGAGTACTGTTTGCACTGTCCCGATTACCTCTTTGCTAACATTCTCTTCAGAGCTGCAGTGAAACCAGGAACCACGTGGAGAAGGCACCCACACTGAAAGTGCCTGGAGGGAACATTGGGGCTTCTTCTCAGTGTCTCTGACATAGGGTTTCACTGTCCCGGGAAACTCTCTGCTAACACCCTGCAGAGCGCTGTGCCCAATATACAGAAACGTCTTGCGGTATCTCCTACAGGGAAAGTGCCAGGAGGGAAAAGTGAGGATTATGCTTAGACTTTCTCGGAACTGCTTCAAATCAACTAGATATCTTTGTGCTGTAAATCTCCCAACAGCCAAATGTAAAAGCAGCAAACATCTCGCTGTATGTCCCACATCCAAAGTGCCAAGAGAGAGCTTGCTCTCCCTGTCTTTGAGTACTGTTTGCACTGTCCCGATTACCTCTTTGCTAACATTCTCTTCAGAGCTGCAGTGAAACCAGGAACCACGTGGAGAAGGCACCCACACTGAAAGTGCCTGGAGTGAACATTGGGGCTTCTTCTCAGTGTCTCCGATATAGGGTTTCACTGTCCCGGGAAACTCTCTGCTAACACCCTGCAGAGCGCTGTGCCCAATGTACAGAAACGTCTTGCGGTATCCCCTACAGGGAAAGTGCCAGGAGGGAAAAGTGAGGATTATGTTTAGACTTTCTCGGAACTGCTTCAAATCAACTAGATATCTTTGTGCTGTAAATCTCCCAACAGCCAAATGTAAAAGCAGCAAACATCTCGCTGTATGTCCCACATCCAAAGTGCCAAGAGAGAGCTTGCTCTCCCTGTCTTTGAGTACTGTTTGCACTGTCCCGATTACCTCTTTGCTAACATTCTCTTCAGAGCTGCAGTGAAACCAGGAACCACGTGGAGAAGGCACCCACACTGAAAGTTCCTGGAAGGAACATTGGGGCTTCTTCTCAGTGTCTCTGACATAGGGTTTCACTGTCCCGGGAAACTCTCTGCTAACACCCTGCAGAGCGCTGTGCCCAATATACAGAAACGTCTTGCGGTATCCCCTACAGGGAAAGTGCCAGGAGGGAAAAGTGAGGATTATGCTTAGACTTTCTCGGAACTGCTTCAAATCAACTAGATATCTTTGTGCTGTAAATCTCCCAACAGCCAAATGTAAAAGCAGCAAACATCTCGCTGTATGTCCCACATCCAAAGTGCCGAGAGAGTAATGTAGAGCTTGTTCTCCCTGTCTTTGAGTACTGTTTGCACTGTCCTGATTACCTCTTTGCTAACATTCTCTTCAGAGCTGCAGTGAAACCAGGAACCACGTGGAGAAGGCACCCACACTGAAAGTGCCTGGAGGGAACATTGGGGCTTCTTCTCAGTGTCTTTGACATAGGGTTTCACTGTCCCGGGAAACTCTCTGCTAACACCCTGCAGAGCGCTGTGCCCAATATACAGAAACGTCTTGCGGTATCCCCTACAGGGAAAGTGCCAGGAGGGAAAAGTGAGGATTATGTTTAGACTTTCTCGGAACTGCTTCAAATCAACTAGATATCTTTGTGCTGTAAATCTCCCAACAGCCAAATGTAAAAGCAGCAAACATCTCGCTGTATGTCCCACATCCAAAGTGCCAAGAGAGAGCTTGCTCTCCCTGTCTTTGAGTACTGTTTGCACTGTCCCGATTACCTCTTTGCTAACATTCTCTTCAGAGCTGCAGTGAAACCAGGAACCACGTGGAGAAGGCACCCACACTGAAAGTGCCTGGAGGGAACATTGGGGCTTCTTCTCAGTGTCTCTGACATAGGGTTTCACTGTCCCGGGAAACTCTCTGCTAACACCCTGCAGAGCGCTGTGCCCAATATACAGAAACGTCTTGCGGTATCTCCTACAGGGAAAGTGCCAGGAGGGAAAAGTGAGGATTATGTTTAGACTTTCTCGGAACTGCTTCAAATCAACTAGATATCTTTGTGCTGTAAATCTCCCAACAGCCAAATGTAAAAGCAGCAAACATCTCGCTGTATGTCCCACATCCAAAGTGCCAAGAGAGAGCTTGCTCTCCCTGTCTTTGAGTACTGTTTGCACTGTCCCGATTACCTCTTTGCTAACATTCTCTTCAGAGCTGCAGTGAAACCAGGAACCACGTGGAGAAGGCACCCACACTGAAAGTGCCTGGAGGGAACATTGGGGCTTCTTCTCAGTGTCTCCGACATAGGGTTTCACTGTCCTGGGAAACTCTCTGCTAACACCCTGCAGAGCGTAGTGCCCAATATACAGAAACGTCTTGCGGTATCCCCTACAGGGAAAGTGCCAGGAGGGAATAGTGAGGATTATGTTTAGACTTTCTCGGAACTGCTTCAAATCAACTAGATATCTTTGTGCTGTAAATCTCCCAACAGCCAAATGTAAAAGCAGCAAACATCTCGCTGTATGTCCCACATCCAAAGTGCCAAGAGAGAGCTTGCTCTCCCTGTCTTTGAGTACTGTTTGCACTGTCCCGATTACCTCTTTGCTAACATTCTCTTCAGAGCTGCAGTGAAACCAGGAACCACGTGGAGAAGGCACCCACACTGAAAGTGCCTGGAGTGAACATTGGGGCTTCTTCTCAGTGTCTCCGATATAGGGTTTCACTGTCCCGGGAAACTCTCTGCTAACACCCTGCAGAGCGCTGTGCCCAATATACAGAAACGTCTTGCGGTATCCCCTACAGGGAAAGTGCCAGGAGGGAATAGTGAGGATTATGTTTAGACTTTCTCGGAACTGCTTCAAATCAACTAGATATCTTTGTGCTGTAAATCTCCCAACAGCCAAATGTAAAAGCAGCAAACATCTCGCTGTATGTCCCACATCCAAAGTGCCAAGAGAGTAATGTAGAGCTTGCTCTCCCTGTCTTTGAGTACTGTTTGCACTGTCCCGATTACCTCTTTGCTAACATTCTCTTCAGAGCTGCAGTGAAACCAGGAACCACGTGGAGAAGGCACCCACACTGAAAGTGCCTGGAGGGAACATTGGGGCTTCTTCTCAGTGTCTCTGACATAGGGTTTCACTGTCCTGGGAAACTCTCTGCTAACACCCTGCAGAGCGTAGTGCCCAATATACAGAAACGTCTTGCGGTATCCCCTACAGGGAAAGTGCCAGGAGGGAAAAGTGAGGATTATGCTTAGACTTTCTCGGAACTGCTTCAAATCAACTAGATATCTTTGTGCTGTAAATCTCCCAACAGCCAAATGTAAAAGCAGCAAACATCTCGCTGTATGTCCCACATCCAAAGTGCCAAGAGAGAGCTTGCTCTCCCTGTCTTTGAGTACTGTTTGCACTGTCCCGATTACCTCTTTGCTAACATTCTCTTCAGAGCTGCAGTGAAACCAGGAACCACGTGGAGAAGGCACCCACACTGAAAGTGCCTGGAGTGAACATTGGGGCTTCTTCTCAGTGTCTCCGATATAGGGTTTCACTGTCCCGGGAAACTCTCTGCTAACACCCTGCAGAGCGCTGTGCCCAATGTACAGAAACGTCTTGCGGTATCCCCTACAGGGAAAGTGCCAGGAGGGAAAAGTGAGGATTATGTTTAGACTTTCTCGGAACTGCTTCAAATCAACTAGATATCTTTGTGCTGTAAATCTCCCCACAGCCAAATGTAAAAGCAGCAAACATCTCGCTGTATGTCCCACATCCAAAGTGCCAAGAGAGTAATGTAGAGCTTGCTCTCCCTGTCTTTGAGTACTGTTTGCACTGTCCCGATTACCTCTTTGCTAACATTCTCTTCAGAGCTGCAGTGAAACCAGGAACCACGTGGAGAAGGCACCCACACTGAAAGTGCCTGGAGGGAACATTGGGGCTTCTTCTCAGTGTCTCTGACATAGGGTTTCACTGTCCCGGGAAACTCTCTGCTAACACCCTGCAGAGCGCTGTGCCCAATGTACAGAAACGTCTTGCGGTATCCCCTACAGGGAAAGTGCCAGGAGGGAAAAGTGAGGATTATGTTTAGACTTTCTCGGAACTGCTTCAAATCAACTAGATATCTTTGTGCTGTAAATCTCCCAACAGCCAAATGTAAAAGCAGCAAACATCTCGCTGTATGTCCCACATCCAAAGTGCCAAGAGAGTAATGTAGAGCTTGCTCTCCCTGTCTTTGAGTACTGTTTGCACTGTCCCGATTACCTCTTTGCTAACATTCTCTTCAGAGCTGCAGTGAAACCAGGAACCACGTGGAGAAGGCACCCACACTGAAAGTGCCTGGAGGGAACATTGGGGCTTCTTCTCAGTGTCTCTGACATAGGGTTTCACTGTCCCGGGAAACTCTCTGCTAACACCCTGCAGAGCGCTGTGCCCAATGTACAGAAATGTCTTGCGGTATCTCCTACAGGGAAAGTGCCAGGAGGGAAAAGTGAGGATTATGTTTAGACTTTCTCGGAACTGCTTCAAATCAACTAGATATCTTTGTGCTGTAAATCTCCCAACAGCCAAATGTAAAAGCAGCAAACATCTCGCTGTATGTCCCACATCCAAAGTGCCAAGAGAGAGCTTGCTCTCCCTGTCTTTGAGTACTGTTTGCACTGTCCCGATTACCTCTTTGCTAACATTCTCTTCAGAGCTGCAGTGAAACCAGGAACCACGTGGAGAAGGCACCCACACTGAAAGTGCCTGGAGTGAACATTGGGGCTTCTTCTCAGTGTCTCCGACATAGGGTTTCACTGTCCCGGGAAACTCTCTGCTAACACCCTGCAGAGCGCTGTGCCCAATATACAGAAACGTCTTGCGGTATCCCCTACAGGGAAAGTGCCAGGAGGGAAAAGTGAGGATTATGCTTAGACTTTCTCGGAACTGCTTCAAATCAACTAGATATCTTTGTGCTGTAAATCTCCCAACAGCCAAATGTAAAAGCAGCAAACATCTCGCTGTATGTCCCACATCCAAAGTGCCAAGAGAGAGCTTGCTCTCCCTGTCTTTGAGTACTGTTTGCACTGTCCCGATTACCTCTTTGCTAACATTCTCTTCAGAGCTGCAGTGAAACCAGGAACCACGTGGAGAAGGCACCCACACTGAAAGTGCCTGGAGTGAACATTGGGGCTTCTTCTCAGTGTCTCCGATATAGGGTTTCACTGTCCCGGGAAACTCTCTGCTAACACCCTGCAGAGCGCTGTGCCCAATGTACAGAAACGTCTTGCGGTATCCCCTACAGGGAAAGTGCCAGGAGGGAAAAGTGAGGATTATGTTTAGACTTTCTCGGAACTGCTTCAAATCAACTAGATATCTTTGTGCTGTAAATCTCCCAACAGCCAAATGTAAAAGCAGCAAACATCTCGCTGTATGTCCCACATCCAAAGTGCCAAGAGAGTAATGTAGAGATTGCTCTCCCTGTCTTTGAGTACTGTTTGCACTGTCCCGATTACCTCTTTGCTAACATTCTCTTCAGAGCTGCAGTGAAACCAGGAACCACGTGGAGAAGGCACCCACACTGAAAGTGCCTGGAGGGAACATTGGGGCTTCTTCTCAGTGTCTCTGACATAGGGTTTCACTGTCCCGGGAAACTCTCTGCTAACACCCTGCAGAGCGCTGTGCCCAATATACAGAAACGTCTTGCGGTATCTCCTACAGGGAAAGTGCCAGGAGGGAAAAGTGAGGATTATGTTTAGACTTTCTCGGAACTGCTTCAAATCAACTAGATATCTTTGTGCTGTAAATCTCCCAACAGCCAAATGTAAAAGCAGCAAACATCTCGCTGTATGTCCCACATCCAAAGTGCCAAGAGAGAGCTTGCTCTCCCTGTCTTTGAGTACTGTTTGCACTGTCCCGATTACCTCTTTGCTAACATTCTCTTCAGAGCTGCAGTGAAACCAGGAACCACGTGGAGAAGGCACCCACACTGAAAGTGCCTGGAAGGAACATTGGGGCTTCTTCTCAGTGTCTCTGACATAGGGTTTCACTGTCCCGGGAAACTCTCTGCTAACACCCTGCAGAGCGCTGTGCCCAATATACAGAAACGTCTTGCGGTATCCCCTACAGGGAAAGTGCCAGGAGGGAAAAGTGAGGATTATGCTTAGACTTTCTCGGAACTGCTTCAAATCAACTAGATATCTTTGTGCTGTAAATCTCCCAACAGCCAAATGTAAAAGCAGCAAACATCTCGCTGTATGTCCCACATCCAAAGTGCCGAGAGAGTAATGTAGAGCTTGTTCTCCCTGTCTTTGAGTACTGTTTGCACTGTCCTGATTACCTCTTTGCTAACATTCTCTTCAGAGCTGCAGTGAAACCAGGAACCACGTGGAGAAGGCACCCACACTGAAAGTGCCTGGAGGGAACATTGGGGCTTCTTCTCAGTGTCTCCGATATAGGGTTTCACTGTCCTGGGAAACTCTCTGCTAACACCCTGCAGAGCGTAGTGCCCAATATACAGAAACGTCTTGCGGTATCCCCTACAGGGAAAGTGCCAGGAGGGAATAGTGAGGATTATGTTTAGACTTTCTCGGAACTGCTTCAAATCAACTAGATATCTTTGTGCTGTAAATCTCCCAACAGCCAAATGTAAAAGCAGCAAACATCTCGCTGTATGTCCCACATCCAAAGTGCCAAGAGAGAGCTTGCTCTCCCTGTCTTTGAGTACTGTTTGCACTGTCCCGATTACCTCTTTGCTAACATTCTCTTCAGAGCTGCAGTGAAACCAGGAACCACGTGGAGAAGGCACCCACACTGAAAGTGCCTGGAAGGAACATTGGGGCCTCTTCTCAGTGTCTCCGATATAGGGTTTCACTGTCCCGGGAAACTCTCTGCTAACACCCTGCAGAGCGCTGTGCCCAATGTACAGAAACGTCTTGCGGTATCCCCTACAGGGAAAGTGCCAGGAGGGAAAAGTGAGGATTATGTTTAGACTTTCTCGGAACTGCTTCAAATCAACTAGATATCTTTGTGCTGTAAATCTCCCAACAGCCAAATGTAAAAGCAGCAAACATCTCGCTGTATGTCCCACATCCAAAGTGCCAAGAGAGTAATGTAGAGCTTGCTCTCCCTGTCTTTGAGTACTGTTTGCACTGTCCCGATTACCTCTTTGCTAACATTCTCTTCAGAGCTGCAGTGAAACCAGGAACCACGTGGAGAAGGCACCCACACTGAAAGTGCCTGGAAGGAACATTGGGGCTTCTTCTCAGTGTCTCCGACATAGGGTTTCACTGTCCTGGGAAACTCTCTGCTAACACCCTGCAGAGCGCTGTGCCCAATATACAGAAACGTCTTGCGGTATCCCCTACAGGGAAAGTGCCAGGAGGGAAAAGTGAGGATTATGCTTAGACTTTCTCGGAACTGCTTCAAATCAACTAGATATCTTTGTGCTGTAAATCTCCCAACAGCCAAATGTAAAAGCAGCAAACATCTCGCTGTATGTCCCACATCCAAAGTGCCAAGAGAGTAATGTAGAGATTGCTCTCCCTGTCTTTGAGTACTGTTTGCACTGTCCCGATTACCTCTTTGCTAACATTCTCTTCAGAGCTGCAATGAAACCAGGAACCACGTGGAGAAGGCACCCACACTGAAAGTGCCTGGAGGGAACATTGGGGCTTCTTCTCAGTGTCTCTGACATAGGGTTTCACTGTCCCGGGAAACTCTCTGCTAACACCCTGCAGAGCGCTGTGCCCAATATACAGAAACGTCTTGCGGTATCTCCTACAGGGAAAGTGCCAGGAGGGAAAAGTGAGGATTATGTTTAGACTTTCTCGGAACTGCTTCAAATCAACTAGATATCTTTGTGCTGTAAATCTCCCAACAGCCAAATGTAAAAGCAGCAAACATCTCGCTGTATGTCCCACATCCAAAGTGCCAAGAGAGAGCTTGCTCTCCCTGTCTTTGAGTACTGTTTGCACTGTCCCGATTACCTCTTTGCTAACATTCTCTTCAGAGCTGCAGTGAAACCAGGAACCACGTGGAGAAGGCACCCACACTGAAAGTGCCTGGAAGGAACATTGGGGCTTCTTCTCAGTGTCTCTGACATAGGGTTTCACTGTCCCGGGAAACTCTCTGCTAACACCCTGCAGAGCGCTGTGCCCAATATACAGAAACGTCTTGCGGTATCCCCTACAGGGAAAGTGCCAGGAGGGAAAAGTGAGGATTATGCTTAGACTTTCTCGGAACTGCTTCAAATCAACTAGATATCTTTGTGCTGTAAATCTCCCAACAGCCAAATGTAAAAGCAGCAAACATCTCGCTGTATGTCCCACATCCAAAGTGCCGAGAGAGTAATGTAGAGCTTGTTCTCCCTGTCTTTGAGTACTGTTTGCACTGTCCCGATTACCTCTTTGCTAACATTCTCTTCAGAGCTGCAGTGAAACCAGGAACCACGTGGAGAAGGCACCCACACTGAAAGTGCCTGGAGGGAACATTGGGGCTTCTTCTCAGTGTCTCCGATATAGGGTTTCACTGTCCTGGGAAACTCTCTGCTAACACCCTGCAGAGCGTAGTGCCCAATATACAGAAACGTCTTGCGGTATCCCCTACAGGGAAAGTGCCAGGAGGGAATAGTGAGGATTATGTTTAGACTTTCTCGGAACTGCTTCAAATCAACTAGATATCTTTGTGCTGTAAATCTCCCAACAGCCAAATGTAAAAGCAGCAAACATCTCGCTGTATGTCCCACATCCAAAGTGCCAAGAGAGAGCTTGCTCTCCCTGTCTTTGAGTACTGTTTGCACTGTCCCGATTACCTCTTTGCTAACATTCTCTTCAGAGCTGCAGTGAAACCAGGAACCACGTGGAGAAGGCACCCACACTGAAAGTGCCTGGAAGGAACATTGGGGCTTCTTCTCAGTGTCTCCGATATAGGGTTTCACTGTCCCGGGAAACTCTCTGCTAACACCCTGCAGAGCGCTGTGCCCAATGTACAGAAACGTCTTGCGGTATCCCCTACAGGGAAAGTGCCAGGAGGGAAAAGTGAGGATTATGTTTAGACTTTCTCGGAACTGCTTCAAATCAACTAGATATCTTTGTGCTGTAAATCTCCCAACAGCCAAATGTAAAAGCAGCAAACATCTCGCTGTATGTCCCACATCCAAAGTGCCAAGAGAGTAATGTAGAGCTTGCTCTCCCTGTCTTTGAGTACTGTTTGCACTGTCCCGATTACCTCTTTGCTAACATTCTCTTCAGAGCTGCAGTGAAACCAGGAACCACGTGGAGAAGGCACCCACACTGAAAGTGCCTGGAAGGAACATTGGGGCTTCTTCTCAGTGTCTCCGACATAGGGTTTCACTGTCCTGGGAAACTCTCTGCTAACACCCTGCAGAGCGCTGTGCCCAATATACAGAAACGTCTTGCGGTATCCCCTACAGGGAAAGTGCCAGGAGGGAAAAGTGAGGATTATGTTTAGACTTTCTCGGAACTGCTTCAAATCAACTAGATATCTTTGTGCTGTAAATCTCCCAACAGCCAAATGTAAAAGCAGCAAACATCTCGCTGTATGTCCCACATCCAAAGTGCCGAGAGAGTAATGTAGAGCTTGTTCTCCCTGTCTTTGAGTACTGTTTGCACTGTCCTGATTACCTCTTTGCTAACATTCTCTTCAGAGCTGCAGTGAAACCAGGAACCACGTGGAGAAGGCACCCACACTGAAAGTGCCTGGAGGGAACATTGGGGCTTCTTCTCAGTGTCTTTGACATAGGGTTTCACTGTCCCGGGAAAGTCTCTGCTAACACCCTGCAGAGCGCTGTGCCCAATATACAGAAACGTCTTGCGGTATCTCCTACAGGGAAAGTGCCAGGAGGGAAAAGTGAGGATTATGTTTAGACTTTCTCGGAACTGCTTCAAATCAACTAGATATCTTTGTGCTGTAAATCTCCCAACAGCCAAATGTAAAAGCAGCAAACATCTCGCTGTATGTCCCACATCCAAAGTGCCAAGAGAGAGCTTGCTCTCCCTGTCTTTGAGTACTGTTTGCACTGTCCCGATTACCTCTTTGCTAACATTCTCTTCAGAGCTGCAGTGAAACCAGGAACCACGTGGAGAAGGCACCCACACTGAAAGTGCCTGGAGGGAACATTGGGGCTTCTTCTCAGTGTCTCTGACATAGGGTTTCACTGTCCTGGGAAACTCTCTGCTAACACCCTGCAGAGCGCTGTGCCCAATATACAGAAACGTCTTGCGGTATCCCCTACAGGGAAAGTGCCAGGAGGGAAAAGTGAGGATTATGCTTAGACTTTCTCGGAACTGCTTCAAATCAACTAGATATCTTTGTGCTGTAAATCTCCCAACAGCCAAATGTAAAAGCAGCAAACATCTCGCTGTATGTCCCACATCCAAAGTGCCAAGAGAGAGCTTGCTCTCCCTGTCTTTGAGTACTGTTTGCACTGTCCCGATTACCTCTTTGCTAACATTCTCTTCAGAGCTGCAGTGAAACCAGGAACCACGTGGAGAAGGCACCCACACTGAAAGTGCCTGGAGGGAACATTGGGGCTTCTTCTCAGTGTCTCCGATATAGGGTTTCACTGTCCCGGGAAACTCTCTGCTAACACCCTGCAGAGCGCTGTGCCCAATGTACAGAAACGTCTTGCGGTATCCCCTACAGGGAAAGTGCCAGGAGGGAAAAGTGAGGATTATGTTTAGACTTTCTCGGAACTGCTTCAAATCAACTAGATATCTTTGTGCTGTAAATCTCCCAACAGCCAAATGTAAAAGCAGCAAACATCTCGCTGTATGTCCCACATCCAAAGTGCCGAGAGAGTAATGTAGAGCTTGTTCTCCCTGTCTTTGTGTACTGTTTGCACTGTCCTGATTACCTCTTTGCTAACATTCTCTTCAGAGCTGCAGTGAAACCAGGAACCACGTGGAGAAGGCACCCACACTGAAAGTGCCTGGAGGGAACATTGGGGCTTCTTCTCAGTGTCTCCGATATAGGGTTTCACTGTCCTGGGAAACTCTCTGCTAACACCCTGCAGAGCGTAGTGCCCAATATACAGAAACGTCTTGCGGTATCCCCTACAGGGAAAGTGCCAGGAGGGAATAGTGAGGATTATGTTTAGACTTTCTCGGAACTGCTTCAAATCAACTAGATATCTTTGTGCTGTAAATCTCCCAACAGCCAAATGTAAAAGCAGCAAACATCTCGCTGTATGTCCCACATCCAAAGTGCCAAGAGAGAGCTTGCTCTCCCTGTCTTTGAGTACTGTTTGCACTGTCCCGATTACCTCTTTGCTAACATTCTCTTCAGAGCTGCAGTGAAACCAGGAACCACGTGGAGAAGGCACCCACACTGAAAGTGCCTGGAAGGAACATTGGGGCTTCTTCTCAGTGTCTCCGATATAGGGTTTCACTGTCCCTGGAAAGTCTCTGCTAACACCCTGCAGAGCGCTGTGCCCAATGTACAGAAACGTCTTGCGGTATCCCCTACAGGGAAAGTGCCAGGAGGGAAAAGTGAGGATTATGTTTAGACTTTCTCGGAACTGCTTCAAATCAACTAGATATCTTTGTGCTGTAAATCTCCCAACAGCCAAATGTAAAAGCAGCAAACATCTCGCTGTATGTCCCACATCCAAAGTGCCAAGAGAGTAATGTAGAGCTTGCTCTCCCTGTCTTTGAGTACTGTTTGCACTGTCCCGATTACCTCTTTGCTAACATTCTCTTCAGAGCTGCAGTGAAACCAGGAACCACGTGGAGAAGGCACCCACACTGAAAGTGCCTGGAAGGAACATTGGGGCTTCTTCTCAGTGTCTCCGACATAGGGTTTCACTGTCCTGGGAAACTCTCTGCTAACACCCTGCAGAGCGCTGTGCCCAATATACAGAAACGTCTTGCGGTATCCCCTACAGGGAAAGTGCCAGGAGGGAAAAGTGAGGATTATGCTTAGACTTTCTCGGAACTGCTTCAAATCAACTAGATATCTTTGTGCTGTAAATCTCCCAACAGCCAAATGTAAAAGCAGCAAACATCTCGCTGTATGTCCCACATCCAAAGTGCCAAGAGAGTAATGTAGAGCTTGCTCTCCCTGTCTTTGAGTACTGTTTGCACTGTCCTGATTACCTCTTTGCTAACATTCTCTTCAGAGCTGCAGTGAAACCAGGAACCACGTGGAGAAGGCACCCACACTGAAAGTGCCTGGAGGGAACATTGGGGCTTCTTCTCAGTGTCTCTGACATAGGGTTTCACTGTCCCGGGAAACTCTCTGCTAACACCCTGCAGAGCGCTGTGCCCAATATACAGAAACGTCTTGCGGTATCTCCTACAGGGAAAGTGCCAGGAGGGAAAAGTGAGGATTATGTTTAGACTTTCTCGGAACTGCTTCAAATCAACTAGATATCTTTGTGCTGTAAATCTCCCAACAGCCAAATGTAAAAGCAGCAAACATCTCGCTGTATGTCCCACATCCAAAGTGCCAAGAGAGAGCTTGCTCTCCCTGTCTTTGAGTACTGTTTGCACTGTCCCGATTACCTCTTTGCTAACATTCTCTTCAGAGCTGCAGTGAAACCAGGAACCACGTGGAGAAGGCACCCACACTGAAAGTGCCTGGAAGGAACATTGGGGCTTCTTCTCAGTGTCTCTGACATAGGGTTTCACTGTCCCGGGAAACTCTCTGCTAACACCCTGCAGAGCGCTGTGCCCAATATACAGAAACGTCTTGCGGTATCCCCTACAGGGAAAGTGCCAGGAGGGAAAAGTGAGGATTATGCTTAGACTTTCTCGGAACTGCTTCAAATCAACTAGATATCTTTGTGCTGTAAATCTCCCAACAGCCAAATGTAAAAGCAGCAAACATCTCGCTGTATGTCCCACATCCAAAGTGCCGAGAGAGTAATGTAGAGCTTGTTCTCCCTGTCTTTGAGTACTGTTTGCACTGTCCTGATTACCTCTTTGCTAACATTCTCTTCAGAGCTGCAGTGAAACCAGGAACCACGTGGAGAAGGCACCCACACTGAAAGTGCCTGGAGGGAACATTGGGGCTTCTTCTCAGTGTCTCCGATATAGGGTTTCACTGTCCTGGGAAACTCTCTGCTAACACCCTGCAGAGCGTAGTGCCCAATATACAGAAACGTCTTGCGGTATCCCCTACAGGGAAAGTGCCAGGAGGGAATAGTGAGGATTATGTTTAGACTTTCTCGGAACTGCTTCAAATCAACTAGATATCTTTGTGCTGTAAATCTCCCAACAGCCAAATGTAAAAGCAGCAAACATCTCGCTGTATGTCCCACATCCAAAGTGCCAAGAGAGAGCTTGCTCTCCCTGTCTTTGAGTACTGTTTGCACTGTCCCGATTACCTCTTTGCTAACATTCTCTTCAGAGCTGCAGTGAAACCAGGAACCACGTGGAGAAGGCACCCACACTGAAAGTGCCTGGAAGGAACATTGGGGCTTCTTCTCAGTGTCTCCGATATAGGGTTTCACTGTCCCGGGAAACTCTCTGCTAACACCCTGCAGAGCGCTGTGCCCAATGTACAGAAACGTCTTGCGGTATCCCCTACAGGGAAAGTGCCAGGAGGGAAAAGTGAGGATTATGTTTAGACTTTCTCGGAACTGCTTCAAATCAACTAGATATCTTTGTGCTGTAAATCTCCCAACAGCCAAATGTAAAAGCAGCAAACATCTCGCTGTATGTCCCACATCCAAAGTGCCGAGAGAGTAATGTAGAGCTTGCTCTCCCTGTCTTTGAGTACTGTTTGCACTGTCCCGATTACCTCTTTGCTAACATTCTCTTCAGAGCTGCAGTGAAACCAGGAACCACGTGGAGAAGGCACCCACACTGAAAGTGCCTGGAAGGAACATTGGGGCTTCTTCTCAGTGTCTCCGACATAGGGTTTCACTGTCCTGGGAAACTCTCTGCTAACACCCTGCAGAGCGCTGTGCCCAATATACAGAAACGTCTTGTGGTATCCCCTACAGGGAAAGTGCCAGGAGGGAAAAGTGAGGATTATGTTTAGACTTTCTCGGAACTGCTTCAAATCAACTAGATATCTTTGTGCTGTAAATCTCCCAACAGCCAAATGTAAAAGCAGCAAACATCTCGCTGTATGTCCCACATCCAAAGTGCCGAGAGAGTAATGTAGAGCTTGTTCTCCCTGTCTTTGAGTACTGTTTGCACTGTCCTGATTACCTCTTTGCTAACATTCTCTTCAGAGCTGCAGTGAAACCAGGAACCACGTGGAGAAGGCACCCACACTGAAAGTGCCTGGAGGGAACATTGGGGCTTCTTCTCAGTGTCTTTGACATAGGGTTTCACTGTCCCGGGAAAGTCTCTGCTAACACCCTGCAGAGCGCTGTGCCCAATATACAGAAACGTCTTGCGGTATCTCCTACAGGGAAAGTGCCAGGAGGGAAAAGTGAGGATTATGTTTAGACTTTCTCGGAACTGCTTCAAATCAACTAGATATCTTTGTGCTGTAAATCTCCCAACAGCCAAATGTAAAAGCAGCAAACATCTCGCTGTATGTCCCACATCCAAAGTGCCAAGAGAGAGCTTGCTCTCCCTGTCTTTGAGTACTGTTTGCACTGTCCCGATTACCTCTTTGCTAACATTCTCTTCAGAGCTGCAGTGAAACCAGGAACCACGTGGAGAAGGCACCCACACTGAAAGTGCCTGGAGGGAACATTGGGGCTTCTTCTCAGTGTCTCTGACATAGGGTTTCACTGTCCTGGGAAACTCTCTGCTAACACCCTGCAGAGCGCTGTGCCCAATATACAGAAACGTCTTGCGGTATCCCCTACAGGGAAAGTGCCAGGAGGGAAAAGTGAGGATTATGCTTAGACTTTCTCGGAACTGCTTCAAATCAACTAGATATCTTTGTGCTGTAAATCTCCCAACAGCCAAATGTAAAAGCAGCAAACATCTCGCTGTATGTCCCACATCCAAAGTGCCAAGAGAGAGCTTGCTCTCCCTGTCTTTGAGTACTGTTTGCACTGTCCCGATTACCTCTTTGCTAACATTCTCTTCAGAGCTGCAGTGAAACCAGGAACCACGTGGAGAAGGCACCCACACTGAAAGTGCCTGGAGTGAACATTGGGGCTTCTTCTCAGTGTCTCCGATATAGGGTTTCACTGTCCCGGGAAACTCTCTGCTAACACCCTGCAGAGCGCTGTGCCCAATATACAGAAACGTCTTGCGGTATCCCCTACAGGGAAAGTGCCAGGAGGGAAAAGTGAGGATTATGCTTAGACTTTCTCGGAACTGCTTCAAATCAACTAGATATCTTTGTGCTGTAAATCTCCCAACAGCCAAATGTAAAAGCAGCAAACATCTCGCTGTATGTCCCACATCCAAAGTGCCAAGAGAGTAATGTAGAGCTTGCTCTCCCTGTCTTTGAGTACTGTTTGCACTGTCCCGATTACCTCTTTGCTAACATTCTCTTCAGAGCTGCAGTGAAACCAGGAACCACGTGGAGAAGGCACCCACACTGAAAGTGCCTGGAGGGAACATTGGGGCTTCTTCTCAGTGTCTCTGACATAGGGTTTCACTGTCCCGGGGAACTCTCTGCTAACACCCTGCAGAGCGCTGTGCCCAGTATACAGAAACGTCTTGCGGTATCTCCTACAGGGAAAGTGCCAGGAGGGAAAAGTGAGGATTATGTTTAGACTTTCTCGGAACTGCTTCAAATCAACTAGATATCTTTGTGCTGTAAATCTCCCAACAGCCAAATGTAAAAGCAGCAAACATCTCGCTGTATGTCCCACATCCAAAGTGCCAAGAGAGAGCTTGCTCTCCCTGTCTTTGAGTACTGTTTGCACTGTCCCGATTACCTCTTTGCTAACATTCTCTTCAGAGCTGCAGTGAAACCAGGAACCACGTGGAGAAGGCACCCACACTGAAAGTGCCTGGAAGGAACATTGGGGCTTCTTCTCAGTGTCTCCGACATAGGGTTTCACTGTCCCGGGAAACTCTCTGCTAACACCCTGCAGAGCGCTGTGCCCAATATACAGAAACGTCTTGCGGTATCCCCTACAGGGAAAGTGCCAGGAGGGAAAAGTGAGGATTATGCTTAGACTTTCTCGGAACTGCTTCAAATCAACTAGATATCTTTGTGCTGTAAATCTCCCAACAGCCAAATGTAAAAGCAGCAAACATCTCGCTGTATGTCCCACATCCAAAGTGCCGAGAGAGTAATGTAGAGCTTGCTCTCCCTGTCTTTGAGTACTGTTTGCACTGTCCTGATTACCTCTTTGCTAACATTCTCTTCAGAGCTGCAGTGAAACCAGGAACCACGTGGAGAAGGCACCCACACTGAAAGTGCCTGGAGGGAACATTGGGGCTTCTTCTCAGTGTCTCCGATATAGGGTTTCACTGTCCTGGGAAACTCTCTGCTAACACCCTGCAGAGCGTAGTGCCCAATATACAGAAACGTCTTGCGGTATCTCCTACAGGGAAAGTGCCAGGAGGGAATAGTGAGGATTATGTTTAGACTTTCTCGGAACTGCTTCAAATCAACTAGATATCTTTGTGCTGTAAATCTCCCAACAGCCAAATGTAAAAGCAGCAAACATCTCGCTGTATGTCCCACATCCAAAGTGCCAAGAGAGAGCTTGCTCTCCCTGTCTTTGAGTACTGTTTGCACTGTCCCGATTACCTCTTTGCTAACATTCTCTTCAGAGCTGCAGTGAAACCAGGAACCACGTGGAGAAGGCACCCACACTGAAAGTGCCTGGAAGGAACATTGGGGCTTCTTCTCAGTGTCTCCGATATAGGGTTTCACTGTCCCGGGAAACTCTCTGCTAACACCCTGCAGAGCGCTGTGCCCAATGTACAGAAACGTCTTGCGGTATCCCCTACAGGGAAAGTGCCAGGAGGGAAAAGTGAGGATTATGTTTAGACTTTCTCGGAACTGCTTCAAATCAACTAGATATCTTTGTGCTGTAAATCTCCCAACAGCCAAATGTAAAAGCAGCAAACATCTCGCTGTATGTCCCACATCCAAAGTGCCAAGAGAGTAATGTAGAGCTTGCTCTCCCTGTCTTTGAGTACTGTTTGCACTGTCCCGATTACCTCTTTGCTAACATTCTCTTCAGAGCTGCAGTGAAACCAGGAACCACGTGGAGAAGGCACCCACACTGAAAGTGCCTGGAGGGAACATTGGGGCTTCTTCTCAGTGTCTCTGACATAGGGTTTCACTGTCCCGGGGAACTCTCTGCTAACACCCTGCAGAGCGCTGTGCCCAGTATACAGAAACGTCTTGCGGTATCTCCTACAGGGAAAGTGCCAGGAGGGAAAAGTGAGGATTATGTTTAGACTTTCTCGGAACTGCTTCAAATCAACTAGATATCTTTGTGCTGTAAATCTCCCAACAGCCAAATGTAAAAGCAGCAAACATCTCGCTGTATGTCCCACATCCAAAGTGCCAAGAGAGAGCTTGCTCTCCCTGTCTTTGAGTACTGTTTGCACTGTCCCGATTACCTCTTTGCTAACATTCTCTTCAGAGCTGCAGTGAAACCAGGAACCACGTGGAGAAGGCACCCACACTGAAAGTGCCTGGAAGGAACATTGGGGCTTCTTCTCAGTGTCTCCGACAAAGGGTTTCACTGTCCCGGGAAACTCTCTGCTAACACCCTGCAGAGCGCTGTGCCCAATATACAGAAACGTCTTGCGGTATCCCCTACAGGGAAAGTGCCAGGAGGGAAAAGTGAGGATTATGCTTAGACTTTCTCGGAACTGCTTCAAATCAACTAGATATCTTTGTGCTGTAAATCTCCCAACAGCCAAATGTAAAAGCAGCAAACATCTCGCTGTATGTCCCACATCCAAAGTGCCAAGAGAGTAATGTAGAGCTTGCTCTCCCTGTCTTTGAGTACTGTTTGCACTGTCCCGATTACCTCTTTGCTAACATTCTCTTCAGAGCTGCAGTGAAACCAGGAACCACGTGGAGAAGGCACCCACACTGAAAGTGCCTGGAGGGAACATTGGGGCTTCTTCTCAGTGTCTCTGACATAGGGTTTCACTGTCCCGGGGAACTCTCTGCTAACACCCTGCAGAGCGCTGTGCCCAGTATACAGAAACGTCTTGCGGTATCTCCTACAGGGAAAGTGCCAGGAGGGAAAAGTGAGGATTATGTTTAGACTTTCTCGGAACTGTTTCAAATCAACTAGATATCTTTGTGCTGTAAATCTCCCAACAGCCAAATGTAAAAGCAGCAAACATCTCGCTGTATGTCCCACATCCAAAGTGCCAAGAGAGAGCTTGCTCTCCCTGTCTTTGAGTACTGTTTGCACTGTCCCGATTACCTCTTTGCTAACATTCTCTTCAGAGCTGCAGTGAAACCAGGAACCACGTGGAGAAGGCACCCACACTGAAAGTGCCTGGAAGGAACATTGGGGCTTCTTCTCAGTGTCTCCGACATAGGGTTTCACTGTCCCGGGAAACTCTCTGCTAACACCCTGCAGAGCGCTGTGCCCAATATACAGAAACGTCTTGCGGTATCCCCTACAGGGAAAGTGCCAGGAGGGAAAAGTGAGGATTATGCTTAGACTTTCTCGGAACTGCTTCAAATCAACTAGATATCTTTGTGCTGTAAATCTCCCAACAGCCAAATGTAAAAGCAGCAAACATCTCGCTGTATGTCCCACATCCAAAGTGCCAAGAGAGAGCTTGCTCTCCCTGTCTTTGAGTACTTTTTGCACTGTCCCGATTACCTCTTTGCTAACATTCTCTTCAGAGCTGCAGTGAAACCAGGAACCACGTGGAGAAGGCACCCACACTGAAAGTGCCTGGAGGGAACATTGGGGCTTCTTCTCAGTGTCTCCGATATAGGGTTTCACTGTCCCGGGAAACTCTCTGCTAACACCCTGCAGAGCGCTGTGCCCAATGTACAGAAACGTCTTGCGGTATCCCCTACAGGGAAAGTGCCAGGAGGGAAAAGTGAGGATTATGTTTAGACTTTCTCGGAACTGCTTCAAATCAACTAGATATCTTTGTGCTGTAAATCTCCCAACAGCCAAATGTAAAAGCAGCAAACATCTCGCTGTATGTCCCACATCCAAAGTGCCAAGAGAGAGCTTGCTCTCCCTGTCTTTGAGTACTGTTTGTACTGTCCCGATTACCTCTTTGCTAACATTCTCTTCAGAGCTGCAGTGAAACCAGGAACCACGTGGAGAAGGCACCCACACTGAAAGTGCCTGGAGGGAACATTGGGGCTTCTTCTCAGTGTCTCTGACATAGGGTTTCACTGTCCCGGGAAACTCTCTGCTAACACCCTGCAGAGCGCTGTGCCCAATGTACAGAAACGTCTTGCGGTATCTCCTACAGGGAAAGTGCCAGGAGGGAAAAGTGAGGATTATGCTTAGACTTTCTCGGAACTGCTTCAAATCAACTAGATATCTTTGTGCTGTAAATCTCCCAACAGCCAAATGTAAAAGCAGCAAACATCTCGCTGTATGTCCCACATCCAAAGTGCCAAGAGAGAGCTTGCTCTCCCTGTCTTTGAGTACTGTTTGCACTGTCCCGATTACCTCTTTGCTAACATTCTCTTCAGAGCTGCAGTGAAACCAGGAACCACGTGGAGAAGGCACCCACACTGAAAGTGCCTGGAGTGAACATTGGGGCTTCTTCTCAGTGTCTCTGACATAGGGTTTCACTGTCCCGGGAAACTCTCTGCTAACACCCTGCAGAGCGCTGTGCCCAATGTACAGAAACGTCTTGCGGTATCCCCTACAGGGAAAGTGCCAGGAGGGAAAAGTGAGGATTATGTTTAGACTTTCTCGGAACTGCTTCAAATCAACTAGATATCTTTGTGCTGTAAATCTCCCAACAGCCAAATGTAAAAGCAGCAAACATCTCGCTGTATGTCCCACATCCAAAGTGCCAAGAGAGTAATGTAGAGCTTGCTCTCCCTGTCTTTGAGTACTGTTTGCACTGTCCCGATTACCTCTTTGCTAACATTCTCTTCAGAGCTGCAGTGAAACCAGGAACCACGTGGAGAAGGCACCCACACTGAAAGTGCCTGGAGGGAACATTGGGGCTTCTTCTCAGTGTCTCTGACATAGGGTTTCACTGTCCCGGGAAACTCTCTGCTAACACCCTGCAGAGCGCTGTGCCCAATATACAGAAACGTCTTGCGGTATCTCCTACAGGGAAAGTGCCAGGAGGGAAAAGTGAGGATTATGTTTAGACTTTCTCGGAACTGCTTCAAATCAACTAGATATCTTTGTGCTGTAAATCTCCCAACAGCCAAATGTAAAAGCAGCAAACATCTCGCTGTATGTCCCACATCCAAAGTGCCAAGAGAGAGCTTGCTCTCCCTGTCTTTGAGTACTGTTTGCACTGTTCCGATTACCTCTTTGCTAACATTCTCTTCAGAGCTGCAGTGAAACCAGGAACCACGTGGAGAAGGCACCCACACTGAAAGTGCCTGGAAGGAACATTGGGGCTTCTTCTCAGTGTCTCTGACATAGGGTTTCACTGTCCCGGGAAACTCTCTGCTAACACCCTGCAGAGCGCTGTGCCCAATATACAGAAACGTCTTGCGGTATCCCCTACAGGGAAAGTGCCAGGAGGGAAAAGTGAGGATTATGCTTAGACTTTCTCGGAACTGCTTCAAATCAACTAGATATCTTTGTGCTGTAAATCTCCCAACAGCCAAATGTAAAAGCAGCAAACATCTCGCTGTATGTCCCACATCCAAAGTGCCGAGAGAGTAATGTAGAGCTTGTTCTCCCTGTCTTTGAGTACTGTTTGCACTGTCCTGATTACCTCTTTGCTAACATTCTCTTCAGAGCTGCAGTGAAACCAGGATCCACGTGGAGAAGGCACCCACACTGAAAGTGCCTGGAGGGAACATTGGGGCTTCTTCTCAGTGTCTTTGACATAGGGTTTCACTGTCCCGGGAAACTCTCTGCTAACACCCTGCAGAGCGCTGTGCCCAATATACAGAAACGTCTTGCGGTATCCCCTACAGGGAAAGTGCCAGGAGGGAAAAGTGAGGATTATGTTTAGACTTTCTCGGAACTGCTTCAAATCAACTAGATATCTTTGTGCTGTAAATCTCCCAACAGCCAAATGTAAAAGCAGCAAACATCTCGCTGTATGTCCCACATCCAAAGTGCCAAGAGAGAGCTTGCTCTCCCTGTCTTTGAGTACTGTTTGCACTGTCCCGATTACCTCTTTGCTAACATTCTCTTCAGAGCTGCAGTGAAACCAGGAACCACGTGGAGAAGGCACCCACACTGAAAGTGCCTGGAGGGAACATTGGGGCTTCTTCTCAGTGTCTCTGACATAGGGTTTCACTGTCCCGGGAAACTCTCTGCTAACACCCTGCAGAGCGTAGTGCCCAATATACAGAAACGTCTTGCGGTATCCCCTACAGGGAAAGTGCCAGGAGGGAAAAGTGAGGATTATGTTTAGACTTTCTCGGAACTGCTTCAAATCAACTAGATATCTTTGTGCTGTAAATCTCCCAACAGCCAAATGTAAAAGCAGCAAACATCTCGCTGTATGTCCCACATCCAAAGTGCCAAGAGAGAGCTTGCTCTCCCTGATTTGAGTACTGTTTGCACTGTCCCGATTACCTCTTTGCTAACATTCTCTTCAGAGCTGCAGTGAAACCAGGAACCACGTGGAGAAGGCACCCACACTGAAAGTGCCTGGAGTGAACATTGGGGCTTCTTCTCAGTGTCTCCGATATAGGGTTTCACTGTCCCGGGAAACTCTCTGCTAACACCCTGCAGAGCGCTGTGCCCAATGTACAGAAACGTCTTGCGGTATCCCCTACAGGGAAAGTGCCAGGAGGGAAAAGTGAGGATTATGTTTAGACTTTCTCGGAACTGCTTCAAATCAACTAGATATCTTTGTGCTGTAAATCTCCCAACAGCCAAATGTAAAAGCAGCAAACATCTCGCTGTATGTCCCACATGCAAAGTGCCAAGAGAGAGCTTGCTCTCCCTGTCTTTGAGTACTGTTTGCACTGTCCCGATTACCTCTTTGCTAACATTCTCTTCAGAGCTGCAGTGAAACCAGGAACCACGTGGAGAAGGCACCCACACTGAAAGTGCCTGGAGGGAACATTGGGGCTTCTTCTCAGTGTCTCCGATATAGGGTTTCACTGTCCCGGGAAACTCTCTGCTAACACCCTGCAGAGCGCTGTGCCCAATGTACAGAAACGTCTTGCGGTATCCCCTACAGGGAAAGTGCCAGGAGGGAAAAGTGAGGATTATGTTTAGACTTTCTCGGAACTGCTTCAAATCAACTAGATATCTTTGTGCTGTAAATCTCCCAACAGCCAAATGTAAAAGCAGCAAACATCTCGCTGTATGTCCCACATCCAAAGTGCCAAGAGAGTAATGTAGAGCTTGCTCTCCCTGTCTTTGAGTACTGTTTGCACTGTCCCGATTACCTCTTTGCTAACATTCTCTTCAGAGCTGCAGTGAAACCAGGAACCACGTGGAGAAGGCACCCACACTGAAAGTGCCTGGAGTGAACATTGGGGCTTCTTCTCAGTGTCTCCGATATAGGGTTTCACTGTCCCGGGAAACTCTCTGCTAACACCCTGCAGAGCGCTGTGCCCAATGTACAGAAACGTCTTGCGGTATCCCCTACAGGGAAAGTGCCAGGAGGGAAAAGTGAGGATTATGTTTAGACTTTCTCGGAACTGCTTCAAATCAACTAGATATCTTTGTGCTGTAAATCTCCCAACAGCCAAATGTAAAAGCAGCAAACATCTCGCTGTATGTCCCACATCCAAAGTGCCAAGAGAGTAATGTAGAGCTTGCTCTCCCTGTCTTTGAGTACTGTTTGCACTGTCCCGATTACCTCTTTGCTAACATTCTCTTCAGAGCTGCAGTGAAACCAGGAACCACGTGGAGAAGGCACCCACACTGAAAGTGCCTGGAGGGAACATTGGGGCTTCTTCTCAGTGTCTTTGACATAGGGTTTCACTGTCCCGGGAAACTCTCTGCTAACACCCTGCAGAGCGCTGTGCCCAATATACAGAAACGTCTTGCGGTATCCCCTACAGGGAAAGTGCCAGGAGGGAAAAGTGAGGATTATGTTTAGACTTTCTCGGAACTGCTTCAAATCAACTAGATATCTTTGTGCTGTAAATCTCCCAACAGCCAAATGTAAAAGCAGCAAACATCTCGCTGTATGTCCCACATCCAAAGTGCCAAGAGAGAGCTTGCTCTCCCTGTCTTTGAGTACTGTTTGCACTGTCCCGATTACCTCTTTGCTAACATTCTCTTCAGAGCTGCAGTGAAACCAGGAACCACGTGGAGAAGGCACCCACACTGAAAGTGCCTGGAGTGAACATTGGGGCTTCTTCTCAGTGTCTCTGACATAGGGTTTCACTGTCCCGGGAAACTCTCTGCTAACACCCTGCAGAGCGCTGTGCCCAATATACAGAAACGTCTTGCGGTATCTCCTACAGGGAAAGTGCCAGGAGGGAAAAGTGAGGATTATGTTTAGACTTTCTCGGAACTGCTTCAAATCAACTAGATATCTTTGTGCTGTAAATCTCCCAACAGCCAAATGTAAAAGCAGCAAACATCTCGCTGTATGTCCCACATCCAAAGTGCCAAGAGAGAGCTTGCTCTCCCTGTCTTTGAGTACTGTTTGCACTGTCCCGATTACCTCTTTGCTAACATTCTCTTCAGAGCTGCAGTGAAACCAGGAACCACGTGGAGAAGGCACCCACACTGAAAGTGCCTGGAGGGAACATTGGGGCTTCTTCTCAGTGTCTCTGACATAGGGTTTCACTGTCCCGGGAAACTCTCTGCTAACACCCTGCAGAGCGCTGTGCCCAATGTACAGAAACGTCTTGCGGTATCCCCTACAGGGAAAGTGCCAGGAGGGAAAAGTGAGGATTATGTTTAGACTTTCTCGGAACTGCTTCAAATCAACTAGATATCTTTGTGCTGTAAATCTCCCAACAGCCAAATGTAAAAGCAGCAAACATCTCGCTGTATGTCCCACATCCAAAGTGCCGAGAGAGTAATGTAGAGCTTGCTCTCCCTGTCTTTGAGTACTGTTTGCACTGTCCCGATTACCTCTTTGCTAACATTCTCTTCAGAGCTGCAGTGAAACCAGGAACCACGTGGAGAAGGCACCCACACTGAAAGTGCCTGGAGGGAACATTGGGGCTTCTTCTCAGTGTCTTTGACATAGGGTTTCAGTGTCCCTGGAAAGTCTCTGCTAACACCCTGCAGAGCGCTGTGCCCAATATACAGAAACGTCTTGCGGTATCTCCTACAGGGAAAGTGCCAGGAGGGAAAAGTGAGGATTATGTTTAGACTTTCTCGGAACTGCTTCAAATCAACTAGATATCTTTGTGCTGTAAATCTCCCAACAGCCAAATGTAAAAGCAGCAAACATCTCGCTGTATGTCCCACATCCAAAGTGCCAAGAGAGAGCTTGCTCTCCCTGTCTTTGAGTACTGTTTGCACTGTCCCGATTACCTCTTTGCTAACATTCTCTTCAGAGCTGCAGTGAAACCAGGAACCACGTGGAGAAGGCACCCACACTGAAAGTGCCTGGAGGGAACATTGGGGCTTCTTCTCAGTGTCTCCGATATAGGGTTTCACTGTCCCGGGAAACTCTCTGCTAACACCCTGCAGAGCGCTGTGCCCAATGTACAGAAACGTCTTGCGGTATCCCCTACAGGGAAAGTGCCAGGAGGGAAAAGTGAGGATTATGTTTAGACTTTCTCGGAACTGCTTCAAATCAACTAGATATCTTTGTGCTGTAAATCTCCCAACAGCCAAATGTAAAAGCAGCAAACATCTCGCTGTATGTCCCACATCCAAAGTGCCAAGAGAGTAATGTAGAGCTTGCTCTCCCTGTCTTTGAGTACTGTTTGCACTGTCCTGATTACCTCTTTGCTAACATTCTCTTCAGAGCTGCAGTGAAACCAGGAACCACGTGGAGAAGGCACCCACACTGAAAGTGCCTGGAGGGAACATTGGGGCTTCTTCTCAGTGTCTTTGACATAGGGTTTCACTGTCCCGGGAAAGTCTCTGCTAACACCCTGCAGAGCGCTGTGCCCAATATACAGAAACGTCTTGCGGTATCTCCTACAGGGAAAGTGCCAGGAGGGAAAAGTGAGGATTATGTTTAGACTTTCTCGGAACTGCTTCAAATCAACTAGATATCTTTGTGCTGTAAATCTCCCAACAGCCAAATGTAAAAGCAGCAAACATCTCGCTGTATGTCCCACATCCAAAGTGCCAAGAGAGAGCTTGCTCTCCCTGTCTTTGAGTACTGTTTGCACTGTCCCGATTACCTCTTTGCTAACATTCTCTTCAGAGCTGCAGTGAAACCAGGAACCACGTGGAGAAGGCACCCACACTGAAAGTGCCTGGAGGGAACATTGGGGCTTCTTCTCAGTGTCTCTGACATAGGGTTTCACTGTCCTGGGAAACTCTCTGCTAACACCCTGCAGAGCGCTGTGCCCAATATACAGAAACGTCTTGCGGTATCCCCTACAGGGAAAGTGCCAGGAGGGAAAAGTGAGGATTATGCTTAGACTTTCTCGGAACTGCTTCAAATCAACTAGATATCTTTGTGCTGTAAATCTCCCAACAGCCAAATGTAAAAGCAGCAAACATCTCGCTGTATGTCCCACATCCAAAGTGCCAAGAGAGAGCTTGCTCTCCCTGTCTTTGAGTACTGTTTGCACTGTCCCGATTACCTCTTTGCTAACATTCTCTTCAGAGCTGCAGTGAAACCAGGAACCACGTGGAGAAGGCACCCACACTGAAAGTGCCTGGAGTGAACATTGGGGCTTCTTCTCAGTGTCTCCGATATAGGGTTTCACTGTCCCGGGAAACTCTCTGCTAACACCCTGCAGAGCGCTGTGCCCAATGTACAGAAACGTCTTGCGGTATCCCCTACAGGGAAAGTGCCAGGAGGGAATAGTGAGGATTATGTTTAGACTTTCTCGGAACTGCTTCAAATCAACTAGATATCTTTGTGCTGTAAATCTCCCAACAGCCAAATGTAAAAGCAGCAAACATCTCGCTGTATGTCCCACATCCAAAGTGCCAAGAGAGTAATGTAGAGCTTGCTCTCCCTGTCTTTGAGTACTGTTTGCACTGTCCCGATTACCTCTTTGCTAACATTCTCTTCAGAGCTGCAGTGAAACCAGGAACCACGTGGAGAAGGCACCCACACTGAAAGTGCCTGGAGGGAACATTGGGGCTTCTTCTCAGTGTCTCTGACATAGGGTTTCACTGTCCCGGGGAACTCTCTGCTAACACCCTGCAGAGCGCTGTGCCCAGTATACAGAAACGTCTTGCGGTATCTCCTACAGGGAAAGTGCCAGGAGGGAAAAGTGAGGATTATGTTTAGACTTTCTCGGAACTGCTTCAAATCAACTAGATATCTTTGTGCTGTAAATCTCCCAACAGCCAAATGTAAAAGCAGCAAACATCTCGCTGTATGTCCCACATGCAAAGTGCCGAGAGAGTAATGTAGAGCTTGCTCTCCCTGTCTTTGAGTACTGTTTGCACTGTCCCGATTACCTCTTTGCTAACATTCTCTTCAGAGCTGCAGTGAAACCAGGAACCACGTGGAGAAGGCACCCACACTGAAAGTGCCTGGAGGGAACATTGGGGCTTCTTCTCAGTGTCTTTGACATAGGGTTTCAGTGTCCCTGGAAAGTCTCTGCTAACACCCTGCAGAGCGCTGTGCCCAATATACAGAAACGTCTTGCGGTATCTCCTACAGGGAAAGTGCCAGGAGGGAAAAGTGAGGATTATGTTTAGACTTTCTCGGAACTGCTTCAAATCAACTAGATATCTTTGTGCTGTAAATCTCCCAACAGCCAAATGTAAAAGCAGCAAACATCTCGCTGTATGTCCCACATCCAAAGTGCCAAGAGAGAGCTTGCTCTCCCTGTCTTTGAGTACTGTTTGCACTGTCCCGATTACCTCTTTGCTAACATTCTCTTCAGAGCTGCAGTGAAACCAGGAACCACGTGGAGAAGGCACCCACACTGAAAGTGCCTGGAGGGAACATTGGGGCTTCTTCTCAGTGTCTCCGATATAGGGTTTCACTGTCCCGGGAAACTCTCTGCTAACACCCTGCAGAGCGCTGTGCCCAATGTACAGAAACGTCTTGCGGTATCCCCTACAGGGAAAGTGCCAGGAGGGAAAAGTGAGGATTATGTTTAGACTTTCTCGGAACTGCTTCAAATCAACTAGATATCTTTGTGCTGTAAATCTCCCAACAGCCAAATGTAAAAGCAGCAAACATCTCGCTGTATGTCCCACATCCAAAGTGCCAAGAGAGTAATGTAGAGCTTGCTCTCCCTGTCTTTGAGTACTGTTTGCACTGTCCCGATTACCTCTTTGCTAACATTCTCTTCAGAGCTGCAGTGAAACCAGGAACCACGTGGAGAAGGCACCCACACTGAAAGTGCCTGGAGTGAACATTGGGGCTTCTTCTCAGTGTCTCCGATATAGGGTTTCACTGTCCCGGGAAACTCTCTGCTAACACCCTGCAGAGCGCTGTGCCCAATGTACAGAAACGTCTTGCGGTATCCCCTACAGGGAAAGTGCCAGGAGGGAAAAGTGAGGATTATGTTTAGACTTTCTCGGAACTGCTTCAAATCAACTAGATATCTTTGTGCTGTAAATCTCCCAACAGCCAAATGTAAAAGCAGCAAACATCTCGCTGTATGTCCCACATCCAAAGTGCCAAGAGAGTAATGTAGAGCTTGCTCTCCCTGTCTTTGAGTACTGTTTGCACTGTCCCGATTACCTCTTTGCTAACATTCTCTTCAGAGCTGCAGTGAAACCAGGAACCACGTGGAGAAGGCACCCACACTGAAAGTGCCTGGAGGGAACATTGGGGCTTCTTCTCAGTGTCTCTGACATAGGGTTTCACTGTCCCGGGAAACTCTCTGCTAACACCCTGCAGAGCGCTGTGCCCAATATACAGAAACGTCTTGCGGTATCTCCTACAGGGAAAGTGCCAGGAGGGAAAAGTGAGGATTATGTTTAGACTTTCTCGGAACTGCTTCAAATCAACTAGATATCTTTGTGCTGTAAATCTCCCAACAGCCAAATGTAAAAGCAGCAAACATCTCGCTGTATGTCCCACATCCAAAGTGCCAAGAGAGAGCTTGCTCTCCCTGTCTTTGAGTACTGTTTGCACTGTCCCGATTACCTCTTTGCTAACATTCTCTTCAGAGCTGCAGTGAAACCAGGAACCACGTGGAGAAGGCACCCACACTGAAAGTGCCTGGAGGGAACATTGGGGCTTCTTCTCAGTGTCTCCGATATAGGGTTTCACTGTCCCGGGAAACTCTCTGCTAACACCCTGCAGAGCGCTGTGCCCAATGTACAGAAACGTCTTGCGGTATCCCCTACAGGGAAAGTGCCAGGAGGGAAAAGTGAGGATTATGTTTAGACTTTCTCGGAACTGCTTCAAATCAACTAGATATCTTTGTGCTGTAAATCTCCCAACAGCCAAATGTAAAAGCAGCAAACATCTCGCTGTATGTCCCACATGCAAAGTGCCAAGAGAGTAATGTAGAGCTTGCTCTCCCTGTCTTTGAGTACTGTTTGCACTGTCCCGATTACCTCTTTGCTAACATTCTCTTCAGAGCTGCAGTGAAACCAGGAACCACGTGGAGAAGGCACCCACACTGAAAGTGCCTGGAGGGAACATTGGGGCTTCTTCTCAGTGTCTTTGACATAGGGTTTCACTGTCCCGGGAAACTCTCTGCTAACACCCTGCAGAGCGCTGTGCCCAATGTACAGAAACGTCTTGCGGTATCCCCTACAGGGAAAGTGCCAGGAGGGAAAAGTGAGGATTATGTTTAGACTTTCTCGGAACTGCTTCAAATCAACTAGATATCTTTGTGCTGTAAATCTCCCAACAGCCAAATGTAAAAGCAGCAAACATCTCGCTGTATGTCCCACATCCAAAGTGCCAAGAGAGTAATGTAGAGCTTGCTCTCCCTGTCTTTGAGTACTGTTTGCACTGTCCCGATTACCTCTTTGCTAACATTCTCTTCAGAGCTGCAGTGAAACCAGGAACCACGTGGAGAAGGCACCCACACTGAAAGTGCCTGGAGGGAACATTGGGGCTTCTTCTCAGTGTCTTTGACATAGGGTTTCAGTGTCCCTGGAAACTCTCTGCTAACACCCTGCAGAGCGTAGTGCCCAATATACAGAAACGTCTTGCGGTATCCCCTACAGGGAAAGTGCCAGGAGGGAATAGTGAGGATTATGTTTAGACTTTCTCGGAACTGCTTCAAATCAACTAGATATCTTTGTGCTGTAAATCTCCCAACAGCCAAATGTAAAAGCAGCAAACATCTCGCTGTATGTCCCACATCCAAAGTGCCAAGAGAGAGCTTGCTCTCCCTGTCTTTGAGTACTGTTTGCACTGTCCCGATTACCTCTTTGCTAACATTCTCTTCAGAGCTGCAGTGAAACCAGGAACCACGTGGAGAAGGCACCCACACTGAAAGTGCCTGGAGGGAACATTGGGGCTTCTTCTCAGTGTCTTTGACATAGGGTTTCAGTGTCCCTGGAAAGTCTCTGCTAACACCCTGCAGAGCGCTGTGCCCAATATACAGAAACGTCTTGCGGTATCTCCTACAGGGAAAGTGCCAGGAGGGAAAAGTGAGGATTATGTTTAGACTTTCTCGGAACTGCTTCAAATCAACTAGATATCTTTGTGCTGTAAATCTCCCAACAGCCAAATGTAAAAGCAGCAAACATCTCGCTGTATGTCCCACATCCAAAGTGCCAAGAGAGTAATGTAGAGCTTGCTCTCCCTGTCTTTGAGTACTGTTTGCACTGTCCCGATTACCTCTTTGCTAACATTCTCTTCAGAGCTGCAGTGAAACCAGGAACCACGTGGAGAAGGCACCCACACTGAAAGTGCCTGGAGGGAACATTGGGGCTTCTTCTCAGTGTCTCTGACATAGGGTTTCACTGTCCCGGGAAACTCTCTGCTAACACCCTGCAGAGCGCTGTGCCCAATATACAGAAACGTCTTGCGGTATCTCCTACAGGGAAAGTGCCAGGAGGGAAAAGTGAGGATTATGTTTAGACTTTCTCGGAACTGCTTCAAATCAACTAGATATCTTTGTGCTGTAAATCTCCCAACAGCCAAATGTAAAAGCAGCAAACATCTCGCTGTATGTCCCACATCCAAAGTGCCAAGAGAGTAATGTAGAGCTTGCTCTCCCTGTCTTTGAGTACTGTTTGCACTGTCCCGATTACCTCTTTGCTAACATTCTCTTCAGAGCTGCAGTGAAACCAGGAACCACGTGGAGAAGGCACCCACACTGAAAGTGCCTGGAGTGAACATTGGGGCTTCTTCTCAGTGTCTCCGATATAGGGTTTCACTGTCCCAGGAAACTCTCTGCTAACACCCTGCAGAGCGCTGTGCCCAATGTACAGAAACGTCTTGCGGTATCCCCTACAGGGAAAGTGCCAGGAGGGAAAAGTGAGGATTATGTTTAGACTTTCTCGGAACTGCTTCAAATCAACTAGATATCTTTGTGCTGTAAATCTCCCAACAGCCAAATGTAAAAGCAGCAAACATCTCGCTGTATGTCCCACATCCAAAGTGCCAAGAGAGTAATGTAGAGCTTGCTCTCCCTGTCTTTGAGTACTGTTTGCACTGTCCCGATTACCTCTTTGCTAACATTCTCTTCAGAGCTGCAGTGAAACCAGGAACCACGTGGAGAAGGCACCCACACTGAAAGTGCCTGGAAGGAACATTGGGGCTTCTTCTCAGTGTCTCCGACATAGGGTTTCACTGTCCCGGGAAACTCTCTGCTAACACCCTGCAGAGCGCTGTGCCCAATATACAGAAACGTCTTGCGGTATCCCCTACAGGGAAAGTGCCAGGAGGGAAAAGTGAGGATTATGTTTAGACTTTCTCGGAACTGCTTCAAATCAACTAGATATCTTTGTGCTGTAAATCTCCCAACAGCCAAATGTAAAAGCAGCAAACATCTCGCTGTATGTCCCACATCCAAAGTGCCAAGAGAGTAATGTAGAGCTTGCTCTCCCTGTCTTTGAGTACTGTTTGCACTGTCCCGATTACCTCTTTGCTAACATTCTCTTCAGAGCTGCAGTGAAACCAGGAACCACGTGGAGAAGGCACCCACACTGAAAGTGCCTGGAGTGAACATTGGGGCTTCTTCTCAGTGTCTCCGATATAGGGTTTCACTGTCCCAGGAAACTCTCTGCTAACACCCTGCAGAGCGCTGTGCCCAATGTACAGAAACGTCTTGCGGTATCCCCTACAGGGAAAGTGCCAGGAGGGAAAAGTGAGGATTATGTTTAGACTTTCTCGGAACTGCTTCAAATCAACTAGATATCTTTGTGCTGTAAATCTCCCAACAGCCAAATGTAAAAGCAGCAAACATCTCGCTGTATGTCCCACATCCAAAGTGCCAAGAGAGTAATGTAGAGCTTGCTCTCCCTGTCTTTGAGTACTGTTTGCACTGTCCCGATTACCTCTTTGCTAACATTCTCTTCAGAGCTGCAGTGAAACCAGGAACCACGTGGAGAAGGCACCCACACTGAAAGTGCCTGGAAGGAACATTGGGGCTTCTTCTCAGTGTCTCCGACATAGGGTTTCACTGTCCCGGGAAACTCTCTGCTAACACCCTGCAGAGCGCTGTGCCCAATATACAGAAACGTCTTGCGGTATCCCCTACAGGGAAAGTGCCAGGAGGGAAAAGTGAGGATTATGTTTAGACTTTCTCGGAACTGCTTCAAATCAACTAGATATCTTTGTGCTGTAAATCTCCCAACAGCCAAATGTAAAAGCAGCAAACATCTCGCTGTATGTCCCACATCCAAAGTGCCAAGAGAGAGCTTGCTCTCCCTGTCTTTGAGTACTGTTTGCACTGTCCCGATTACCTCTTTGCTAACATTCTCTTCAGAGCTGCAGTGAAACCAGGAACCACGTGGAGAAGGCACCCACACTGAAAGTGCCTGGAAGGAACATTGGGGCTTCTTCTCAGTGTCTCCGACATAGGGTTTCACTGTCCCGGGAAACTCTCTGCTAACACCCTGCAGAGCGCTGTGCCCAATATACAGAAACGTCTTGCGGTATCCCCTACAGGGAAAGTGCCAGGAGGGAAAAGTGAGGATTATGTTTAGACTTTCTCGGAACTGCTTCAAATCAACTAGATATCTTTGTGCTGTAAATCTCCCAACAGCCAAATGTAAAAGCAGCAAACATCTCGCTGTATGTCCCACATCCAAAGTGCCAAGAGAGTAATGTAGAGCTTGCTCTCCCTGTCTTTGAGTACTGTTTGCACTGTCCCGATTACCTCTTTGCTAACATTCTCTTCAGAGCTGCAGTGAAACCAGGAACCACGTGGAGAAGGCACCCACACTGAAAGTGCCTGGAAGGAACATTGGGGCTTCTTCTCAGTGTCTCCGACATAGGGTTTCACTGTCCCGGGAAACTCTCTGCTAACACCCTGCAGAGCGCTGTGCCCAATATACAGAAACGTCTTGCGGTATCCCCTACAGGGAAAGTGCCAGGAGGGAAAAGTGAGGATTATGTTTAGACTTTCTCGGAACTGCTTCAAATCAACTAGATATCTTTGTGCTGTAAATCTCCCAACAGCCAAATGTAAAAGCAGCAAACATCTCGCTGTATGTCCCACATCCAAAGTGCCAAGAGAGTAATGTAGAGCTTGCTCTCCCTGTCTTTGAGTACTGTTTGCACTGTCCCGATTACCTCTTTGCTAACATTCTCTTCAGAGCTGCAGTGAAACCAGGAACCACGTGGAGAAGGCACCCACACTGAAAGTGCCTGGAGTGAACATTGGGGCTTCTTCTCAGTGTCTCCGATATAGGGTTTCACTGTCCCAGGAAACTCTCTGCTAACACCCTGCAGAGCGCTGTGCCCAATGTACAGAAACGTCTTGCGGTATCCCCTACAGGGAAAGTGCCAGGAGGGAAAAGTGAGGATTATGTTTAGACTTTCTCGGAACTGCTTCAAATCAACTAGATATCTTTGTGCTGTAAATCTCCCAACAGCCAAATGTAAAAGCAGCAAACATCTCGCTGTATGTCCCACATCCAAAGTGCCAAGAGAGTAATGTAGAGCTTGCTCTCCCTGTCTTTGAGTACTGTTTGCACTGTCCCGATTACCTCTTTGCTAACATTCTCTTCAGAGCTGCAGTGAAACCAGGAACCACGTGGAGAAGGCACCCACACTGAAAGTGCCTGGAAGGAACATTGGGGCTTCTTCTCAGTGTCTCCGACATAGGGTTTCACTGTCCCGGGAAACTCTCTGCTAACACCCTGCAGAGCGCTGTGCCCAATATACAGAAACGTCTTGCGGTATCCCCTACAGGGAAAGTGCCAGGAGGGAAAAGTGAGGATTATGTTTAGACTTTCTCGGAACTGCTTCAAATCAACTAGATATCTTTGTGCTGTAAATCTCCCAACAGCCAAATGTAAAAGCAGCAAACATCTCGCTGTATGTCCCACATCCAAAGTGCCAAGAGAGAGCTTGCTCTCCCTGTCTTTGAGTACTGTTTGCACTGTCCCGATTACCTCTTTGCTAACATTCTCTTCAGAGCTGCAGTGAAACCAGGAACCACGTGGAGAAGGCACCCACACTGAAAGTGCCTGGAAGGAACATTGGGGCTTCTTCTCAGTGTCTCCGACATAGGGTTTCACTGTCCCGGGAAACTCTCTGCTAACACCCTGCAGAGCGCTGTGCCCAATATACAGAAACGTCTTGCGGTATCCCCTACAGGGAAAGTGCCAGGAGGGAAAAGTGAGGATTATGTTTAGACTTTCTCGGAACTGCTTCAAATCAACTAGATATCTTTGTGCTGTAAATCTCCCAACAGCCAAATGTAAAAGCAGCAAACATCTCGCTGTATGTCCCACATCCAAAGTGCCAAGAGAGTAATGTAGAGCTTGCTCTCCCTGTCTTTGAGTACTGTTTGCACTGTCCCGATTACCTCTTTGCTAACATTCTCTTCAGAGCTGCAGTGAAACCAGGAACCACGTGGAGAAGGCACCCACACTGAAAGTGCCTGGAAGGAACATTGGGGCTTCTTCTCAGTGTCTCCGACATAGGGTTTCACTGTCCCGGGAAACTCTCTGCTAACACCCTGCAGAGCGCTGTGCCCAATATACAGAAACGTCTTGCGGTATCCCCTACAGGGAAAGTGCCAGGAGGGAAAAGTGAGGATTATGTTTAGACTTTCTCGGAACTGCTTCAAATCAACTAGATATCTTTGTGCTGTAAATCTCCCAACAGCCAAATGTAAAAGCAGCAAACATCTCGCTGTATGTCCCACATCCAAAGTGCCAAGAGAGAGCTTGCTCTCCCTGTCTTTGAGTACTGTTTGCACTGTCCCGATTACCTCTTTGCTAACATTCTCTTCAGAGCTGCAGTGAAACCAGGAACCACGTGGAGAAGGCACCCACACTGAAAGTGCCTGGAGTGAACATTGGGGCTTCTTCTCAGTGTCTCCGATATAGGGTTTCACTGTCCCGGGAAAGTCTCTGCTAACACCCTGCAGAGCGCTGTGCCCAATGTACAGAAACGTCTTGCGGTATCCCCTACAGGGAAAGTGCCAGGAGGGAAAAGTGAGGATTATGTTTAGACTTTCTCGGAACTGCTTCAAATCAACTAGATATCTTTGTGCTGTAAATCTCCCAACAGCCAAATGTAAAAGCAGCAAACATCTCGCTGTATGTCCCACATCCAAAGTGCCAAGAGAGTAATGTAGAGCTTGCTCTCCCTGTCTTTGAGTACTGTTTGCACTGTCCCGATTACCTCTTTGCTAACATTCTCTTCAGAGCTGCAGTGAAACCAGGAACCACGTGGAGAAGGCACCCACACTGAAAGTGCCTGGAAGGAACACTGGGGCTTCTTCTCAGTGTCTCCGACATAGGGTTTCACTGTCCCGGGAAACTCTCTGCTAACACCCTGCAGAGCGCTGTGCCCAATATACAGAAACGTCTTGCGGTATCCCCTACAGGGAAAGTGCCAGGAGGGAAAAGTGAGGATTATGTTTAGACTTTCTCGGAACTGCTTCAAATCAACTAGATATCTTTGTGCTGTAAATCTCCCAACAGCCAAATGTAAAAGCAGCAAACATCTCGCTGTATGTCCCACATCCAAAGTGCCAAGAGAGAGCTTGCTCTCCCTGTCTTTGAGTACTGTTTGCACTGTCCCGATTACCTCTTTGCTAACATTCTCTTCAGAGCTGCAGTGAAACCAGGAACCACGTGGAGAAGGCACCCACACTGAAAGTGCCTGGAGTGAACATTGGGGCTTCTTCTCAGTGTCTCCGATATAGGGTTTCACTGTCCCGGGAAAGTCTCTGCTAACACCCTGCAGAGCGCTGTGCCCAATGTACAGAAACGTCTTGCGGTATCCCCTACAGGGAAAGTGCCAGGAGGGAAAAGTGAGGATTATGTTTAGACTTTCTCGGAACTGCTTCAAATCAACTAGATATCTTTGTGCTGTAAATCTCCCAACAGCCAAATGTAAAAGCAGCAAACATCTCGCTGTATGTCCCACATCCAAAGTGCCAAGAGAGTAATGTAGAGCTTGCTCTCCCTGTCTTTGAGTACTGTTTGCACTGTCCCGATTACCTCTTTGCTAACATTCTCTTCAGAGCTGCAGTGAAACCAGGAACCACGTGGAGAAGGCACCCACACTGAAAGTGCCTGGAAGGAACATTGGGGCTTCTTCTCAGTGTCTCCGACATAGGGTTTCACTGTCCCGGGAAACTCTCTGCTAACACCCTGCAGAGCGCTGTGCCCAATATACAGAAACGTCTTGCGGTATCCCCTACAGGGAAAGTGCCAGGAGGGATAAGTGAGGATTATGTTTAGACTTTCTCGGAACTGCTTCAAATCAACTAGATATCTTTGTGCTGTAAATCTCCCAACAGCCAAATGTAAAAGCAGCAAACATCTCGCTGTATGTCCCACATCCAAAGTGCCAAGAGAGTAATGTAGAGCTTGCTCTCCCTGTCTTTGAGTACTGTTTGCACTGTCCCGATTACCTCTTTGCTAACATTCTCTTCAGAGCTGCAGTGAAACCAGGAACCACGTGGAGAAGGCACCCACACTGAAAGTGCCTGGAGTGAACATTGGGGCTTCTTCTCAGTGTCTCCGATATAGGGTTTCACTGTCCCAGGAAACTCTCTGCTAACACCCTGCAGAGCGCTGTGCCCAATGTACAGAAACGTCTTGCGGTATCCCCTACAGGGAAAGTGCCAGGAGGGAAAAGTGAGGATTATGTTTAGACTTTCTCGGAACTGCTTCAAATCAACTAGATATCTTTGTGCTGTAAATCTCCCAACAGCCAAATGTAAAAGCAGCAAACATCTCGCTGTATGTCCCACATCCAAAGTGCCAAGAGAGTAATGTAGAGCTTGCTCTCCCTGTCTTTGAGTACTGTTTGCACTGTCCCGATTACCTCTTTGCTAACATTCTCTTCAGAGCTGCAGTGAAACCAGGAACCACGTGGAGAAGGCACCCACACTGAAAGTGCCTGGAAGGAACATTGGGGCTTCTTCTCAGTGTCTCCGACATAGGGTTTCACTGTCCCGGGAAACTCTCTGCTAACACCCTGCAGAGCGCTGTGCCCAATATACAGAAACGTCTTGCGGTATCCCCTACAGGGAAAGTGCCAGGAGGGAAAAGTGAGGATTATGTTTAGACTTTCTCGGAACTGCTTCAAATCAACTAGATATCTTTGTGCTGTAAATCTCCCAACAGCCAAATGTAAAAGCAGCAAACATCTCGCTGTATGTCCCACATCCAAAGTGCCAAGAGAGAGCTTGCTCTCCCTGTCTTTGAGTACTGTTTGCACTGTCCCGATTACCTCTTTGCTAACATTCTCTTCAGAGCTGCAGTGAAACCAGGAACCACGTGGAGAAGGCACCCACACTGAAAGTGCCTGGAAGGAACATTGGGGCTTCTTCTCAGTGTCTCCGACATAGGGTTTCACTGTCCCGGGAAACTCTCTGCTAACACCCTGCAGAGCGCTGTGCCCAATATACAGAAACGTCTTGCGGTATCCCCTACAGGGAAAGTGCCAGGAGGGAAAAGTGAGGATTATGTTTAGACTTTCTCGGAACTGCTTCAAATCAACTAGATATCTTTGTGCTGTAAATCTCCCAACAGCCAAATGTAAAAGCAGCAAACATCTCGCTGTATGTCCCACATCCAAAGTGCCAAGAGAGTAATGTAGAGCTTGCTCTCCCTGTCTTTGAGTACTGTTTGCACTGTCCCGATTACCTCTTTGCTAACATTCTCTTCAGAGCTGCAGTGAAACCAGGAACCACGTGGAGAAGGCACCCACACTGAAAGTGCCTGGAGTGAACATTGGGGCTTCTTCTCAGTGTCTCCGATATAGGGTTTCACTGTCCCGGGAAACTCTCTGCTAACACCCTGCAGAGCGCTGTGCCCAATGTACAGAAACGTCTTGCGGTATCCCCTACAGGGAAAGTGCCAGGAGGGAAAAGTGAGGATTATGTTTAGACTTTCTCGGAACTGCTTCAAATCAACTAGATATCTTTGTGCTGTAAATCTCCCAACAGCCAAATGTAAAAGCAGCAAACATCTCGCTGTATGTCCCACATCCAAAGTGCCGAGAGAGTAATGTAGAGCTTGCTCTCCCTGTCTTTGAGTACTGTTTGCACTGTCCCGATTACCTCTTTGCTAACATTCTCTTCAGAGCTGCAGTGAAACCAGGAACCACGTGGAGAAGGCACCCACACTGAAAGTGCCTGGAGGGAACATTGGGGCTTCTTCTCAGTGTCTCTGACATAGGGTTTCACTGTCCCGGGAAACTCTCTGCTAACACACTGCAGATCGCTGTGCCCAATATTCAGAAACGTCTTGCGGTATCTCCTACAGGGAAAGTGCCAGGAGGGAAAAGTGAGGATTATGTTTAGACTTTCTCGGAACTGCTTCAAATCAACTAGATATCTTTGTGCTGTAAATCTCCCAACAGCCAAATGTAAAAGCAGCAAACATCTCGCTGTATGTCCCACATCCAAAGTGCCAAGAGAGAGCTTGCTCTCCCTGTCTTTGAGTACTGTTTGCACTGTCCCGATTACCTCTTTGCTAACATTCTCTTCAGAGCTGCAGTGAAACCAGGAACCACGTGGAGAAGGCACCCACACTGAAAGTGCCTGGAGGGAACATTGGGGCTTCTTCTCAGTGTCTCTGACATAGGGTTTCACTGTCCCGGGAAACTCTCTGCTAACACCCTGCAGAGCGCTGTGCCCAATGTACAGAAACGTCTTGCGGTATCTCCTACAGGGAAAGTGCCAGGAGGGAAAAGTGAGGATTATGTTTAGACTTTCTCGGAACTTCTTCAAATCAACTAGATATCTTTGTGCTGTAAATCTCCCAACAGCCAAATGTAAAAGCAGCAAACATCTCGCTGTATGTCCCACATCCAAAGTGCCAAGAGAGAGCTTGCTCTCCCTGTCTTTGAGTACTGTTTGCACTGTCCCGATTACCTCTTTGCTAACATTCTCTTCAGAGCTGCAGTGAAACCAGGAACCACGTGGAGAAGGCACCCACACTGAAAGTGCCTGGAAGGAACATTGGGGCTTCTTCTCAGTGTCTCTGACATAGGGTTTCACTGTCCCGGGAAACTCTCTGCTAACACCCTGCAGAGCGCTGTGCCCAATATACAGAAACGTCTTGCGGTATCCCCTACAGGGAAAGTGCCAGGAGGGAAAAGTGAGGATTATGCTTAGACTTTCTCGGAACTGCTTCAAATCAACTAGATATCTTTGTGCTGTAAATCTCCCAACAGCCAAATGTAAAAGCAGCAAACATCTCGCTGTATGTCCCACATCCAAAGTGCCAAGAGAGAGCTTGCTCTCCCTGTCTTTGAGTACTGTTTGCACTGTCCCGATTACCTCTTTGCTAACATTCTCTTCAGAGCTGCAGTGAAACCAGGAACCACGTGGAGAAGGCACCCACACTGAAAGTGCCTGGAGTGAACATTGGGGCTTCTTCTCAGTGTCTCCGATATAGGGTTTCACTGTCCCGGGAAAGTCTCTGCTAACACCCTGCAGAGCGCTGTGCCCAATGTACAGAAACGTCTTGCGGTATCCCCTACAGGGAAAGTGCCAGGAGGGAAAAGTGAGGATTATGTTTAGACTTTCTCGTAACTGCTTCAAATCAACTAGATATCTTTGTGCTGTAAATCTCCCAACAGCCAAATGTAAAAGCAGCAAACATCTCGCTGTATGTCCCACATCCAAAGTGCCAAGAGAGAGCTTGCTCTCCCTGTCTTTGAGTACTGTTTGCACTGTCCCGATTACCTCTTTGCTAACATTCTCTTCAGAGCTGCAGTGAAACCAGGAACCACGTGGAGAAGGCACCCACACTGAAAGTGCCTGGAGTGAACATTGGGGCTTCTTCTCAGTGTCTCCGATATAGGGTTTCACTGTCCCGGGAAACTCTCTGCTAACACCCTGCAGAGCGCTGTGCCCAATGTACAGAAAAGTCTTGCGGTATCCCCTACAGGGAAAGTGCCAGGAGGGAAAAGTGAGGATTATGTTTAGACCTTCTCGGAACTGCTTCAAATCAACTAGATATCTTTGTGCTGTAAATCTCCCAACAGCCAAATGTAAAAGCAGCAAACATCTCGCTGTATGTCCCACATCCAAAGTGCCAAGAGAGAGCTTGCTCTCCCTGTCTTTGAGTACTGTTTGCACTGTCCCGATTACCTCTTTGCTAACATTCTCTTCAGAGCTGCAGTGAAACCAGGAACCACGTGGAGAAGGCACCCACACTGAAAGTGCCTGGAGTGAACATTGGGGCTTCTTCTCAGTGTCTCCGATATAGGGTTTCACTGTCCCGGGAAACTCTCTGCTAACACCCTGCAGAGCGCTGTGCCCAATGTACAGAAACGTCTTGCGGTATCCCCTACAGGGAAAGTGCCAGGAGGGAAAAGTGAGGATTATGTTTAGACTTTCTCGGAACTGCTTCAAATCAACTAGATATCTTTGTGCTGTAAATCTCCCAACAGCCAAATGTAAAAGCAGCAAACATCTCGCTGTATGTCCCACATCCAAAGTGCCAAGAGAGAGCTTGCTCTCCCTGTCTTTGAGTACTGTCTGCACTGTCCCGATTACCTCTTTGCTAACATTCTCTTCAGAGCTGCAGTGAAACCAGGAACCACGTGGAGAAGGCACCCACACTGAAAGTGCCTGGAGGGAACATTGGGGCTTCTTCTCAGTGTCTCTGACATAGGGTTTCACTGTCCCGGGAAAGTCTCTGCTAACACCCTGCAGAGCGCTGTGCCCAATGTACAGAAACGTCTTGCGGTATCTCCTACAGGGAAAGTGCCAGGAGGGAAAAGTGAGGATTATGTTTAGACCTTCTCGGAACTGCTTCAAATCAACTAGATATCTTTGTGCTGTAAATCTCCCAACAGCCAAATGTAAAAGCAGCAAACATCTCGCTGTATGTCCCACATCCAAAGTGCCAAGAGAGAGCTTGCTCTCCCTGTCTTTGAGTACTGTTTGCACTGTCCCGATTACCTCTTTGCTAACATTCTCTTCAGAGCTGCAGTGAAACCAGGAACCACGTGGAGAAGGCACCCACACTGAAAGTGCCTGGAGGGAACATTGGGGCTTCTTCTCAGTGTCTCTGACATAGGGTTTCACTGTCCCGGGAAACTCTCTGCTAACACCCTGCAGAGCGCTGTGCCCAATATACAGAAACGTCTTGCGGTATCCCCTACAGGGAAAGTGCCAGGAGGGAAAAGTGAGGATTATGTTTAGACTTTCTCGGAACTGCTTCAAATCAACTAGATATCTTTGTGCTGTAAATCTCCCAACAGCCAAATGTAAAAGCAGCAAACATCTCGCTGTATGTCCCACATCCAAAGTGCCAAGAGAGTAATGTAGAGCTTGCTCTCCCTGTCTTTGAGTACTGTTTGCACTGTCCCGATTACCTCTTTGCTAACATTCTCTTCAGAGCTGCAGTGAAACCAGGAACCACGTGGAGAAGGCACCCACACTGAAAGTGCCTGGAGTGAACATTGGGGCTTCTTCTCAGTGTCTCCGATATAGGGTTTCACTGTCCCGGGAAACTCTCTGCTAACACCCTGCAGAGCGCTGTGCCCAATGTACAGAAACGTCTTGCGGTATCCCCTACAGGGAAAGTGCCAGGAGGGAAAAGTGAGGATTATGTTTAGACTTTCTCGGAACTGCTTCAAATCAACTAGATATCTTTGTGCTGTAAATCTCCCAACAGCCAAATGTAAAAGCAGCAAACATCTCGCTGTATGTCCCACATCCAAAGTGCCGAGAGAGTAATGTAGAGCTTGCTCTCCCTGTCTTTGAGTACTGTTTGCACTGTCCCGATTACCTCTTTGCTAACATTCTCTTCAGAGCTGCAGTGAAACCAGGAACCACGTGGAGAAGGCACCCACACTGAAAGTGCCTGGAGGGAACATTGGGGCTTCTTCTCAGTGTCTCTGACATAGGGTTTCACTGTCCCGGGAAACTCTCTGCTAACACACTGCAGATCGCTGTGCCCAATATTCAGAAACGTCTTGCGGTATCTCCTACAGGGAAAGTGCCAGGAGGGAAAAGTGAGGATTATGTTTAGACTTTCTCGGAACTGCTTCAAATCAACTAGATATCTTTGTGCTGTAAATCTCCCAACAGCCAAATGTAAAAGCAGCAAACATCTCGCTGTATGTCCCACATCCAAAGTGCCAAGAGAGAGCTTGCTCTCCCTGTCTTTGAGTACTGTTTGCACTGTCCCGATTACCTCTTTGCTAACATTCTCTTCAGAGCTGCAGTGAAACCAGGAACCACGTGGAGAAGGCACCCACACTGAAAGTGCCTGGAGTGAACATTGGGGCTTCTTCTCAGTGTCTCCGATATAGGGTTTCACTGTCCAGGGAAACTCTCTGCTAACACCCTGCAGAGCGCTGTGCCCAATGTACAGAAACGTCTTGCGGTATCTCCTACAGGGAAAGTGCCAGGAGGGAAAAGTGAGGATTATGTTTAGACTTTCTCGGAACTGCTTCAAATCAACTAGATATCTTTGTGCTGTAAATCTCCCAACAGCCAAATGTAAAAGCAGCAAACATCTCGCTGTATGTCCCACATCCAAAGTGCCAAGAGAGAGCTTGCTCTCCCTGTCTTTGAGTACTGTTTGCACTGTCCCGATTACCTCTTTGCTAACATTCTCTTCAGAGCTGCAGTGAAACCAGGAACCACGTGGAGAAGGCACCCACCCTGAAAGTGCCTGGAAGGAACATTGGGGCTTCTTCTCAGTGTCTCTGACATAGGGTTTCACTGTCCCGGGAAACTCTCTGCTAACACCCTGCAGAGCGCTGTGCCCAATATACAGAAACGTCTTGCGGTATCCCCTACAGGGAAAGTGCCAGGAGGGAAAAGTGAGGATTATGCTTAGACTTTCTCGGAACTGCTTCAAATCAACTAGATATCTTTGTGCTGTAAATCTCCCAACAGCCAAATGTAAAAGCAGCAAACATCTCGCTGTATGTCCCACATCCAAAGTGCCAAGAGAGAGCTTGCTCTCCCTGTCTTTGAGTACTGTTTGCACTGTCCCGATTACCTCTTTGCTAACATTCTCTTCAGAGCTGCAGTGAAACCAGGAACCACGTGGAGAAGGCACCCACACTGAAAGTGCCTGGAGTGAACATTGGGGCTTCTTCTCAGTGTCTCCGATATAGGGTTTCACTGTCCCGGGAAAGTCTCTGCTAACACCCTGCAGAGCGCTGTGCCCAATGTACAGAAACGTCTTGCGGTATCCCCTACAGGGAAAGTGCCAGGAGGGAAAAGTGAGGATTATGTTTAGACTTTCTCGGAACTGCTTCAAATCAACTAGATATCTTTGTGCTGTAAATCTCCCAACAGCCAAATGTAAAAGCAGCAAACATCTCGCTGTATGTCCCACATCCAAAGTGCCAAGAGAGAGCTTGCTCTCCCTGTCTTTGAGTACTGTTTGCACTGTCCCGATTACCTCTTTGCTAACATTCTCTTCAGAGCTGCAGTGAAACCAGGAACCACGTGGAGAAGGCACCCACACTGAAAGTGCCTGGAGTGAACATTGGGGCTTCTTCTCAGTGTCTCCGATATAGGGTTTCACTGTCCCGGGAAACTCTCTGCTAACACCCTGCAGAGCGCTGTGCCCAATGTACAGAAACGTCTTGCGGTATCCCCTACAGGGAAAGTGCCAGGAGGGAAAAGTGAGGATTATGTTTAGACTTTCTCGGAACTGCTTCAAATCAACTAGATATCTTTGTGCTGTAAATCTCCCAACAGCCAAATGTAAAAGCAGCAAACATCTCGCTGTATGTCCCACATCCAAAGTGCCAAGAGAGAGCTTGCTCTCCCTGTCTTTGAGTACTGTCTGCACTGTCCCGATTACCTCTTTGCTAACATTCTCTTCAGAGCTGCAGTGAAACCAGGAACCACGTGGAGAAGGCACCCACACTGAAAGTGCCTGGAGGGAACATTGGGGCTTCTTCCCAGTGTCTCTGACATAGGGTTTCACTGTCCCGGGAAAGTCTCTGCTAACACCCTGCAGAGCGCTGTGCCCAATGTACAGAAACGTCTTGCGGTATCTCCTACAGGGAAAGTGCCAGGAGGGAAAAGTGAGGATTATGTTTAGACCTTCTCGGAACTGCTTCAAATCAACTAGATATCTTTGTGCTGTAAATCTCCCAACAGCCAAATGTAAAAGCAGCAAACATCTCGCTGTATGTCCCACATCCAAAGTGCCAAGAGAGAGCTTGCTCTCCCTGTCTTTGAGTACTGTTTGCACTGTCCCGATTACCTCTTTGCTAACATTCTCTTCAGAGCTGCAGTGAAACCAGGAACCACGTGGAGAAGGCACCCACACTGAAAGTGCCTGGAGGGAACATTGGGGCTTCTTCTCAGTGTCTCTGACATAGGGTTTCACTGTCCCGGGAAACTCTCTGCTAACACCCTGCAGAGCGCTGTGCCCAATATACGGAAACGTCTTGCGGTATCTCCTACAGGGAAAGTGCCAGGAGGGAAAAGTGAGGATTATGTTTAGACTTTCTCGGAACTGCTTCAAATCAACTAGATATCTTTGTGCTGTAAATCTCCCAACAGCCAAATGTAAAAGCAGCAAACATCTCGCTGTATGTCCCACATCCAAAGTGCCAAGAGAGAGCTTGCTCTCCCTGTCTTTGAGTACTGTTTGCACTGTCCCGATTACCTCTTTGCTAACATTCTCTTCAGAGCTGCAGTGAAACCAGGAACCACGTGGAGAAGGCACCCACACTGAAAGTGCCTGGAGGGAACATTGGGGCTTCTTCTCAGTGTCTCCGACATAGGGTTTCACTGTCCCGGGAAACTCTCTGCTAACACCCTGCAGAGCGCTGTGCCCAATATACAGAAACGTCTTGCGGTATCCCCTACAGGGAAAGTGCCAGGAGGGAAAAGTGAGGATTATGCTTAGACTTTCTCGGAACTGCTTCAAATCAACTAGATATCTTTGTGCTGTAAATCTCCCAACAGCCAAATGTAAAAGCAGCAAACATCTCGCTGTATGTCCCACATCCAAAGTGCCAAGAGAGAGCTTGCTCTCCCTGTCTTTGAGTACTGTTTGCACTGTCCCGATTACCTCTTTGCTAACATTCTCTTCAGAGCTGCAGTGAAACCAGGAACCACGTGGAGAAGGCACCCACACTGAAAGTGCCTGGAGGGAACATTGGGGCTTCTTCTCAGTGTCTCTGACATAGGGTTTCACTGTCCCGGGAAACTCTCTGCTAACACCCTGCAGAGCGCTGTGCCCAATATACGGAAACGTCTTGCGGTATCTCCTACAGGGAAAGTGCCAGGAGGGAAAAGTGAGGATTATGTTTAGACTTTCTCGGAACTGCTTCAAATCAACTAGATATCTTTGTGCTGTAAATCTCCCAACAGCCAAATGTAAAAGCAGCAAACATCTCGCTGTATGTCCCACATCCAAAGTGCCAAGAGAGAGCTTGCTCTCCCTGTCTTTGAGTACTGTTTGCACTGTCCCGATTACCTCTTTGCTAACATTCTCTTCAGAGCTGCAGTGAAACCAGGAACCACGTGGAGAAGGCACCCACACTGAAAGTGCCTGGAGGGAACATTGGGGCTTCTTCTCAGTGTCTCCGACATAGGGTTTCACTGTCCCGGGAAACTCTCTGCTAACACCCTGCAGAGCGCTGTGCCCAATATACAGAAACGTCTTGCGGTATCCCCTACAGGGAAAGTGCCAGGAGGGAAAAGTGAGGATTATGCTTAGACTTTCTCGGAACTGCTTCAAATCAACTAGATATCTTTGTGCTGTAAATCTCCCAACAGCCAAATGTAAAAGCAGCAAACATCTCGCTGTATGTCCCACATCCAAAGTGCCAAGAGAGAGCTTGCTCTCCCTGTCTTTGAGTACTGTTTGCACTGTCCCGATTACCTCTTTGCTAACATTCTCTTCAGAGCTGCAGTGAAACCAGGAACCACGTGGAGAAGGCACCCACACTGAAAGTGCCTGGAGGGAACATTGGGGCTTCTTCTCAGTGTCTCCGATATAGGGTTTCACTGTCCCGGGAAACTCTCTGCTAACACCCTGCAGAGCGCTGTGCCCAATATACAGAAACGTCTTGCGGTATCTCCTACAGGGAAAGTGCCAGGAGGGAAAAGTGAGGATTATGCTTAGACTTTCTCGGAACTGCTTCAAATCAACTAGATATCTTTGTGCTGTAAATCTCCCAACAGCCAAATGTAAAAGCAGCAAACATCTCGCTGTATGTCCCACATCCAAAGTGCCAAGAGAGAGCTTGCTCTCCCTGTCTTTGAGTACTGTTTGCACTGTCCCGATTACCTCTTTGCTAACATTCTCTTCAGAGCTGCAGTGAAACCAGGAACCACGTGGAGAAGGCACCCACACTGAAAGTGCCTGGAGTGAACATTGGGGCTTCTTCTCAGTGTCTCCGATATAGGGTTTCACTGTCCAGGGAAACTCTCTGCTAACACCCTGCAGAGCGCTGTGCCGAATGTACAGAAACGTCTTGCGGTATCCCCTACAGGGAAAGTGCCAGGAGGGAAAAGTGAGGATTATGTTTAGACTTTCTCGGAACTGCTTCAAATCAACTAGATATCTTTGTGCTGTAAATCTCCCAACAGCCAAATGTAAAAGCAGCAAACATCTCGCTGTATGTCCCACATCCAAAGTGCCAAGAGAGAGCTTGCTCTCCCTGTCTTTGAGTACTGTTTGCACTGTCCCAATTACCTCTTTGCTAACATTCTCTTCAGAGCTGCAGTGAAACCAGGAACCACGTGGAGAAGGCACCCACACTGAAAGTGCCTGGAGGGAACATTGGGGCTTCTTCTCAGTGTCTCTGACATAGGGTTTCACTGTCCCGGGAAACTCTCTGCTAACACCCTGCAGAGCGCTGTGCCCAATATACAGAAACGTCTTGCGGTATCTCCTACAGGGAAAGTGCCAGGAGGGAAAAGTGAGGATTATGTTTAGACTTTCTCGGAACTGCTTCAAATCAACTAGATATCTTTGTGCTGTAAATCTCCCAACAGCCAAATGTAAAAGCAGCAAACATCTCGCTGTATGTCCCACATCCAAAGTGCCAAGAGAGAGCTTGCTCTCCCTGTCTTTGAGTACTGTTTGCACTGTCCCGATTACCTCTTTGCTAACATTCTCTTCAGAGCTGCAGTGAAACCAGGAACCACGTGGAGAAGGCACCCACACTGAAAGTTCCTGGAAGGAACATTGGGGCTTCTTCTCAGTGTCTCTGACATAGGGTTTCACTGTCCCGGGAAACTCTCTGCTAACACCCTGCAGAGCGCTGTGCCCAATATACAGAAACGTCTTGCGGTATCCCCTACAGGGAAAGTGCCAGGAGGGAAAAGTGAGGATTATGCTTAGACTTTCTCGGAACTGCTTCAAATCAACTAGATATCTTTGTGCTGTAAATCTCCCAACAGCCAAATGTAAAAGCAGCAAACATCTCGCTGTATGTCCCACATCCAAAGTGCCGAGAGAGTAATGTAGAGCTTGCTCTCCCTGTCTTTGAGTACTGTTTGCACTGTCCTGATTACCTCTTTGCTAACATTCTCTTCAGAGCTGCAGTGAAACCAGGAACCACGTGGAGAAGGCACCCACACTGAAAGTGCCTGGAGGGAACATTGGGGCTTCTTCTCAGTGTCTTTGACATAGGGTTTCACTGTCCCGGGAAACTCTCTGCTAACACCCTGCAGAGCGCTGTGCCCAATATACAGAAACGTCTTGCGGTATCCCCTACAGGGAAAGTGCCAGGAGGGAAAAGTGAGGATTATGTTTAGACTTTCTCGGAACTGCTTCAAATCAACTATATATCTTTGTGCTGTAAATCTCCCAACAGCCAAATGTAAAAGCAGCAAACATCTCGCTGTATGTCCCACATCCAAAGTGCCAAGAGAGAGCTTGCTCTCCCTGTCTTTGAGTACTGTTTGCACTGTCCCGATTACCTCTTTGCTAACATTCTCTTCAGAGCTGCAGTGAAACCAGGAACCACGTGGAGAAGGCACCCACACTGAAAGTGCCTGGAGGGAACATTGGGGCTTCTTCTCAGTGTCTCTGACATAGGGTTTCACTGTCCCGGGAAACTCTCTGCTAACACCCTGCAGAGCGCTGTGCCCAATATACAGAAACGTCTTGCGGTATCTCCTACAGGGAAAGTGCCAGGAGGGAAAAGTGAGGATTATGTTTAGACTTTCTCGGAACTGCTTCAAATCAACTAGATATCTTTGTGCTGTAAATCTCCCAACAGCCAAATGTAAAAGCAGCAAACATCTCGCTGTATGTCCCACATCCAAAGTGCCAAGAGAGAGCTTGCTCTCCCTGTCTTTGAGTACTGTTTGCACTGTCCCGATTACCTCTTTGCTAACATTCTCTTCAGAGCTGCAGTGAAACCAGGAACCACGTGGAGAAGGCACCCACACTGAAAGTGCCTGGAGGGAACATTGGGGCTTCTTCTCAGTGTCTCTGACATAGGGTTTCACTGTCCCGGGAAACTCTCTGCTAACACCCTGCAGAGCGCTGTGCCCAATATACAGAAACGTCTTGCGGTATCTCCTACAGGGAAAGTGCCAGGAGGGAAAAGTGAGGATTATGTTTAGACTTTCTCGGAACTGCTTCAAATCAACTAGATATCTTTGTGCTGTAAATCTCCCAACAGCCAAATGTAAAAGCAGCAAACATCTCGCTGTATGTCCCACATCCAAAGTGCCAAGAGAGAGCTTGCTCTCCCTGTCTTTGAGTACTGTTTGCACTGTCCCGATTACCTCTTTGCTAACATTCTCTTCAGAGCTGCAGTGAAACCAGGAACCACGTGGAGAAGGCACCCACACTGAAAGTTCCTGGAAGGAACATTGGGGCTTCTTCTCAGTGTCTCTGACATAGGGTTTCACTGTCCCGGGAAACTCTCTGCTAACACCCTGCAGAGCGCTGTGCCCAATATACAGAAACGTCTTGCGGTATCCCCTACAGGGAAAGTGCCAGGAGGGAAAAGTGAGGATTATGCTTAGACTTTCTCGGAACTGCTTCAAATCAACTAGATATCTTTGTGCTGTAAATCTCCCAACAGCCAAATGTAAAAGCAGCAAACATCTCGCTGTATGTCCCACATCCAAAGTGCCGAGAGAGTAATGTAGAGCTTGCTCTCCCTGTCTTTGAGTACTGTTTGCACTGTCCTGATTACCTCTTTGCTAACATTCTCTTCAGAGCTGCAGTGAAACCAGGAACCACGTGGAGAAGGCACCCACACTGAAAGTGCCTGGAGGGAACATTGGGGCTTCTTCTCAGTGTCTTTGACATAGGGTTTCACTGTCCCGGGAAACTCTCTGCTAACACCCTGCAGAGCGCTGTGCCCAATATACAGAAACGTCTTGCGGTATCCCCTACAGGGAAAGTGCCAGGAGGGAAAAGTGAGGATTATGTTTAGACTTTCTCGGAACTGCTTCAAATCAACTATATATCTTTGTGCTGTAAATCTCCCAACAGCCAAATGTAAAAGCAGCAAACATCTCGCTGTATGTCCCACATCCAAAGTGCCAAGAGAGAGCTTGCTCTCCCTGTCTTTGAGTACTGTTTGCACTGTCCCGATTACCTCTTTGCTAACATTCTCTTCAGAGCTGCAGTGAAACCAGGAACCACGTGGAGAAGGCACCCACACTGAAAGTGCCTGGAGGGAACATTGGGGCTTCTTCTCAGTGTCTCTGACATAGGGTTTCACTGTCCCGGGAAACTCTCTGCTAACACCCTGCAGAGCGCTGTGCCCAATATACAGAAACGTCTTGCGGTATCTCCTACAGGGAAAGTGCCAGGAGGGAAAAGTGAGGATTATGTTTAGACTTTCTCGGAACTGCTTCAAATCAACTAGATATCTTTGTGCTGTAAATCTCCCAACAGCCAAATGTAAAAGCAGCAAACATCTCGCTGTATGTCCCACATCCAAAGTGCCAAGAGAGAGCTTGCTCTCCCTGTCTTTGAGTACTGTTTGCACTGTCCCGATTACCTCTTTGCTAACATTCTCTTCAGAGCTGCAGTGAAACCAGGAACCACGTGGAGAAGGCACCCACACTGAAAGTGCCTGGAGTGAACATTGGGGCTTCTTCTCAGTGTCTCCGATATAGGGTTTCACTGTCCCGGGAAACTCTCTGCTAACACCCTGCAGAGCGCTGTGCCCAATGTACAGAAACGTCTTGCGGTATCCCCTACAGGGAAAGTGCCAGGAGGGAAAAGTGAGGATTATGTTTAGACTTTCTCGGAACTGCTTCAAATCAACTAGATATCTTTGTGCTGTAAATCTCCCAACAGCCAAATGTAAAAGCAGCAAACATCTCGCTGTATGTCCCACATCCAAAGTGCCAAGAGAGTAATGTAGAGCTTGCTCTCCCTGTCTTTGAGTACTGTTTGCACTGTCCCGATTACCTCTTTGCTAACATTCTCTTCAGAGCTGCAGTGAAACCAGGAACCACGTGGAGAAGGCACCCACACTGAAAGTGCCTGGAAGGAACATTGGGGCTTCTTCTCAGTGTCTCCGACATAGGGTTTCACTGTCCCGGGAAACTCTCTGCTAACACCCTGCAGAGCGCTGTGCCCAATATACAGAAACGTCTTGTGGTATCCCCTACAGGGAAAGTGCCAGGAGGGAAAAGTGAGGATTATGCTTAGACTTTCTCGGAACTGCTTCAAATCAACTAGATATCTTTGTGCTGTAAATCTCCCAACAGCCAAATGTAAAAGCAGCAAACATCTCGCTGTATGTCCCACATCCAAAGTGCCAAGAGAGTAATGTAGAGCTTGCTCTCCCTGTCTTTGAGTACTGTTTGCACTGTCCCAATTACCTCTTTGCTAACATTCTCTTCAGAGCTGCAGTGAAACCAGGAACCACGTGGAGAAGGCACCCACACTGAAAGTGCCTGGAGGGAACATTGGGGCTTCTTCTCAGTGTCTCTGACATAGGGTTTCACTGTCCCGGGAAACTCTCTGCTAACACCCTGCAGAGCGCTGTGCCCAATATACAGAAACGTCTTGCGGTATCTCCTACAGGGAAAGTGCCAGGAGGGAAAAGTGAGGATTATGTTTAGACTTTCTCGGAACTGCTTCAAATCAACTAGATATCTTTGTGCTGTAAATCTCCCAACAGCCAAATGTAAAAGCAGCAAACATCTCGCTGTATGTCCCACATCCAAAGTGCCAAGAGAGAGCTTGCTCTCCCTGTCTTTGAGTACTGTTTGCACTGTCCCGATTACCTCTTTGCTAACATTCTCTTCAGAGCTGCAGTGAAACCAGGAACCACGTGGAGAAGGCACCCACACTGAAAGTTCCTGGAAGGAACATTGGGGCTTCTTCTCAGTGTCTCTGACATAGGGTTTCACTGTCCCGGGAAACTCTCTGCTAACACCCTGCAGAGCGCTGTGCCCAATGTACAGAAACGTCTTGCGGTATCCCCTACAGGGAAAGTGCCAGGAGGGAAAAGTGAGGATTATGCTTAGACTTTCTCGGAACTGCTTCAAATCAACTAGATATCTTTGTGCTGTAAATCTCCCAACAGCCAAATGTAAAAGCAGCAAACATCTCGCTGTATGTCCCACATCCAAAGTGCCAAGAGAGAGCTTGCTCTCCCTGTCTTTGAGTACTGTTTGCACTGTCCCGATTACCTCTTTGCTAACATTCTCTTCAGAGCTGCAGTGAAACCAGGAACCACGTGGAGAAGGCACCCACACTGAAAGTTCCTGGAAGGAACATTGGGGCTTCTTCTCAGTGTCTCTGACATAGGGTTTCACTGTCCCGGGAAACTCTCTGCTAACACCCTGCAGAGCGCTGTGCCCAATATACAGAAACGTCTTGCGGTATCCCCTACAGGGAAAGTGCCAGGAGGGAAAAGTGAGGATTATGCTTAGACTTTCTCGGAACTGCTTCAAATCAACTAGATATCTTTGTGCTGAAAATCTCCCAACAGCCAAATGTAAAAGCAGCAAACATCTCGCTGTATGTCCCACATCCAAAGTGCCGAGAGAGTAATGTAGAGCTTGTTCTCCCTGTCTTTGAGTACTGTTTGCACTGTCCTGATTACCTCTTTGCTAACATTCTCTTCAGAGCTGCAGTGAAACCAGGAACCACGTGGAGAAGGCACCCACACTGAAAGTGCCTGGAGGGAACATTGGGGCTTCTTCTCAGTGTCTTTGACATAGGTTTTCACTGTCCCGGGAAACTCTCTGCTAACACCCTGCAGAGCGCTGTGCCCAATATACAGAAACGTCTTGCGGTATCTCCTACAGGGAAAGTGCCAGGAGGGAAAAGTGAGGATTATGTTTAGACTTTCTCGGAACTGCTTCAAATCAACTAGATATCTTTGTGCTGTAAATCTCCCAACAGCCAAATGTAAAAGCAGCAAACATCTCGCCGTATGTCCCACATCCAAAGTGCCAAGAGAGAGCTTGCTCTCCCTGTCTTTGAGTACTGTTTGCACTGTCCCGATTACCTCTTTGCTAACATTCTCTTCAGAGCTGCAGTGAAACCAGGAACCACGTGGAGAAGGCACCCACACTGAAAGTGCCTGGAAGGAACATTGGGGCTTCTTCTCAGTGTCTCCGACATAGGGTTTCACTGTCCCGGGAAACTCTCTGCTAACACCCTGCAGAGCGCTGTGCCCAATATACAGAAACGTCTTGCGGTATCCCCTACAGGGAAAGTGCCAGGAGGGAAAAGTGAGGATTATGCTTAGACTTTCTCGGAACTGCTTCAAATCAACTAGATATCTTTGTGCTGTAAATCTCCCAACAGCCAAATGTAAAAGCAGCAAACATCTCGCTGTATGTCCCACATCCAAAGTGCCGAGAGAGTAATGTAGAGCTTGCTCTCCCTGTCTTTGAGTACTGTTTGCACTGTCCCGATTACCTCTTTGCTAACATTCTCTTCAGAGCTGCAGTGAAACCAGGAACCACGTGGAGAAGGCACCCACACTGAAAGTGCCTGGAAGGAACATTGGGGCTTCTTCTCAGTGTCTTTGACATAGGGTTTCAGTGTCCCTGGAAAGTCTCTGCTAACACCCTGCAGAGCGCTGTGCCCAATATACAGAAACGTCTTGCGGTATCTCCTACAGGGAAAGTGCCAGGAGGGAAAAGTGAGGATTATGTTTAGACTTTCTCGGAACTGCTTCAAATCAACTAGATATCTTTGTGCTGTAAATCTCCCAACAGCCAAATGTAAAAGCAGCAAACATCTCGCCGTATGTCCCACATCCAAAGTGCCAAGAGAGAGCTTGCTCTCCCTGTCTTTGAGTACTGTTTGCACTGTCCCGATTACCTCTTTGCTAACATTCTCTTCAGAGCTGCAGTGAAACCAGGAACCACGTGGAGAAGGCACCCACACTGAAAGTGCCTGGAAGGAACATTGGGGCTTCTTCTCAGTGTCTCCGACATAGGGTTTCACTGTCCCGGGAAACTCTCTGCTAACACCCTGCAGAGCGCTGTGCCCAATATACAGAAACGTCTTGCGGTATCCCCTACAGGGAAAGTGCCAGGAGGGAAAAGTGAGGATTATGCTTAGACTTTCTCGGAACTGCTTCAAATCAACTAGATATCTTTGTGCTGTAAATCTCCCAACAGCCAAATGTAAAAGCAGCAAACATCTCGCTGTATGTCCCACATCCAAAGTGCCAAGAGAGAGCTTGCTCTCCCTGTCTTTGAGTACTGTTTGCACTGTCCCGATTACCTCTTTGCTAACATTCTCTTCAGAGCTGCAGTGAAACCAGGAACCACGTGGAGAAGGCACCCACACTGAAAGTGCCTGGAAGGAACATTGGGGCTTCTTCTCAGTGTCTCCGATATAGGGTTTCACTGTCCCGGGAAACTCTCTGCTAACACCCTGCAGAGCGCTGTGCCCAATGTACAGAAACGTCTTGCGGTATCCCCTACAGGGAAAGTGCCAGGAGGGAAAAGTGAGGATTATGTTTAGACTTTCTCGGAACTGCTTCAAATCAACTAGATATCTTTGTGCTGTAAATCTCCCAACAGCCAAATGTAAAAGCAGCAAACATCTCGCTGTATGTCCCACATCCAAAGTGCCAAGAGAGTAATGTAGAGCTTGCTCTCCCTGTCTTTGAGTACTGTTTGCACTGTCCCGATTACCTCTTTGCTAACATTCTCTTCAGAGCTGCAGTGAAACCAGGAACCACGTGGAGAAGGCACCCACACTGAAAGTGCCTGGAGGGAACATTGGGGCTTCTTCTCAGTGTCTCTGACATAGGGTTTCACTGTCCCGGGAAACTCTCTGCTAACACCCTGCAGAGCGCTGTGCCCAGTATACAGAAACGTCTTGCGGTATCTCCTACAGGGAAAGTGCCAGGAGGGAAAAGTGAGGATTATGTTTAGACTTTCTCGGAACTGCTTCAAATCAACTAGATATCTTTGTGCTGTAAATCTCCCAACAGCCAAATGTAAAAGCAGCAAACATCTCGCTGTATGTCCCACATCCAAAGTGCCAAGAGAGAGCTTGCTCTCCCTGTCTTTGAGTACTGTTTGCACTGTCCCGATTACCTCTTTGCTAACATTCTCTTCAGAGCTGCAGTGAAACCAGGAACCACGTGGAGAAGGCACCCACACTGAAAGTGCCTGGAAGGAACATTGGGGCTTCTTCTCAGTGTCTCCGACATAGGGTTTCACTGTCCCGGGAAACTCTCTGCTAACACCCTGCAGAGCGCTGTGCCCAATATACAGAAACGTCTTGCGGTATCCCCTACAGGGAAAGTGCCAGGAGGGAAAAGTGAGGATTATGCTTAGACTTTCTCGGAACTGCTTCAAATCAACTAGATATCTTTGTGCTGTAAATCTCCCAACAGCCAAATGTAAAAGCAGCAAACATCTCGCTGTATGTCCCACATCCAAAGTGCCAAGAGAGAGCTTGCTCTCCCTGTCTTTGAGTACTGTTTGCACTGTCCCGATTACCTCTTTGCTAACATTCTCTTCAGAGCTGCAGTGAAACCAGGAACCACGTGGAGAAGGCACCCACACTGAAAGTGCCTGGAGGGAACATTGGGGCTTCTTCTCAGTGTCTCCGATATAGGGTTTCACTGTCCCGGGAAACTCTCTGCTAACACCCTGCAGAGCGCTGTGCCCAATGTACAGAAACGTCTTGCGGTATCCCCTACAGGGAAAGTGCCAGGAGGGAAAAGTGAGGATTATGTTTAGACTTTCTCGGAACTGCTTCAAATCAACTAGATATCTTTGTGCTGTAAATCTCCCAACAGCCAAATGTAAAAGCAGCAAACATCTCGCTGTATGTCCCACATCCAAAGTGCCAAGAGAGAGCTTGCTCTCCCTGTCTTTGAGTACTGTTTGCACTGTCCCGATTACCTCTTTGCTAACATTCTCTTCAGAGCTGCAGTGAAACCAGGAACCACGTGGAGAAGGCACCCACACTGAAAGTTCCTGGAAGGAACATTGGGGCTTCTTCTCAGTGTCTCTGACATAGGGTTTCACTGTCCCGGGAAACTCTCTGCTAACACCCTGCAGAGCGCTGTGCCCAATATACAGAAACGTCTTGCGGTATCCCCTACAGGGAAAGTGCCAGGAGGGAAAAGTGAGGATTATGCTTAGACTTTCTCGGAACTGCTTCAAATCAACTAGATATCTTTGTGCTGTAAATCTCCCAACAGCCAAATGTAAAAGCAGCAAACATCTCGCTGTATGTCCCACATCCAAAGTGCCGAGAGAGTAATGTAGAGCTTGTTCTCCCTGTCTTTGAGTACTGTTTGCACTGTCCTGATTACCTCTTTGCTAACATTCTCTTCAGAGCTGCAGTGAAACCAGGAACCACGTGGAGAAGGCACCCACACTGAAAGTGCCTGGAGGGAACATTGGGGCTTCTTCTCAGTGTCTTTGACATAGGGTTTCACTGTCCCGGGAAACTCTCTGCTAACACCCTGCAGAGCGCTGTGCCCAATATACAGAAACGTCTTGCGGTATCTCCTACAGGGAAAGTGCCAGGAGGGAAAAGTGAGGATTATGCTTAGACTTTCTCGGAACTGCTTCAAATCAACTAGATATCTTTGTGCTGTAAATCTCCCAACAGCCAAATGTAAAAGCAGCAAACATCTCGCTGTATGTCCCACATCCAAAGTGCCAAGAGAGAGCTTGCTCTCCCTGTCTTTGAGTACTGTTTGCACTGTCCCGATTACCTCTTTGCTAACATTCTCTTCAGAGCTGCAGTGAAACCAGGAACCACGTGGAGAAGGCACCCACACTGAAAGTGCCTGGAGTGAACATTGGGGTTTCTTCTCAGTGTCTCCGATATAGGGTTTCACTGTCCCGGGAAACTCTCTGCTAACACCCTGCAGAGCGCTGTGCCCAATGTACAGAAACGTCTTGCGGTATCCCCTACAGGGAAAGTGCCAGGAGGGAAAAGTGAGGATTATGTTTAGACTTTCTCGGAACTGCTTCAAATCAACTAGATATCTTTGTGCTGTAAATCTCCCAACAGCCAAATGTAAAAGCAGCAAACATCTCGCTGTATGTCCCACATCCAAAGTGCCGAGAGAGTAATGTAGAGCTTGCTCTCCCTGTCTTTGAGTACTGTTTGCACTGTCCCGATTACCTCTTTGCTAACATTCTCTTCAGAGCTGCAGTGAAACCAGGAACCACGTGGAGAAGGCACCCACACTGAAAGTGCCTGGAAGGAACATTGGGGCTTCTTCTCAGTGTCTCCGACATAGGGTTTCACTGTCCCGGGAAACTCTCTGCTAACACCCTGCAGAGCGCTGTGCCCAATATACAGAAAGGTCTTGCGGTATCTCCTACAGGGAAAGTGCCAGGAGGGAAAAGTGAGGATTATGTTTAGACTTTCTCGGAACTGCTTCAAATCAACTAGATATCTTTGTGCTGTAAATCTCCCAACAGCCAAATGTAAAAGCAGCAAACATCTCGCCGTATGTCCCACATCCAAAGTGCCAAGAGAGAGCTTGCTCTCCCTGTCTTTGAGTACTGTTTGCACTGTCCCGATTACCTCTTTGCTAACATTCTCTTCAGAGCTGCAGTGAAACCAGGAACCACGTGGAGAAGGCACCCACACTGAAAGTGCCTGGAAGGAACATTGGGGCTTCTTCTCAGTGTCTCCGACATAGGGTTTCACTGTCCCGGGAAACTCTCTGCTAACACCCTGCAGAGCGCTGTGCCCAATATACAGAAACGTCTTGCGGTATCCCCTACAGGGAAAGTGCCAGGAGGGAAAAGTGAGGATTATGCTTAGACTTTCTCGGAACTGCTTCAAATCAACTAGATATCTTTGTGCTGTAAATCTCCCAACAGCCAAATGTAAAAGCAGCAAACATCTCGCTGTATGTCCCACATCCAAAGTGCCAAGAGAGAGCTTGCTCTCCCTGTCTTTGAGTACTGTTTGCACTGTCCCGATTACCTCTTTGCTAACATTCTCTTCAGAGCTGCAGTGAAACCAGGAACCACGTGGAGAAGGCACCCACACTGAAAGTGCCTGGAGTGAACATTGGGGCTTCTTCTCAGTGTCTCCGATATAGGGTTTCACTGTCCCGGGAAACTCTCTGCTAACACCCTGCAGAGCGCTGTGCCCAATGTACAGAAACGTCTTGCGGTATCCCCTACAGGGAAAGTGCCAGGAGGGAAAAGTGAGGATTATGTTTAGACTTTCTCGGAACTGCTTCAAATCAACTAGATATCTTTGTGCTGTAAATCTCCCAACAGCCAAATGTAAAAGCAGCAAACATCTCGCTGTATGTCCCACATCCAAAGTGCCAAGAGAGTAATGTAGAGCTTGCTCTCCCTGTCTTTGAGTACTGTTTGCACTGTCCCGATTACCTCTTTGCTAACATTCTCTTCAGAGCTGCAGTGAAACCAGGAACCACGTGGAGAAGGCACCCACACTGAAAGTGCCTGGAGGGAACATTGGGGCTTCTTCTCAGTGTCTCTGACATAGGGTTTCACTGTCCCGGGAAACTCTCTGCTAACACCCTGCAGAGCGCTGTGCCCAGTATACAGAAACGTCTTGCGGTATCTCCTACAGGGAAAGTGCCAGGAGGGAAAAGTGAGGATTATGTTTAGACTTTCTCGGAACTGCTTCAAATCAACTAGATATCTTTGTGCTGTAAATCTCCCAACAGCCAAATGTAAAAGCAGCAAACATCTCGCTGTATGTCCCACATCCAAAGTGCCAAGAGAGAGCTTGCTCTCCCTGTCTTTGAGTACTGTTTGCACTGTCCCGATTACCTCTTTGCTAACATTCTCTTCAGAGCTGCAGTGAAACCAGGAACCACGTGGAGAAGGCACCCACACTGAAAGTGCCTGGAAGGAACATTGGGGCTTCTTCTCAGTGTCTCCGACATAGGGTTTCACTGTCCCGGGAAACTCTCTGCTAACACCCTGCAGAGCGCTGTGCCCAATATACAGAAACGTCTTGCGGTATCTCCTACAGGGAAAGTGCCAGGAGGGAAAAGTGAGGATTATGTTTAGACTTTCTCGGAACTGCTTCAAATCAACTAGATATCTTTGTGCTGTAAATCTCCCAACAGCCAAATGTAAAAGCAGCAAACATCTCGCTGTATGTCCCACATCCAAAGTGCCAAGAGAGAGCTTGCTCTCCCTGTCTTTGAGTACTGTTTGCACTGTCCCGATTACCTCTTTGCTAACATTCTCTTCAGAGCTGCAGTGAAACCAGGAACCACGTGGAGAAGGCACCCACACTGAAAGTGCCTGGAGTGAACATTGGGGCTTCTTCTCAGTGTCTCCGATATAGGGTTTCACTGTCCCGGGAAACTCTCTGCTAACACCCTGCAGAGCGCTGTGCCCAATGTACAGAAACGTCTTGCGGTATCCCCTACAGGGAAAGTGCCAGGAGGGAAAAGTGAGGATTATGTTTAGACTTTCTCGGAACTGCTTCAAATCAACTAGATATCTTTGTGCTGTAAATCTCCCAACAGCCAAATGTAAAAGCAGCAAACATCTCGCTGTATGTCCCACATCCAAAGTGCCAAGAGAGAGCTTGCTCTCCCTGTCTTTGAGAACTGTTTGCACTGTCCCGATTACCTCTTTGCTAACATTCTCTTCAGAGCTGCAGTGAAACCAGAAACCACGTGGAGAAGGCACCCACACTGAAAGTGCCTGGAGTGAACATTGGGGCTTCTTCTCAGTGTCTCCGATATAGGGTTTCACTGTCCCGGGAAACTCTCTGCTAACACCCTGCAGAGCGCTGTGCCCAATGTACAGAAACGTCTTGCGGTATCCCCTACAGGGAAAGTGCCAGGAGGGAAAAGTGAGGATTATGTTTAGACTTTCTCGGAACTGCTTCAAATCAACTAGATATCTTTGTGCTGTAAATCTCCCAACAGCCAAATGTAAAAGCAGCAAACATCTCGCTGTATGTCCCACATCCAAAGTGCCAAGAGAGTAATGTAGAGCTTGCTCTCCCTGTCTTTGAGTACTGTTTGCACTGTCCCGATTACCTCTTTGCTAACATTCTCTTCAGAGCTGCAGTGAAACCAGGAACCACGTGGAGAAGGCACCCACACTGAAAGTGCCTGGAGGGAACATTGGGGCTTCTTCTCAGTGTCTCTGACATAGGGTTTCACTGTCCCGGGAAACTCTCTGCTAACACCCTGCAGAGCGCTGTGCCCAGTATACAGAAACGTCTTGCGGTATCTCCTACAGGGAAAGTGCCAGGAGGGAAAAGTGAGGATTATGTTTAGACTTTCTCGGAACTGCTTCAAATCAACTAGATATCTTTGTGCTGTAAATCTCCCAACAGCCAAATGTAAAAGCAGCAAACATCTCGCTGTATGTCCCACATCCAAAGTGCCAAGAGAGAGCTTGCTCTCCCTGTCTTTGAGTACTGTTTGCACTGTCCCGATTACCTCTTTGCTAACATTCTCTTCAGAGCTGCAGTGAAACCAGGAACCACGTGGAGAAGGCACCCACACTGAAGGTGCCTGGAAGGAACATTGCGGCTTCTTCTCAGTGTCTCCGACATAGGGTTTCACTGTCCCGGGAAACTCTCTGCTAACACCCTGCAGAGCGCTGTGCCCAATATACAGAAACGTCTTGCGGTATCCCCTACAGGGAAAGTGCCAGGAGGGAAAAGTGAGGATTATGCTTAGACTTTCTCGGAACTGCTTCAAATCAACTAGATATCTTTGTGCTGTAAATCTCCCAACAGCCAAATGTAAAAGCAGCAAACATCTCGCTGTATGTCCCACATCCAAAGTGCCAAGAGAGAGCTTGCTCTCCCTGTCTTTGAGTACTGTTTGCACTGTCCCGATTACCTCTTTGCTAACATTCTCTTCAGAGCTGCAGTGAAACCAGGAACCACGTGGAGAAGGCACCCACACTGAAAGTGCCTGGAGGGAACATTGGGGCTTCTTCTCAGTGTCTCCGATATAGGGTTTCACTGTCCCGGGAAACTCTCTGCTAACACCCTGCAGAGCGCTGTGCCCAATGTACAGAAACGTCTTGCGGTATCCCCTACAGGGAAAGTGCCAGGAGGGAAAAGTGAGGATTATGTTTAGACTTTCTCGGAACTGCTTCAAATCAACTAGATATCTTTGTGCTGTAAATCTCCCAACAGCCAAATGTAAAAGCAGCAAACATCTCGCTGTATGTCCCACATCCAAAGTGCCAAGAGAGAGCTTGCTCTCCCTGTCTTTGAGTACTGTTTGTACTGTCCCGATTACCTCTTTGCTAACATTCTCTTCAGAGCTGCAGTGAAACCAGGAACCACGTGGAGAAGGCACCCACACTGAAAGTGCCTGGAGGGAACATTGGGGCTTCTTCTCAGTGTCTCTGACATAGGGTTTCACTGTCCCGGGAAACTCTCTGCTAACACCCTGCAGAGCGCTGTGCCCAATGTACAGAAACGTCTTGCGGTATCCCCTACAGGGAAAGTGCCAGGAGGGAAAAGTGAGGATTATGTTTAGACTTTCTCGGAACTGCTTCAAATCAACTAGATATCTTTGTGCTGTAAATCTCCCAACAGCCAAATGTAAAAGCAGCAAACATCTCGCTGTATGTCCCACATCCAAAGTGCCAAGAGAGAGCTTGCTCTCCCTGTCTTTGAGTACTGTTTGCACTGTCCCGATTACCTCTTTGCTAACATTCTCTTCAGAGCTGCAGTGAAACCAGGAACCACGTGGAGAAGGCACCCACACTGAAAGTTCCTGGAAGGAACATTGGGGCTTCTTCTCAGTGTCTCTGACATAGGGTTTCACTGTCCCGGGAAACTCTCTGCTAACACCCTGCAGAGCGCTGTGCCCAATATACAGAAACGTCTTGCGGTATCCCCTACAGGGAAAGTGCCAGGAGGGAAAAGTGAGGATTATGCTTAGACTTTCTCGGAACTGCTTCAAATCAACTAGATATCTTTGTGCTGTAAATCTCCCAACAGCCAAATGTAAAAGCAGCAAACATCTCGCTGTATGTCCCACATCCAAAGTGCCGAGAGAGTAATGTAGAGCTTGTTCTCCCTGTCTTTGAGTACTGTTTGCACTGTCCTGATTACCTCTTTGCTAACATTCTCTTCAGAGCTGCAGTGAAACCAGGAACCACGTGGAGAAGGCACCCACACTGAAAGTGCCTGGAGGGAACATTGGGGCTTCTTCTCAGTGTCTTTGACATAGGGTTTCACTGTCCCGGGAAACTCTCTGCTAACACCCTGCAGAGCGCTGTGCCCAATATACAGAAACGTCTTGCGGTATCTCCTACAGGGAAAGTGCCAGGAGGGAAAAGTGAGGATTATGCTTAGACTTTCTCGGAACTGCTTCAAATCAACTAGATATCTTTGTGCTGTAAATCTCCCAACAGCCAAATGTAAAAGCAGCAAACATCTCGCTGTATGTCCCACATCCAAAGTGCCAAGAGAGAGCTTGCTCTCCCTGTCTTTGAGTACTGTTTGCACTGTCCCGATTACCTCTTTGCTAACATTCTCTTCAGAGCTGCAGTGAAACCAGGAACCACGTGGAGAAGGCACCCACACTGAAAGTGCCTGGAGTGAACATTGGGGCTTCTTCTCAGTGTCTCCGATATAGGGTTTCACTGTCCCGGGAAACTCTCTGCTAACACCCTGCAGAGCGCTGTGCCCAATGTACAGAAACGTCTTGCGGTATCCCCTACAGGGAAAGTGCCAGGAGGGAAAAGTGAGGATTATGTTTAGACTTTCTCGGAACTGCTTCAAATCAACTAGATATCTTTGTGCTGTAAATCTCCCAACAGCCAAATGTAAAAGCAGCAAACATCTCGCTGTATGTCCCACATCCAAAGTGCCGAGAGAGTAATGTAGAGCTTGCTCTCCCTGTCTTTGAGTACTGTTTGCACTGTCCCGATTACCTCTTTGCTAACATTCTCTTCAGAGCTGCAGTGAAACCAGGAACCACGTGGAGAAGGCACCCACACTGAAAGTGCCTGGAAGGAACATTGGGGCTTCTTCTCAGTGTCTTTGACATAGGGTTTCAGTGTCCCTGGAAACTCTCTGCTAACACCCTGCAGAGCGCTGTGCCCAATATACAGAAACGTCTTGCGGTATCTCCTACAGGGAAAGTGCCAGGAGGGAAAAGTGAGGATTATGTTTAGACTTTCTCGGAACTGCTTCAAATCAACTAGATATCTTTGTGCTGTAAATCTCCCAACAGCCAAATGTAAAAGCAGCAAACATCTCGCCGTATGTCCCACATCCAAAGTGCCAAGAGAGAGCTTGCTCTCCCTGTCTTTGAGTACTGTTTGCACTGTCCCGATTACCTCTTTGCTAACATTCTCTTCAGAGCTGCAGTGAAACCAGGAACCACGTGGAGAAGGCACCCACACTGAAAGTGCCTGGAAGGAACATTGGGGCTTCTTCTCAGTGTCTCCGACATAGGGTTTCACTGTCCCGGGAAACTCTCTGCTAACACCCTGCAGAGCGCTGTGCCCAATATACAGAAACGTCTTGCGGTATCCCCTACAGGGAAAGTGCCAGGAGGGAAAAGTGAGGATTATGCTTAGACTTTCTCGGAACTGCTTCAAATCAACTAGATATCTTTGTGCTGTAAATCTCCCAACAGCCAAATGTAAAAGCAGCAAACATCTCGCTGTATGTCCCACATCCAAAGTGCCAAGAGAGAGCTTGCTCTCCCTGTCTTTGAGTACTGTTTGCACTGTCCCGATTACCTCTTTGCTAACATTCTCTTCAGAGCTGCAGTGAAACCAGGAACCACGTGGAGAAGGCACCCACACTGAAAGTGCCTGGAGTGAACATTGGGGCTTCTTCTCAGTGTCTCCGATATAGGGTTTCACTGTCCCGGGAAACTCTCTGCTAACACCCTGCAGAGCGCTGTGCCCAATGTACAGAAACGTCTTGCGGTATCCCCTACAGGGAAAGTGCCAGGAGGGAAAAGTGAGGATTATGTTTAGACTTTCTCGGAACTGCTTCAAATCAACTAGATATCTTTGTGCTGTAAATCTCCCAACAGCCAAATGTAAAAGCAGCAAACATCTCGCTGTATGTCCCACATCCAAAGTGCCAAGAGAGAGCTTGCTCTCCCTGTCTTTGAGTACTGTTTGCACTGTCCCGATTACCTCTTTGCTAACATTCTCTTCAGAGCTGCAGTGAAACCAGAAACCACGTGGAGAAGGCACCCACACTGAAAGTGCCTGGAGTGAACATTGGGGCTTCTTCTCAGTGTCTCCGATATAGGGTTTCACTGTCCCGGGAAACTCTCTGCTAACACCCTGCAGAGCGCTGTGCCCAATGTACAGAAACGTCTTGCGGTATCCCCTACAGGGAAAGTGCCAGGAGGGAAAAGTGAGGATTATGTTTAGACTTTCTCGGAACTGCTTCAAATCAACTAGATATCTTTGTGCTGTAAATCTCCCAACAGCCAAATGTAAAAGCAGCAAACATCTCGCTGTATGTCCCACATCCAAAGTGCCAAGAGAGTAATGTAGAGCTTGCTCTCCCTGTCTTTGAGTACTGTTTGCACTGTCCCGATTACCTCTTTGCTAACATTCTCTTCAGAGCTGCAGTGAAACCAGGAACCACGTGGAGAAGGCACCCACACTGAAAGTGCCTGGAGGGAACATTGGGGCTTCTTCTCAGTGTCTCTGACATAGGGTTTCACTGTCCCGGGAAACTCTCTGCTAACACCCTGCAGAGCGCTGTGCCCAGTATACAGAAACGTCTTGCGGTATCTCCTACAGGGAAAGTGCCAGGAGGGAAAAGTGAGGATTATGTTTAGACTTTCTCGGAACTGCTTCAAATCAACTAGATATCTTTGTGCTGTAAATCTCCCAACAGCCAAATGTAAAAGCAGCAAACATCTCGCTGTATGTCCCACATCCAAAGTGCCAAGAGAGAGCTTGCTCTCCCTGTCTTTGAGTACTGTTTGCACTGTCCCGATTACCTCTTTGCTAACATTCTCTTCAGAGCTGCAGTGAAACCAGGAACCACGTGGAGAAGGCACCCACACTGAAAGTGCCTGGAAGGAACATTGGGGCTTCTTCTCAGTGTCTCCGACATAGGGTTTCACTGTCCCGGGAAACTCTCTGCTAACACCCTGCAGAGCGCTGTGCCCAATATACAGAAACGTCTTGCGGTATCCCCTACAGGGAAAGTGCCAGGAGGGAAAAGTGAGGATTATGCTTAGACTTTCTCGGAACTGCTTCAAATCAACTAGATATCTTTGTGCTGTAAATCTCCCAACAGCCAAATGTAAAAGCAGCAAACATCTCGCTGTATGTCCCACATCCAAAGTGCCAAGAGAGAGCTTGCTCTCCCTGTCTTTGAGTACTTTTTGCACTGTCCCGATTACCTCTTTGCTAACATTCTCTTCAGAGCTGCAGTGAAACCAGGAACCACGTGGAGAAGGCACCCACACTGAAAGTGCCTGGAGGGAACATTGGGGCTTCTTCTCAGTGTCTCCGATATAGGGTTTCACTGTCCCGGGAAACTCTCTGCTAACACCCTGCAGAGCGCTGTGCCCAATGTACAGAAACGTCTTGCGGTATCCCCTACAGGGAAAGTGCCAGGAGGGAAAAGTGAGGATTATGCTTAGACTTTCTCGGAACTGCTTCAAATCAACTAGATATCTTTGTGCTGTAAATCTCCCAACAGCCAAATGTAAAAGCAGCAAACATCTCGCTGTATGTCCCACATCCAAAGTGCCAAGAGAGAGCTTGCTCTCCCTGTCTTTGAGTACTGTTTGCACTGTCCCGATTACCTCTTTGCTAACATTCTCTTCAGAGCTGCAGTGAAACCAGGAACCACGTGGAGAAGGCACCCACACTGAAAGTGCCTGGAAGGAACATTGGGGCTTCTTCTCAGTGTCTCCGACATAGGGTTTCACTGTCCCGGGAAACTCTCTGCTAACACCCTGCAGAGCGCTGTGCCCAATATACAGAAACGTCTTGCGGTATCCCCTACAGGGAAAGTGCCAGGAGGGAAAAGTGAGGATTATGCTTAGACTTTCTCGGAACTGCTTCAAATCAACTAGATATCTTTGTGCTGTAAATCTCCCAACAGCCAAATGTAAAAGCAGCAAACATCTCGCTGTATGTCCCACATCCAAAGTGCCAAGAGAGAGCTTGCTCTCCCTGTCTTTGAGTACTTTTTGCACTGTCCCGATTACCTCTTTGCTAACATTCTCTTCAGAGCTGCAGTGAAACCAGGAACCACGTGGAGAAGGCACCCACACTGAAAGTGCCTGGAGGGAACATTGGGGCTTCTTCTCAGTGTCTCCGATATAGGGTTTCACTGTCCCGGGAAACTCTCTGCTAACACCCTGCAGAGCGCTGTGCCCAATGTACAGAAACGTCTTGCGGTATCCCCTACAGGGAAAGTGCCAGGAGGGAAAAGTGAGGATTATGCTTAGACTTTCTCGGAACTGCTTCAAATCAACTAGATATCTTTGTGCTGTAAATCTCCCAACAGCCAAATGTAAAAGCAGCAAACATCTCGCTGTATGTCCCACATCCAAAGTGCCAAGAGAGAGCTTGCTCTCCCTGTCTTTGAGTACTGTTTGCACTGTCCCGATTACCTCTTTGCTAACATTCTCTTCAGAGCTGCAGTGAAACCAGGAACCACGTGGAGAAGGCACCCACACTGAAAGTGCCTGGAGTGAACATTGGGGCTTCTTCTCAGTGTCTCCGATATAGGGTTTCACTGTCCCGGGAAACTCTCTGCTAACACCCTGCAGAGCGCTGTGCCCAATGTACAGAAACGTCTTGCGGTATCGCCTACAGGGAAAGTGCCAGGAGGGAAAAGTGAGGATTATGTTTAGACTTTCTCGGAACTGCTTCAAATCAACTAGATATCTTTGTGCTGTAAATCTCCCAACAGCCAAATGTAAAAGCAGCAAACATCTCGCTGTATGTCCCACATCCAAAGTGCCAAGAGAGTAATGTAGAGCTTGCTCTCCCTGTCTTTGAGTACTGTTTGCACTGTCCCGATTACCTCTTTGCTAACATTCTCTTCAGAGCTGCAGTGAAACCAGGAACCACGTGGAGAAGGCACCCACACTGAAAGTGCCTGGAGGGAACATTGGGGCTTCTTCTCAGTGTCTCTGACATAGGGTTTCACTGTCCCGGGAAACTCTCTGCTAACACCCTGCAGAGCGCTGTGCCCAATATACAGAAACGTCTTGCGGTATCTCCTACAGGGAAAGTGCCAGGAGGGAAAAGTGAGGATTATGTTTAGACTTTCTCGGAACTGCTTCAAATCAACTAGATATCTTTGTGCTGTAAATCTCCCAACAGCCAAATGTAAAAGCAGCAAACATCTCGCTGTATGTCCCACATCCAAAGTGCCAAGAGAGAGCTTGCTCTCCCTGTCTTTGAGTACTGTTTGCACTGTCCCGATTACCTCTTTGCTAACATTCTCTTCAGAGCTGCAGTGAAACCAGGAACCACGTGGAGAAGGCACCCACACTGAAAGTGCCTGGAGGGAACATTGGGGCTTCTTCTCAGTGTCTCTGACATAGGGTTTCACTGTCCCGGGAAACTCTCTGCTAACACCCTGCAGAGCGCTGTGCCCAATATACAGAAACGTCTTGCGGTATCCCCTACAGGGAAAGTGCCAGGAGGGAAAAGTGAGGATTATGCTTAGACTTTCTCGGAACTGCTTCAAATCAACTAGATATCTTTGTGCTGTAAATCTCCCAACAGCCAAATGTAAAAGCAGCAAACATCTCGCTGTATGTCCCACATCCAAAGTGCCGAGAGAGTAATGTAGAGCTTGCTCTCCCTGTCTTTGAGTACTGTTTGCACTGTCCCGATAGCCACTTTGCTAACATTCTCTTCAGAGCTGCAGTGAAACCAGGATCCACGTGGAGAAGGCACCCACACTGAAAGTGCCTGGAGGGAACATTGGGGCTTCTTCTCAGTGTCTTTGACATAGGGTTTCACTGTCCCGGGAAACTCTCTGCTAACACCCTGCAGAGCGCTGTGCCCAATGTACAGAAACGTCTTGCGGTATCCCCTACAGGGAAAGTGCCAGGAGGGAAAAGTGAGGATTATGTTTAGACTTTCTCGGAACTGCTTCAAATCAACTAGATATCTTTGTGCTGTAAATCTCCCAACAGCCAAATGTAAAAGCAGCAAACATCTCGCTGTATGTCCCACATCCAAAGTGCCAAGAGAGAGCTTGCTCTCCCTGTCTTTGAGTACTGTTTGCACTGTCCCGATTACCTCTTTGCTAACATTCTCTTCAGAGCTGCAGTGAAACCAGGAACCACGTGGAGAAGGCACCCACACTGAAAGTGCCTGGAGGGAACATTGGGGCTTCTTCTCAGTGTCTCTGACATAGGGTTTCACTGTCCCGGGAAACTCTCTGCTAACACCCTGCAGAGCGCTGTGCCCAATATACAGAAACGTCTTGCGGTATCTCCTACAGGGAAAGTGCCAGGAGGGAAAAGTGAGGATTATGTTTAGACTTTCTCGGAACTGCTTCAAATCAACTAGATATCTTTGTGCTGTAAATCTCCCAACAGCCAAATGTAAAAGCAGCAAACATCTCGCTGTATGTCCCACATCCAAAGTGCCAAGAGAGAGCTTGCTCTCCCTGTCTTTGAGTACTGTTTGCACTGTCCCGATTACCTCTTTGCTAACATTCTCTTCAGAGCTGCAGTGAAACCAGGAACCACGTGGAGAAGGCACCCACACTGAAAGTGCCTGGGGGGAACATTGGGGCTTCTTCTCAGTGTCTCTGACATAGGGTTTCACTGTCCTGGGAAACTCTCTGCTAACACCCTGCAGAGCGTAGTGCCCAATATACAGAAACGTCTTGCGGTATCCCCTACAGGGAAAGTGCCAGGAGGGAATAGTGAGGATTATGTTTAGACTTTCTCGGAACTGCTTCAAATCAACTAGATATCTTTGTGCTGTAGATCTCCCAACAGCCAAATGTAAAAGCAGCAAACATCTCGCTGTATGTCCCACATCCAAAGTGCCAAGAGAGAGCTTGCTCTCCCTGTCTTTGAGTACTGTTTGCACTGTCCCGATTACCTCTTTGCTAACATTCTCTTCAGAGCTGCAGTGAAACCAGGAACCACGTGGAGAAGGCACCCACACTGAAAGTGCCTGGAGTGAACATTGGGGCTTCTTCTCAGTGTCTCCGATATAGGGTTTCACTGTCCCGGGAAACTCTCTGCTAACACCCTGCAGAGCGCTGTGCCCAATGTACAGAAACGTCTTGCGGTATCCCCTACAGGGAAAGTGCCAGGAGGGAAAAGTGAGGATTATGTTTAGACTTTCTCGGAACTGCTTCAAATCAACTAGATATCTTTGTGCTGTAAATCTCCCAACAGCCAAATGTAAAAGCAGCAAACATCTCGCTGTATGTCCCACATGCAAAGTGCCGAGAGAGTAATGTAGAGCTTGCTCTCCCTGTCTTTGAGTACTGTTTGCACTGTCCCGATTACCTCTTTGCTAACATTCTCTTCAGAGCTGCAGTGAAACCAGGAACCACGTGGAGAAGGCACCCACACTGAAAGTGCCTGGAGGGAACATTGGGGCTTCTTCTCAGTGTCTTTGACATAGGGTTTCAGTGTCCCTGGAAAGTCTCTGCTAACACCCTGCAGAGCGCTGTGCCCAATATACAGAAACGTCTTGCGGTATCTCCTACAGGGAAAGTGCCAGGAGGGAAAAGTGAGGATTATGTTTAGACTTTCTCGGAACTGCTTCAAATCAACTAGATATCTTTGTGCTGTAAATCTCCCAACAGCCAAATGTAAAAGCAGCAAACATCTCGCTGTATGTCCCACATCCAAAGTGCCAAGAGAGAGCTTGCTCTCCCTGTCTTTGAGTACTGTTTGCACTGTCCCGATTACCTCTTTGCTAACATTCTCTTCAGAGCTGCAGTGAAACCAGGAACCACGTGGAGAAGGCACCCACACTGAAAGTGCCTGGAGTGAACATTGGGGCTTCTTCTCAGTGTCTCTGACATAGGGTTTCACTGTCCCGGGAAACTCTCTGCTAACACCCTGCAGAGCGCTGTGCCCAATATACAGAAACGTCTTGCGGTATCCCCTACAGGGAAAGTGCCAGGAGGGAAAAGTGAGGATTATGCTTAGACTTTCTCGGAACTGCTTCAAATCAACTAGATATCTTTGTGCTGTAAATCTCCCAACAGCCAAATGTAAAAGCAGCAAACATCTCGCTGTATGTCCCACATCCAAAGTGCCGAGAGAGTAATGTAGAGCTTGCTCTCCCTGTCTTTGAGTACTGTTTGCACTGTCCCGATAGCCACTTTGCTAACATTCTCTTCAGAGCTGCAGTGAAACCAGGATCCACGTGGAGAAGGCACCCACACTGAAAGTGCCTGGAGGGAACATTGGGGCTTCTTCTCAGTGTCTTTGACATAGGGTTTCACTGTCCCGGGAAACTCTCTGCTAACACCCTGCAGAGCGCTGTGCCCAATGTACAGAAACGTCTTGCGGTATCCCCTACAGGGAAAGTGCCAGGAGGGAAAAGTGAGGATTATGTTTAGACTTTCTCGGAACTGCTTCAAATCAACTAGATATCTTTGTGCTGTAAATCTCCCAACAGCCAAATGTAAAAGCAGCAAACATCTCGCTGTATGTCCCACATCCAAAGTGCCAAGAGAGAGCTTGCTCTCCCTGTCTTTGAGTACTGTTTGCACTGTCCCGATTACCTCTTTGCTAACATTCTCTTCAGAGCTGCAGTGAAACCAGGAACCACGTGGAGAAGGCACCCACACTGAAAGTGCCTGGGGGGAACATTGGAGCTTCTTCTCAGTGTCTCTGACATAGGGTTTCACTGTCCTGGGAAACTCTCTGCTAACACCCTGCAGAGCGTAGTGCCCAATATACAGAAACGTCTTGCGGTATCCCCTACAGGGAAAGTGCCAGGAGGGAATAGTGAGGATTATGTTTAGACTTTCTCGGAACTGCTTCAAATCAACTAGATATCTTTGTGCTGTAGATCTCCCAACAGCCAAATGTAAAAGCAGCAAACATCTCGCTGTATGTCCCACATCCAAAGTGCCAAGAGAGAGCTTGCTCTCCCTGTCTTTGAGTACTGTTTGCACTGTCCCGATTACCTCTTTGCTAACATTCTCTTCAGAGCTGCAGTGAAACCAGGAACCACGTGGAGAAGGCACCCACACTGAAAGTGCCTGGAGTGAACATTGGGGCTTCTTCTCAGTGTCTCCGATATAGGGTTTCACTGTCCCGGGAAACTCTCTGCTAACACCCTGCAGAGCGCTGTGCCCAATGTACAGAAACGTCTTGCGGTATCCCCTACAGGGAAAGTGCCAGGAGGGAAAAGTGAGGATTATGTTTAGACTTTCTCGGAACTGCTTCAAATCAACTAGATATCTTTGTGCTGTAAATCTCCCAACAGCCAAATGTAAAAGCAGCAAACATCTCGCTGTATGTCCCACATCCAAAGTGCCGAGAGAGTAATGTAGAGCTTGCTCTCCCTGTCTTTGAGTACTGTTTGCACTGTCCCGATTACCTCTTTGCTAACATTCTCTTCAGAGCTGCAGTGAAACCAGGAACCACGTGGAGAAGGCACCCACACTGAAAGTGCCTGGAGGGAACATTGGGGCTTCTTCTCAGTGTCTCTGACATAGGGTTTCACTGTCCCGGGAAACTCTCTGCTAACACCCTGCAGAGCGCTGTGCCCAATATACAGAAACGTCTTGCGGTATCCCCTACAGGGAAAGTGCCAGGAGGGAAAAGTGAGGATTATGTTTAGACTTTCTCGGAACTGCTTCAAATCAACTAGATATCTTTGTGCTGTAAATCTCCCAACAGCCAAATGTAAAAGCAGCAAACATCTCGCTGTATGTCCCACATCCAAAGTGCCAAGAGAGAGCTTGCTCTCCCTGTCTTTGAGTACTGTTTGCACTGTCCCGATTACCTCTTTGCTAACATTCTCTTCAGAGCTGCAGTGAAACCAGGAACCACGTGGAGAAGGCACCCACACTGAAAGTGCCTGGAGGGAACATTGGGGCTTCTTCTCAGTGTCTCTGACATAGGGTTTCACTGTCCCGGGAAACTCTCTGCTAACACCCTGCAGAGCGCTGTGCCCAATATACAGAAACGTCTTGCGGTATCCCCTACAGGGAAAGTGCCAGGAGGGAAAAGTGAGGATTATGCTTAGACTTTCTCGGAACTGCTTCAAATCAACTAGATATCTTTGTGCTGTAAATCTCCCAACAGCCAAATGTAAAAGCAGCAAACATCTCGCTGTATGTCCCACATCCAAAGTGCCGAGAGAGTAATGTAGAGCTTGCTCTCCCTGTCTTTGAGTACTGTTTGCACTGTCCCGATAGCCACTTTGCTAACATTCTCTTCAGAGCTGCAGTGAAACCAGGATCCACGTGGAGAAGGCACCCACACTGAAAGTGCCTGGAGGGAACATTGGGGCTTCTTCTCAGTGTCTCCGATATAGGGTTTCACTGTCCCGGGAAACTCTCTGCTAACACCCTGCAGAGCGCTGTGCCCAATGTACAGAAACGTCTTGCGGTATCCCCTACAGGGAAAGTGCCAGGAGGGAAAAGTGAGGATTATGTTTAGACTTTCTCGGAACTGCTTCAAATCAACTAGATATCTTTGTGCTGTAAATCTCCCAACAGCCAAATGTAAAAGCAGCAAACATCTCGCTGTATGTCCCACATCCAAAGTGCCAAGAGAGAGCTTGCTCTCCCTGTCTTTGAGTACTGTTTGCACTGTCCCGATTACCTCTTTGCTAACATTCTCTTCAGAGCTGCAGTGAAACCAGGAACCACGTGGAGAAGGCACCCACACTGAAAGTGCCTGGAGGGAACATTGGGGCTTCTTCTCAGTGTCTCTGACATAGGGTTTCACTGTCCCGGGAAACTCTCTGCTAACACCCTGCAGAGCGCTGTGCCCAATATACAGAAACGTCTTGCGGTATCTCCTACAGGGAAAGTGCCAGGAGGGAAAAGTGAGGATTATGTTTAGACTTTCTCGGAACTGCTTCAAATCAACTAGATATCTTTGTGCTGTAAATCTCCCAACAGCCAAATGTAAAAGCAGCAAACATCTCGCTGTATGTCCCACATCCAAAGTGCCAAGAGAGAGCTTGCTCTCCCTGTCTTTGAGTACTGTTTGCACTGTCCCGATTACCTCTTTGCTAACATTCTCTTCAGAGCTGCAGTGAAACCAGGAACCACGTGGAGAAGGCACCCACACTGAAAGTGCCTGGGGGGAACATTGGGGCTTCTTCTCAGTGTCTCTGACATAGGGTTTCACTGTCCTGGGAAACTCTCTGCTAACACCCTGCAGAGCGTAGTGCCCAATATACAGAAACGTCTTGCGGTATCCCCTACAGGGAAAGTGCCAGGAGGGAATAGTGAGGATTATGTTTAGACTTTCTCGGAACTGCTTCAAATCAACTAGATATCTTTGTGCTGTAGATCTCCCAACAGCCAAATGTAAAAGCAGCAAACATCTCGCTGTATGTCCCACATCCAAAGTGCCAAGAGAGAGCTTGCTCTCCCTGTCTTTGAGTACTGTTTGCACTGTCCCGATTACCTCTTTGCTAACATTCTCTTCAGAGCTGCAGTGAAACCAGGAACCACGTGGAGAAGGCACCCACACTGAAAGTGCCTGGAGTGAACATTGGGGCTTCTTCTCAGTGTCTCCGATATAGGGTTTCACTGTCCCGGGAAACTCTCTGCTAACACCCTGCAGAGCGCTGTGCCCAATGTACAGAAACGTCTTGCGGTATCCCCTACAGGGAAAGTGCCAGGAGGGAAAAGTGAGGATTATGTTTAGACTTTCTCGGAACTGCTTCAAATCAACTAGATATCTTTGTGCTGTAAATCTCCCAACAGCCAAATGTAAAAGCAGCAAACATCTCGCTGTATGTCCCACATGCAAAGTGCCGAGAGAGTAATGTAGAGCTTGCTCTCCCTGTCTTTGAGTACTGTTTGCACTGTCCCGATTACCTCTTTGCTAACATTCTCTTCAGAGCTGCAGTGAAACCAGGATCCACGTGGAGAAGGCACCCACACTGAAAGTGCCTGGAGGGAACATTGGGGCTTCTTCTCAGTGTCTTTGACATAGGGTTTCACTGTCCCGGGAAACTCTCTGCTAACACCCTGCAGAGCGCTGTGCCCAATGTACAGAAACGTCTTGCGGTATCCCCTACAGGGAAAGTGCCAGGAGGGAAAAGTGAGGATTATGTTTAGACTTTCTCGGAACTGCTTCAAATCAACTAGATATCTTTGTGCTGTAAATCTCCCAACAGCCAAATGTAAAAGCAGCAAACATCTCGCTGTATGTCCCACATCCAAAGTGCCAAGAGAGAGCTTGCTCTCCCTGTCTTTGAGTACTGTTTGCACTGTCCCGATTACCTCTTTGCTAACATTCTCTTCAGAGCTGCAGTGAAACCAGGAACCACGTGGAGAAGGCACCCACACTGAAAGTGCCTGGAGGGAACATTGGGGCTTCTTCTCAGTGTCTCTGACATAGGGTTTCACTGTCCCGGGAAACTCTCTGCTAACACCCTGCAGAGCGCTGTGCCCAATATACAGAAACGTCTTGCGGTATCTCCTACAGGGAAAGTGCCAGGAGGGAAAAGTGAGGATTATGTTTAGACTTTCTCGGAACTGCTTCAAATCAACTAGATATCTTTGTGCTGTAAATCTCCCAACAGCCAAATGTAAAAGCAGCAAACATCTCGCTGTATGTCCCACATCCAAAGTGCCGAGAGAGTAATGTAGAGCTTGCTCTCCCTGTCTTTGAGTACTGTTTGCACTGTCCCGATTACCTCTTTGCTAACATTCTCTTCAGAGCTGCAGTGAAACCAGGAACCACGTGGAGAAGGCACCCACACTGAAAGTGCCTGGAGGGAACATTGGGGCTTCTTCTCAGTGTCTTTGACATAGGGTTTCAGTGTCCCTGGAAAGTCTCTGCTAACACCCTGCAGAGCGCTGTGCCCAATATACAGAAACGTCTTGCGGTATCTCCTACAGGGAAAGTGCCAGGAGGGAAAAGTGAGGATTATGTTTAGACTTTCTCGGAACTGCTTCAAATCAACTAGATATCTTTGTGCTGTAAATCTCCCAACAGCCAAATGTAAAAGCAGCAAACATCTCGCTGTATGTCCCACATCCAAAGTGCCAAGAGAGAGCTTGCGCTCCCTGTCTTTGAGTACTGTTTGCACTGTCCCGATTACCTCTTTGCTAACATTCTCTTCAGAGCTGCAGTGAAACCAGGAACCACGTGGAGAAGGCACCCACACTGAAAGTGCCTGGAGGGAACATTGGGGCTTCTTCTCAGTGTCTCTGACATAGGGTTTCACTGTCCCGGGAAACTCTCTGCTAACACCCTGCAGAGCGCTGTGCCCAATATACAGAAACGTCTTGCGGTATCCCCTACAGGGAAAGTGCCAGGAGGGAAAAGTGAGGATTATGCTTAGACTTTCTCGGAACTGCTTCAAATCAACTAGATATCTTTGTGCTGTAAATCTCCCAACAGCCAAATGTAAAAGCAGCAAACATCTCGCTGTATGTCCCACATCCAAAGTGCCGAGAGAGTAATGTAGAGCTTGCTCTCCCTGTCTTTGAGTACTGTTTGCACTGTCCCGATAGCCACTTTGCTAACATTCTCTTCAGAGCTGCAGTGAAACCAGGATCCACGTGGAGAAGGCACCCACACTGAAAGTGCCTGGAGGGAACATTGGGGCTTCTTCTCAGTGTCTTTGACATAGGGTTTCACTGTCCCGGGAAACTCTCTGCTAACACCCTGCAGAGCGCTGTGCCCAATGTACAGAAACGTCTTGCGGTATCCCCTACAGGGAAAGTGCCAGGAGGGAAAAGTGAGGATTATGTTTAGACTTTCTCGGAACTGCTTCAAATCAACTAGATATCTTTGTGCTGTAAATCTCCCAACAGCCAAATGTAAAAGCAGCAAACATCTCGCTGTATGTCCCACATCCAAAGTGCCAAGAGAGAGCTTGCTCTCCCTGTCTTTGAGTACTGTTTGCACTGTCCCGATTACCTCTTTGCTAACATTCTCTTCAGAGCTGCAGTGAAACCAGGAACCACGTGGAGAAGGCACCCACCCTGAAAGTGCCTGGAGGGAACATTGGGGCTTCTTCTCAGTGTCTCTGACATAGGGTTTCACTGTCCCGGGAAACTCTCTGCTAACACCCTGCAGAGCGCTGTGCCCAATATACAGAAACGTCTTGCGGTATCTCCTACAGGGAAAGTGCCAGGAGGGAAAAGTGAGGATTATGTTTAGACTTTCTCGGAACTGCTTCAAATCAACTAGATATCTTTGTGCTGTAAATCTCCCAACAGCCAAATGTAAAAGCAGCAAACATCTCGCTGTATGTCCCACATCCAAAGTGCCAAGAGAGAGCTTGCTCTCCCTGTCTTTGAGTACTGTTTGCACTGTCCCGATTACCTCTTTGCTAACATTCTCTTCAGAGCTGCAGTGAAACCAGGAACCACGTGGAGAAGGCACCCACACTGAAAGTGCCTGGAAGGAACATTGGGGCTTCTTCTCAGTGTCTCTGACATAGGGTTTCACTGTCCCGGGAAACTCTCTGCTAACACCCTGCAGAGCGTAGTGCCCAATATACAGAAACGTCTTGCGGTATCCCCTACAGGGAAAGTGCCAGGAGGGAATAGTGAGGATTATGTTTAGACTTTCTCGGAACTGCTTCAAATCAACTAGATATCTTTGTGCTGTAGATCTCCCAACAGCCAAATGTAAAAGCAGCAAACATCTCGCTGTATGTCCCACATCCAAAGTGCCAAGAGAGAGCTTGCTCTCCCTGTCTTTGAGTACTGTTTGCACTGTCCCGATTACCTCTTTGCTAACATTCTCTTCAGAGCTGCAGTGAAACCAGGAACCACGTGGAGAAGGCACCCACACTGAAAGTGCCTGGAGTGAACATTGGGGCTTCTTCTCAGTGTCTCCGATATAGGGTTTCACTGTCCCGGGAAACTCTCTGCTAACACCCTGCAGAGCGCTGTGCCCAATGTACAGAAACGTCTTGCGGTATCCCCTACAGGGAAAGTGCCAGGAGGGAAAAGTGAGGATTATGTTTAGACTTTCTCGGAACTGCTTCAAATCAACTAGATATCTTTGTGCTGTAAATCTCCCAACAGCCAAATGTAAAAGCAGCAAACATCTCGCTGTATGTCCCACATCCAAAGTGCCGAGAGAGTAATGTAGAGCTTGCTCTCCCTGTCTTTGAGTACTGTTTGCACTGTCCCGATAGCCACTTTGCTAACATTCTCTTCAGAGCTGCAGTGAAACCAGGATCCACGTGGAGAAGGCACCCACACTGAAAGTGCCTGGAGGGAACATTGGGGCTTCTTCTCAGTGTCTTTGACATAGGGTTTCACTGTCCCGGGAAACTCTCTGCTAACACCCTGCAGAGCGCTGTGCCCAATGTACAGAAACGTCTTGCGGTATCCCCTACAGGGAAAGTGCCAGGAGGGAAAAGTGAGGATTATGTTTAGACTTTCTCGGAACTGCTTCAAATCAACTAGATATCTTTGTGCTGTAAATCTCCCAACAGCCAAATGTAAAAGCAGCAAACATCTCGCTGTATGTCCCACATCCAAAGTGCCAAGAGAGAGCTTGCTCTCCCTGTCTTTGAGTACTGTTTGCACTGTCCCGATTACCTCTTTGCTAACATTCTCTTCAGAGCTGCAGTGAAACCAGGAACCACGTGGAGAAGGCACCCACACTGAAAGTGCCTGGAGGGAACATTGGGGCTTCTTCTCAGTGTCTCTGACATAGGGTTTCACTGTCCCGGGAAACTCTCTGCTAACACCCTGCAGAGCGCTGTGCCCAATATACAGAAACGTCTTGCGGTATCTCCTACAGGGAAAGTGCCAGGAGGGAAAAGTGAGGATTATGTTTAGACTTTCTCGGAACTGCTTCAAATCAACTAGATATCTTTGTGCTGTAAATCTCCCAACAGCCAAATGTAAAAGCAGCAAACATCTCGCTGTATGTCCCACATCCAAAGTGCCAAGAGAGAGCTTGCTCTCCCTGTCTTTGAGTACTGTTTGCACTGTCCCGATTACCTCTTTGCTAACATTCTCTTCAGAGCTGCAGTGAAACCAGGAACCACGTGGAGAAGGCACCCACACTGAAAGTGCCTGGGGGGAACATTGGGGCTTCTTCTCAGTGTCTCTGACATAGGGTTTCACTGTCCTGGGAAACTCTCTGCTAACACCCTGCAGAGCGTAGTGCCCAATATACAGAAACGTCTTGCGGTATCCCCTACAGGGAAAGTGCCAGGAGGGAATAGTGAGGATTATGTTTAGACTTTCTCGGAACTGCTTCAAATCAACTAGATATCTTTGTGCTGTAGATCTCCCAACAGCCAAATGTAAAAGCAGCAAACATCTCGCTGTATGTCCCACATCCAAAGTGCCAAGAGAGAGCTTGCTCTCCCTGTCTTTGAGTACTGTTTGCACTGTCCCGATTACCTCTTTGCTAACATTCTCTTCAGAGCTGCAGTGAAACCAGGAACCACGTGGAGAAGGCACCCACACTGAAAGTGCCTGGAGTGAACATTGGGGCTTCTTCTCAGTGTCTCCGATATAGGGTTTCACTGTCCCGGGAAACTCTCTGCTAACACCCTGCAGAGCGCTGTGCCCAATGTACAGAAACGTCTTGCGGTATCCCCTACAGGGAAAGTGCCAGGAGGGAAAAGTGAGGATTATGTTTAGACTTTCTCGGAACTGCTTCAAATCAACTAGATATCTTTGTGCTGTAAATCTCCCAACAGCCAAATGTAAAAGCAGCAAACATCTCGCTGTATGTCCCACATGCAAAGTGCCGAGAGAGTAATGTAGAGCTTGCTCTCCCTGTCTTTGAGTACTGTTTGCACTGTCCCGATTACCTCTTTGCTAACATTCTCTTCAGAGCTGCAGTGAAACCAGGAACCACGTGGAGAAGGCACCCACACTGAAAGTGCCTGGAGGGAACATTGGGGCTTCTTCTCAGTGTCTTTGACATAGGGTTTCAGTGTCCCTGGAAAGTCTCTGCTAACACCCTGCAGAGCGCTGTGCCCAATATACAGAAACGTCTTGCGGTATCTCCTACAGGGAAAGTGCCAGGAGGGAAAAGTGAGGATTATGTTTAGACTTTCTCGGAACTGCTTCAAATCAACTAGATATCTTTGTGCTGTAAATCTCCCAACAGCCAAATGTAAAAGCAGCAAACATCTCGCTGTATGTCCCACATCCAAAGTGCCAAGAGAGAGCTTGCTCTCCCTGTCTTTGAGTACTGTTTGCACTGTCCCGATTACCTCTTTGCTAACATTCTCTTCAGAGCTGCAGTGAAACCAGGAACCACGTGGAGAAGGCACCCACACTGAAAGTGCCTGGAGTGAACATTGGGGCTTCTTCTCAGTGTCTCTGACATAGGGTTTCACTGTCCCGGGAAACTCTCTGCTAACACCCTGCAGAGCGCTGTGCCCAATATACAGAAACGTCTTGCGGTATCCCCTACAGGGAAAGTGCCAGGAGGGAAAAGTGAGGATTATGCTTAGACTTTCTCGGAACTGCTTCAAATCAACTAGATATCTTTGTGCTGTAAATCTCCCAACAGCCAAATGTAAAAGCAGCAAACATCTCGCTGTATGTCCCACATCCAAAGTGCCGAGAGAGTAATGTAGAGCTTGCTCTCCCTGTCTTTGAGTACTGTTTGCACTGTCCCGATAGCCACTTTGCTAACATTCTCTTCAGAGCTGCAGTGAAACCAGGATCCACGTGGAGAAGGCACCCACACTGAAAGTGCCTGGAGGGAACATTGGGGCTTCTTCTCAGTGTCTTTGACATAGGGTTTCACTGTCCCGGGAAACTCTCTGCTAACACCCTGCAGAGCGCTGTGCCCAATGTACAGAAACGTCTTGCGGTATCCCCTACAGGGAAAGTGCCAGGAGGGAAAAGTGAGGATTATGTTTAGACTTTCTCGGAACTGCTTCAAATCAACTAGATATCTTTGTGCTGTAAATCTCCCAACAGCCAAATGTAAAAGCAGCAAACATCTCGCTGTATGTCCCACATCCAAAGTGCCAAGAGAGAGCTTGCTCTCCCTGTCTTTGAGTACTGTTTGCACTGTCCCGATTACCTCTTTGCTAACATTCTCTTCAGAGCTGCAGTGAAACCAGGAACCACGTGGAGAAGGCACCCACACTGAAAGTGCCTGGGGGGAACATTGGAGCTTCTTCTCAGTGTCTCTGACATAGGGTTTCACTGTCCTGGGAAACTCTCTGCTAACACCCTGCAGAGCGTAGTGCCCAATATACAGAAACGTCTTGCGGTATCCCCTACAGGGAAAGTGCCAGGAGGGAATAGTGAGGATTATGTTTAGACTTTCTCGGAACTGCTTCAAATCAACTAGATATCTTTGTGCTGTAGATCTCCCAACAGCCAAATGTAAAAGCAGCAAACATCTCGCTGTATGTCCCACATCCAAAGTGCCAAGAGAGAGCTTGCTCTCCCTGTCTTTGAGTACTGTTTGCACTGTCCCGATTACCTCTTTGCTAACATTCTCTTCAGAGCTGCAGTGAAACCAGGAACCACGTGGAGAAGGCACCCACACTGAAAGTGCCTGGAGTGAACATTGGGGCTTCTTCTCAGTGTCTCCGATATAGGGTTTCACTGTCCCGGGAAACTCTCTGCTAACACCCTGCAGAGCGCTGTGCCCAATGTACAGAAACGTCTTGCGGTATCCCCTACAGGGAAAGTGCCAGGAGGGAAAAGTGAGGATTATGTTTAGACTTTCTCGGAACTGCTTCAAATCAACTAGATATCTTTGTGCTGTAAATCTCCCAACAGCCAAATGTAAAAGCAGCAAACATCTCGCTGTATGTCCCACATCCAAAGTGCCGAGAGAGTAATGTAGAGCTTGCTCTCCCTGTCTTTGAGTACTGTTTGCACTGTCCCGATTACCTCTTTGCTAACATTCTCTTCAGAGCTGCAGTGAAACCAGGAACCACGTGGAGAAGGCACCCACACTGAAAGTGCCTGGAGGGAACATTGGGGCTTCTTCTCAGTGTCTCTGACATAGGGTTTCACTGTCCCGGGAAACTCTCTGCTAACACCCTGCAGAGCGCTGTGCCCAATATACAGAAACGTCTTGCGGTATCCCCTACAGGGAAAGTGCCAGGAGGGAAAAGTGAGGATTATGTTTAGACTTTCTCGGAACTGCTTCAAATCAACTAGATATCTTTGTGCTGTAAATCTCCCAACAGCCAAATGTAAAAGCAGCAAACATCTCGCTGTATGTCCCACATCCAAAGTGCCAAGAGAGAGCTTGCTCTCCCTGTCTTTGAGTACTGTTTGCACTGTCCCGATTACCTCTTTGCTAACATTCTCTTCAGAGCTGCAGTGAAACCAGGAACCACGTGGAGAAGGCACCCACACTGAAAGTGCCTGGAGGGAACATTGGGGCTTCTTCTCAGTGTCTCTGACATAGGGTTTCACTGTCCCGGGAAACTCTCTGCTAACACCCTGCAGAGCGCTGTGCCCAATATACAGAAACGTCTTGCGGTATCCCCTACAGGGAAAGTGCCAGGAGGGAAAAGTGAGGATTATGCTTAGACTTTCTCGGAACTGCTTCAAATCAACTAGATATCTTTGTGCTGTAAATCTCCCAACAGCCAAATGTAAAAGCAGCAAACATCTCGCTGTATGTCCCACATCCAAAGTGCCAAGAGAGTAATGTAGAGCTTGCTCTCCCTGTCTTTGAGTACTGTTTGCACTGTCCCGATAGCCACTTTGCTAACATTCTCTTCAGAGCTGCAGTGAAACCAGGATCCACGTGGAGAAGGCACCCACACTGAAAGTGCCTGGAGGGAACATTGGGGCTTCTTCTCAGTGTCTTTGACATAGGGTTTCACTGTCCCGGGAAACTCTCTGCTAACACCCTGCAGAGCGCTGTGCCCAATGTACAGAAACGTCTTGCGGTATCCCCTACAGGGAAAGTGCCAGGAGGGAAAAGTGAGGATTATGTTTAGACTTTCTCGGAACTGCTTCAAATCAACTAGATATCTTTGTGCTGTAAATCTCCCAACAGCCAAATGTAAAAGCAGCAAACATCTCGCTGTATGTCCCACATCCAAAGTGCCAAGAGAGAGCTTGCTCTCCCTGTCTTTGAGTACTGTTTGCACTGTCCCGATTACCTCTTTGCTAACATTCTCTTCAGAGCTGCAGTGAAACCAGGAACCACGTGGAGAAGGCACCCACACTGAAAGTGCCTGGAGGGAACATTGGGGCTTCTTCTCAGTGTCTCTGACATAGGGTTTCACTGTCCCGGGAAACTCTCTGCTAACACCCTGCAGAGCGCTGTGCCCAATATACAGAAACGTCTTGCGGTATCTCCTACAGGGAAAGTGCCAGGAGGGAAAAGTGAGGATTATGTTTAGACTTTCTCGGAACTGCTTCAAATCAACTAGATATCTTTGTGCTGTAAATCTCCCAACAGCCAAATGTAAAAGCAGCAAACATCTCGCTGTATGTCCCACATCCAAAGTGCCAAGAGAGAGCTTGCTCTCCCTGTCTTTGAGTACTGTTTGCACTGTCCCGATTACCTCTTTGCTAACATTCTCTTCAGAGCTGCAGTGAAACCAGGAACCACGTGGAGAAGGCACCCACACTGAAAGTGCCTGGGGGGAACATTGGGGCTTCTTCTCAGTGTCTCTGACATAGGGTTTCACTGTCCTGGGAAACTCTCTGCTAACACCCTGCAGAGCGTAGTGCCCAATATACAGAAACGTCTTGCGGTATCCCCTACAGGGAAAGTGCCAGGAGGGAATAGTGAGGATTATGTTTAGACTTTCTCGGAACTGCTTCAAATCAACTAGATATCTTTGTGCTGTAGATCTCCCAACAGCCAAATGTAAAAGCAGCAAACATCTCGCTGTATGTCCCACATCCAAAGTGCCAAGAGAGAGCTTGCTCTCCCTGTCTTTGAGTACTGTTTGCACTGTCCCGATTACCTCTTTGCTAACATTCTCTTCAGAGCTGCAGTGAAACCAGGAACCACGTGGAGAAGGCACCCACACTGAAAGTGCCTGGAGTGAACATTGGGGCTTCTTCTCAGTGTCTCCGATATAGGGTTTCACTGTCCCGGGAAACTCTCTGCTAACACCCTGCAGAGCGCTGTGCCCAATGTACAGAAACGTCTTGCGGTATCCCCTACAGGGAAAGTGCCAGGAGGGAAAAGTGAGGATTATGTTTAGACTTTCTCGGAACTGCTTCAAATCAACTAGATATCTTTGTGCTGTAAATCTCCCAACAGCCAAATGTAAAAGCAGCAAACATCTCGCTGTATGTCCCACATGCAAAGTGCCGAGAGAGTAATGTAGAGCTTGCTCTCCCTGTCTTTGAGTACTGTTTGCACTGTCCCGATTACCTCTTTGCTAACATTCTCTTCAGAGCTGCAGTGAAACCAGGAACCACGTGGAGAAGGCACCCACACTGAAAGTGCCTGGAGGGAACATTGGGGCTTCTTCTCAGTGTCTTTGACATAGGGTTTCACTGTCCCGGGAAACTCTCTGCTAACACCCTGCAGAGCGCTGTGCCCAATATACAGAAACGTCTTGCGGTATCTCCTACAGGGAAAGTGCCAGGAGGGAAAAGTGAGGATTATGTTTAGACTTTCTCGGAACTGCTTCAAATCAACTAGATATCTTTGTGCTGTAAATCTCCCAACAGCCAAATGTAAAAGCAGCAAACATCTCGCTGTATGTCCCACATCCAAAGTGCCAAGAGAGAGCTTGCTCTCCCTGTCTTTGAGTACTGTTTGCACTGTCCCGATTACCTCTTTGCTAACATTCTCTTCAGAGCTGCAGTGAAACCAGGAACCACGTGGAGAAGGCACCCACACTGAAAGTGCCTGGAGGGAACATTGGGGCTTCTTCTCAGTGTCTCTGACATAGGGTTTCACTGTCCCGGGAAACTCTCTGCTAACACCCTGCAGAGCGCTGTGCCCAATATACAGAAACGTCTTGCGGTATCCCCTACAGGGAAAGTGCCAGGAGGGAAAAGTGAGGATTATGCTTAGACTTTCTCGGAACTGCTTCAAATCAACTAGATATCTTTGTGCTGTAAATCTCCCAACAGCCAAATGTAAAAGCAGCAAACATCTCGCTGTATGTCCCACATCCAAAGTGCCGAGAGAGTAATGTAGAGCTTGCTCTCCCTGTCTTTGAGTACTGTTTGCACTGTCCCGATAGCCACTTTGCTAACATTCTCTTCAGAGCTGCAGTGAAACCAGGATCCACGTGGAGAAGGCACCCACACTGAAAGTGCCTGGAGGGAACATTGGGGCTTCTTCTCAGTGTCTTTGACATAGGGTTTCACTGTCCCGGGAAACTCTCTGCTAACACCCTGCAGAGCGCTGTGCCCAATGTACAGAAACGTCTTGCGGTATCTCCTACAGGGAAAGTGCCAGGAGGGAAAAGTGAGGATTATGTTTAGACTTTCTCGGAACTGCTTCAAATCAACTAGATATCTTTGTGCTGTAAATCTCCCAACAGCCAAATGTAAAAGCAGCAAACATCTCGCTGTATGTCCCACATCCAAAGTGCCGAGAGAGTAATGTAGAGCTTGCTCTCCCTGTCTTTGAGTACTGTTTGCACTGTCCCGATTACCTCTTTGCTAACATTCTCTTCAGAGCTGCAGTGAAACCAGGAACCACGTGGAGAAGGCACCCACACTGAAAGTGCCTGGAGGGAACATTGGGGCTTCTTCTCAGTGTCTTTGACATAGGGTTTCAGTGTCCCTGGAAAGTCTCTGCTAACACCCTGCAGAGCGCTGTGCCCAATATACAGAAACGTCTTGCGGTATCTCCTACAGGGAAAGTGCCAGGAGGGAAAAGTGAGGATTATGTTTAGACTTTCTCGGAACTGCTTCAAATCAACTAGATATCTTTGTGCTGTAAATCTCCCAACAGCCAAATGTAAAAGCAGCAAACATCTCGCTGTATGTCCCACATCCAAAGTGCCAAGAGAGAGCTTGCTCTCCCTGTCTTTGAGTACTGTTTGCACTGTCCCGATTACCTCTTTGCTAACATTCTCTTCAGAGCTGCAGTGAAACCAGGAACCACGTGGAGAAGGCACCCACACTGAAAGTGCCTGGAGGGAACATTGGGGCTTCTTCTCAGTGTCTCTGACATAGGGTTTCACTGTCCCGGGAAACTCTCTGCTAACACCCTGCAGAGCGCTGTGCCCAATATACAGAAACGTCTTGCGGTATCCCCTACAGGGAAAGTGCCAGGAGGGAAAAGTGAGGATTATGCTTAGACTTTCTCGGAACTGCTTCAAATCAACTAGATATCTTTGTGCTGTAAATCTCCCAACAGCCAAATGTAAAAGCAGCAAACATCTCGCTGTATGTCCCACATCCAAAGTGCCGAGAGAGTAATGTAGAGCTTGCTCTCCCTGTCTTTGAGTACTGTTTGCACTGTCCCGATAGCCACTTTGCTAACATTCTCTTCAGAGCTGCAGTGAAACCAGGATCCACGTGGAGAAGGCACCCACACTGAAAGTGCCTGGAGGGAACATTGGGGCTTCTTCTCAGTGTCTTTGACATAGGGTTTCACTGTCCCGGGAAACTCTCTGCTAACACCCTGCAGAGCGCTGTGCCCAATGTACAGAAACGTCTTGCGGTATCCCCTACAGGGAAAGTGCCAGGAGGGAAAAGTGAGGATTATGTTTAGACTTTCTCGGAACTGCTTCAAATCAACTAGATATCTTTGTGCTGTAAATCTCCCAACAGCCAAATGTAAAAGCAGCAAACATCTCGCTGTATGTCCCACATCCAAAGTGCCAAGAGAGAGCTTGCTCTCCCTGTCTTTGAGTACTGTTTGCACTGTCCCGATTACCTCTTTGCTAACATTCTCTTCAGAGCTGCAGTGAAACCAGGAACCACGTGGAGAAGGCACCCACCCTGAAAGTGCCTGGAGGGAACATTGGGGCTTCTTCTCAGTGTCTCTGACATAGGGTTTCACTGTCCCGGGAAACTCTCTGCTAACACCCTGCAGAGCGCTGTGCCCAATATACAGAAACGTCTTGCGGTATCTCCTACAGGGAAAGTGCCAGGAGGGAAAAGTGAGGATTATGTTTAGACTTTCTCGGAACTGCTTCAAATCAACTAGATATCTTTGTGCTGTAAATCTCCCAACAGCCAAATGTAAAAGCAGCAAACATCTCGCTGTATGTCCCACATCCAAAGTGCCAAGAGAGAGCTTGCTCTCCCTGTCTTTGAGTACTGTTTGCACTGTCCCGATTACCTCTTTGCTAACATTCTCTTCAGAGCTGCAGTGAAACCAGGAACCACGTGGAGAAGGCACCCACACTGAAAGTGCCTGGAAGGAACATTGGGGCTACTTCTCAGTGTCTCTGACATAGGGTTTCACTGTCCCGGGAAACTCTCTGCTAACACCCTGCAGAGCGTAGTGCCCAATATACAGAAACGTCTTGCGGTATCCCCTACAGGGAAAGTGCCAGGAGGGAATAGTGAGGATTATGTTTAGACTTTCTCGGAACTGCTTCAAATCAACTAGATATCTTTGTGCTGTAGATCTCCCAACAGCCAAATGTAAAAGCAGCAAACATCTCGCTGTATGTCCCACATCCAAAGTGCCAAGAGAGAGCTTGCTCTCCCTGTCTTTGAGTACTGTTTGCACTGTCCCGATTACCTCTTTGCTAACATTCTCTTCAGAGCTGCAGTGAAACCAGGAACCACGTGGAGAAGGCACCCACACTGAAAGTGCCTGGAGTGAACATTGGGGCTTCTTCTCAGTGTCTCCGATATAGGGTTTCACTGTCCCGGGAAACTCTCTGCTAACACCCTGCAGAGCGCTGTGCCCAATGTACAGAAACGTCTTGCGGTATCCCCTACAGGGAAAGTGCCAGGAGGGAAAAGTGAGGATTATGTTTAGACTTTCTCGGAACTGCTTCAAATCAACTAGATATCTTTGTGCTGTAAATCTCCCAACAGCCAAATGTAAAAGCAGCAAACATCTCGCTGTATGTCCCACATGCAAAGTGCCGAGAGAGTAATGTAGAGCTTGCTCTCCCTGTCTTTGAGTACTGTTTGCACTGTCCCGATTACCTCTTTGCTAACATTCTCTTCAGAGCTGCAGTGAAACCAGGAACCACGTGGAGAAGGCACCCACACTGAAAGTGCCTGGAGTGAACATTGGGGCTTCTTCTCAGTGTCTTTGACATAGGGTTTCAGTGTCCCTGGAAAGTCTCTGCTAACACCCTGCAGAGCGCTGTGCCCAATATACAGAAACGTCTTGCGGTATCTCCTACAGGGAAAGTGCCAGGAGGGAAAAGTGAGGATTATGTTTAGACTTTCTCGGAACTGCTTCAAATCAACTAGATATCTTTGTGCTGTAAATCTCCCAACAGCCAAATGTAAAAGCAGCAAACATCTCGCTGTATGTCCCACATCCAAAGTGCCAAGAGAGAGCTTGCTCTCCCTGTCTTTGAGTACTGTTTGCACTGTCCCGATTACCTCTTTGCTAACATTCTCTTCAGAGCTGCAGTGAAACCAGGAACCACGTGGAGAAGGCACCCACACTGAAAGTGCCTGGAGGGAACATTGGGGCTTCTTCTCAGTGTCTCTGACATAGGGTTTCACTGTCCCGGGAAACTCTCTGCTAACACCCTGCAGAGCGCTGTGCCCAATATACAGAAACGTCTTGCGGTATCCCCTACAGGGAAAGTGCCAGGAGGGAAAAGTGAGGATTATGCTTAGACTTTCTCGGAACTGCTTCAAATCAACTAGATATCTTTGTGCTGTAAATCTCCCAACAGCCAAATGTAAAAGCAGCAAACATCTCGCTGTATGTCCCACATCCAAAGTGCCGAGAGAGTAATGTAGAGCTTGCTCTCCCTGTCTTTGAGTACTGTTTGCACTGTCCCGATAGCCACTTTGCTAACATTCTCTTCAGAGCTGCAGTGAAACCAGGATCCACGTGGAGAAGGCACCCACACTGAAAGTGCCTGGAGGGAACATTGGGGCTTCTTCTCAGTGTCTTTGACATAGGGTTTCACTGTCCCGGGAAACTCTCTGCTAACACCCTGCAGAGCGCTGTGCCCAATGTACAGAAACGTCTTGCGGTATCCCCTACAGGGAAAGTGCCAGGAGGGAAAAGTGAGGATTATGTTTAGACTTTCTCGGAACTGCTTCAAATCAACTAGATATCTTTGTGCTGTAAATCTCCCAACAGCCAAATGTAAAAGCAGCAAACATCTCGCTGTATGTCCCACATCCAAAGTGCCAAGAGAGAGCTTGCTCTCCCTGTCTTTGAGTACTGTTTGCACTGTCCCGATTACCTCTTTGCTAACATTCTCTTCAGAGCTGCAGTGAAACCAGGAACCACGTGGAGAAGGCACCCACACTGAAAGTGCCTGGAGTGAACATTGGGGCTTCTTCTCAGTGTCTCCGATATAGGGTTTCACTGTCCCGGGAAACTCTCTGCTAACACCCTGCAGAGCGCTGTGCCCAATGTACAGAAACGTCTTGCGGTATCCCCTACAGGGAAAGTGCCAGGAGGGAAAAGTGAGGATTATGTTTAGACTTTCTCGGAACTGCTTCAAATCAACTAGATATCTTTGTGCTGTAAATCTCCCAACAGCCAAATGTAAAAGCAGCAAACATCTCGCTGTATGTCCCACATGCAAAGTGCCGAGAGAGTAATGTAGAGCTTGCTCTCCCTGTCTTTGAGTACTGTTTGCACTGTCCCGATTACCTCTTTGCTAACATTCTCTTCAGAGCTGCAGTGAAACCAGGAACCACGTGGAGAAGGCACCCACACTGAAAGTGCCTGGAGGGAACATTGGGGCTTCTTCTCAGTGTCTTTGACATAGGGTTTCAGTGTCCCTGGAAAGTCTCTGCTAACACCCTGCAGAGCGCTGTGCCCAATATACAGAAACGTCTTGCGGTATCCCCTACAGGGAAAGTGCCAGGAGGGAAAAGTGAGGATTATGCTTAGACTTTCTCGGAACTGCTTCAAATCAACTAGATATCTTTGTGCTGTAAATCTCCCAACAGCCAAATGTAAAAGCAGCAAACATCTCGCTGTATGTCCCACATCCAAAGTGCCAAGAGAGAGCTTGCTCTCCCTGTCTTTGAGTACTGTTTGCACTGTCCCGATTACCTCTTTGCTAACATTCTCTTCAGAGCTGCAGTGAAACCAGGAACCACGTGGAGAAGGCACCCACACTGAAAGTGCCTGGAGTGAACATTGGGGCTTCTTCTCAGTGTCTCCGATATAGGGTTTCACTGTCCCGGGAAACTCTCTGCTAACACCCTGCAGAGCGCTGTGCCCAATGTACAGAAACGTCTTGCGGTATCGCCTACAGGGAAAGTGCCAGGAGGGAAAAGTGAGGATTATGTTTAGACTTTCTCGGAACTGCTTCAAATCAACTAGATATCTTTGTGCTGTAAATCTCCCAACAGCCAAATGTAAAAGCAGCAAACATCTCGCTGTATGTCCCACATCCAAAGTGCCAAGAGAGTAATGTAGAGCTTGCTCTCCCTGTCTTTGAGTACTGTTTGCACTGTCCCGATTACCTCTTTGCTAACATTCTCTTCAGAGCTGCAGTGAAACCAGGAACCACGTGGAGAAGGCACCCACACTGAAAGTGCCTGGAGGGAACATTGGGGCTTCTTCTCAGTGTCTCTGACATAGGGTTTCACTGTCCCGGGAAACTCTCTGCTAACACCCTGCAGAGCGCTGTGCCCAATATACAGAAACGTCTTGCGGTATCTCCTACAGGGAAAGTGCCAGGAGGGAAAAGTGAGGATTATGTTTAGACTTTCTCGGAACTGCTTCAAATCAACTAGATATCTTTGTGCTGTAAATCTCCCAACAGCCAAATGTAAAAGCAGCAAACATCTCGCTGTATGTCCCACATCCAAAGTGCCAAGAGAGAGCTTGCTCTCCCTGTCTTTGAGTACTGTTTGCACTGTCCCGATTACCTCTTTGCTAACATTCTCTTCAGAGCTGCAGTGAAACCAGGAACCACGTGGAGAAGGCACCCACACTGAAAGTGCCTGGAGTGAACATTGGGGCTTCTTCTCAGTGTCTCTGACATAGGGTTTCACTGTCCCGGGAAACTCTCTGCTAACACCCTGCAGAGCGCTGTGCCCAATATACAGAAACGTCTTGCGGTATCCCCTACAGGGAAAGTGCCAGGAGGGAAAAGTGAGGATTATGCTTAGACTTTCTCGGAACTGCTTCAAATCAACTAGATATCTTTGTGCTGTAAATCTCCCAACAGCCAAATGTAAAAGCAGCAAACATCTCGCTGTATGTCCCACATCCAAAGTGCCGAGAGAGTAATGTAGAGCTTGCTCTCCCTGTCTTTGAGTACTGTTTGCACTGTCCCGATAGCCACTTTGCTAACATTCTCTTCAGAGCTGCAGTGAAACCAGGATCCACGTGGAGAAGGCACCCACACTGAAAGTGCCTGGAGGGAACATTGGGGCTTCTTCTCAGTGTCTTTGACATAGGGTTTCACTGTCCCGGGAAACTCTCTGCTAACACCCTGCAGAGCGCTGTGCCCAATGTACAGAAACGTCTTGCGGTATCCCCTACAGGGAAAGTGCCAGGAGGGAAAAGTGAGGATTATGTTTAGACTTTCTCGGAACTGCTTCAAATCAACTAGATATCTTTGTGCTGTAAATCTCCCAACAGCCAAATGTAAAAGCAGCAAACATCTCGCTGTATGTCCCACATCCAAAGTGCCAAGAGAGAGCTTGCTCTCCCTGTCTTTGAGTACTGTTTGCACTGTCCCGATTACCTCTTTGCTAACATTCTCTTCAGAGCTGCAGTGAAACCAGGAACCACGTGGAGAAGGCACCCACACTGAAAGTGCCTGGAGGGAACATTGGGGCTTCTTCTCAGTGTCTCTGACATAGGGTTTCACTGTCCCGGGAAACTCTCTGCTAACACCCTGCAGAGCGCTGTGCCCAATATACAGAAACGTCTTGCGGTATCTCCTACAGGGAAAGTGCCAGGAGGGAAAAGTGAGGATTATGTTTAGACTTTCTCGGAACTGCTTCAAATCAACTAGATATCTTTGTGCTGTAAATCTCCCAACAGCCAAATGTAAAAGCAGCAAACATCTCGCTGTATGTCCCACATCCAAAGTGCCAAGAGAGAGCTTGCTCTCCCTGTCTTTGAGTACTGTTTGCACTGTCCCGATTACCTCTTTGCTAACATTCTCTTCAGAGCTGCAGTGAAACCAGGAACCACGTGGAGAAGGCACCCACACTGAAAGTGCCTGGGGGGAACATTGGGGCTTCTTCTCAGTGTCTCTGACATAGGGTTTCACTGTCCTGGGAAACTCTCTGCTAACACCCTGCAGAGCGTAGTGCCCAATATACAGAAACGTCTTGCGGTATCCCCTACAGGGAAAGTGCCAGGAGGGAATAGTGAGGATTATGTTTAGACTTTCTCGGAACTGCTTCAAATCAACTAGATATCTTTGTGCTGTAGATCTCCCAACAGCCAAATGTAAAAGCAGCAAACATCTCGCTGTATGTCCCACATCCAAAGTGCCAAGAGAGAGCTTGCTCTCCCTGTCTTTGAGTACTGTTTGCACTGTCCCGATTACCTCTTTGCTAACATTCTCTTCAGAGCTGCAGTGAAACCAGGAACCACGTGGAGAAGGCACCCACACTGAAAGTGCCTGGAGTGAACATTGGGGCTTCTTCTCAGTGTCTCCGATATAGGGTTTCACTGTCCCAGGAAACTCTCTGCTAACACCCTGCAGAGCGCTGTGCCCAATGTACAGAAACGTCTTGCGGTATCCCCTACAGGGAAAGTGCCAGGAGGGAAAAGTGAGGATTATGTTTAGACTTTCTCGGAACTGCTTCAAATCAACTAGATATCTTTGTGCTGTAAATCTCCCAACAGCCAAATGTAAAAGCAGCAAACATCTCGCTGTATGTCCCACATGCAAAGTGCCGAGAGAGTAATGTAGAGCTTGCTCTCCCTGTCTTTGAGTACTGTTTGCACTGTCCCGATTACCTCTTTGCTAACATTCTCTTCAGAGCTGCAGTGAAACCAGGAACCACGTGGAGAAGGCACCCACACTGAAAGTGCCTGGAGGGAACATTGGGGCTTCTTCTCAGTGTCTTTGACATAGGGTTTCAGTGTCCCTGGAAAGTCTCTGCTAACACCCTGCAGAGCGCTGTGCCCAATGTACAGAAACGTCTTGCGGTATCCCCTACAGGGAAAGTGCCAGGAGGGAAAAGTGAGGATTATGTTTAGACTTTCTCGGAACTGCTTCAAATCAACTAGATATCTTTGTGCTGTAAATCTCCCAACAGCCAAATGTAAAAGCAGCAAACATCTCGCTGTATGTCCCACATCCAAAGTGCCAAGAGAGTAATGTAGAGCTTGCTCTCCCTGTCTTTGAGTACTGTTTGCACTGTCCCGATTACCTCTTTGCTAACATTCTCTTCAGAGCTGCAGTGAAACCAGGAACCACGTGGAGAAGGCACCCACACTGAAAGTGCCTGGAGTGAACATTGGGGCTTCTTCTCAGTGTCTCTGACATAGGGTTTCACTGTCCCGGGAAACTCTCTGCTAACACCCTGCAGAGCGCTGTGCCCAATATACAGAAACGTCTTGCGGTATCCCCTACAGGGAAAGTGCCAGGAGGGAAAAGTGAGGATTATGCTTAGACTTTCTCGGAACTGCTTCAAATCAACTAGATATCTTTGTGCTGTAAATCTCCCAACAGCTAAATGTAAAAGCAGCAAACATCTCGCTGTATGTCCCACATCCAAAGTGCCGAGAGAGTAATGTAGAGCTTGCTCTCCCTGTCTTTGAGTACTGTTTGCACTGTCCCGATTACCTCTTTGCTAACATTCTCTTCAGAGCTGCAGTGAAACCAGGAACCACGTGGAGAAGGCACCCACACTGAAAGTGCCTGGAGGGAACATTGGGGCTTCTTCTCAGTGTCTCTGACATAGGGTTTCACTGTCCCGGGAAACTCTCTGCTAACACCCTGCAGAGCGCTGTGCCCAATATACAGAAACGTCTTGCGGTATCTCCTACAGGGAAAGTGCCAGGAGGGAAAAGTGAGGATTATGTTTAGACTTTCTCGGAACTGCTTCAAATCAACTAGATATCTTTGTGCTGTAAATCTCCCAACAGCCAAATGTAAAAGCAGCAAACATCTCGCTGTATGTCCCACATCCAAAGTGCCAAGAGAGAGCTTGCTCTCCCTGTCTTTGAGTACTGTTTGCACTGTCCCGATTACCTCTTTGCTAACATTCTCTTCAGAGCTGCAGTGAAACCAGGAACCACGTGGAGAAGGCACCCACACTGAAAGTGCCTGGAGTGAACATTGGGGCTTCTTCTCAGTGTCTCCGATATAGGGTTTCACTGTCCCGGGAAACTCTCTGCTAACACCCTGCAGAGCGCTGTGCCCAATGTACAGAAACGTCTTGCGGTATCGCCTACAGGGAAAGTGCCAGGAGGGAAAAGTGAGGATTATGTTTAGACTTTCTCGGAACTGCTTCAAATCAACTAGATATCTTTGTGCTGTAAATCTCCCAACAGCCAAATGTAAAAGCAGCAAACATCTCGCTGTATGTCCCACATCCAAAGTGCCAAGAGAGTAATGTAGAGCTTGCTCTCCCTGTCTTTGAGTACTGTTTGCACTGTCCCGATTACCTCTTTGCTAACATTCTCTTCAGAGCTGCAGTGAAACCAGGAACCACGTGGAGAAGGCACCCACACTGAAAGTGCCTGGAGGGAACATTGGGGCTTCTTCTCAGTGTCTCTGACATAGGGTTTCACTGTCCCGGGAAACTCTCTGCTAACACCCTGCAGAGCGCTGTGCCCAATATACAGAAACGTCTTGCGGTATCTCCTACAGGGAAAGTGCCAGGAGGGAAAAGTGAGGATTATGTTTAGACTTTCTCGGAACTGCTTCAAATCAACTAGATATCTTTGTGCTGTAAATCTCCCAACAGCCAAATGTAAAAGCAGCAAACATCTCGCTGTATGTCCCACATCCAAAGTGCCAAGAGAGAGCTTGCTCTCCCTGTCTTTGAGTACTGTTTGCACTGTCCCGATTACCTCTTTGCTAACATTCTCTTCAGAGCTGCAGTGAAACCAGGAACCACGTGGAGAAGGCACCCACACTGAAAGTGCCTGGAGGGAACATTGGGGCTTCTTCTCAGTGTCTCTGACATAGGGTTTCACTGTCCCGGGAAACTCTCTGCTAACACCCTGCAGAGCGCTGTGCCCAATATACAGAAACGTCTTGCGGTATCTCCTACAGGGAAAGTGCCAGGAGGGAAAAGTGAGGATTATGTTTAGACTTTCTCGGAACTGCTTCAAATCAACTAGATATCTTTGTGCTGTAGATCTCCCAACAGCCAAATGTAAAAGCAGCAAACATCTCGCTGTATGTCCCACATCCAAAGTGCCAAGAGAGAGCTTGCTCTCCCTGTCTTTGAGTACTGTTTGCACTGTCCCGATTACCTCTTTGCTAACATTCTCTTCAGAGCTGCAGTGAAACCAGGAACCACGTGGAGAAGGCACCCACACTGAAAGTGCCTGGAGTGAACATTGGGGCTTCTTCTCAGTGTCTCCGATATAGGGTTTCACTGTCCCGGGAAACTCTCTGCTAACACCCTGCAGAGCGCTGTGCCCAATGTACAGAAACGTCTTGCGGTATCCCCTACAGGGAAAGTGCCAGGAGGGAAAAGTGAGGATTATGTTTAGACTTTCTCGGAACTGCTTCAAATCAACTAGATATCTTTGTGCTGTAAATCTCCCAACAGCCAAATGTAAAAGCAGCAAACATCTCGCTGTATGTCCCACATGCAAAGTGCCGAGAGAGTAATGTAGAGCTTGCTCTCCCTGTCTTTGAGTACTGTTTGCACTGTCCCGATTACCTCTTTGCTAACATTCTCTTCAGAGCTGCAGTGAAACCAGGAACCACGTGGAGAAGGCACCCACACTGAAAGTGCCTGGAGGGAACATTGGGGCTTCTTCTCAGTGTCTTTGACATAGGGTTTCAGTGTCCCTGGAAAGTCTCTGCTAACACCCTGCAGAGCGCTGTGCCCAATGTACAGAAACGTCTTGCGGTATCCCCTACAGGGAAAGTGCCAGGAGGGAAAAGTGAGGATTATGTTTAGACTTTCTCGGAACTGCTTCAAATCAACTAGATATCTTTGTGCTGTAAATCTCCCAACAGCCAAATGTAAAAGCAGCAAACATCTCGCTGTATGTCCCACATCCAAAGTGCCAAGAGAGTAATGTAGAGCTTGCTCTCCCTGTCTTTGAGTACTGTTTGCACTGTCCCGATTACCTCTTTGCTAACATTCTCTTCAGAGCTGCAGTGAAACCAGGAACCACGTGGAGAAGGCACCCACACTGAAAGTGCCTGGAGTGAACATTGGGGCTTCTTCTCAGTGTCTCTGACATAGGGTTTCACTGTCCCGGGAAACTCTCTGCTAACACCCTGCAGAGCGCTGTGCCCAATATACAGAAACGTCTTGCGGTATCCCCTACAGGGAAAGTGCCAGGAGGGAAAAGTGAGGATTATGCTTAGACTTTCTCGGAACTGCTTCAAATCAACTAGATATCTTTGTGCTGTAAATCTCCCAACAGCTAAATGTAAAAGCAGCAAACATCTCGCTGTATGTCCCACATCCAAAGTGCCGAGAGAGTAATGTAGAGCTTGCTCTCCCTGTCTTTGAGTACTGTTTGCACTGTCCCGATTACCTCTTTGCTAACATTCTCTTCAGAGCTGCAGTGAAACCAGGAACCACGTGGAGAAGGCACCCACACTGAAAGTGCCTGGAGGGAACATTGGGGCTTCTTCTCAGTGTCTCTGACATAGGGTTTCACTGTCCCGGGAAACTCTCTGCTAACACCCTGCAGAGCGCTGTGCCCAATATACAGAAACGTCTTGCGGTATCTCCTACAGGGAAAGTGCCAGGAGGGAAAAGTGAGGATTATGTTTAGACTTTCTCGGAACTGCTTCAAATCAACTAGATATCTTTGTGCTGTAAATCTCCCAACAGCCAAATGTAAAAGCAGCAAACATCTCGCTGTATGTCCCACATCCAAAGTGCCAAGAGAGAGCTTGCTCTCCCTGTCTTTGAGTACTGTTTGTACTGTCCCGATTACCTCTTTGCTAACATTCTCTTCAGAGCTGCAGTGAAACCAGGAACCACGTGGAGAAGGCACCCACACTGAAAGTGCCTGGAGGGAACATTGGGGCTTCTTCTCAGTGTCTCTGACATAGGGTTTCACTGTCCCGGGAAACTCTCTGCTAACACCCTGCAGAGCACTGTGCCCAATGTACAGAAACGTCTTGCGGTATCCCCTACAGGGAAAGTGCCAGGAGGGAAAAGTGAGGATTATGCTTAGACTTTCTCGGAACTGCTTCAAATCAACTAGATATCTTTGTGCTGTAAATCTCCCAACAGCCAAATGTAAAAGCAGCAAACATCTCGCTGTATGTCCCACATCCAAAGTGCCAAGAGAGAGCTTGCTCTCCCTGTCTTTGAGTACTGTTTGCACTGTCCCGATTACCTCTTTGCTAACATTCTCTTCAGAGCTGCAGTGAAACCAGGAACCACGTGGAGAAGGCACCCACACTGAAAGTGCCTGGAGTGAACATTGGGGCTTCTTCTCAGTGTCTCCGATATAGGGTTTCACTGTCCCGGGAAACTCTCTGCTAACACCCTGCAGAGCGCTGTGCCCAATGTACAGAAACGTCTTGCGGTATCTCCTACAGGGAAAGTGCCAGGAGGGAAAAGTGAGGATTATGTTTAGACTTTCTCGGAACTGCTTCAAATCAACTAGATATCTTTGTGCTGTAAATCTCCCAACAGCCAAATGTAAAAGCAGCAAACATCTCGCTGTATGTCCCACATCCAAAGTGCCAAGAGAGTAATGTAGAGCTTGCTCTCCCTGTCTTTGAGTACTGTTTGCACTGTCCCGATTACCTCTTTGCTAACATTCTCTTCAGAGCTGCAGTGAAACCAGGAACCACGTGGAGAAGGCACCCACACTGAAAGTGCCTGGAGGGAACATTGGGGCTTCTTCTCAGTGTCTCTGACATAGGGTTTCACTGTCCCGGGAAACTCTCTGCTAACACCCTGCAGAGCGCTGTGCCCAATATACAGAAACGTCTTGCGGTATCTCCTACAGGGAAAGTGCCAGGAGGGAAAAGTGAGGATTATGTTTAGACTTTCTCGGAACTGCTTCAAATCAACTAGATATCTTTGTGCTGTAAATCTCCCAACAGCCAAATGTAAAAGCAGCAAACATCTCGCTGTATGTCCCACATCCAAAGTGCCAAGAGAGAGCTTGCTCTCCCTGTCTTTGAGTACTGTTTGCACTGTCCCGATTACCTCTTTGCTAACATTCTCTTCAGAGCTGCAGTGAAACCAGGAACCACGTGGAGAAGGCACCCACACTGAAAGTGCCTGGAGGGAACATTGGGGCTTCTTCTCAGTGTCTCTGACATAGGGTTTCACTGTCCCGGGAAACTCTCTGCTAACACCCTGCAGAGCGCTGTGCCCAATATACAGAAACGTCTTGCGGTATCTCCTACAGGGAAAGTGCCAGGAGGGAAAAGTGAGGATTATGTTTAGACTTTCTCGGAACTGCTTCAAATCAACTAGATATCTTTGTGCTGTAAATCTCCCAACAGCCAAATGTAAAAGCAGCAAACATCTCGCTGTATGTCCCACATCCAAAGTGCCAAGAGAGAGCTTGCTCTCCCTGTCTTTGAGTACTGTTTGCACTGTCCCGATTACCTCTTTGCTAACATTCTCTTCAGAGCTGCAGTGAAACCAGGAACCACGTGGAGAAGGCACCCACACTGAAAGTGCCTGGAGGGAACATTGGGGCTTCTTCTCAGTGTCTCTGACATAGGGTTTCACTGTCCCGGGAAACTCTCTGCTAACACCCTGCAGAGCGCTGTGCCCAATATACAGAAACGTCTTGCGGTATCTCCTACAGGGAAAGTGCCAGGAGGGAAAAGTGAGGATTATGTTTAGACTTTCTCGGAACTGCTTCAAATCAACTAGATATCTTTGTGCTGTAAATCTCCCAACAGCCAAATGTAAAAGCAGCAAACATCTTGCTGTATGTCCCACATCCAAAGTGCCAAGAGAGAGCTTGCTCTCCCTGTCTTTGAGTACTGTTTGCACTGTCCCGATTACCTCTTTGCTAACATTCTCTTCAGAGCTGCAGTGAAACCAGGAACCACGTGGAGAAGGCACCCACACTGAAAGTGCCTGGAGTGAACATTGGGGCTTCTTCTCAGTGTCTCTGACATAGGGTTTCACTGTCCCGGGAAACTCTCTGCTAACACCCTGCAGAGCGCTGTGCCCAATATACAGAAACGTCTTGCGGTATCCCCTACAGGGAAAGTGCCAGGAGGGAAAAGTGAGGATTATGCTTAGACTTTCTCGGAACTGCTTCAAATCAACTAGATATCTTTGTGCTGTAAATCTCCCAACAGCCAAATGTAAAAGCAGCAAACATCTCGCTGTATGTCCCACATCCAAAGTGCCGAGAGAGTAATGTAGAGCTTGCTCTCCCTGTCTTTGAGTACTGTTTGCACTGTCCCGATAGCCACTTTGCTAACATTCTCTTCAGAGCTGCAGTGAAACCAGGATCCACGTGGAGAAGGCACCCACACTGAAAGTGCCTGGAGGGAACATTGGGGCTTCTTCTCAGTGTCTTTGACATAGGGTTTCACTGTCCCGGGAAACTCTCTGCTAACACCCTGCAGAGCGCTGTGCCCAATGTACAGAAACGTCTTGCGGTATCCCCTACAGGGAAAGTGCCAGGAGGGAAAAGTGAGGATTATGTTTAGACTTTCTCGGAACTGCTTCAAATCAACTAGATATCTTTGTGCTGTAAATCTCCCAACAGCCAAATGTAAAAGCAGCAAACATCTCGCTGTATGTCCCACATCCAAAGTGCCAAGAGAGAGCTTGCTCTCCCTGTCTTTGAGTACTGTTTGCACTGTCCCGATTACCTCTTTGCTAACATTCTCTTCAGAGCTGCAGTGAAACCAGGAACCACGTGGAGAAGGCACCCACACTGAAAGTGCCTGGAGGGAACATTGGGGCTTCTTCTCAGTGTCTCTGACATAGGGTTTCACTGTCCCGGGAAACTCTCTGCTAACACCCTGCAGAGCGCTGTGCCCAATATACAGAAACGTCTTGCGGTATCTCCTACAGGGAAAGTGCCAGGAGGGAAAAGTGAGGATTATGTTTAGACTTTCTCGGAACTGCTTCAAATCAACTAGATATCTTTGTGCTGTAAATCTCCCAACAGCCAAATGTAAAAGCAGCAAACATCTCGCTGTATGTCCCACATCCAAAGTGCCAAGAGAGAGCTTGCTCTCCCTGTCTTTGAGTACTGTTTGCACTGTCCCGATTACCTCTTTGCTAACATTCTCTTCAGAGCTGCAGTGAAACCAGGAACCACGTGGAGAAGGCACCCACACTGAAAGTGCCTGGGGGGAACATTGGGGCTTCTTCTCAGTGTCTCTGACATAGGGTTTCACTGTCCTGGGAAACTCTCTGCTAACACCCTGCAGAGCGTAGTGCCCAATATACAGAAACGTCTTGCGGTATCCCCTACAGGGAAAGTGCCAGGAGGGAATAGTGAGGATTATGTTTAGACTTTCTCGGAACTGCTTCAAATCAACTAGATATCTTTGTGCTGTAGATCTCCCAACAGCCAAATGTAAAAGCAGCAAACATCTCGCTGTATGTCCCACATCCAAAGTGCCAAGAGAGAGCTTGCTCTCCCTGTCTTTGAGTACTGTTTGCACTGTCCCGATTACCTCTTTGCTAACATTCTCTTCAGAGCTGCAGTGAAACCAGGAACCACGTGGAGAAGGCACCCACACTGAAAGTGCCTGGAGTGAACATTGGGGCTTCTTCTCAGTGTCTCCGATATAGGGTTTCACTGTCCCGGGAAACTCTCTGCTAACACCCTGCAGAGCGCTGTGCCCAATATACAGAAACGTCTTGCGGTATCTCCTACAGGGAAAGTGCCAGGAGGGAAAAGTGAGGATTATGTTTAGACTTTCTCGGAACTGCTTCAAATCAACTAGATATCTTTGTGCTGTAAATCTCCCAACAGCCAAATGTAAAAGCAGCAAACATCTCGCTGTATGTCCCACATCCAAAGTGCCAAGAGAGAGCTTGCTCTCCCTGTCTTTGAGTACTGTTTGCACTGTCCCGATTACCTCTTTGCTAACATTCTCTTCAGAGCTGCAGTGAAACCAGGAACCACGTGGAGAAGGCACCCACACTGAAAGTGCCTGGAGGGAACATTGGGGCTTCTTCTCAGTGTCTCTGACATAGGGTTTCACTGTCCCGGGAAACTCTCTGCTAACACCCTGCAGAGCGCTGTGCCCAATATACAGAAACGTCTTGCGGTATCTCCTACAGGGAAAGTGCCAGGAGGGAAAAGTGAGGATTATGTTTAGACTTTCTCGGAACTGCTTCAAATCAACTAGATATCTTTGTGCTGTAAATCTCCCAACAGCCAAATGTAAAAGCAGCAAACATCTCGCTGTATGTCCCACATCCAAAGTGCCGAGAGAGTAATGTAGAGCTTGCTCTCCCTGTCTTTGAGTACTGTTTGCACTGTCCCGATAGCCACTTTGCTAACATTCTCTTCAGAGCTGCAGTGAAACCAGGATCCACGTGGAGAAGGCACCCACACTGAAAGTGCCTGGAGGGAACATTGGGGCTTCTTCTCAGTGTCTTTGACATAGGGTTTCACTGTCCCGGGAAACTCTCTGCTAACACCCTGCAGAGCGCTGTGCCCAATGTACAGAAACGTCTTGCGGTATCCCCTACAGGGAAAGTGCCAGGAGGGAAAAGTGAGGATTATGTTTAGACTTTCTCGGAACTGCTTCAAATCAACTAGATATCTTTGTGCTGTAAATCTCCCAACAGCCAAATGTAAAAGCAGCAAACATCTCGCTGTATGTCCCACATCCAAAGTGCCAAGAGAGAGCTTGCTCTCCCTGTCTTTGAGTACTGTTTGCACTGTCCCGATTACCTCTTTGCTAACATTCTCTTCAGAGCTGCAGTGAAACCAGGAACCACGTGGAGAAGGCACCCACACTGAAAGTGCCTGGAGGGAACATTGGGGCTTCTTCTCAGTGTCTCTGACATAGGGTTTCACTGTCCCGGGAAACTCTCTGCTAACACCCTGCAGAGCGCTGTGCCCAATATACAGAAACGTCTTGCGGTATCTCCTACAGGGAAAGTGCCAGGAGGGAAAAGTGAGGATTATGTTTAGACTTTCTCGGAACTGCTTCAAATCAACTAGATATCTTTGTGCTGTAAATCTCCCAACAGCCAAATGTAAAAGCAGCAAACATCTCGCTGTATGTCCCACATCCAAAGTGCCAAGAGAGAGCTTGCTCTCCCTGTCTTTGAGTACTGTTTGCACTGTCCCGATTACCTCTTTGCTAACATTCTCTTCAGAGCTGCAGTGAAACCAGGAACCACGTGGAGAAGGCACCCACACTGAAAGTGCCTGGGGGGAACATTGGGGCTTCTTCTCAGTGTCTCTGACATAGGGTTTCACTGTCCTGGGAAACTCTCTGCTAACACCCTGCAGAGCGTAGTGCCCAATATACAGAAACGTCTTGCGGTATCCCCTACAGGGAAAGTGCCAGGAGGGAATAGTGAGGATTATGTTTAGACTTTCTCGGAACTGCTTCAAATCAACTAGATATCTTTGTGCTGTAGATCTCCCAACAGCCAAATGTAAAAGCAGCAAACATCTCGCTGTATGTCCCACATCCAAAGTGCCAAGAGAGAGCTTGCTCTCCCTGTCTTTGAGTACTGTTTGCACTGTCCCGATTACCTCTTTGCTAACATTCTCTTCAGAGCTGCAGTGAAACCAGGAACCACGTGGAGAAGGCACCCACACTGAAAGTGCCTGGAGTGAACATTGGGGCTTCTTCTCAGTGTCTCCGATATAGGGTTTCACTGTCCCGGGAAACTCTCTGCTAACACCCTGCAGAGCGCTGTGCCCAATGTACAGAAACGTCTTGCGGTATCCCCTACAGGGAAAGTGCCAGGAGGGAAAAGTGAGGATTATGTTTAGACTTTCTCGGAACTGCTTCAAATCAACTAGATATCTTTGTGCTGTAAATCTCCCAACAGCCAAATGTAAAAGCAGCAAACATCTCGCTGTATGTCCCACATGCAAAGTGCCGAGAGAGTAATGTAGAGCTTGCTCTCCCTGTCTTTGAGTACTGTTTGCACTGTCCCGATTACCTCTTTGCTAACATTCTCTTCAGAGCTGCAGTGAAACCAGGAACCACGTGGAGAAGGCACCCACACTGAAAGTGCCTGGAGGGAACATTGGGGCTTCTTCTCAGTGTCTTTGACATAGGGTTTCAGTGTCCCTGGAAAGTCTCTGCTAACACCCTGCAGAGCGCTGTGCCCAATATACAGAAACGTCTTGCGGTATCCCCTACAGGGAAAGTGCCAGGAGGGAAAAGTGAGGATTATGCTTAGACTTTCTCGGAACTGCTTCAAATCAACTAGATATCTTTGTGCTGTAAATCTCCCAACAGCCAAATGTAAAAGCAGCAAACATCTCGCTGTATGTCCCACATCCAAAGTGCCAAGAGAGAGCTTGCTCTCCCTGTCTTTGAGTACTGTTTGCACTGTCCCGATTACCTCTTTGCTAACATTCTCTTCAGAGCTGCAGTGAAACCAGGAACCACGTGGAGAAGGCACCCACACTGAAAGTGCCTGGAGTGAACATTGGGGCTTCTTCTCAGTGTCTCCGATATAGGGTTTCACTGTCCCGGGAAACTCTCTGCTAACACCCTGCAGAGCGCTGTGCCCAATGTACAGAAACGTCTTGCGGTATCGCCTACAGGGAAAGTGCCAGGAGGGAAAAGTGAGGATTATGTTTAGACTTTCTCGGAACTGCTTCAAATCAACTAGATATCTTTGTGCTGTAAATCTCCCAACAGCCAAATGTAAAAGCAGCAAACATCTCGCTGTATGTCCCACATCCAAAGTGCCAAGAGAGTAATGTAGAGCTTGCTCTCCCTGTCTTTGAGTACTGTTTGCACTGTCCCGATTACCTCTTTGCTAACATTCTCTTCAGAGCTGCAGTGAAACCAGGAACCACGTGGAGAAGGCACCCACACTGAAAGTGCCTGGAGGGAACATTGGGGCTTCTTCTCAGTGTCTCTGACATAGGGTTTCACTGTCCCGGGAAACTCTCTGCTAACACCCTGCAGAGCGCTGTGCCCAATATACAGAAACGTCTTGCGGTATCTCCTACAGGGAAAGTGCCAGGAGGGAAAAGTGAGGATTATGTTTAGACTTTCTCGGAACTGCTTCAAATCAACTAGATATCTTTGTGCTGTAAATCTCCCAACAGCCAAATGTAAAAGCAGCAAACATCTCGCTGTATGTCCCACATCCAAAGTGCCAAGAGAGAGCTTGCTCTCCCTGTCTTTGAGTACTGTTTGCACTGTCCCGATTACCTCTTTGCTAACATTCTCTTCAGAGCTGCAGTGAAACCAGGAACCACGTGGAGAAGGCACCCACACTGAAAGTGCCTGGAGGGAACATTGGGGCTTCTTCTCAGTGTCTCTGACATAGGGTTTCACTGTCCCGGGAAACTCTCTGCTAACACCCTGCAGAGCGCTGTGCCCAATATACAGAAACGTCTTGCGGTATCCCCTACAGGGAAAGTGCCAGGAGGGAAAAGTGAGGATTATGCTTAGACTTTCTCGGAACTGCTTCAAATCAACTAGATATCTTTGTGCTGTAAATCTCCCAACAGCCAAATGTAAAAGCAGCAAACATCTCGCTGTATGTCCCACATCCAAAGTGCCGAGAGAGTAATGTAGAGCTTGCTCTCCCTGTCTTTGAGTACTGTTTGCACTGTCCCGATAGCCACTTTGCTAACATTCTCTTCAGAGCTGCAGTGAAACCAGGATCCACGTGGAGAAGGCACCCACACTGAAAGTGCCTGGAGGGAACATTGGGGCTTCTTCTCAGTGTCTTTGACATAGGGTTTCACTGTCCCTGGAAAGTCTCTGCTAACACCCTGCAGAGCGCTGTGCCCAATGTACAGAAACGTCTTGCGGTATCCCCTACAGGGAAAGTGCCAGGAGGGAAAAGTGAGGATTATGTTTAGACTTTCTCGGAACTGCTTCAAATCAACTAGATATCTTTGTGCTGTAGATCTCCCAACAGCCAAATGTAAAAGCAGCAAACATCTCGCTGTATGTCCCACATCCAAAGTGCCAAGAGAGAGCTTGCTCTCCCTGTCTTTGAGTACTGTTTGCACTGTCCCGATTACCTCTTTGCTAACATTCTCTTCAGAGCTGCAGTGAAACCAGGAACCACGTGGAGAAGGCACCCACACTGAAAGTGCCTGGAGTGAACATTGGGGCTTCTTCTCAGTGTCTCCGATATAGGGTTTCACTGTCCCGGGAAACTCTCTGCTAACACCCTGCAGAGCGCTGTGCCCAATGTACAGAAACGTCTTGCGGTATCCCCTACAGGGAAAGTGCCAGGAGGGAAAAGTGAGGATTATGTTTAGACTTTCTCGGAACTGCTTCAAATCAACTAGATATCTTTGTGCTGTAAATCTCCCAACAGCCAAATGTAAAAGCAGCAAACATCTCGCTGTATGTCCCACATCCAAAGTGCCAAGAGAGTAATGTAGAGCTTGCTCTCCCTGTCTTTGAGTACTGTTTGCACTGTCCCGATTACCTCTTTGCTAACATTCTCTTCAGAGCTGCAGTGAAACCAGGAACCACGTGGAGAAGGCACCCACACTGAAAGTGCCTGGAGGGAACATTGGGGCTTCTTCTCAGTGTCTTTGACATAGGGTTTCACTGTCCCGGGAAAGTCTCTGCTAACACCCTGCAGAGCGCTGTGCCCAATATACAGAAACGTCTTGCGGTATCCCCTACAGGGAAAGTGCCAGGAGGGAAAAGTGAGGATTATGCTTAGACTTTCTCGGAACTGCTTCAAATCAACTAGATATCTTTGTGCTGTAAATCTCCCAACAGCCAAATGTAAAAGCAGCAAACATCTCGCTGTATGTCCCACATCCAAAGTGCCAAGAGAGAGCTTGCTCTCCCTGTCTTTGAGTACTGTTTGCACTGTCCCGATTACCTCTTTGCTAACATTCTCTTCAGAGCTGCAGTGAAACCAGGAACCACGTGGAGAAGGCACCCACACTGAAAGTGCCTGGAGTGAACATTGGGGCTTCTTCTCAGTGTCTCCGATATAGGGTTTCACTGTCCCGGGAAACTCTCTGCTAACACCCTGCAGAGCGCTGTGCCCAATGTACAGAAACGTCTTGCGGTATCGCCTACAGGGAAAGTGCCAGGAGGGAAAAGTGAGGATTATGTTTAGACTTTCTCGGAACTGCTTCAAATCAACTAGATATCTTTGTGCTGTAAATCTCCCAACAGCCAAATGTAAAAGCAGCAAACATCTCGCTGTATGTCCCACATCCAAAGTGCCAAGAGAGTAATGTAGAGCTTGCTCTCCCTGTCTTTGAGTACTGTTTGCACTGTCCCGATTACCTCTTTGCTAACATTCTCTTCAGAGCTGCAGTGAAACCAGGAACCACGTGGAGAAGGCACCCACACTGAAAGTGCCTGGAGGGAACATTGGGGCTTCTTCTCAGTGTCTCTGACATAGGGTTTCACTGTCCCGGGAAACTCTCTGCTAACACCCTGCAGAGCGCTGTGCCCAATATACAGAAACGTCTTGCGGTATCTCCTACAGGGAAAGTGCCAGGAGGGAAAAGTGAGGATTATGTTTAGACTTTCTCGGAACTGCTTCAAATCTACTAGATATCTTTGTGCTGTAAATCTCCCAACAGCCAAATGTAAAAGCAGCAAACATCTCGCTGTATGTCCCACATCCAAAGTGCCAAGAGAGAGCTTGCTCTCCCTGTCTTTGAGTACTGTTTGCACTGTCCCGATTACCTCTTTGCTAACATTCTCTTCAGAGCTGCAGTGAAACCAGGAACCACGTGGAGAAGGCACCCACACTGAAAGTGCCTGGAGGGAACATTGGGGCTTCTTCTCAGTGTCTCTGACATAGGGTTTCACTGTCCCGGGAAACTCTCTGCTAACACCCTGCAGAGCGCTGTGCCCAATATACAGAAACGTCTTGCGGTATCCCCTACAGGGAAAGTGCCAGGAGGGAAAAGTGAGGATTATGCTTAGACTTTCTCGGAACTGCTTCAAATCAACTAGATATCTTTGTGCTGTAAATCTCCCAACAGCCAAATGTAAAAGCAGCAAACATCTCGCTGTATGTCCCACATCCAAAGTGCCGAGAGAGTAATGTAGAGCTTGCTCTCCCTGTCTTTGAGTACTGTTTGCACTGTCCCGATAGCCACTTTGCTAACATTCTCTTCAGAGCTGCAGTGAAACCAGGAACCACGTGGAGAAGGCACCCACACTGAAAGTGCCTGGAGGGAACATTGGGGCTTCTTCTCAGTGTCTTTGACATAGGGTTTCACTGTCCCGGGAAACTCTCTGCTAACACCCTGCAGAGCGCTGTGCCCAATGTACAGAAACGTCTTGCGGTATCCCCTACAGGGAAAGTGCCAGGAGGGAAAAGTGAGGATTATGTTTAGACTTTCTCGGAACTGCTTCAAATCAACTAGATATCTTTGTGCTGTAAATCTCCCAACAGCCAAATGTAAAAGCAGCAAACATCTCGCTGTATGTCCCACATCCAAAGTGCCAAGAGAGAGCTTGCTCTCCCTGTCTTTGAGTACTGTTTGCACTGTCCCGATTACCTCTTTGCTAACATTCTCTTCAGAGCTGCAGTGAAACCAGGAACCACGTGGAGAAGGCACCCACACTGAAAGTGCCTGGGGGGAACATTGGGGCTTCTTCTCAGTGTCTCTGACATAGGGTTTCACTGTCCTGGGAAACTCTCTGCTAACACCCTGCAGAGCGTAGTGCCCAATATACAGAAACGTCTTGCGGTATCCCCTACAGGGAAAGTGCCAGGAGGGAATAGTGAGGATTATGTTTAGACTTTCTCGGAACTGCTTCAAATCAACTAGATATCTTTGTGCTGTAGATCTCCCAACAGCCAAATGTAAAAGCAGCAAACATCTCGCTGTATGTCCCACATCCAAAGTGCCAAGAGAGAGCTTGCTCTCCCTGTCTTTGAGTACTGTTTGCACTGTCCCGATTACCTCTTTGCTAACATTCTCTTCAGAGCTGCAGTGAAACCAGGAACCACGTGGAGAAGGCACCCACACTGAAAGTGCCTGGAGTGAACATTGGGGCTTCTTCTCAGTGTCTCCGATATAGGGTTTCACTGTCCCGGGAAACTCTCTGCTAACACCCTGCAGAGCGCTGTGCCCAATGTACAGAAACGTCTTGCGGTATCCCCTACAGGGAAAGTGCCAGGAGGGAAAAGTGAGGATTATGTTTAGACTTTCTCGGAACTGCTTCAAATCAACTAGATATCTTTGTGCTGTAAATCTCCCAACAGCCAAATGTAAAAGCAGCAAACATCTCGCTGTATGTCCCACATGCAAAGTGCCGAGAGAGTAATGTAGAGCTTGCTCTCCCTGTCTTTGAGTACTGTTTGCACTGTCCCGATTACCTCTTTGCTAACATTCTCTTCAGAGCTGCAGTGAAACCAGGAACCACGTGGAGAAGGCACCCACACTGAAAGTGCCTGGAGGGAACATTGGGGCTTCTTCTCAGTGTCTTTGACATAGGGTTTCAGTGTCCCTGGAAAGTCTCTGCTAACACCCTGCAGAGCGCTGTGCCCAATATACAGAAACGTCTTGCGGTATCTCCTACAGGGAAAGTGCCAGGAGGGAAAAGTGAGGATTATGTTTAGACTTTCTCGGAACTGCTTCAAATCAACTAGATATCTTTGTGCTGTAAATCTCCCAACAGCCAAATGTAAAAGCAGCAAACATCTCGCTGTATGTCCCACATCCAAAGTGCCAAGAGAGAGCTTGCTCTCCCTGTCTTTGAGTACTGTTTGCACTGTCCCGATTACCTCTTTGCTAACATTCTCTTCAGAGCTGCAGTGAAACCAGGAACCACGTGGAGAAGGCACCCACACTGAAAGTGCCTGGAGGGAACATTGGGGCTTCTTCTCAGTGTCTCCGATATAGGGTTTCACTGTCCCGGGAAACTCTCTGCTAACACCCTGCAGAGCGCTGTGCCCAATGTACAGAAACGTCTTGCGGTATCCCCTACAGGGAAAGTGCCAGGAGGGAAAAGTGAGGATTATGTTTAGACTTTCTCGGAACTGCTTCAAATCAACTAGATATCTTTGTGCTGTAAATCTCCCAACAGCCAAATGTAAAAGCAGCAAACATCTAGCTGTATGTCCCACATCCAAAGTGCCAAGAGAGTAATGTAGAGCTTGCTCTCCCTGTCTTTGAGTACTGTTTGCACTGTCCCGATTACCTCTTTGCTAACATTCTCTTCAGAGCTGCAGTGAAACCAGGAACCACGTGGAGAAGGCACCCACACTGAAAGTGCCTGGAGTGAACATTGGGGCTTCTTCTCAGTGTCTCTGACATAGGGTTTCACTGTCCCGGGAAACTCTCTGCTAACACCCTGCAGAGCGCTGTGCCCAATATACAGAAACGTCTTGCGGTATCCCCTACAGGGAAAGTGCCAGGAGGGAAAAGTGAGGATTATGCTTAGACTTTCTCGGAACTGCTTCAAATCAACTAGATATCTTTGTGCTGTAAATCTCCCAACAGCTAAATGTAAAAGCAGCAAACATCTCGCTGTATGTCCCACATGCGAAGTGCCGAGAGAGTAATGTAGAGCTTGCTCTCCCTGTCTTTGAGTACTGTTTGCACTGTCCCGATTACCTCTTTGCTAACATTCTCTTCAGAGCTGCAGTGAAACCAGGAACCACGTGGAGAAGGCACCCACACTGAAAGTGCCTGGAGGGAACATTGGGGCTTCTTCTCAGTGTCTCTGACATAGGGTTTCACTGTCCCGGGAAACTCTCTGCTAACACCCTGCAGAGCGCTGTGCCCAATATACAGAAACGTCTTGCGGTATCTCCTACAGGGAAAGTGCCAGGAGGGAAAAGTGAGGATTATGTTTAGACTTTCTCGGAACTGCTTCAAATCAACTAGATATCTTTGTGCTGTAAATCTCCCAACAGCCAAATGTAAAAGCAGCAAACATCTCGCTGTATGTCCCACATCCAAAGTGCCAAGAGAGAGCTTGCTCTCCCTGTCTTTGAGTACTGTTTGTACTGTCCCGATTACCTCTTTGCTAACATTCTCTTCAGAGCTGCAGTGAAACCAGGAACCACGTGGAGAAGGCACCCACACTGAAAGTGCCTGGAGGGAACATTGGGGCTTCTTCTCAGTGTCTCCGATATAGGGTTTCACTGTCCCGGGAAACTCTCTGCTAACACCCTGCAGAGCGCTGTGCCCAATGTACAGAAACGTCTTGCGGTATCGCCTACAGGGAAAGTGCCAGGAGGGAAAAGTGAGGATTATGTTTAGACTTTCTCGGAACTGCTTCAAATCAACTAGATATCTTTGTGCTGTAAATATCCCAACAGCCAAATGTAAAAGCAGCAAACATCTCGCTGTATGTCCCACATCCAAAGTGCCAAGAGAGTAATGTAGAGCTTGCTCTCCCTGTCTTTGAGTACTGTTTGCACTGTCCCGATTACCTCTTTGCTAACATTCTCTTCAGAGCTGCAGTGAAACCAGGAACCACGTGGAGAAGGCACCCACACTGAAAGTGCCTGGAGGGAACATTGGGGCTTCTTCTCAGTGTCTCTGACATAGGGTTTCACTGTCCCGGGAAACTCTCTGCTAACACCCTGCAGAGCGCTGTGCCCAATATACAGAAACGTCTTGCGGTATCTCCTACAGGGAAAGTGCCAGGAGGGAAAAGTGAGGATTATGTTTAGACTTTCTCGGAACTGCTTCAAATCAACTAGATATCTTTGTGCTGTAAATCTCCCAACAGCCAAATGTAAAAGCAGCAAACATCTCGCTGTATGTCCCACATCCAAAGTGCCAAGAGAGAGCTTGCTCTCCCTGTCTTTGAGTACTGTTTGTACTGTCCCGATTACCTCTTTGCTAACATTCTCTTCAGAGCTGCAGTGAAACCAGGAACCACGTGGAGAAGGCACCCACACTGAAAGTGCCTGGAGGGAACATTGGGGCTTCTTCTCAGTGTCTCCGATATAGGGTTTCACTGTCCCGGGAAACTCTCTGCTAACACCCTGCAGAGCGCTGTGCCCAATGTACAGAAACGTCTTGCGGTATCCCCTACAGGGAAAGTGCCAGGAGGGAAAAGTGAGGATTATGTTTAGACTTTCTCGGAACTGCTTCAAATCAACTAGATATCTTTGTGCTGTAAATCTCCCAACAGCCAAATGTAAAAGCAGCAAACATCTCGCTGTATGTCCCACATCCAAAGTGCCAAGAGAGAGCTTGCTCTCCCTGTCTTTGAGTACTGTTTGCACTGTCCCGATTACCTCTTTGCTAACATTCTCTTCAGAGCTGCAGTGAAACCAGGAACCACGTGGAGAAGGCACCCACACTGAAAGTGCCTGGAGTGAACATTGGGGCTTCTTCTCAGTGTCTCCGATATAGGGTTTCACTGTCCCGGGAAACTCTCTGCTAACACCCTGCAGAGCGCTGTGCCCAATGTACAGAAACGTCTTGCGGTATCCCCTACAGGGAAAGTGCCAGGAGGGAAAAGTGAGGATTATGTTTAGACTTTCTCGGAACTGCTTCAAATCAACTAGATATCTTTGTGCTGTAAATCTCCCAACAGCCAAATGTAAAAGCAGCAAACATCTCGCTGTATGTCCCACATGCAAAGTGCCGAGAGAGTAATGTAGAGCTTGCTCTCCCTGTCTTTGAGTACTGTTTGCACTGTCCCGATTACCTCTTTGCTAACATTCTCTTCAGAGCTGCAGTGAAACCAGGAACCACGTGGAGAAGGCACCCACACTGAAAGTGCCTGGAGGGAACATTGGGGCTTCTTCTCAGTGTCTTTGACATAGCGTTTCAGTGTCCCTGGAAAGTCTCTGCTAACACCCTGCAGAGCGCTGTGCCCAATATACAGAAACGTCTTGCGGTATCTCCTACAGGGAAAGTGCCAGGAGGGAAAAGTGAGGATTATGTTTAGACTTTCTCGGAACTGCTTCAAATCAACTAGATATCTTTGTGCTGTAAATCTCCCAACAGCCAAATGTAAAAGCAGCAAACATCTCGCTGTATGTCCCACATCCAAAGTGCCAAGAGAGTAATGTAGAGCTTGCTCTCCCTGTCTTTGAGTACTGTTTGCACTGTCCCGATTACCTCTTTGCTAACATTCTCTTCAGAGCTGCAGTGAAACCAGGAACCACGTGGAGAAGGCACCCACACTGAAAGTGCCTGGAGGGAACATTGGGGCTTCTTCTCAGTGTCTCTGACATAGGGTTTCACTGTCCCGGGAAACTCTCTGCTAACACCCTGCAGAGCGCTGTGCCCAATATACAGAAACGTCTTGCGGTATCTCCTACAGGGAAAGTGCCAGGAGGGAAAAGTGAGGATTATGTTTAGACTTTCTCGGAACTGCTTCAAATCAACTAGATATCTTTGTGCTGTAAATCTCCCAACAGCCAAATGTAAAAGCAGCAAACATCTCGCTGTATGTCCCACATCCAAAGTGCCAAGAGAGAGCTTGCTCTCCCTGTCTTTGAGTACTGTTTGTACTGTCCCGATTACCTCTTTGCTAACATTCTCTTCAGAGCTGCAGTGAAACCAGGAACCACGTGGAGAAGGCACCCACACTGAAAGTGCCTGGAGGGAACATTGGGGCTTCTTCTCAGTGTCTCCGATATAGGGTTTCACTGTCCCGGGAAACTCTCTGCTAACACCCTGCAGAGCGCTGTGCCCAATGTACAGAAACGTCTTGCGGTATCCCCTACAGGGAAAGTGCCAGGAGGGAAAAGTGAGGATTATGTTTAGACTTTCTCGGAACTGCTTCAAATCAACTAGATATCTTTGTGCTGTAAATATCCCAACAGCCAAATGTAAAAGCAGCAAACATCTCGCTGTATGTCCCACATCCAAAGTGCCAAGAGAGAGCTTGCTCTCCCTGTCTTTGAGTACTGTTTGCACTGTCCCGATTACCTCTTTGCTAACATTCTCTTCAGAGCTGCAGTGAAACCAGGAACCACGTGGAGAAGGCACCCACACTGAAAGTGCCTGGAGGGAACATTGGGGCTTCTTCTCAGTGTCTCTGACATAGGGTTTCACTGTCCCGGGAAACTCTCTGCTAACACCCTGCAGAGCGCTGTGCCCAATATACAGAAACGTCTTGCGGTATCTCCTACAGGGAAAGTGCCAGGAGGGAAAAGTGAGGATTATGTTTAGACTTTCTCGGAACTGCTTCAAATCAACTAGATATCTTTGTGCTGTAAATCTCCCAACAGCCAAATGTAAAAGCAGCAAACATCTCGCTGTATGTCCCACATCCAAAGTGCCAAGAGAGTAATGTAGAGCTTGCTCTCCCTGTCTTTGAGTACTGTTTGCACTGTCCCGATTACCTCTTTGCTAACATTCTCTTCAGAGCTGCAGTGAAACCAGGAACCACGTGGAGAAGGCACCCACACTGAAAGTGCCTGGAGGGAACATTGGGGCTTCTTCTCAGTGTCTCCGATATAGGGTTTCACTGTCCCGGGAAACTCTCTGCTAACACCCTGCAGAGCGCTGTGCCCAATGTACAGAAACGTCTTGCGGTATCCCCTACAGGGAAAGTGCCAGGAGGGAAAAGTGAGGATTATGTTTAGACTTTCTCGGAACTGCTTCAAATCAACTAGATATCTTTGTGCTGTAAATCTCCCAACAGCCAAATGTAAAAGCAGCAAACATCTCGCTGTATGTCCCACATGCAAAGTGCCAAGAGAGTAATGTAGAGCTTGCTCTCCCTGTCTTTGAGTACTGTTTGCACTGTCCCGATTACCTCTTTGCTAACATTCTCTTCAGAGCTGCAGTGAAACCAGGAACCACGTGGAGAAGGCACCCACACTGAAAGTGCCTGGAGGGAACATTGGGGCTTCTTCTCAGTGTCTTTGACATAGGGTTTCACTGTCCCGGGAAACTCTCTGCTAACACCCTGCAGAGCGTAGTGCCCAATATACAGAAACGTCTTGCGGTATCCCCTACAGGGAAAGTGCCAGGAGGGAATAGTGAGGATTATGTTTAGACTTTCTCGGAACTGCTTCAAATCAACTAGATATCTTTGTGCTGTAAATCTCCCAACAGCCAAATGTAAAAGCAGCAAACATCTCGCTGTATGTCCCACATCCAAAGTGCCAAGAGAGAGCTTGCTCTCCCTGTCTTTGAGTACTGTTTGCACTGTCCCGATTACCTCTTTGCTAACATTCTCTTCAGAGCTGCAGTGAAACCAGGAACCACGTGGAGAAGGCACCCACACTGAAAGTGCCTGGAGTGAACATTGGGGCTTCTTCTCAGTGTCTCCGATATAGGGTTTCACTGTCCCGGGAAACTCTCTGCTAACACCCTGCAGAGCGCTGTGCCCAATGTACAGAAACGTCTTGCGGTATCCCCTACAGGGAAAGTGCCAGGAGGGAAAAGTGAGGATTATGTTTAGACTTTCTCGGAACTGCTTCAAATCAACTAGATATCTTTGTGCTGTAAATCTCCCAACAGCCAAATGTAAAAGCAGCAAACATCTCGCTGTATGTCCCACATGCAAAGTGCCGAGAGAGTAATGTAGAGCTTGCTCTCCCTGTCTTTGAGTACTGTTTGCACTGTCCCGATTACCTCTTTGCTAACATTCTCTTCAGAGCTGCAGTGAAACCAGGAACCACGTGGAGAAGGCACCCACACTGAAAGTGCCTGGAGGGAACATTGGGGCTTCTTCTCAGTGTCTCTGACATAGCGTTTCAGTGTCCCTGGAAAGTCTCTGCTAACACCCTGCAGAGCGCTGTGCCCAATATACAGAAACGTCTTGCGGTATCTCCTACAGGGAAAGTGCCAGGAGGGAAAAGTGAGGATTATGTTTAGACTTTCTCGGAACTGCTTCAAATCAACTAGATATCTTTGTGCTGTAAATCTCCCAACAGCCAAATGTAAAAGCAGCAAACATCTCGCTGTATGTCCCACATCCAAAGTGCCAAGAGAGTAATGTAGAGCTTGCTCTCCCTGTCTTTGAGTACTGTTTGCACTGTCCCGATTACCTCTTTGCTAACATTCTCTTCAGAGCTGCAGTGAAACCAGGAACCACGTGGAGAAGGCACCCACACTGAAAGTGCCTGGAGGGAACATTGGGGCTTCTTCTCAGTGTCTCTGACATAGGGTTTCACTGTCCCGGGAAACTCTCTGCTAACACCCTGCAGAGCGCTGTGCCCAATATACAGAAACGTCTTGCGGTATCTCCTACAGGGAAAGTGCCAGGAGGGAAAAGTGAGGATTATGTTTAGACTTTCTCGGAACTGCTTCAAATCAACTAGATATCTTTGTGCTGTAAATCTCCCAACAGCCAAATGTAAAAGCAGCAAACATCTCGCTGTATGTCCCACATCCAAAGTGCCAAGAGAGAGCTTGCTCTCCCTGTCTTTGAGTACTGTTTGTACTGTCCCGATTACCTCTTTGCTAACATTCTCTTCAGAGCTGCAGTGAAACCAGGAACCACGTGGAGAAGGCACCCACACTGAAAGTGCCTGGAGTGAACATTGGGGCTTCTTCTCAGTGTCTCCGATATAGGGTTTCACTGTCCCGGGAAACTCTCTGCTAACACCCTGCAGAGCGCTGTGCCCAATGTACAGAAACGTCTTGCGGTATCCCCTACAGGGAAAGTGCCAGGAGGGAAAAGTGAGGATTATGTTTAGACTTTCTCGGAACTGCTTCAAATCAACTAGATATCTTTGTGCTGTAAATCTCCCAACAGCCAAATGTAAAAGCAGCAAACATCTCGCTGTATGTCCCACATCCAAAGTGCCAAGAGAGAGCTTGCTCTCCCTGTCTTTGAGTACTGTTTGCACTGTCCCGATTACCTCTTTGCTAACATTCTCTTCAGAGCTGCAGTGAAACCAGGAACCACGTGGAGAAGGCACCCACACTGAAAGTGCCTGGAGGGAACATTGGGGCTTCTTCTCAGTGTCTCTGACATAGGGTTTCACTGTCCCGGGAAACTCTCTGCTAACACCCTGCAGAGCGCTGTGCCCAATATACAGAAACGTCTTGCGGTATCCCCTACAGGGAAAGTGCCAGGAGGGAAAAGTGAGGATTATGTTTAGACTTTCTCGGAACTGCTTCAAATCAACTAGATATCTTTGTGCTGTAAATCTCCCAACAGCCAAATGTAAAAGCAGCAAACATCTCGCTGTATGTCCCACATCCAAAGTGCCAAGAGAGAGCTTGCTCTCCCTGTCTTTGAGTACTGTTTGCACTGTCCCGATTACCTCTTTGCTAACATTCTCTTCAGAGCTGCAGTGAAACCAGGAACCACGTGGAGAAGGCACCCACACTGAAAGTGCCTGGAGGGAACATTGGGGCTTCTTCTCAGTGTCTCTGACATAGGGTTTCACTGTCCCGGGAAACTCTCTGCTAACACCCTGCAGAGCGCTGTGCCCAATATACAGAAACGTCTTGCGGTATCCCCTACAGGGAAAGTGCCAGGAGGGAAAAGTGAGGATTATGCTTAGACTTTCTCGGAACTGCTTCAAATCAACTAGATATCTTTGTGCTGTAAATCTCCCAACAGCCAAATGTAAAAGCAGCAAACATCTCGCTGTATGTCCCACATCCAAAGTGCCAAGAGAGAGCTTGCTCTCCCTGTCTTTGAGTACTGTTTGCACTGTCCCGATTACCTCTTTGCTAACATTCTCTTCAGAGCTGCAGTGAAACCAGGAACCACGTGGAGAAGGCACCCACACTGAAAGTGCCTGGAGTGAACATTGGGGCTTCTTCTCAGTGTCTCCGATATAGGGTTTCACTGTCCCGGGAAACTCTCTGCTAACACCCTGCAGAGCGCTGTGCCCAATGTACAGAAACGTCTTGCGGTATCCCCTACAGGGAAAGTGCCAGGAGGGAAAAGTGAGGATTATGTTTAGACTTTCTCGGAACTGCTTCAAATCAACTAGATATCTTTGTGCTGTAAATCTCCCAACAGCCAAATGTAAAAGCAGCAAACATCTCGCTGTATGTCCCACATCCAAAGTGCCAAGAGAGTAATGTAGAGCTTGCTCTCCCTGTCTTTGAGTACTGTTTGCACTGTCCCGATTACCTCTTTGCTAACATTCTCTTCAGAGCTGCAGTGAAACCAGGAACCACGTGGAGAAGGCACCCACACTGAAAGTGCCTGGAGGGAACATTGGGGCTTCTTCTCAGTGTCTTTGACATAGGGTTTCACTGTCCCGGGAAACTCTCTGCTAACACCCTGCAGAGCGTAGTGCCCAATATACAGAAACGTCTTGCGGTATCCCCTACAGGGAAAGTGCCAGGAGGAAATAGTGAGGATTATGTTTAGACTTTCTCGGAACTGCTTCAAATCAACTAGATATCTTTGTGCTGTAAATCTCCCAACAGCCAAATGTAAAAGCAGCAAACATCTCGCTGTATGTCCCACATCCAAAGTGCAAAGAGAGAGCTTGCTCTCCCTGTCTTTGAGTACTGTTTGCACTGTCCCGATTACCTCTTTGCTAACATTCTCTTCAGAGCTGCAGTGAAACCAGGAACCACGTGGAGAAGGCACCCACACTGAAAGTGCCTGGAGTGAACATTGGGGCTTCTTCTCAGTGTCTCCGATATAGGGTTTCACTGTCCCGGGAAACTCTCTGCTAACACCCTGCAGAGCGCTGTGCCCAATGTACAGAAACGTCTTGCGGTATCCCCTACAGGGAAAGTGCCAGGAGGGAAAAGTGAGGATTATGTTTAGACTTTCTCGGAACTGCTTCAAATCAACTAGATATCTTTGTGCTGTAAATCTCCCAACAGCCAAATGTAAAAGCAGCAAACATCTCGCTGTATGTCCCACATGCAAAGTGCCGAGAGAGTAATGTAGAGCTTGCTCTCCCTGTCTTTGAGTACTGTTTGCACTGTCCCGATTACCTCTTTGCTAACATTCTCTTCAGAGCTGCAGTGAAACCAGGAACCACGTGGAGAAGGCACCCACACTGAAAGTGCCTGGAGGGAACATTGGGGCTTCTTCTCAGTGTCTTTGACATAGCGTTTCAGTGTCCCTGGAAAGTCTCTGCTAACACCCTGCAGAGCGCTGTGCCCAATATACAGAAACGTCTTGCGGTATCTCCTACAGGGAAAGTGCCAGGAGGGAAAAGTGAGGATTATGTTTAGACTTTCTCGGAACTGCTTCAAATCAACTAGATATCTTTGTGCTGTAAATCTCCCAACAGCCAAATGTAAAAGCAGCAAACATCTCGCTGTATGTCCCACATCCAAAGTGCCAAGAGAGTAATGTAGAGCTTGCTCTCCCTGTCTTTGAGTACTGTTTGCACTGTCCCGATTACCTCTTTGCTAACATTCTCTTCAGAGCTGCAGTGAAACCAGGAACCACGTGGAGAAGGCACCCACACTGAAAGTGCCTGGAGGGAACATTGGGGCTTCTTCTCAGTGTCTCTGACATAGGGTTTCACTGTCCCGGGAAACTCTCTGCTAACACCCTGCAGAGCGCTGTGCCCAATATACAGAAACGTCTTGCGGTATCTCCTACAGGGAAAGTGCCAGGAGGGAAAAGTGAGGATTATGTTTAGACTTTCTCGGAACTGCTTCAAATCAACTAGATATCTTTGTGCTGTAAATCTCCCAACAGCCAAATGTAAAAGCAGCAAACATCTCGCTGTATGTCCCACATCCAAAGTGCCAAGAGAGAGCTTGCTCTCCCTGTCTTTGAGTACTGTTTGTACTGTCCCGATTACCTCTTTGCTAACATTCTCTTCAGAGCTGCAGTGAAACCAGGAACCACGTGGAGAAGGCACCCACACTGAAAGTGCCTGGAGGGAACATTGGGGCTTCTTCTCAGTGTCTCCGATATAGGGTTTCACTGTCCCGGGAAACTCTCTGCTAACACCCTGCAGAGCGCTGTGCCCAATGTACAGAAACGTCTTGCGGTATCCCCTACAGGGAAAGTGCCAGGAGGGAAAAGTGAGGATTATGTTTAGACTTTCTCGGAACTGCTTCAAATCAACTAGATATCTTTGTGCTGTAAATATCCCAACAGCCAAATGTAAAAGCAGCAAACATCTCGCTGTATGTCCCACATCCAAAGTGCCAAGAGAGAGCTTGCTCTCCCTGTCTTTGAGTACTGTTTGCACTGTCCCGATTACCTCTTTGCTAACATTCTCTTCAGAGCTGCAGTGAAACCAGGAACCACGTGGAGAAGGCACCCACACTGAAAGTGCCTGGAGGGAACATTGGGGCTTCTTCTCAGTGTCTCCGATATAGGGTTTCACTGTCCCGGGAAACTCTCTGCTAACACCCTGCAGAGCGCTGTGCCCAATGTACAGAAACGTCTTGCGGTATCCCCTACAGGGAAAGTGCCAGGAGGGAAAAGTGAGGATTATGTTTAGACTTTCTCGGAACTGCTTCAAATCAACTAGATATCTTTGTGCTGTAAATCTCCCAACAGCCAAATGTAAAAGCAGCAAACATCTCGCTGTATGTCCCACATGCAAAGTGCCGAGAGAGTAATGTAGAGCTTGCTCTCCCTGTCTTTGAGTACTGTTTGCACTGTCCCGATTACCTCTTTGCTAACATTCTCTTCAGAGCTGCAGTGAAACCAGGAACCACGTGGAGAAGGCACCCACACTGAAAGTGCCTGGAGGGAACATTGGGGCTTCTTCTCAGTGTCTTTGACATAGCGTTTCAGTGTCCCTGGAAAGTCTCTGCTAACACCCTGCAGAGCGCTGTGCCCAATATACAGAAACGTCTTGCGGTATCTCCTACAGGGAAAGTGCCAGGAGGGAAAAGTGAGGATTATGTTTAGACTTTCTCGGAACTGCTTCAAATCAACTAGATATCTTTGTGCTGTAAATCTCCCAACAGCCAAATGTAAAAGCAGCAAACATCTCGCTGTATGTCCCACATCCAAAGTGCCAAGAGAGTAATGTAGAGCTTGCTCTCCCTGTCTTTGAGTACTGTTTGCACTGTCCCGATTACCTCTTTGCTAACATTCTCTTCAGAGCTGCAGTGAAACCAGGAACCACGTGGAGAAGGCACCCACACTGAAAGTGCCTGGAGGGAACATTGGGGCTTCTTCTCAGTGTCTCTGACATAGGGTTTCACTGTCCCGGGAAACTCTCTGCTAACACCCTGCAGAGCGCTGTGCCCAATATACAGAAACGTCTTGCGGTATCTCCTACAGGGAAAGTGCCAGGAGGGAAAAGTGAGGATTATGTTTAGACTTTCTCGGAACTGCTTCAAATCAACTAGATATCTTTGTGCTGTAAATCTCCCAACAGCCAAATGTAAAAGCAGCAAACATCTCGCTGTATGTCCCACATCCAAAGTGCCAAGAGAGAGCTTGCTCTCCCTGTCTTTGAGTACTGTTTGTACTGTCCCGATTACCTCTTTGCTAACATTCTCTTCAGAGCTGCAGTGAAACCAGGAACCACGTGGAGAAGGCACCCACACTGAAAGTGCCTGGAGTGAACATTGGGGCTTCTTCTCAGTGTCTCCGATATAGGGTTTCACTGTCCCGGGAAACTCTCTGCTAACACCCTGCAGAGCGCTGTGCCCAATGTACAGAAACGTCTTGCGGTATCCCCTACAGGGAAAGTGCCAGGAGGGAAAAGTGAGGATTATGTTTAGACTTTCTCGGAACTGCTTCAAATCAACTAGATATCTTTGTGCTGTAAATCTCCCAACAGCCAAATGTAAAAGCAGCAAACATCTCGCTGTATGTCCCACATCCAAAGTGCCAAGAGAGAGCTTGCTCTCCCTGTCTTTGAGTACTGTTTGCACTGTCCCGATTACCTCTTTGCTAACATTCTCTTCAGAGCTGCAGTGAAACCAGGAACCACGTGGAGAAGGCACCCACACTGAAAGTGCCTGGAGGGAACATTGGGGCTTCTTCTCAGTGTCTCTGACATAGGGTTTCACTGTCCCGGGAAACTCTCTGCTAACACCCTGCAGAGCGCTGTGCCCAATATACAGAAACGTCTTGCGGTATCTCCTACAGGGAAAGTGCCAGGAGGGAAAAGTGAGGATTATGTTTAGACTTTCTCGGAACTGCTTCAAATCAACTAGATATCTTTGTGCTGTAAATCTCCCAACAGCCAAATGTAAAAGCAGCAAACATCTCGCTGTATGTCCCACATGCAAAGTGCCAAGAGAGTAATGTAGAGCTTGCTCTCCCTGTCTTTGAGTACTGTTTGCACTGTCCCGATTACCTCTTTGCTAACATTCTCTTCAGAGCTGCAGTGAAACCAGGAACCACGTGGAGAAGGCACCCACACTGAAAGTGCCTGGAGGGAACATTGGGGCTTCTTCTCAGTGTCTTTGACATAGGGTTTCACTGTCCCGGGAAACTCTCTGCTAACACCCTGCAGAGCGTAGTGCCCAATATACAGAAACGTCTTGCGGTATCCCCTACAGGGAAAGTGCCAGGAGGGAATAGTGAGGATTATGTTTAGACTTTCTCGGAACTGCTTCAAATCAACTAGATATCTTTGTGCTGTAAATCTCCCAACAGCCAAATGTAAAAGCAGCAAACATCTCGCTGTATGTCCCACATCCAAAGTGCCAAGAGAGAGCTTGCTCTCCCTGTCTTTGAGTACTGTTTGCACTGTCCCGATTACCTCTTTGCTAACATTCTCTTCAGAGCTGCAGTGAAACCAGGAACCACGTGGAGAAGGCACCCACACTGAAAGTGCCTGGAGTGAACATTGGGGCTTCTTCTCAGTGTCTCCGATATAGGGTTTCACTGTCCCGGGAAACTCTCTGCTAACACCCTGCAGAGCGCTGTGCCCAATGTACAGAAACGTCTTGCGGTATCCCCTACAGGGAAAGTGCCAGGAGGGAAAAGTGAGGATTATGTTTAGACTTTCTCGGAACTGCTTCAAATCAACTAGATATCTTTGTGCTGTAAATCTCCCAACAGCCAAATGTAAAAGCAGCAAACATCTCGCTGTATGTCCCACATCCAAAGTGCCGAGAGAGTAATGTAGAGCTTGCTCTCCCTGTCTTTGAGTACTGTTTGCACTGTCCCGATTACCTCTTTGCTAACATTCTCTTCAGAGCTGCAGTGAAACCAGGAACCACGTGGAGAAGGCACCCACACTGAAAGTGCCTGGAGGGAACATTGGGGCTTCTTCTCAGTGTCTCTGACATAGCGTTTCAGTGTCCCTGGAAAGTCTCTGCTAACACCCTGCAGAGCGCTGTGCCCAATATACAGAAACGTCTTGCGGTATCTCCTACAGGGAAAGTGCCAGGAGGGAAAAGTGAGGATTATGTTTAGACTTTCTCGGAACTGCTTCAAATCAACTAGATATCTTTGTGCTGTAAATCTCCCAACAGCCAAATGTAAAAGCAGCAAACATCTCGCTGTATGTCCCACATCCAAAGTGCCAAGAGAGTAATGTAGAGCTTGCTCTCCCTGTCTTTGAGTACTGTTTGCACTGTCCCGATTACCTCTTTGCTAACATTCTCTTCAGAGCTGCAGTGAAACCAGGAACCACGTGGAGAAGGCACCCACACTGAAAGTGCCTGGAGGGAACATTGGGGCTTCTTCTCAGTGTCTCTGACATAGGGTTTCACTGTCCCGGGAAACTCTCTGCTAACACCCTGCAGAGCGCTGTGCCCAATATACAGAAACGTCTTGCGGTATCTCCTACAGGGAAAGTGCCAGGAGGGAAAAGTGAGGATTATGTTTAGACTTTCTCGGAACTGCTTCAAATCAACTAGATATCTTTGTGCTGTAAATCTCCCAACAGCCAAATGTAAAAGCAGCAAACATCTCGCTGTATGTCCCACATCCAAAGTGCCAAGAGAGAGCTTGCTCTCCCTGTCTTTGAGTACTGTTTGTACTGTCCCGATTACCTCTTTGCTAACATTCTCTTCAGAGCTGCAGTGAAACCAGGAACCACGTGGAGAAGGCACCCACACTGAAAGTGCCTGGAGTGAACATTGGGGCTTCTTCTCAGTGTCTCCGATATAGGGTTTCACTGTCCCGGGAAACTCTCTGCTAACACCCTGCAGAGCGCTGTGCCCAATGTACAGAAACGTCTTGCGGTATCCCCTACAGGGAAAGTGCCAGGAGGGAAAAGTGAGGATTATGTTTAGACTTTCTCGGAACTGCTTCAAATCAACTAGATATCTTTGTGCTGTAAATCTCCCAACAGCCAAATGTAAAAGCAGCAAACATCTCGCTGTATGTCCCACATGCAAAGTGCCAAGAGAGAGCTTGCTCTCCCTGTCTTTGAGTACTGTTTGCACTGTCCCGATTACCTCTTTGCTAACATTCTCTTCAGAGCTGCAGTGAAACCAGGAACCACGTGGAGAAGGCACCCACACTGAAAGTGCCTGGAGGGAACATTGGGGCTTCTTCTCAGTGTCTTTGACATAGGGTTTCACTGTCCCGGGAAACTCTCTGCTAACACCCTGCAGAGCGTAGTGCCCAATATACAGAAACGCCTTGCGGTATCCCCTACAGGGAAAGTGCCAGGAGGGAATAGTGAGGATTATGTTTAGACTTTCTCGGAACTGCTTCAAATCAACTAGATATCTTTGTGCTGTAAATCTCCCAACAGCCAAATGTAAAAGCAGCAAACATCTCGCTGTATGTCCCACATCCAAAGTGCCAAGAGAGAGCTTGCTCTCCCTGTCTTTGAGTACTGTTTGCACTGTCCCGATTACCTCTTTGCTAACATTCTCTTCAGAGCTGCAGTGAAACCAGGAACCACGTGGAGAAGGCACCCACACTGAAAGTGCCTGGAGTGAACATTGGGGCTTCTTCTCAGTGTCTCCGATATAGGGTTTCACTGTCCCGGGAAACTCTCTGCTAACACCCTGCAGAGCGCTGTGCCCAATGTACAGAAACGTCTTGCGGTATCCCCTACAGGGAAAGTGCCAGGAGGGAAAAGTGAGGATTATGTTTAGACTTTCTCGGAACTGCTTCAAATCAACTAGATATCTTTGTGCTGTAAATCTCCCAACAGCCAAATGTAAAAGCAGCAAACATCTCGCTGTATGTCCCACATCCAAAGTGCCGAGAGAGTAATGTAGAGCTTGCTCTCCCTGTCTTTGAGTACTGTTTGCACTGTCCCGATTACCTCTTTGCTAACATTCTCTTCAGAGCTGCAGTGAAACCAGGAACCACGTGGAGAAGGCACCCACACTGAAAGTGCCTGGAGGGAACATTGGGGCTTCTTCTCAGTGTCTCTGACATAGCGTTTCAGTGTCCCTGGAAAGTCTCTGCTAACACCCTGCAGAGCGCTGTGCCCAATATACAGAAACGTCTTGCGGTATCCCCTACAGGGAAAGTGCCAGGAGGGAAAAGTGAGGATTATGTTTAGACTTTCTCGGAACTGCTTCAAATCAACTAGATATCTTTGTGCTGTAAATCTCCCAACAGCCAAATGTAAAAGCAGCAAACATCTCGCTGTATGTCCCACATCCAAAGTGCCAAGAGAGTAATGTAGAGCTTGCTCTCCCTGTCTTTGAGTACTGTTTGCACTGTCCCGATTACCTCTTTGCTAACATTCTCTTCAGAGCTGCAGTGAAACCAGGAACCACGTGGAGAAGGCACCCACACTGAAAGTGCCTGGAGGGAACATTGGGGCTTCTTCTCAGTGTCTCTGACATAGGGTTTCACTGTCCCGGGAAACTCTCTGCTAACACCCTGCAGAGCGCTGTGCCCAATATACAGAAACGTCTTGCGGTATCTCCTACAGGGAAAGTGCCAGGAGGGAAAAGTGAGGATTATGTTTAGACTTTCTCGGAACTGCTTCAAATCAACTAGATATCTTTGTGCTGTAAATCTCCCAACAGCCAAATGTAAAAGCAGCAAACATCTCGCTGTATGTCCCACATCCAAAGTGCCAAGAGAGAGCTTGCTCTCCCTGTCTTTGAGTACTGTTTGCACTGTCCCGATTACCTCTTTGCTAACATTCTCTTCAGAGCTGCAGTGAAACCAGGAACCACGTGGAGAAGGCACCCACACTGAAAGTGCCTGGAGGGAACATTGGGGCTTCTTCTCAGTGTCTTTGACATAGGGTTTCACTGTCCCGGGAAACTCTCTGCTAACACCCTGCAGAGCGTAGTGCCCAATATACAGAAACGTCTTGCGGTATCCCCTACAGGGAAAGTGCCAGGAGGGAATAGTGAGGATTATGTTTAGACTTTCTCGGAACTGCTTCAAATCAACTAGATATCTTTGTGCTGTAAATCTCCCAACAGCCAAATGTAAAAGCAGCAAACATCTCGCTGTATGTCCCACATCCAAAGTGCCAAGAGAGAGCTTGCTCTCCCTGTCTTTGAGTACTGTTTGCACTGTCCCGATTACCTCTTTGCTAACATTCTCTTCAGAGCTGCAGTGAAACCAGGAACCACGTGGAGAAGGCACCCACACTGAAAGTGCCTGGAGTGAACATTGGGGCTTCTTCTCAGTGTCTCCGATATAGGGTTTCACTGTCCCGGGAAACTCTCTGCTAACACCCTGCAGAGCGCTGTGCCCAATGTACAGAAACGTCTTGCGGTATCCCCTACAGGGAAAGTGCCAGGAGGGAAAAGTGAGGATTATGTTTAGACTTTCTCGGAACTGCTTCAAATCAACTAGATATCTTTGTGCTGTAAATCTCCCAACAGCCAAATGTAAAAGCAGCAAACATCTCGCTGTATGTCCCACATCCAAAGTGCCGAGAGAGTAATGTAGAGCTTGCTCTCCCTGTCTTTGAGTACTGTTTGCACTGTCCCGATTACCTCTTTGCTAACATTCTCTTCAGAGCTGCAGTGAAACCAGGAACCACGTGGAGAAGGCACCCACACTGAAAGTGCCTGGAGTGAACATTGGGGCTTCTTCTCAGTGTCTCCGATATAGGGTTTCACTGTCCCGGGAAACTCTCTGCTAACACCCTGCAGAGCGCTGTGCCCAATATACAGAAACGTCTTGCGGTATCCCCTACAGGGAAAGTGCCAGGAGGGAAAAGTGAGGATTATGTTTAGACTTTCTCGGAACTGCTTCAAATCAACTAGATATCTTTGTGCTGTAAATCTCCCAACAGCCAAATGTAAAAGCAGCAAACATCTCGCTGTATGTCCCACATCCAAAGTGCCAAGAGAGTAATGTAGAGCTTGCTCTCCCTGTCTTTGAGTACTGTTTGCACTGTCCCGATTACCTCTTTGCTAACATTCTCTTCAGAGCTGCAGTGAAACCAGGAACCACGTGGAGAAGGCACCCACACTGAAAGTGCCTGGAGGGAACATTGGGGCTTCTTCTCAGTGTCTCTGACATAGGGTTTCACTGTCCCGGGAAACTCTCTGCTAACACCCTGCAGAGCGCTGTGCCCAATATACAGAAACGTCTTGCGGTATCTCCTACAGGGAAAGTGCCAGGAGGGAAAAGTGAGGATTATGTTTAGACTTTCTCGGAACTGCTTCAAATCAACTAGATATCTTTGTGCTGTAAATCTCCCAACAGCCAAATGTAAAAGCAGCAAACATCTCGCTGTATGTCCCACATCCAAAGTGCCAAGAGAGAGCTTGCTCTCCCTGTCTTTGAGTACTGTTTGTACTGTCCCGATTACCTCTTTGCTAACATTCTCTTCAGAGCTGCAGTGAAACCAGGAACCACGTGGAGAAGGCACCCACACTGAAAGTGCCTGGAGTGAACATTGGGGCTTCTTCTCAGTGTCTCCGATATAGGGTTTCACTGTCCCGGGAAACTCTCTGCTAACACCCTGCAGAGCGCTGTGCCCAATGTACAGAAACGTCTTGCGGTATCCCCTACAGGGAAAGTGCCAGGAGGGAAAAGTGAGGATTATGTTTAGACTTTCTCGGAACTGCTTCAAATCAACTAGATATCTTTGTGCTGTAAATCTCCCAACAGCCAAATGTAAAAGCAGCAAACATCTCGCTGTATGTCCCACATCCAAAGTGCCAAGAGAGAGCTTGCTCTCCCTGTCTTTGAGTACTGTTTGCACTGTCCCGATTACCTCTTTGCTAACATTCTCTTCAGAGCTGCAGTGAAACCAGGAACCACGTGGAGAAGGCACCCACACTGAAAGTGCCTGGAGGGAACATTGGGGCTTCTTCTCAGTGTCTTTGACATAGGGTTTCACTGTCCCGGGAAACTCTCTGCTAACACCCTGCAGAGCGTAGTGCCCAATATACAGAAACGTCTTGCGGTATCCCCTACAGGGAAAGTGCCAGGAGGGAATAGTGAGGATTATGTTTAGACTTTCTCGGAACTGCTTCAAATCAACTAGATATCTTTGTGCTGTAAATCTCCCAACAGCCAAATGTAAAAGCAGCAAACATCTCGCTGTATGTCCCACATCCAAAGTGCCAAGAGAGAGCTTGCTCTCCCTGTCTTTGAGTACTGTTTGCACTGTCCCGATTACCTCTTTGCTAACATTCTCTTCAGAGCTGCAGTGAAACCAGGAACCACGTGGAGAAGGCACCCACACTGAAAGTGCCTGGAGTGAACATTGGGGCTTCTTCTCAGTGTCTCCGATATAGGGTTTCACTGTCCCGGGAAACTCTCTGCTAACACCCTGCAGAGCGCTGTGCCCAATGTACAGAAACGTCTTGCGGTATCCCCTACAGGGAAAGTGCCAGGAGGGAAAAGTGAGGATTATGTTTAGACTTTCTCGGAACTGCTTCAAATCAACTAGATATCTTTGTGCTGTAAATCTCCCAACAGCCAAATGTAAAAGCAGCAAACATCTCGCTGTATGTCCCACATGCAAAGTGCCGAGAGAGTAATGTAGAGCTTGCTCTCCCTGTCTTTGAGTACTGTTTGCACTGTCCCGATTACCTCTTTGCTAACATTCTCTTCAGAGCTGCAGTGAAACCAGGAACCACGTGGAGAAGGCACCCACACTGAAAGTGCCTGGAGGGAACATTGGGGCTTCTTCTCAGTGTCTTTGACATAGCGTTTCAGTGTCCCTGGAAAGTCTCTGCTAACACCCTGCAGAGCGCTGTGCCCAATATACAGAAACGTCTTGCGGTATCTCCTACAGGGAAAGTGCCAGGAGGGAAAAGTGAGGATTATGTTTAGACTTTCTCGGAACTGCTTCAAATCAACTAGATATCTTTGTGCTGTAAATCTCCCAACAGCCAAATGTAAAAGCAGCAAACATCTCGCTGTATGTCCCACATCCAAAGTGCCAAGAGAGTAATGTAGAGCTTGCTCTCCCTGTCTTTGAGTACTGTTTGCACTGTCCCGATTACCTCTTTGCTAACATTCTCTTCAGAGCTGCAGTGAAACCAGGAACCACGTGGAGAAGGCACCCACACTGAAAGTGCCTGGAGGGAACATTGGGGCTTCTTCTCAGTGTCTCTGACATAGGGTTTCACTGTCCCGGGAAACTCTCTGCTAACACCCTGCAGAGCGCTGTGCCCAATATACAGAAACGTCTTGCGGTATCTCCTACAGGGAAAGTGCCAGGAGGGAAAAGTGAGGATTATGTTTAGACTTTCTCGGAACTGCTTCAAATCAACTAGATATCTTTGTGCTGTAAATCTCCCAACAGCCAAATGTAAAAGCAGCAAACATCTCGCTGTATGTCCCACATCCAAAGTGCCAAGAGAGAGCTTGCTCTCCCTGTCTTTGAGTACTGTTTGTACTGTCCCGATTACCTCTTTGCTAACATTCTCTTCAGAGCTGCAGTGAAACCAGGAACCACGTGGAGAAGGCACCCACACTGAAAGTGCCTGGAGTGAACATTGGGGCTTCTTCTCAGTGTCTCCGATATAGGGTTTCACTGTCCCGGGAAACTCTCTGCTAACACCCTGCAGAGCGCTGTGCCCAATGTACAGAAACGTCTTGCGGTATCCCCTACAGGGAAAGTGCCAGGAGGGAAAAGTGAGGATTATGTTTAGACTTTCTCGGAACTGCTTCAAATCAACTAGATATCTTTGTGCTGTAAATCTCCCAACAGCCAAATGTAAAAGCAGCAAACATCTCGCTGTATGTCCCACATCCAAAGTGCCAAGAGAGAGCTTGCTCTCCCTGTCTTTGAGTACTGTTTGCACTGTCCCGATTACCTCTTTGCTAACATTCTCTTCAGAGCTGCAGTGAAACCAGGAACCACGTGGAGAAGGCACCCACACTGAAAGTGCCTGGAGGGAACATTGGGGCTTCTTCTCAGTGTCTCTGACATAGGGTTTCACTGTCCCGGGAAACTCTCTGCTAACACCCTGCAGAGCGCTGTGCCCAATATACAGAAACGTCTTGCGGTATCTCCTACAGGGAAAGTGCCAGGAGGGAAAAGTGAGGATTATGTTTAGACTTTCTCGGAACTGCTTCAAATCAACTAGATATCTTTGTGCTGTAAATCTCCCAACAGCCAAATGTAAAAGCAGCAAACATCTCGCTGTATGTCCCACATCCAAAGTGCCAAGAGAGAGCTTGCTCTCCCTGTCTTTGAGTACTGTTTGTACTGTCCCGATTACCTCTTTGCTAACATTCTCTTCAGAGCTGCAGTGAAACCAGGAACCACGTGGAGAAGGCACCCACACTGAAAGTGCCTGGAGTGAACATTGGGGCTTCTTCTCAGTGTCTCCGATATAGGGTTTCACTGTCCCGGGAAACTCTCTGCTAACACCCTGCAGAGCGCTGTGCCCAATGTACAGAAACGTCTTGCGGTATCCCCTACAGGGAAAGTGCCAGGAGGGAAAAGTGAGGATTATGTTTAGACTTTCTCGGAACTGCTTCAAATCAACTAGATATCTTTGTGCTGTAAATCTCCCAACAGCCAAATGTAAAAGCAGCAAACATCTCGCTGTATGTCCCACATCCAAAGTGCCAAGAGAGAGCTTGCTCTCCCTGTCTTTGAGTACTGTTTGCACTGTCCCGATTACCTCTTTGCTAACATTCTCTTCAGAGCTGCAGTGAAACCAGAAACCACGTGGAGAAGGCACCCACACTGAAAGTGCCTGGAGGGAACATTGGGGCTTCTTCTCAGTGTCTCTGACATAGGGTTTCACTGTCCCGGGAAACTCTCTGCTAACACCCTGCAGAGCGCTGTGCCCAATATACAGAAACGTCTTGCGGTATCCCCTACAGGGAAAGTGCCAGGAGGGAAAAGTGAGGATTATGTTTAGACTTTCTCGGAACTGCTTCAAATCAACTAGATATCTTTGTGCTGTAAATCTCCCAACAGCCAAATGTAAAAGCAGCAAACATCTCGCTGTATGTCCCACATCCAAAGTGCCAAGAGAGAGCTTGCTCTCCCTGTCTTTGAGTACTGTTTGCACTGTCCCGATTACCTCTTTGCTAACATTCTCTTCAGAGCTGCAGTGAAACCAGGAACCACGTGGAGAAGGCACCCACACTGAAAGTGCCTGGAGGGAACATTGGGGCTTCTTCTCAGTGTCTCTGACATAGGGTTTCACTGTCCCGGGAAACTCTCTGCTAACACCCTGCAGAGCGCTGTGCCCAATGTACAGAAACGTCTTGCGGTATCCCCTACAGGGAAAGTGCCAGGAGGGAAAAGTGAGGATTATGTTTAGACTTTCTCGGAACTGCTTCAAATCAACTAGATATCTTTGTGCTGTAAATCTCCCAACAGCCAAATGTAAAAGCAGCAAACATCTCGCTGTATGTCCCACATCCAAAGTGCCAAGAGAGTAATGTAGAGCTTGCTCTCCCTGTCTTTGAGTACTGTTTGCACTGTCCCGATTACCTCTTTGCTAACATTCTCTTCAGAGCTGCAGTGAAACCAGGAACCACGTGGAGAAGGCACCCACACTGAAAGTGCCTGGAGTGAACATTGGGGCTTCTTCTCAGTGTCTCCGATATAGGGTTTCACTGTCCCGGGAAACTCTCTGCTAACACCCTGCAGAGCGCTGTGCCCAATGTACAGAAACGTCTTGCGGTATCCCCTACAGGGAAAGTGCCAGGAGGGAAAAGTGAGGATTATGTTTAGACTTTCTCGGAACTGCTTCAAATCAACTAGATATCTTTGTGCTGTAAATCTCCCAACAGCCAAATGTAAAAGCAGCAAACATCTCGCTGTATGTCCCACATCCAAAGTGCCAAGAGAGAGCTTGCTCTCCCTGTCTTTGAGTACTGTTTGCACTGTCCCGATTACCTCTTTGCTAACATTCTCTTCAGAGCTGCAGTGAAACCAGAAACCACGTGGAGAAGGCACCCACACTGAAAGTGCCTGGAGGGAACATTGGGGCTTCTTCTCAGTGTCTCTGACATAGGGTTTCACTGTCCCGGGAAACTCTCTGCTAACACCCTGCAGAGCGCTGTGCCCAATATACAGAAACGTCTTGCGGTATCCCCTACAGGGAAAGTGCCAGGAGGGAAAAGTGAGGATTATGTTTAGACTTTCTCGGAACTGCTTCAAATCAACTAGATATCTTTGTGCTGTAAATCTCCCAACAGCCAAATGTAAAAGCAGCAAACATCTCGCTGTATGTCCCACATCCAAAGTGCCAAGAGAGAGCTTGCTCTCCCTGTCTTTGAGTACTGTTTGCACTGTCCCGATTACCTCTTTGCTAACATTCTCTTCAGAGCTGCAGTGAAACCAGGAACCACGTGGAGAAGGCACCCACACTGAAAGTGCCTGGAGTGAACATTGGGGCTTCTTCTCAGTGTCTCCGATATAGGGTTTCACTGTCCCGGGAAACTCTCTGCTAACACCCTGCAGAGCGCTGTGCCCAATGTACAGAAACGTCTTGCGGTATCCCCTACAGGGAAAGTGCCAGGAGGGAAAAGTGAGGATTATGTTTAGACTTTCTCGGAACTGCTTCAAATCAACTAGATATCTTTGTGCTGTAAATCTCCCAACAGCCAAATGTAAAAGCAGCAAACATCTCGCTGTATGTCCCACATCCAAAGTGCCAAGAGAGTAATGTAGAGCTTGCTCTCCCTGTCTTTGAGTACTGTTTGCACTGTCCCGATTACCTCTTTGCTAACATTCTCTTCAGAGCTGCAGTGAAACCAGGAACCACGTGGAGAAGGCACCCACACTGAAAGTGCCTGGAGGGAACATTGGGGCTTCTTCTCAGTGTCTTTGACATAGGGTTTCACTGTCCCGGGAAACTCTCTGCTAACACCCTGCAGAGCGTAGTGCCCAATATACAGAAACGTCTTGCGGTATCCCCTACAGGGAAAGTGCCAGGAGGGAATAGTGAGGATTATGTTTAGACTTTCTCGGAACTGCTTCAAATCAACTAGATATCTTTGTGCTGTAAATCTCCCAACAGCCAAATGTAAAAGCAGCAAACATCTCGCTGTATGTCCCACATCCAAAGTGCAAAGAGAGAGCTTGCTCTCCCTGTCTTTGAGTACTGTTTGCACTGTCCCGATTACCTCTTTGCTAACATTCTCTTCAGAGCTGCAGTGAAACCAGGAACCACGTGGAGAAGGCACCCACACTGAAAGTGCCTGGAGTGAACATTGGGGCTTCTTCTCAGTGTCTCCGATATAGGGTTTCACTGTCCCGGGAAACTCTCTGCTAACACCCTGCAGAGCGCTGTGCCCAATGTACAGAAACGTCTTGCGGTATCCCCTACAGGGAAAGTGCCAGGAGGGAAAAGTGAGGATTATGTTTAGACTTTCTCGGAACTGCTTCAAATCAACTAGATATCTTTGTGCTGTAAATCTCCCAACAGCCAAATGTAAAAGCAGCAAACATCTCGCTGTATGTCCCACATCCAAAGTGCCGAGAGAGTAATGTAGAGCTTGCTCTCCCTGTCTTTGAGTACTGTTTGCACTGTCCCGATTACCTCTTTGCTAACATTCTCTTCAGAGCTGCAGTGAAACCAGGAACCACGTGGAGAAGGCACCCACACTGAAAGTGCCTGGAGGGAACATTGGGGCTTCTTCTCAGTGTCTTTGACATAGGGTTTCAGTGTCCCTGGAAAGTCTCTGCTAACACCCTGCAGAGCGCTGTGCCCAATATACAGAAACGTCTTGCGGTATCTCCTACAGGGAAAGTGCCAGGAGGGAAAAGTGAGGATTATGTTTAGACTTTCTCGGAACTGCTTCAAATCAACTAGATATCTTTGTGCTGTAAATCTCCCAACAGCCAAATGTAAAAGCAGCAAACATCTCGCTGTATGTCCCACATCCAAAGTGCCAAGAGAGAGCTTGCTCTCCCTGTCTTTGAGTACTGTTTGCACTGTCCCGATTACCTCTTTGCTAACATTCTCTTCAGAGCTGCAGTGAAACCAGGAACCACGTGGAGAAGGCACCCACACTGAAAGTGCCTGGAGGGAACATTGGGGCTTCTTCTCAGTGTCTCTGACATAGGGTTTCACTGTCCCGGGAAACTCTCTGCTAACACCCTGCAGAGCGCTGTGCCCAATATACAGAAACGTCTTGCGGTATCTCCTACAGGGAAAGTGCCAGGAGGGAAAAGTGAGGATTATGTTTAGACTTTCTCGGAACTGCTTCAAATCAACTAGATATCTTTGTGCTGTAAATCTCCCAACAGCCAAATGTAAAAGCAGCAAACATCTCGCTGTATGTCCCACATCCAAAGTGCCAAGAGAGAGCTTGCTCTCCCTGTCTTTGAGTACTGTTTGTACTGTCCCGATTACCTCTTTGCTAACATTCTCTTCAGAGCTGCAGTGAAACCAGGAACCACGTGGAGAAGGCACCCACACTGAAAGTGCCTGGAGGGAACATTGGGGCTTCTTCTCAGTGTCTCCGATATAGGGTTTCACTGTCCCGGGAAACTCTCTGCTAACACCCTGCAGAGCGCTGTGCCCAATATACAGAAACGTCTTGCGGTATCCCCTACAGGGAAAGTGCCAGGAGGGAAAAGTGAGGATTATGTTTAGACTTTCTCGGAACTGCTTCAAATCAACTAGATATCTTTGTGCTGTAAATCTCCCAACAGCCAAATGTAAAAGCAGCAAACATCTCGCTGTATGTCCCACATCCAAAGTGCCAAGAGAGAGCTTGCTCTCCCTGTCTTTGAGTACTGTTTGCACTGTCCCGATTACCTCTTTGCTAACATTCTCTTCAGAGCTGCAGTGAAACCAGGAACCACGTGGAGAAGGCACCCACACTGAAAGTGCCTGGAGGGAACATTGGGGCTTCTTCTCAGTGTCTCCGATATAGGGTTTCACTGTCCCGGGAAACTCTCTGCTAACACCCTGCAGAGCGCTGTGCCCAATGTACAGAAACGTCTTGCGGTATCCCCTACAGGGAAAGTGCCAGGAGGGAAAAGTGAGGATTATGCTTAGACTTTCTCGGAACTGCTTCAAATCAACTAGATATCTTTGTGCTGTAAATCTCCCAACAGCCAAATGTAAAAGCAGCAAACATCTCGCTGTATGTCCCACATGCAAAGTGCCGAGAGAGTAATGTAGAGCTTGCTCTCCCTGTCTTTGAGTACTGTTTGCACTGTCCCGATTACCTCTTTGCTAACATTCTCTTCAGAGCTGCAGTGAAACCAGGAACCACGTGGAGAAGGCACCCACACTGAAAGTGCCTGGAGGGAACATTGGGGCTTCTTCTCAGTGTCTTTGACATAGGGTTTCAGTGTCCCTGGAAAGTCTCTGCTAACACCCTGCAGAGCGCTGTGCCCAATATACAGAAACGTCTTGCGGTATCTCCTACAGGGAAAGTGCCAGGAGGGAAAAGTGAGGATTATGTTTAGACTTTCTCGGAACTGCTTCAAATCAACTAGATATCTTTGTGCTGTAAATCTCCCAACAGCCAAATGTAAAAGCAGCAAACATCTCGCTGTATGTCCCACATCCAAAGTGCCAAGAGAGTAATGTAGAGCTTGCTCTCCCTGTCTTTGAGTACTGTTTGCACTGTCCCGATTACCTCTTTGCTAACATTCTCTTCAGAGCTGCAGTGAAACCAGGAACCACGTGGAGAAGGCACCCACACTGAAAGTGCCTGGAGGGAACATTGGGGCTTCTTCTCAGTGTCTCTGACATAGGGTTTCACTGTCCCGGGAAACTCTCTGCTAACACCCTGCAGAGCGCTGTGCCCAATATACAGAAACGTCTTGCGGTATCCCCTACAGGGAAAGTGCCAGGAGGGAAAAGTGAGGATTATGCTTAGACTTTCTCGGAACTGCTTCAAATCAACTAGATATCTTTGTGCTGTAAATCTCCCAACAGCCAAATGTAAAAGCAGCAAACATCTCGCTGTATGTCCCACATCCAAAGTGCCGAGAGAGTAATGTAGAGCTTGTTCTCCCTGTCTTTGAGTACTGTTTGCACTGTCCCGATTACCTCTTTGCTAACATTCTCTTCAGAGCTGCAGTGAAACCAGGAACCACGTGGAGAAGGCACCCACACTGAAAGTGCCTGGAGGGAACATTGGGGCTTCTTCTCAGTGTCTTTGACATAGGGTTTCAGTGTCCCTGGAAAGTCTCTGCTAACACCCTGCAGAGCGCTGTGCCCAATATACAGAAACGTCTTGCGGTATCTCCTACAGGGAAAGTGCCAGGAGGGAAAAGTGAGGATTATGTTTAGACTTTCTCGGAACTGCTTCAAATCAACTAGATATCTTTGTGCTGTAAATCTCCCAACAGCCAAATGTAAAAGCAGCAAACATCTCGCTGTATGTCCCACATCCAAAGTGCCAAGAGAGAGCTTGCTCTCCCTGTCTTTGAGTACTGTTTGCACTGTCCCGATTACCTCTTTGCTAACATTCTCTTCAGAGCTGCAGTGAAACCAGGAACCACGTGGAGAAGGCACCCACACTGAAAGTGCCTGGAGGGAACATTGGGGCTTCTTCTCAGTGTCTCCGATATAGGGTTTCACTGTCCCGGGAAACTCTCTGCTAACACCCTGCAGAGCGCTGTGCCCAATATACAGAAACGTCTTGCGGTATCCCCTACAGGGAAAGTGCCAGGAGGGAAAAGTGAGGATTATGTTTAGACTTTCTCGGAACTGCTTCAAATCAACTAGATATCTTTGTGCTGTAAATCTCCCAACAGCCAAATGTAAAAGCAGCAAACATCTCGCTGTATGTCCCACATCCAAAGTGCCAAGAGAGTAATGTAGAGCTTGCTCTCCCTGTCTTTGAGTACTGTTTGCACTGTCCCGATTACCTCTTTGCTAACATTCTCTTCAGAGCTGCAGTGAAACCAGGAACCACGTGGAGAAGGCACCCACACTGAAAGTGCCTGGAGGGAACATTGGGGCTTCTTCTCAGTGTCTCTGACATAGGGTTTCACTGTCCCGGGAAACTCTCTGCTAACACCCTGCAGAGCGCTGTGCCCAATATACAGAAACGTCTTGCGGTATCCCCTACAGGGAAAGTGCCAGGAGGGAAAAGTGAGGATTATGCTTAGACTTTCTCGGAACTGCTTCAAATCAACTAGATATCTTTGTGCTGTAAATCTCCCAACAGCCAAATGTAAAAGCAGCAAACATCTCGCTGTATGTCCCACATCCAAAGTGCCGAGAGAGTAATGTAGAGCTTGTTCTCCCTGTCTTTGAGTACTGTTTGCACTGTCCCGATTACCTCTTTGCTAACATTCTCTTCAGAGCTGCAGTGAAACCAGGAACCACGTGGAGAAGGCACCCACACTGAAAGTGCCTGGAGGGAACATTGGGGCTTCTTCTCAGTGTCTTTGACATAGGGTTTCAGTGTCCCTGGAAAGTCTCTGCTAACACCCTGCAGAGCGCTGTGCCCAATATACAGAAACGTCTTGCGGTATCTCCTACAGGGAAAGTGCCAGGAGGGAAAAGTGAGGATTATGTTTAGACTTTCTCGGAACTGCTTCAAATCAACTAGATATCTTTGTGCTGTAAATCTCCCAACAGCCAAATGTAAAAGCAGCAAACATCTCGCTGTATGTCCCACATCCAAAGTGCCAAGAGAGAGCTTGCTCTCCCTGTCTTTGAGTACTGTTTGCACTGTCCCGATTACCTCTTTGCTAACATTCTCTTCAGAGCTGCAGTGAAACCAGGAACCACGTGGAGAAGGCACCCACACTGAAAGTGCCTGGAGTGAACATTGGGGCTTCTTCTCAGTGTCTCCGATATAGGGTTTCACTGTCCCGGGAAACTCTCTGCTAACACCCTGCAGAGCGCTGTGCCCAATATACAGAAACGTCTTGCGGTATCCCCTACAGGGAAAGTGCCAGGAGGGAAAAGTGAGGATTATGCTTAGACTTTCTCGGAACTGCTTCAAATCAACTAGATATCTTTGTGCTGTAAATCTCCCAACAGCCAAATGTAAAAGCAGCAAACATCTCGCTGTATGTCCCACATCCAAAGTGCCAAGAGAGTAATGTAGAGCTTGCTCTCCCTGTCTTTGAGTACTGTTTGCACTGTCCCGATTACCTCTTTGCTAACATTCTCTTCAGAGCTGCAGTGAAACCAGGAACCACGTGGAGAAGGCACCCACACTGAAAGTGCCTGGAAGGAACATTGGGGCTTCTTCTCAGTGTCTCTGACATAGGGTTTCACTGTCCCGGGAAACTCTCTGCTAACACCCTGCAGAGCGCTGTGCCCAATATACAGAAACGTCTTGCGGTATCTCCTACAGGGAAAGTGCCAGGAGGAATTGTGGAGCTTGGTCTCAGTGTCTCTGAGAATTGCTCTGATTATCCGTGTGACCTCTTTGCTAAGACACTCCAGAAAGCTGTCCTCAAAACCAACACACATCTTGACATATCTCCCACATTGATCGCAGTGTCTCCAGAAACGGCATTCAAGGAGCCAGGAACTTTTCTCCCTACACTGTCCATTGAGTTGTCCTCAAAACCAATATACATCCTCCTATATCTCCCACATGGAAAGTGCCAGGAGGGAAAAGTGAGGATTATGTTTAGACTTTCTCGGAACTGCTTCAAATCAACTAGATATCTTTGTGCTGTAAATCTCCCAACAGCCAAATGTAAAAGCAGCAAACATCTCGCTGTATGTCCCACATCCAAAGTGCCGAGAGAGTAATGTAGAGCTTGCTCTCCCTGTCTTTGAGTACTGTTTGCACTGTCCCGATTACCTCTTTGCTAACATTCTCTTCAGAGCTGCAGTGAAACCAGGAACCACGTGGAGAAGGCACCCACACTGAAAGTGCCTGGAGTGAACATTGGGGCTTCTTCTCAGTGTCTCCGATATAGGGTTTCACTGTCCCGGGAAACTCTCTGCTAACACCCTGCAGAGCGCTGTGCCCAATGTACAGAAACGTCTTGCGGTATCCCCTACAGGGAAAGTGCCAGGAGGGAAAAGTGAGGATTATGTTTAGACTTTCTCGGAACTGCTTCAAATCAACTAGATATCTTTGTGCTGTAAATCTCCCAACAGCCAAATGTAAAAGCAGCAAACATCTCGCTGTATGTCCCACATGCAAAGTGCCGAGAGAGTAATGTAGAGCTTGCTCTCCCTGTCTTTGAGTACTGTTTGCACTGTCCCGATTACCTCTTTGCTAACATTCTCTTCAGAGCTGCAGTGAAACCAGGAACCACGTGGAGAAGGCACCCACACTGAAAGTGCCTGGAGGGAACATTGGGGCTTCTTCTCAGTGTCTTTGACATAGCGTTTCAGTGTCCCTGGAAAGTCTCTGCTAACACCCTGCAGAGCGCTGTGCCCAATATACAGAAACGTCTTGCGGTATCTCCTACAGGGAAAGTGCCAGGAGGGAAAAGTGAGGATTATGTTTAGACTTTCTCGGAACTGCTTCAAATCAACTAGATATCTTTGTGCTGTAAATCTCCCAACAGCCAAATGTAAAAGCAGCAAACATCTCGCTGTATGTCCCACATCCAAAGTGCCAAGAGAGAGCTTGCTCTCCCTGTCTTTGAGTACTGTTTGCACTGTCCCGATTACCTCTTTGCTAACATTCTCTTCAGAGCTGCAGTGAAACCAGGAACCACGTGGAGAAGGCACCCACACTGAAAGTGCCTGGAGGGAACATTGGGGCTTCTTCTCAGTGTCTCCGATATAGGGTTTCACTGTCCCGGGAAACTCTCTGCTAACACCCTGCAGAGCGCTGTGCCCAATATACAGAAACGTCTTGCGGTATCTCCTACAGGGAAAGTGCCAGGAGGGAAAAGTGAGGATTATGTTTAGACTTTCTCGGAACTGCTTCAAATCAACTAGATATCTTTGTGCTGTAAATCTCCCAACAGCCAAATGTAAAAGCAGCAAACATCTCGCTGTATGTCCCACATCCAAAGTGCCAAGAGAGAGCTTGCTCTCCCTGTCTTTGAGTACTGTTTGTACTGTCCCGATTACCTCTTTGCTAACATTCTCTTCAGAGCTGCAGTGAAACCAGGAACCACGTGGAGAAGGCACCCACACTGAAAGTGCCTGGAGGGAACATTGGGGCTTCTTCTCAGTGTCTTTGACATAGGGTTTCACTGTCCCGGGAAAGTCTCTGCTAACACCCTGCAGAGCGCTGTGCCCAATGTACAGAAACGTCTTGCGGTATCTCCTACAGGGAAAGTGCCAGGAGGGAAAAGTGAGGATTATGTTTAGACTTTCTCGGAACTGCTTCAAATCAACTAGATATCTTTGTGCTGTAAATCTCCCAACAGCCAAATGTAAAAGCAGCAAACATCTCGCTGTATGTCCCACATCCAAAGTGCCGAGAGAGTAATGTAGAGCTTGCTCTCCCTGTCTTTGAGTACTGTTTGCACTGTCCCGATTACCTCTTTGCTAACATTCTCTTCAGAGCTGCAGTGAAACCAGGAACCACGTGGAGAAGGCACCCACACTGAAAGTGCCTGGAGGGAACATTGGGGCTTCTTCTCAGTGTCTTTGACATAGCGTTTCAGTGTCCCTGGAAAGTCTCTGCTAACACCCTGCAGAGCGCTGTGCCCAATATACAGAAACGTCTTGCGGTATCTCCTACAGGGAAAGTGCCAGGAGGGAAAAGTGAGGATTATGTTTAGACTTTCTCGGAACTGCTTCAAATCAACTAGATATCTTTGTGCTGTAAATCTCCCAACAGCCAAATGTAAAAGCAGCAAACATCTCGCTGTATGTCCCACATCCAAAGTGCCAAGAGAGAGCTTGCTCTCCCTGTCTTTGAGTACTGTTTGCACTGTCCCGATTACCTCTTTGCTAACATTCTCTTCAGAGCTGCAGTGAAACCAGGAACCACGTGGAGAAGGCACCCACACTGAAAGTGCCTGGAGGGAACATTGGGGCTTCTTCTCAGTGTCTCCGATATAGGGTTTCACTGTCCCGGGAAACTCTCTGCTAACACCCTGCAGAGCGCTGTGCCCAATATACAGAAACGTCTTGCGGTATCTCCTACAGGGAAAGTGCCAGGAGGGAAAAGTGAGGATTATGTTTAGACTTTCTCGGAACTGCTTCAAATCAACTAGATATCTTTGTGCTGTAAATCTCCCAACAGCCAAATGTAAAAGCAGCAAACATCTCGCTGTATGTCCCACATCCAAAGTGCCAAGAGAGAGCTTGCTCTCCCTGTCTTTGAGTACTGTTTGTACTGTCCCGATTACCTCTTTGCTAACATTCTCTTCAGAGCTGCAGTGAAACCAGGAACCACGTGGAGAAGGCACCCACACTGAAAGTGCCTGGAGGGAACATTGGGGCTTCTTCTCAGTGTCTTTGACATAGGGTTTCACTGTCCCGGGAAAGTCTCTGCTAACACCCTGCAGAGCGCTGTGCCCAATGTACAGAAACGTCTTGCGGTATCTCCTACAGGGAAAGTGCCAGGAGGGAAAAGTGAGGATTATGTTTAGACTTTCTCGGAACTGCTTCAAATCAACTAGATATCTTTGTGCTGTAAATCTCCCAACAGCCAAATGTAAAAGCAGCAAACATCTCGCTGTATGTCCCACATCCAAAGTGCCAAGAGAGTAATGTAGAGCTTGCTCTCCCTGTCTTTGAGTACTGTTTGCACTGTCCCGATTACCTCTTTGCTAACATTCTCTTCAGAGCTGCAGTGAAACCAGGAACCACGTGGAGAAGGCACCCACACTGAAAGTGCCTGGAGGGAACATTGGGGCTTCTTCTCAGTGTCTCTGACATAGGGTTTCACTGTCCCGGGAAACTCTCTGCTAACACCCTGCAGAGCGCTGTGCCCAATATACAGAAACGTCTTGCGGTATCCCCTACAGGGAAAGTGCCAGGAGGGAAAAGTGAGGATTATGTTTAGACTTTCTCGGAACTGCTTCAAATCAACTAGATATCTTTGTGCTGTAAATCTCCCAACAGCCAAATGTAAAAGCAGCAAACATCTCGCTGTATGTCCCACATGCAAAGTACCGAGAGAGTAATGTAGAGCTTGCTCTCCCTGTCTTTGAGTACTGTTTGCACTGTCCCGATTACCTCTTTGCTAACATTCTCTTCAGAGCTGCAGTGAAACCAGGAACCACGTGGAGAAGGCACCCACACTGAAAGTGCCTGGAGGGAACATTGGGGCTTCTTCTCAGTGTCTCTGACATAGGGTTTCAGTGTCCCTGGAAAGTCTCTGCTAACACCCTGCAGAGCGCTGTGCCCAATATACAGAAACGTCTTGCGGTATCTCCTACAGGGAAAGTGCCAGGAGGGAAAAGTGAGGATTATGTTTAGACTTTCTCGGAACTGCTTCAAATCAACTAGATATCTTTGTGCTGTAAATCTCCCAACAGCCAAATGTAAAAGCAGCAAACATCTCGCTGTATGTCCCACATCCAAAGTGCCAAGAGAGAGCTTGCTCTCCCTGTCTTTGAGTACTGTTTGCACTGTCCCGATTACCTCTTTGCTAACATTCTCTTCAGAGCTGCAGTGAAACCAGGAACCACGTGGAGAAGGCACCCACACTGAAAGTGCCTGGAAGGAACACTGGGGCTTCTTCTCAGTGTCTCTGACATAGGGTTTCACTGTCCCGGGAAACTCTCTGCTAACACCCTGCAGAGCGCTGTGCCCAATATACAGAAACGTCTTGCGGTATCTCCTACAGGGAAAGTGCCAGGAGGAATTGTGGAGCTTGGTCTCAGTGTCTCTGAGAATTGCTCTGATTATCCGTGTGACCTCTTTGCTAAGACACTCCAGAAAGCTGTCCTCAAAACCAACACACATCTTGACATATCTCCCACATTGATCGCAGTGTCTCCAGAAACGGCATTCAAGGAGCCAGGAACTTTTCTCCCTACACTGTCCATTGAGTTGTCCTCAAAACCAATATACATCCTCCTATATCTCCCACATGGAAAGTGCCAGGAGGGAAAAGTGAGGATTATGTTTAGACTTTCTCGGAACTGCTTCAAATCAACTAGATATCTTTGTGCTGTAAATCTCCCAACAGCCAAATGTAAAAGCAGCAAACATCTCGCTGTATGTCCCACATCCAAAGTGCCGAGAGAGTAATGTAGAGCTTGCTCTCCCTGTCTTTGAGTACTGTTTGCACTGTCCCGATTACCTCTTTGCTAACATTCTCTTCAGAGCTGCAGTGAAACCAGGAACCACGTGGAGAAGGCACCCACACTGAAAGTGCCTGGAGGGAACATTGGGGCTTCTTCTCAGTGTCTTTGACATAGCGTTTCAGTGTCCCTGGAAAGTCTCTGCTAACACCCTGCAGAGCGCTGTGCGCAATATACAGAAACGTCTTGCGGTATCTCCTACAGGGAAAGTGCCAGGAGGGAAAAGTGAGGATTATGTTTAGACTTTCTCGGAACTGCTTCAAATCAACTAGATATCTTTGTGCTGTAAATCTCCCAACAGCCAAATGTAAAAGCAGCAAACATCTCGCTGTATGTCCCACATCCAAAGTGCCAAGAGAGAGCTTGCTCTCCCTGTCTTTGAGTACTGTTTGCACTGTCCCGATTACCTCTTTGCTAACATTCTCTTCAGAGCTGCAGTGAAACCAGGAACCACGTGGAGAAGGCACCCACACTGAAAGTGCCTGGAGGGAACATTGGGGCTTCTTCTCAGTGTCTCCGATATAGGGTTTCACTGTCCCGGGAAACTCTCTGCTAACACCCTGCAGAGCGCTGTGCCCAATATACAGAAACGTCTTGCGGTATCTCCTACAGGGAAAGTGCCAGGAGGGAAAAGTGAGGATTATGTTTAGACTTTCTCGGAACTGCTTCAAATCAACTAGATATCTTTGTGCTGTAAATCTCCCAACAGCCAAATGTAAAAGCAGCAAACATCTCGCTGTATGTCCCACATCCAAAGTGCCAAGAGAGAGCTTGCTCTCCCTGTCTTTGAGTACTGTTTGTACTGTCCCGATTACCTCTTTGCTAACATTCTCTTCAGAGCTGCAGTGAAACCAGGAACCACGTGGAGAAGGCACCCACACTGAAAGTGCCTGGAGGGAACATTGGGGCTTCTTCTCAGTGTCTTTGACATAGGGTTTCACTGTCCCGGGAAAGTCTCTGCTAACACCCTGCAGAGCGCTGTGCCCAATGTACAGAAACGTCTTGCGGTATCTCCTACAGGGAAAGTGCCAGGAGGGAAAAGTGAGGATTATGTTTAGACTTTCTCGGAACTGCTTCAAATCAACTAGATATCTTTGTGCTGTAAATCTCCCAACAGCCAAATGTAAAAGCAGCAAACATCTCGCTGTATGTCCCACATCCAAAGTGCCAAGAGAGTAATGTAGAGCTTGCTCTCCCTGTCTTTGAGTACTGTTTGCACTGTCCCGATTACCTCTTTGCTAACATTCTCTTCAGAGCTGCAGTGAAACCAGGAACCACGTGGAGAAGGCACCCACACTGAAAGTGCCTGGAGGGAACATTGGGGCTTCTTCTCAGTGTCTCTGACATAGGGTTTCACTGTCCCGGGAAACTCTCTGCTAACACCCTGCAGAGCGCTGTGCCCAATATACAGAAACGTCTTGCGGTATCCCCTACAGGGAAAGTGCCAGGAGGGAAAAGTGAGGATTATGTTTAGACTTTCTCGGAACTGCTTCAAATCAACTAGATATCTTTGTGCTGTAAATCTCCCAACAGCCAAATGTAAAAGCAGCAAACATCTCGCTGTATGTCCCACATGCAAAGTGCCGAGAGAGTAATGTAGAGCTTGCTCTCCCTGTCTTTGAGTACTGTTTGCACTGTCCCGATTACCTCTTTGCTAACATTCTCTTCAGAGCTGCAGTGAAACCAGGAACCACGTGGAGAAGGCACCCACACTGAAAGTGCCTGGAGGGAACATTGGGGCTTCTTCTCAGTGTCTTTGACATAGCGTTTCAGTGTCCCTGGAAAGTCTCTGCTAACACCCTGCAGAGCGCTGTGCGCAATATACAGAAACGTCTTGCGGTATCTCCTACAGGGAAAGTGCCAGGAGGGAAAAGTGAGGATTATGTTTAGACTTTCTCGGAACTGCTTCAAATCAACTAGATATCTTTGTGCTGTAAATCTCCCAACAGCCAAATGTAAAAGCAGCAAACATCTCGCTGTATGTCCCACATCCAAAGTGCCAAGAGAGAGCTTGCTCTCCCTGTCTTTGAGTACTGTTTGCACTGTCCCGATTACCTCTTTGCTAACATTCTCTTCAGAGCTGCAGTGAAACCAGGAACCACGTGGAGAAGGCACCCACACTGAAAGTGCCTGGAGGGAACATTGGGGCTTCTTCTCAGTGTCTCCGATATAGGGTTTCACTGTCCCGGGAAACTCTCTGCTAACACCCTGCAGAGCGCTGTGCCCAATATACAGAAACGTCTTGCGGTATCTCCTACAGGGAAAGTGCCAGGAGGGAAAAGTGAGGATTATGTTTAGACTTTCTCGGAACTGCTTCAAATCAACTAGATATCTTTGTGCTGTAAATCTCCCAACAGCCAAATGTAAAAGCAGCAAACATCTCGCTGTATGTCCCACATCCAAAGTGCCAAGAGAGAGCTTGCTCTCCCTGTCTTTGAGTACTGTTTGTACTGTCCCGATTACCTCTTTGCTAACATTCTCTTCAGAGCTGCAGTGAAACCAGGAACCACGTGGAGAAGGCACCCACACTGAAAGTGCCTGGAGGGAACATTGGGGCTTCTTCTCAGTGTCTTTGACATAGGGTTTCACTGTCCCGGGAAAGTCTCTGCTAACACCCTGCAGAGCGCTGTGCCCAATGTACAGAAACGTCTTGCGGTATCTCCTACAGGGAAAGTGCCAGGAGGGAAAAGTGAGGATTATGTTTAGACTTTCTCGGAACTGCTTCAAATCAACTAGATATCTTTGTGCTGTAAATCTCCCAACAGCCAAATGTAAAAGCAGCAAACATCTCGCTGTATGTCCCACATCCAAAGTGCCAAGAGAGTAATGTAGAGCTTGCTCTCCCTGTCTTTGAGTACTGTTTGCACTGTCCCGATTACCTCTTTGCTAACATTCTCTTCAGAGCTGCAGTGAAACCAGGAACCACGTGGAGAAGGCACCCACACTGAAAGTGCCTGGAGGGAACATTGGGGCTTCTTCTCAGTGTCTCTGACATAGGGTTTCACTGTCCCGGGAAACTCTCTGCTAACACCCTGCAGAGCGCTGTGCCCAATATACAGAAACGTCTTGCGGTATCCCCTACAGGGAAAGTGCCAGGAGGGAAAAGTGAGGATTATGTTTAGACTTTCTCGGAACTGCTTCAAATCAACTAGATATCTTTGTGCTGTAAATCTCCCAACAGCCAAATGTAAAAGCAGCAAACATCTCGCTGTATGTCCCACATGCAAAGTGCCGAGAGAGTAATGTAGAGCTTGCTCTCCCTGTCTTTGAGTACTGTTTGCACTGTCCCGATTACCTCTTTGCTAACATTCTCTTCAGAGCTGCAGTGAAACCAGGAACCACGTGGAGAAGGCACCCACACTGAAAGTGCCTGGAGGGAACATTGGGGCTTCTTCTCAGTGTCTCTGACATAGGGTTTCACTGTCCCGGGAAACTCTCTGCTAACACCCTGCAGAGCGCTGTGCCCAATATACAGAAACGTCTTGCGGTATCTCCTACAGGGAAAGTGCCAGGAGGGAAAAGTGAGGATTATGTTTAGACTTTCTCGGAACTGCTTCAAATCAACTAGATATCTTTGTGCTGTAAATCTCCCAACAGCCAAATGTAAAAGCAGCAAACATCTCGCTGTATGTCCCACATCCAAAGTGCCAAGAGAGAGCTTGCTCTCCCTGTCTTTGAGTACTGTTTGCACTGTCCCGATTACCTCTTTGCTAACATTCTCTTCAGAGCTGCAGTGAAACCAGGAACCACGTGGAGAAGGCACCCACACTGAAAGTGCCTGGAAGGAACACTGGGGCTTCTTCTCAGTGTCTCTGACATAGGGTTTCACTGTCCCGGGAAACTCTCTGCTAACACCCTGCAGAGCGCTGTGCCCAATATACAGAAACGTCTTGCGGTATCTCCTACAGGGAAAGTGCCAGGAGGGAAAAGTGAGGATTATGTTTAGACTTTCTCGGAACTGCTTCAAATCAACTAGATATCTTTGTGCTGTAAATCTCCCAACAGCCAGGGGGAGAAACCAACACCTGTTGGTCCAAACCAACACCTGGGGGCTGCAGGCTTTCCTGCTGCCTTCAGACTCAAAACCACCCTTTCCCAAATGGCGCCACGCCAGGCACAAATATGGCCATATGTCTGGAGTTTGGTCCCACGCCCAAAGAGCCAGCAGGGAAAACTATGCCTTGTTCTAAAGCTCTTTGGGAACGGCTTGCGTAGCCCCACACACGTGGCGGCTGCAGGCTTTCCTGCTGCCTTCAGCCTCAAAACCACCCTTTCCCACTTGGCCCCGCGTCAGGCACAAAAATGGCCATATGTCAGGAGACTGGTCCCACGCCCAAAGAGCCAGCAGGGAAAACTATGCCTTGTTCTAAAGCTCTTTGGGAACCGCTTGCGTAGCCACACACACCTGGGGGCTGCAGGCTTTCCAGCTGCCTTCAGACTCAAAACCACCCTTTCCCACTTGGCATCGCGCCAGGCCCAAAAATGGCCATATATCTGAAGATTGGTCCCACGCCCAAAGAGCCAGCAGGGAAAACTATGCCTTGTTCTAAAGCTCCTTGGGAATGGCTTGCGTAGCCCCACACACCTGGGGGCTGCAGGCTTTCCTGCTCTCTTCAGCCTCAAAGAACCCTTTCCCACTTGGCGCCACGCCAGGCCGAAAAATGGCCATATATCTGGAGACTGGTCCCACGCCCAAAGAGCCAGCAGGGAAAACTATGCCTTGTTCTAAAGCTCTTTGGGAACCGCTTGCGTAGCCCCACAGACCTGGGGGCTGCAGGCTTTCCTGCTCTCTTCAGCCTCAAAAGAAACCTTTCGCAATTGGCGCCGCGCCAGGCCCAAAAATGGCCATATGTCTGGAGACTGGTCCCACGCCCAAAGAGCCAGCAGGGAAAACTATGCCTTGTTCTAAAGCTCTTTGGGAACCGCTTGCGTAGCCCCACACACCTGGGGGCTGCAGGCTTTCCTGCTGCCTTCAGCCTCAAAACCACCCTTTCCCACTTGGTGCAGCGCCAGGCACAAAAATGGCCATATTTCTGGAGACTGGTCCCTTTCCCAAAGAGCCAGCAGGGAAAACTATGCCTTGTTCTAAAGCTCTTTGGGAACCACTTGCGTGGCCCCACAGACCTGCGGGCTGCAGGCTTTCCTGCTGCCTTCAGCCTCAAAACCACCCTTTCCCACTTGGCGTCACGCCAGGCACAAAAATGGCCATATGTCTGGAGACTGGTCCCACGCCCAAAGAGCCAGCAGGGAAAACTATGCCTTGTTCTAAAGCTCTTTGGGAACCGCTTGCGTAGCCCCACAGAAACTGGGGGCTGCAGGCTTTTCTCGCGCTTTCAGCCTCAAAACCACCCTTTCCCACTTGGCATCGCGCCAGGCCCAAAAATGGCCATATGTCTGGAGTTTGGTCCCACACCCAAAGAGCCAGCAGGGAAAACTATGCCTTGTTCTAAAGCTCTTTGGGAACCTCTTGCGTAGCCCCACAGACCTGGGGGCTGCAGGCTTTCCTGCTCTCTTCAGCCTCAAAAGAACCCTTTCCCACTTGGCTCCGCGCCAGGCCCAAAAATGGCCATATGTCTGGAGACTGGTCCCACGCCCAAAGAGCCAGCAGGGAAAACTATGCCTTGTTCTAAAGCTCTTTGGGAACCGCTTGCGTGGCCCCACAGACCTGGGGGCTGCAGGCTTTCCTGCTGCCTTCAGCCTCAGAAGCACCCTTTTCCACATGGCGTCACGCCAGGCACAAAAATGGCCATATGTCTGGAGGTTGGTCCCACGCCCAAAGAGCCAGCAGGGAAAACTATGTCTTGTTCTAAACCTCTTTGGGAACCGCTTGCGTAGCCCCACAGACCTGGGGGCTGCAGGCTTTCATGCTGCCTTCAGCCTCAAAAGCACCCTTTCCCACTTGGCATCCTGCCAGGCCCAAAAATGGCCATATGTCTGGAGACTGGTCCCACGCCCAAAGAGCCAGCAGGGAAAATTATGCCTTGTTCTAAAGCTCTTTGGGAACCGCTTGCGTAGCCCCACAGACCTGGGGGCTGCAGGCTTTCCTGCTGCCTTCAGCCTCAAAACCACCCTTTCCCACTTGGCCCCGCGCCAGGCACAAAAATGGCCATATTTCTGGAGACTGGTCCCACGCCCAAAGAGCCAGCAGGGAAAACTATGCCTTGTTCTAAAGCTCTTTGGGAACCGCTTGCGTAGCCCCACACACCTGGGGGCTGCAGGCTTTCCTGCTGCCTTCAGACTCAAAACCACCCTTTCCCACTTGGCATCGCGCCAGGCCCAAAAATGGCCATATATCTGGAGACTGGTCCCATGCCCAAAGAGCCAGCAGGGAAAACTATGCCTTGTTCTAAAGCTCTTTGAGAACCGCTTGCGTAGCCCCACAGACCTGCGGGCTGCAGGCTTTCCTGCTGCCTTCAGCCTCAAAACCACCCTTTCCCACTTGGCGCTGCGCCAGGCCCAAAAATGGCCATATTTCTCGAGACTGGTCCCACGCCAAAGAGCCAGCAGGGAAAACTATGCCTTGTTCTAAAGCTCTTTGGGAACGGCTTGCGTAGCCCCACACACCTGGGGGCTGCAGGCTTTCCTGCTGCCTTCAGCCTCAAAAGCACCCTTTCCCACTTGGCGCCGCGCCAGGCACAAAAATGGCCATATGTCTGGAGACTGGTCCCACGCCCAAAGAGCCAGCAGGGAAAACTATGCCTTGTTCTAAAGCTCTTTGGGAACCGCTTGCGTGGCCCCACAGACCTGTGGGCTGCAGGCTTTCCTGCTGCCTTCAACCTCAGAAGCACCCTTTTCCACATGGCGTCACGCCAGACACAAAAATGGCCATATGTCTGGAGGTTGGTCCCACGCCCAAAGAGCCAGCAGGGAAAACTATGCCTTGTTCTAAAGCTCTTTGGGAACCGCTTGCGTAGCCCCACACAAACTGGGGGCTGCAGTCTTTCCTGCTCTCTTCAGCCTCAAAAGAAACCTTTCGCAATTGGCGCCGCGCCAGGCCCAAAAATGGCCATATGTCTGGAGATTGGTCCCACGCCCAAAGAGCCAGCAGGGAAAACTATGCCTTGTTCTAAAGCTCTTTGGGAACCGCTTGCGTGGCCCCACAGACCTGGGGGCTGCAGGCTTTCCTGCTGCCTTCAGCCTCAAAACCACCCTTTCCCACTTGGCGCTCCGCCAGGCACAAAAATGGCCATATGTCTGGAGGTTGGCCCCACGCCCAAAGAGCCAGCAGGGAAAACTATGCCTTGTTCTAAAGCTCTTTGGGAACCTCTTGCGTAGCCCCACAGACCTGGGGGCTGCAGGCTTTCCTGCTGCCTTCAGACTCAAAACCACCCTTTTCCACATGGCGTCACGCCAGGCACAAAAATGGCCATATGTCTGGAGGTTGGTCCCACGCCCAAAGAGCCAGCAGGGAAAACTATGCCTTGTTCTAAAGCTCTTTGGGAACCGCTTGCGTAGCCACACACACCTGGGGGCTGCAGGCTTTCCTGCTGCCTTCAGACTCAAAACGACCCTTTCCCACTTGGCGCCGCGCCAGGCACAAAAATGGCCATATGTCTGGAGACTGGTCCCTTTCCCAAAGAGCTAGCAGGGAAAACTATGCCTTGTTCTAAAGCTCTTTGGGAACCGCTTGCGTGGCCCCACACACGTGGGGGCTGCAGGCTTTCCTGCTGCCTTCAGCCTCAAAACCACCCTTTCCCACATGGCGTCACGCCAGGCACAAAAATGGCCATATGTCTGGAGAATGGTTCCACGCCCAAAGAGCCAGCAGGGAAAACTATGCCTTGTTCTAAAGCTCTTTGGGAACCGCTTGCGTAGCCCCACACACCTGGGGGCTGCAGGCTTTCCTGCTGCCTTCAGCCTCAAAACCACCCTTTCCCACTTGGCATCGCGCCAGGCCCAAAAATGGCCATATGTCTGGAGACTGGTCCCACGCCCAAAGAGCCAGCAGGGAAAACTATGCCTTGTTCTAAAGCTCCTTGGGAATGGCTTGCGTAGCCCCACACACCTGGGGGCTGCAGGCTTTCCTGCTCTCTTCAGCCTCAAAGAACCCTTTCCCACTTGGCGCCACGCCAGGCCGAAAAATGGCCATATATCTGGAGACTGGTCCCACGCCCAAAGAGCCAGCAGGGAAAACTATGCCTTGTTCTAAAGCTCTTTGGGAACCGCTTGCGTAGCCCCACACACCTGGGGGCTGCAGGCTTTCCTGCTGCCTTCAGCCTCAAAACCACCCTTTCCCACTTGGTGCAGCGCCAGGCACAAAAATGGCCATATTTCTGGAGACTGGTCCCTTTCCCAAAGAGCCAGCAGGGAAAACTATGCCTTGTTCTAAAGCTCTTGGGGCACCGCTTGCGTGGCCCCACAGACCTGCGGGCTGCAGGCTTTCCTGCTGCCTTCAGCCTCAAAACCACCCTTTCCCACTTGGCGTCACGCCAGGCACAAAAATGGCCATATGTCTGGAGACTGGTCCCACGCCCAAAGAGCCAGCAGGGAAAACTATGCCTTGTTCTAAAGCTCTTTGGGAACCGCTTGCGTAGCCCCACAGAAACTGGGGGCTGCAGGCTTTTCTCGCGCTTTCAGCCTCAAAACCACCCTTTCCCACTTGGCATCGCGCCAGGCCCAAAAATGGCCATATGTCTGGAGTTTGGTCCCACACCCAAAGAGCCAGCAGGGAAAACTATGCCTTGTTCTAAAGCTCTTTGGGAACCTCTTGCGTAGCCCCACACACCTGGGGGCTGCAGGCTTTCCTGCTCTCTTCAGCCTCAAAAGAAACCTTTCGCAATTGGCGCCGCGCCAGGCCCAAAAATGGCCATATGTCTGGAGACTGGTCCCACGCCCAAAGAGCCAGCAGGGAAAACTATGCCTTGTTCTAAAGCTCTTTGGGAACCGCTTGCGTAGCCCCACACACCTGGGGGCTGCAGGCTTTCCTGCTGCCTTCAGCCTCAAAACCACCCTTTCCCACTTGGTGCAGCGCCAGGCACAAAAATGGCCATATTTCTGGAGACTGGTCCCTTTCCCAAAGAGCCAGCAGGGAAAACTATGCCTTGTTCTAAAGCTCTTTGGGAACCACTTGCGTGGCCCCACAGACCTGCGGGCTGCAGGCTTTCCTGCTGCCTTCAGCCTCAAAACCACCCTTTCCCACTTGGCGTCACGCCAGGCACAAAAATGGCCATATGTCTGGAGACTGGTCCCACGCCCAAAGAGCCAGCAGGGAAAACTATGCCTTGTTCTAAAGCTCTTTGGGAACCGCTTGCGTAGCCCCACAGAAACTGGGGGCTGCAGGCTTTTCTCGCGCTTTCAGCCTCAAAACCACCCTTTCCCACTTGGCATCGCGCCAGGCCCAAAAATGGCCATATGTCTGGAGTTTGGTCCCACACCCAAAGAGCCAGCAGGGAAAACTATGCCTTGTTCTAAAGCTCTTTGGGAACCTCTTGCGTAGCCCCACACACCTGGGGGCTGCAGGCTTTCCTGCTCTCTTCAGCCTCAAAAGAACCCTTTCCCACTTGGCTCTGCGCCAGGCACAAAAATGGCCATATGTCAGGAGACTGGTCCCACGCCCAAAGAGCCAGCAGGGAAAACTATGCCTTGTTCTAAAGCTCTTTGGGAACCGCTTGCGTGGCCCCACACACCTGGGGGCTGCAGGCTTTCCTGCTGCCTTCAGCCTCAGAAGCACCCTTTTCCACATGGCGTCACGCCAGGCACAAAAATGGCCATATGTCTGGAGGTTGGTCCCACGCCCAAAGAGCCAGCAGGGAAAACTATGTCTTGTTCTAAACCTCTTTGGGAACCGCTTGCGTAGCCCCACAGACCTGCGGGCTGCAGGCTTTCATGCTGCCTTCAGCCTCAAAAGCACCCTTTCCCACTTGGCATCCTGCCAGGCCCAAAAATGGCCATATGTCTGGAGACTGGTCCCACGCCCAAAGAGCCAGCAGGGAAAATTATGCCTTGTTCTAAAGCTCTTTGGGAACCGCTTGCGTAGCCCCACACACCTGGGGGCTGCAGGCTTTCCTGCTGCCTTCAGCCTCAAAACCACCCTTTCCCACTTGGCTCCGCGCCAGGCACAAAAATGGCCATATTTCTGGAGACTGGTCCCACGCCCAAAGAGCCAGCAGGGAAAACTATGCCTTGTTCTAAAGCTCTTTGGGAACCGCTTGCGTAGCCCCACACACCTGGGGGCTGCAGGCTTTCCTGCTGCCTTCAGACTCAAAACCACCCTTTCCCACTTGGCCCCGCGCCAGGCCCAAAAATGGCCATATGTCTGGAGGTTGGCCCCACGCCCAAAGAGCCAGCAGGGAAAACTATGCCTTGTTCTAAAGCTCTTTGGGAACCGCTTGCGTAGCCCCACACAAACTGGGGGCTGCAGTCTTTCCTGCTCTCTTCAGCCTCAAAAGAAACCTTTCGCAATTGGCGCCGCGCCAGGCCCAAAAATGGCCATATGTCTGGAGATTGGTCCCACGCCCAAAGAGCCAGCAGGGAAAACTATGCCTTGTTCTAAAGCTCTTTGGGAACCGCTTGCGTGGCCCCACAGACCTGGGGGCTGCAGGCTTTCCTGCTGCCTTCAGCCTCAAAACCACCCTTTCCCACTTGGCGCTCCGCCAGGCACAAAAATGGCCATATGTCTGGAGGTTGGCCCCACGCCCAAAGAGCCAGCAGGGAAAACTATGCCTTGTTCTAAAGCTCTTTGGGAACCTCTTGCGTAGCCCCACACACCTGGGGGCTGCAGGCTTTCCTGCTGCCTTCAGACTCAAAACCACCCTTTTCCACATGGCGTCACGCCAGGCACAAAAATGGCCATATGTCTGGAGGTTGGTCCCACGCCCAAAGAGCCAGCAGGGAAAACTATGCCTTGTTCTAAAGCTCTTTGGGAACCGCTTGCGTAGCCACACACACCTGGGGGCTGCAGGCTTTCCTGCTGCCTTCAGACTCAAAACGACCCTTTCCCACTTGGCGCCGCGCCAGGCACAAAAATGGCCATATGTCTGGAGACTGGTCCCTTTCCCAAAGAGCTAGCAGGGAAAACTATGCCTTGTTCTAAAGCTCTTTGGGAACCTCTTGCGTGGCCCCACACACGTGGGGGCTGCAGGCTTTCCTGCTGCCTTCAGCCTCAAAACCACCCTTTCCCACATGGCGTCACGCCAGGCACAAAAATGGCCATATGTCTGAAGATTGGTCCCACGCCCAAAGAGCCAGCAGGGAAAACTATGCCTTGTTCTAAAGCTCTTTGGGAACCGCTTGCGTAGCCCCACACACCTGGGGGCTGCAGGCTTTCCTGCTGCCTTCAGCCTCAAAACCACCCTTTCCCACTTGGCATCGCGCCAGGCCCAAAAATGGCCATATGTCTGGAGACTGGTCCCACGCCCAAAGAGCCAGCAGGGAAAACTATGCCTTGTTCTAAAGCTCCTTGGGAATGGCTTGCGTAGCCCCACACACCTGGGGGCTGCAGGCTTTCCTGCTCTCTTCAGCCTCAAAGAACCCTTTCCCACTTGGCGCCACGCCAGGCCGAAAAATGGCCATATATCTGGAGACTGGTCCCACGCCCAAAGAGCCAGCAGGGAAAACTATGCCTTGTTCTAAAGCTCTTTGGGAACCGCTTGCGTAGCCCCACACACCTGGGGGCTGCAGGCTTTCCTGCTCTCTTCAGCCTCAAAAGAAACCTTTCGCAATTGGCGCCGCGCCAGGCCCAAAAATGGCCATATGTCTGGAGACTGGTCCCACGCCCAAAGAGCCAGCAGGGAAAACTATGCCTTGTTCTAAAGCTCTTTGGGAACCGCTTGCGTAGCCCCACACACCTGGGGGCTGCAGGCTTTCCTGCTGCCTTCAGACTCAAAACCACCCTTTCCCACTTGGTGCAGCGCCAGGCACAAAAATGGCCATATTTCTGGAGACTGGTCCCTTTCCCAAAGAGCCAGCAGGGAAAACTATGCCTTGTTCTAAAGCTCTTTGGGAACCACTTGCGTGGCCCCACAGACCTGCGGGCTGCAGGCTTTCCTGCTGCCTTCAGCCTCAAAACCACCCTTTCCCACTTGGCGTCACGCCAGGCACAAAAATGGCCATATGTCTGGAGACTGGTCCCACGCCCAAAGAGCCAGCAGGGAAAACTATGCCTTGTTCTAAAGCTCTTTGGGAACCGCTTGCGTAGCCCCACAGAAACTGGGGGCTGCAGGCTTTTCTCGCGCTTTCAGCCTCAAAACCACCCTTTCCCACTTGGCATCGCGCCAGGCCCAAAAATGGCCATATGTCTGGAGTTTGGTCCCACACCCAAAGAGCCAGCAGGGAAAACTATGCCTTGTTCTAAAGCTCTTTGGGAACCTCTTGCGTAGCCCCACACACCTGGGGGCTGCAGGCTTTCCTGCTCTCTTCAGCCTCAAAAGAACCCTTTCCCACTTGGCTCCGCGCCAGGCACAAAAATGGCCATATGTCTGGAGACTGGTCCCACGCCCAAAGAGCCAGCAGGGAAAACTATGCCTTGTTCTAAAGCTCTTTGGGAACCGCTTGCGTGGCCCCACAGACCTGGGGGCTGCAGGCTTTCCTGCTGCCTTCAGCCTCAGAAGCACCCTTTTCCACATGGCGTCACGCCAGGCACAAAAATGGCCATATGTCTGGAGGTTGGTCCCACGCCCAAAGAGCCAGCAGGGAAAACTATGTCTTGTTCTAAACCTCTTTGGGAACCGCTTGCGTAGCCCCACAGACCTGGGGGCTGCAGGCTTTCATGCTGCCTTCAGCCTCAAAAGCACCCTTTCCCACTTGGCGCCGCGCCAGGCCCAAAAATGGCCATATGTCTGGAGACTGGTCCCACGCCCAAAGAGCCAGCAGGGAAAATTATGCCTTGTTCTAAAGCTCTTTGGGAACCGCTTGCGTAGCCCCACAGACCTGGGGGCTGCAGGCTTTCCTGCTGCCTTCAGACTCAAAACCACCCTTTCCCACTTGGCCCCGCGCCAGGCACAAAAATGGCCATATGTCTGGAGACTGGTCCCTTTCCCAAAGAGCCAGCAGGGAAAACTATGCCTTGTTCTAAAGCTCTTTGGGAACCGCTTGCGTGGCCCCACAGACCTGGGGGCTGCAGGCTTTCCTGCTGCCTTCAGCCTCAAAACCAACCTTTCCCACTTGGCGTCCCGTCAGGCACAAAAATGGCCATATGTCTGGAGGTTGGTCCCACGCCCAAAGAGCCAGCAGGGAAAACTATGCCTTGCTCTAAAGCTCTTTGGGAACCGTTTGCGTAGCCCCACACACCTGGGGGCTGCAGGCTTTCCTGCTCTCTTCAGCCTCAAAACCACCCTTTCCCACTTGGCGCCACGCCAGGCCCAAAAATGGCCATATGTCTGGAGACTGGTCCCACGCCCAAAGAGCCAGCAGGGAAAACTATGCCTTGTTCTAAAGCTCTTTGGGAACCGCTTGCGTAGCCCCACACACCTGGGGGCTGCAGGCTTTCCTGCTGCCTTCAGACTCAAAACCACCCTTTTCCACATGGCGTCACGCCAGGCACAAAAATGGCCATGTGTCTGGAGGTTGGTCCCACGCCCAAAGAGCCAGCAGGGAAAACTATGCCTTGTTCTAAAGCTCTTGGGGCACCGCTTGCGTAGCCCCACACACCTGGGGGCTGCAGGCTTTCCTGCTGCCTTCAGCCTCAAAACAACCCTTTTCCACATGGCGTCAGCCAGGCACAAAAATGGCCATATGTCTGGAGACTGGTCCCACGCCCAAAGAGCCAGCAGGGAAAACTATGCCTTGTTCTAAAGCTCTTTGGGAACCGCTTGCGTAGCCCCACACACCTGGGGGCTGCAGGCTTTCCTGCTGCCTTCAGCCTCAAAAGAACCCTTTCCCACTTGGCTCCGCGCCTGGCATAAAAATGGCCATATGTCTGGAGATTGGTCCCACGCCCAAAGAGCCAGCAGGGAAAACTATGCCTTGTTCTAAAGCTCTTTGGGAACCGCTTGCGTAGCCCCACACAAAGTGGGGGCTGCAGGCTTTTCTCGCGCTTTCAGCCTCAAAACCACCCTTTCCCACTTGGCATCGCGCCAGGCACAAAAATGGCCATATGTCTGGAGACTGGTCCCATGCCCAAAGAGCCAGCAGGGAAAACTATGCCTTGTTCTAAAGCTCTTTGGGAACCGCTTGCGTAGCCCCACACACCTGGGGGCTGCACGCGTTCCTGCTGCCTTCAGCCTCAAAACCACCCTTTCCCACTTGGCGTTGCGCCAGGCCCAAAAATGGCCATATGTCTGGAGGTTGGTCCCACGCCCAAAGAGCCAGCAGGGAAAACTATGCCTTGTTCTAAAGCTCTTTGGGAACCGCTTGCGTAGCCCCACACACCTGGGGGCTGCAGGCTTTCCTGCTCTCTTCAGCCTCAAAAGCACCCTTTCCCACTTGGCGCCGCGCCAGGCCCAAAAATGGCCATATGTCTGGAGACTGGTCCCACGCCCAAAGAGCCAGCAGGGAAAACTATGCCTTGTTCTAAAGCTCTTTGGGAACCGCTTGCGTAGCCCCACACACCTGGGGACTGCAGGCTTTCCTGCTGCCTTCAGCCTCAAAACCACCCTTTACCACTTGGCCCCGCGCCAGGCACAAAAATGGTCATATTTCTGGAGGTTGGTCCCACGCCAAAGAACCAGCAGGGAAAACTATGCCTTGTTCTAAAGCTCTTTGGGAACCGCTTGCGTAGCCCCACACACCTGGGGGCTGCAGGCTTTCCTGCTGCCTTCAGCCTCAAAACCACCCTTTCCCACTTGGCGTCACGCCAGGCACAAAAATGGCCATATATCTGGAGACTGGTCCCATGCCCAAAGAGCCAGCAGGGAAAACTATGCCTTGTTCTAAAGCTCTTTGGGAACCGCTTGCGTAGCCCCACACACCTGGGGGCTGCAGGCTTTCCTGCTGCCTTCAGCCTCAAAAGCACCCTTTCCCACTTGGCCCCGCGCCAGGCACATAAATGGCCATATGTCTGGAGACTGGTCCCACGCCCAAAGAGCCAGCAGGGAAAACTATGCCTTGTTCTAAAGCTCTTTGGGAACCGCTTGCGTAGCCCCACACACCTGGGGGCTGCAGGCTTTCCTGCTGCCTTCAGACTCAAAACCACCCTTTCCCACTTGGCGCAGCGCCAGGCCCAAAAATGGCCATATGGCTGGAGACTGGTCCCACGCCCAAAGAGCCAGCACGGAAAACTATGCCTTGTTCTAAAGCTCTTTTGGAACCGCTTGCGTAGCCCCACAGAAACTGGGGGCTGCAGGCTTTCCTGCTGCCTTCAGACTCAAAACCACCCTTTCCCACTTGGCATCGCGCCAGGCCCAAAAATGGCCATATATCTGGAGTTTGATCCCACGCCCAAAGAGCCAGCAGGGAAAACTATGCCTTGTTCTAAAGCTCTTTGGGAACCGCTTGCGTAGCCCCACACAAAGTGGGGGCTGCAGGCTTTTCTCGCGCTTTCAGCCTCAAAACCACCCTTTCCCACTTGGCATCGCGCCAGGCACAAAAATGGCCATATTTCTGGAGACTGGTCCCAAGCCCAAAGAGCCAGCAGGGAAAACTATGCCTTGTTCTAAAGCTCTTTGGGAACCGCTTGCGTAGCCCCACACAAACTGGGGGCTGCAGGCTTTCCTGCTGCCTTCAGCCTCAAAACCACCCTTTCCCACTTGGCGTCACGCCAGCCACAAAAATGGCCATATGTCTGGAGGTTGGTCCCACGCCCAAAGAGCCAGCAGGGAAAACTATGCCTTGTTCTAAAGCTCTTTGGGAACCGTTTGCGTAGCCCCACACACCTGGGGGCTGCAGGCTTTCCTGCTCTCTTCAGCCTCAAAAGCACCCTTTCCCACTTGGCGCCGCGCCAGGCCCAAAAATGGCCATATGTCTGGAGACTGGTCCCATGCCCAAAGAGCCAGCAGGGAAAACTATGCCTTGTTCTAAAGCTCTTTGGGAACCGCTTGCGTAGCCCCACACACCTGGGGGCTGCAGGCTTTCCTGCTGCCTTCAGCCTCAAAACCACCCTTTCCCACTTGGCGCTGCGCCAGGCCCAAAAATGGCCATATGTCTGGAGGTTGGTCCCACGCCCAAAGAGCCAGCAGGGAAAACTATGCCTTGTTCTAAAGCTCTTTGGGAACCGCTTGCGTAGCCCCACACACCTGGGGGCTGCAGGCTTTCCTGCTCTCTTCAGCCTCAAAAGCACCCTTTCCCACTTGGCGCCGCGCCAGGCCCAAAAATGGCCATATGTCTGGAGACTGGTCCCACGCCCAAAGAGCCAGCACGGAAAACTATGCCTTGTTCTAAAGCTCTTTGGGAACCGCTTGCGTAGCCCCACAGACCTGGGGGCTGCAGGCTTTCCTGCTGCCTTCAGCCTCAAAACCACCCTTTTCCACTTGGCCCCGCGCCAGGCACAAAAATGGTCATATTTCTGGAGGTTGGTCCCACGCCAAAGAACCAGCAGGGAAAACTATGCCTTGTTCTAAAGCTCTTTGGGAACCGCTTGCGTAGCCCCACACACCTGGGGGCTGCAGGCTTTCCTGCTGCCTTCAGCCTCAAAACCACCCTTTCCCACTTGGCGTCACGCCAGGCACAAAAATGGCCATATATCTGGAGACTGGTCCCATGCCCAAAGAGCCAGCAGGGAAAACTATGCCTTGTTCTAAAGCTCTTTGGGAACCGCTTGCGTAGCCCCACACACGTGGGGGCTGCAGGCTTTCCTGCTGCCTTCAGCCTCAAAACCACCCTTTCCCACTTGGCGCCGCGCCAGGCCCAAAAATGGCCATATGTCTGGAGACTGGTCCCACGCCCAAAGAGCCAGCAGGGAAAACTATGCCTTGTTCTAAAGCTCTTTGGGAACCGCTTGCGTAGCCCCACACACCTGGGGGCTGCAGGCTTTCCTGCTGCCTTCAGCCTCAAAAGCACCCTTTCCTACTTGGCATCGCGCCAGGCACATAAATGGCCATATGTCTGGAGGTTGGTCCCACGCCCAAAGAGCCAGCAGGGAAAACTATGCCTTGTTCTAAAGCTCTTTTGGAACCGCTTGCGTAGCCCCACACACCTGGGGGCTGCAGGCTTTCCTGCTGCCTTCAGACTCAAAACCACCCTTTCCCACTTGGCGCAGCGCCAGGCCCAAAAATGGCCATATGGCTGGAGACTGGTCCCACGCCCAAAGAGCCAGCACGGAAAATTATGCCTTGTTCTAAAGCTCTTTGGGAACCGCTTGCGTAGCCCCACACACCTGGGGGCTGCAGGCTTTCCTGCTGCCTTCAGACTCAAAACCACCCTTTCCCACTTGGCATCGCGCCAGGCCCAAAAATGGCCATATATCTGGAGTTTGATCCCACGCCCAAAGAGCCAGCAGGGAAAACTATGCCTTGTTCTAAAGCTCTTTGGGAACCGCTTGCGTAGCCCCACACACCTGGGGGCTGCAGGCTTTCCTGCTCTCTTCAGCCTCAAAAGAAACCTTTCCCACTTGGCTCCGCGCCAGGCATAAAAATGGCCATATGTCTGGAGATTGGTCCCACGCCCAAAGAGCCATCAGGGAAAACTATGCCTTGTTCTAAAGCTCTTTGGGAACCGCTTGCGTAGCCCCACACACCTGGGGGCTGCAGGCTTTCCTGCTGCCTTCAGCCTCAAAACCACCCTTTCCCACTTGGCATCGCGCCAGGCACAAAAATGGCCATATTTCTGGAGAATGGTCCCACGCCCAAAGAGCCAGCAGGGAAAACTATGCCTTGTTCTAAAGCTCTTTGGGAACCGCTCGCGTAGCCCCACACAAACTGGGGGCTGCAGGCTTTCCTGCTGCCTTCAGCCTCAAAACCACCCTTTCCCACTTGGCGTCACGCCAGGCACAAAAATGGCCATATGTCTGGAGACTGGTCCCACGCCCAAAGAGCCAGCAGGGAAAACTATGCCTTGTTCTAAAGCTCTTTGGGAACCGCTTGCATAGCCCCACACACCTGGGGGCTGCAGGCTTTCCTGCTCTCTTCAGCCTCAAAACCACCCTTTCCCACTTGGCGCCGCGCCAGGCCCAAAAATGGCCATATGTCTGGAGACTGGTCCCACGCCCAAAGAGCCAGCACGGAAAACTATGCCTTGTTCTAAAGCTTTTTGGGAACCGCTTGCGTAGCCCCACAGACCTGGGGGCTGCAGGCTTTCCTGCTGCCTTCAGCCTCAAAAGCACCCTTTCCTACTTGGCATCGCGCCAGGCACATAAATGGCCATATGTCTGGAGACTGGTCCCACGCCCAAAGAGCCAGCAGGGAAAACTATGCCTTGTTCTAAAGCTCTTTGGGAACCGCTTGCGTAGCCCCACACACCTGGGGACTGCAGGCTTTCCTGCTGCCTTCAGCCTCAAAACCACCCTTTACCACTTGGCCCCGCGCCAGGCCCAAAAATGGCCATATGGCTGGAGACTGGTCCCACGCCCAAAGAGCCAGCAGGGAAAACTATGCCTTGTTCTAAAGCTCTTTGGGAAACGCTTGCGTAGCCCCATACACCTGGGGGCTGCAGGCTTTCCTGCTGCCTTCAGCCTCAAAACAACCCTTTCCCACTTGGCGCTGCGCCAGGCCCAAAAATGGCCATATACCTGGAGACTGATCCCACGCCCAAAGAGCCAGCAGGGAAAACTATGCCTTGTTCTAAAGCTCTTTGGGAACCGCTTGCGTAGCCCCACACACCTGGGGGCTGCAGGCTTTCCTGCTGCCTTCAGACTCAAAACCACCCTTTCCCACATGGCCCCGCGCCAGGCACATAAATGGCCATATGTCTGGAGACTGGTCCCACGCCCAAAGAGCCAGCAGGGAAAACTATGCCTTGTTCTAAAGCTCTTTGGGAACCGTTTGCGTAGCCCCACACACCTGGGGGCTGCAGGCTTTCCTGCTGCCTTCAGCCTCAAAACCACCCTTTCCTACTTGGCATCGCGCCAGGCCCAAAAATGGCCATATGTCTGGAGACTGGTCCCACGCCCAAAGAGCCAGCACGGAAAACTATGCCTTGTTCTAAAGCTCTTTGGGAACCGCTTGCGTAGCCCCACACACCTGGGGGCTGCAGGCTTTCCTGCTGCCTTCAGACTCAAAACCACCCTTTCCCACTTGGTGCCGCGCCAGGCCCAAAAATGGCCATATATCTGAAGATTGGTCGACCGCCCAAAGAGCCAGCAGGGAAAACTATGCCTTGTTCTAAAGCTCTTTGGGAACCGCTTGCGTAGCCCCACACACCTGGGGGCTGCAGGCTTTCCTGCTGCCTTCAGCCTCAAAACCACCCTTTCCCACTTGGTGCCGCGCCAGGCACAAAAATGGCCATATATCTGCAGACTGGTCCCACGCCCAAAGAGCCAGCAGGGAAAACTATGCCTTGTTCTAAAGCTCTTTGGGAACCGCTTGCGTAGCCCCACACACCTGGGGGCTGCACGCGTTCCTGCTGCCTTCAGCCTCAAAACCACCCTTTCCCACTTGGCGCTGCGCCAGGCCCAAAAATGGCCATATGTCTGGAGGTTGGTCCCACGCCCAAAGAGCCAGCAGGGAAAACTATGCCTTGTTCTAAAGCTCTTTGGGAACCGCTTGCGTAGCCCCACAGACCTGGGGGCTGCAGGCTTTCCTGCTCTCTTCAGCCTCAAAAGCACCCTTTCCCACTTGGCGCCGCGCCAGGCCCAAAAATGGCCATATGTCTGGAGACTGGTCCCACGCCCAAAGAGCCAGCAGGGAAAACTATGCCTTGTTCTAAAGCTCTTTGGGAACCGCTTGCGTAGCCCCACACACCTGGGGACTGCAGGCTTTCCTGCTGCCTTCAGCCTCAAAACCACCCTTTACCACTTGGCCCCGCGCCAGGCACAAAAATGGTCATATTTCTGGAGGTTGGTCCCACGCCAAAGAACCAGCAGGGAAAACTATGCCTTGTTCTAAAGCTCTTTGGGAACCGCTTGCGTAGCCCCACACACCTGGGGGCTGCAGGCTTTCCTGCTCTCTTCAGCCTCAAAACCACCCTTTCCCACTTGGCGTCACGCCAGGCACAAAAATGGCCATATATCTGGAGACTGGTCCCACGCCCAAAGAGCCAGCAGGGAAAACTATGCCTTGTTCTAAAGCTCTTTTGGAACCGCTTGCGTAGCCCCACACACCTGGGGGCTGCAGGCTTTCCTGCTGCCTTCAGACTCAAAACCACCCTTTCCCACTTGGCGCAGCGCCAGGCCCAAAAATGGCCATATGGCTGGAGACTGGTCCCACGCCCAAAGAGCCAGCACGGAAAACTATGCCTTGTTCTAAAGCTCTTTTGGAACCGCTTGCGTAGCCCCACAGAAACTGGGGGCTGCAGGCTTTCCTGCTGCCTTCAGACTCAAAACCACCCTTTCCCACTTGGCATCGCGCCAGGCCCAAAAATGGCCATATATCTGGAGTTTGATCCCACGCCCAAAGAGCCAGCAGGGAAAACTATGCCTTGTTCTAAAGCTCTTTGGGAACCGCTTGCGTAGCCCCACACAAAGTGGGGGCTGCAGGCTTTTCTCGCGCTTTCAGCCTCAAAACCACCCTTTCCCACTTGGCATCGCGCCAGGCACAAAAATGGCCATATTTCTGGAGACTGGTCCCAAGCCCAAAGAGCCAGCAGGGAAAACTATGCCTTGTTCTAAAGCTCTTTGGGAACCGCTTGCGTAGCCCCACACAAACTGGGGGCTGCAGGCTTTCCTGCTGCCTTCAGCCTCAAAACCACCCTTTCCCACTTGGCGTCACGCCAGCCACAAAAATGGCCATATGTCTGGAGGTTGGTCCCACGCCCAAAGAGCCAGCAGGGAAAACTATGCCTTGTTCTAAAGCTCTTTGGGAACCGTTTGCGTAGCCCCACACACCTGGGGGCTGCAGGCTTTCCTGCTCTCTTCAGCCTCAAAAGCACCCTTTCCCACTTGGCGCCGCGCCAGGCCCAAAAATGGCCATATGTCTGGAGACTGGTCCCATGCCCAAAGAGCCAGCAGGGAAAACTATGCCTTGTTCTAAAGCTCTTTGGGAACCGCTTGCGTAGCCCCACACACCTGGGGGCTGCAGGCTTTCCTGCTGCCTTCAGCCTCAAAACCACCCTTTCCCACTTGGCGCTGCGCCAGGCCCAAAAATGGCCATATGTCTGGAGGTTGGTCCCACGCCCAAAGAGCCAGCAGGGAAAACTATGCCTTGTTCTAAAGCTCTTTGGGAACCGCTTGCGTAGCCCCACACACCTGGGGGCTGCAGGCTTTCCTGCTCTCTTCAGCCTCAAAAGCACCCTTTCCTACTTGGCATCGCGCCAGGCCCAAAAATGGCCATATGTCTGGAGACTGGTCCCACGCCCAAAGAGCCAGCACGGAAAACTATGCCTTGTTCTAAAGCTCTTTGGGAACCGCTTGCGTAGCCCCACACACCTGGGGGCTGCAGGCTTTCCTGCTGCCTTCAGACTCAAAACCACCCTTTCCCACTTGGTGCCGCGCCAGGCCCAAAAATGGCCATATATCTGAAGATTGGTCGACCGCCCAAAGAGCCAGCAGGGAAAACTATGCCTTGTTCTAAAGCTCTTTGGGAACCGCTTGCGTAGCCCCACACACCTGGGGGCTGCAGGCTTTCCTGCTGCCTTCAGCCTCAAAACCACCCTTTCCCACTTGGCGTCACGCCAGGCACAAAAATGGCCATATATCTGCAGACTGGTCCCACGCCCAAAGAGCCAGCAGGGAAAACTATGCCTTGTTCTAAAGCTCTTTGGGAACCGCTTGCGTAGCCCCACACACCTGGGGGCTGCACGCGTTCCTGCTGCCTTCAGCCTCAAAACCACCCTTTCCCACTTGGCGCTGCGCCAGGCCCAAAAATGGCCATATGTCTGGAGGTTGGTCCCACGCCCAAAGAGCCAGCAGGGAAAACTATGCCTTGTTCTAAAGCTCTTTGGGAACCGCTTGCGTAGCCCCACACACCTGGGGGCTGCAGGCTTTCCTGCTCTCTTCAGCCTCAAAAGCACCCTTTCCCACTTGGCGCCGCGCCAGGCCCAAAAATGGCCATATGTCTGGAGACTGGTCCCACGCCCAAAGAGCCAGCAGGGAAAACTATGCCTTGTTCTAAAGCTCTTTGGGAACCGCTTGCGTAGCCCCACACACCTGGGGACTGCAGGCTTTCCTGCTGCCTTCAGCCTCAAAACCACCCTTTACCACTTGGCCCCGCGCCAGGCACAAAAATGGTCATATTTCTGGAGGTTGGTCCCACGCCAAAGAACCAGCAGGGAAAACTATGCCTTGTTCTAAAGCTCTTTGGGAACCGCTTGCGTAGCCCCACACACCTGGGGGCTGCAGGCTTTCCTGCTCTCTTCAGCCTCAAAACCACCCTTTCCCACTTGGCGTCACGCCAGGCACAAAAATGGCCATATATCTGGAGACTGGTCCCATGCCCAAAGAGCCAGCAGGGAAAACTATGCCTTGTTCTAAAGCTCTTTGGGAACCGCTTGCGTAGCCCCACACACCTGGGGGCTGCAGGCTTTCCTGCTGCCTTCAGCCTCAAAACCACCCTTTCCTACTTGGCATCGCGCCAGGCACATAAATGGCCATATGTCTGGAGACTGGTCCCACGCCCAAAGAGCCAGCAGGGAAAACTATGCCTTGTTCTAAAGCTCTTTTGGAACCGCTTGCGTAGCCCCACACACCTGGGGGCTGCAGGCTTTCCTGCTGCCTTCAGACTCAAAACCACCCTTTCCCACTTGGCGCAGCGCCAGGCCCAAAAATGGCCATATGGCTGGAGACTGGTCCCACGCCCAAAGAGCCAGCACGGAAAACTATGCCTTGTTCTAAAGCTCTTTTGGAACCGCTTGCGTAGCCCCACAGAAACTGGGGGCTGCAGGCTTTCCTGCTGCCTTCAGACTCAAAACCACCCTTTCCCACTTGGCATCGCGCCAGGCCCAAAAATGGCCATATATCTGGAGTTTGATCCCACGCCCAAAGAGCCAGCAGGGAAAACTATGCCTTGTTCTAAAGCTCTTTGGGAACCGCTTGCGTAGCCCCACACAAAGTGGGGGCTGCAGGCTTTTCTCGCGCTTTCAGCCTCAAAACCACCCTTTCCCACTTGGCATCGCGCCAGGCACAAAAATGGCCATATTTCTGGAGACTGGTCCCAAGCCCAAAGAGCCAGCAGGGAAAACTATGCCTTGTTCTAAAGCTCTTTGGGAACCGCTTGCGTAGCCCCACACAAACTGGGGGCTGCAGGCTTTCCTGCTGCCTTCAGCCTCAAAACCACCCTTTCCCACTTGGCGTCACGCCAGCCACAAAAATGGCCATATGTCTGGAGGTTGGTCCCACGCCCAAAGAGCCAGCAGGGAAAACTATGCCTTGTTCTAAAGCTCTTTGGGAACCGTTTGCGTAGCCCCACACACCTGGGGGCTGCAGGCTTTCCTGCTCTCTTCAGCCTCAAAAGCACCCTTTCCCACTTGGCGCCGCGCCAGGCCCAAAAATGGCCATATGTCTGGAGACTGGTCCCATGCCCAAAGAGCCAGCAGGGAAAACTATGCCTTGTTCTAAAGCTCTTTGGGAACCGCTTGCGTAGCCCCACACACCTGGGGGCTGCAGGCTTTCCTGCTGCCTTCAGCCTCAAAACCACCCTTTCCCACTTGGCGCTGCGCCAGGCCCAAAAATGGCCATATGTCTGGAGGTTGGTCCCACGCCCAAAGAGCCAGCAGGGAAAACTATGCCTTGTTCTAAAGCTCTTTGGGAACCGCTTGCGTAGCCCCACACACCTGGGGGCTGCAGGCTTTCCTGCTCTCTTCAGCCTCAAAAGCACCCTTTCCCACTTGGCGCCGCGCCAGGCCCAAAAATGGCCATATGTCTGGAGACTGGTCCCACGCCCAAAGAGCCAGCAGGGAAAACTATGCCTTGTTCTAAAGCTCTTTGGGAACCGCTTGCGTAGCCCCACACACCTGGGGGCTGCACGCGTTCCTGCTGCCTTCAGCCTCAAAACCACCCTTTCCCACTTGGCCCCGCGCCAGGCCCAAAAATGGCCATATGGCTGGAGACTGGTCCCACGCCCAAAGAGGCAGCAGGGAAAACTATGCCTTGTTCTAAAGCTCTTTTGGAACCGCTTGCGTAGCCCCACAGAAACTGGGGGCTGCAGGCTTTCCTGCTGCCTTCAGACTCAAAACCACCCTTTCCCACTTGGCATCGCGCCAGGCCCAAAAATGGCCATATATCTGGAGTTTGATCCCACGCCCAAAGAGCCAGCAGGGAAAACTATGCCTTGTTCTAAAGCTCTTTGGGAACCGCTTGCGTAGCCCCACACAAAGTGGGGGCTGCAGGCTTTTCTCGCGCTTTCAGCCTCAAAACCACCCTTTCCCACTTGGCATCGCGCCAGGCACAAAAATGGCCATATTTCTGGAGACTGGTCCCAAGCCCAAAGAGCCAGCAGGGAAAACTATGCCTTGTTCTAAAGCTCTTTGGGAACCGCTTGCGTAGCCCCACACAAACTGGGGGCTGCAGGCTTTCCTGCTGCCTTCAGCCTCAAAACCACCCTTTCCCACTTGGCGTCACGCCAGCCACAAAAATGGCCATATGTCTGGAGGTTGGTCCCACGCCCAAAGAGCCAGCAGGGAAAACTATGCCTTGTTCTAAAGCTCTTTGGGAACCGTTTGCGTAGCCCCACACACCTGGGGGCTGCAGGCTTTCCTGCTCTCTTCAGCCTCAAAAGCACCCTTTCCCACTTGGCGCCGCGCCAGGCCCAAAAATGGCCATATGTCTGGAGACTGGTCCCATGCCCAAAGAGCCAGCAGGGAAAACTATGCCTTGTTCTAAAGCTCTTTGGGAACCGCTTGCGTAGCCCCACACACCTGGGGGCTGCAGGCTTTCCTGCTGCCTTCAGCCTCAAAACCACCCTTTCCCACTTGGCGCTGCGCCAGGCCCAAAAATGGCCATATGTCTGGAGGTTGGTCCCACGCCCAAAGAGCCAGCAGGGAAAACTATGCCTTGTTCTAAAGCTCTTTGGGAACCGTTTGCGTAGCCCCACACACCTGGGGGCTGCAGGCTTTCCTGCTCTCTTCAGCCTCAAAAGCACCCTTTCCCACTTGGCGCCGCGCCAGGCCCAAAAATGGCCATATGTCTGGAGACTGGTCCCATGCCCAAAGAGCCAGCAGGGAAAACTATGCCTTGTTCTAAAGCTCTTTGGGAACCGCTTGCGTAGCCCCACACACCTGGGGGCTGCAGGCTTTCCTGCTGCCTTCAGCCTCAAAACCACCCTTTCCCACTTGGCGCTGCGCCAGGCCCAAAAATGGCCATATGTCTGGAGGTTGGTCCCACGCCCAAAGAGCCAGCAGGGAAAACTATGCCTTGTTCTAAAGCTCTTTGGGAACCGCTTGCGTAGCCCCACACACCTGGGGGCTGCAGGCTTTCCTGCTCTCTTCAGCCTCAAAAGCACCCTTTCCCACTTGGCGCCGCGCCAGGCCCAAAAATGGCCATATGTCTGGAGACTGGTCCCACGCCCAAAGAGCCAGCAGGGAAAACTATGCCTTGTTCTAAAGCTCTTTGGGAACCGCTTGCGTAGCCCCACACACCTGGGGGCTGCACGCGTTCCTGCTGCCTTCAGCCTCAAAACCACCCTTTCCCACTTGGCCCCGCGCCAGGCACAAAAATGGTCATATTTCTGGAGGTTGGTCCCACGCCAAAGAACCAGCAGGGAAAACTATGCCTTGTTCTAAAGCTCTTTGGGAACCGCTTGCGTAGCCCCACACACCTGGGGGCTGCAGGCTTTCCTGCTGCCTTCAGCCTCAAAACCACCCTTTCCCACTTGGCGTCACGCCAGGCACAAAAATGGCCATATATCTGGAGACTGGTCCCATGCCCAAAGAGCCAGCAGGGAAAACTATGCCTTGTTCTAAAGCTCTTTGGGAACCGCTTGCGTAGCCCCACACACGTGGGGGCTGCAGGCTTTCCTGCTGCCTTCAGCCTCAAAACCACCCTTTCCCACTTGGCGCCGCGCCAGGCCCAAAAATGGCCATATGTCTGGAGACTGGTCCCACGCCCAAAGAGCCAGCAGGGAAAACTATGCCTTGTTCTAAAGCTCTTTGGGAACCGCTTGCGTAGCCCCACACACCTGGGGGCTGCAGGCTTTCCTGCTGCCTTCAGCCTCAAAAGCACCCTTTCCTACTTGGCATCGCGCCAGGCACATAAATGGCCATATGTCTGGAGGTTGGTCCCACGCCCAAAGAGCCAGCAGGGAAAACTATGCCTTGTTCTAAAGCTCTTTTGGAACCGCTTGCGTAGCCCCACACACCTGGGGGCTGCAGGCTTTCCTGCTGCCTTCAGACTCAAAACCACCCTTTCCCACTTGGCCCCGCGCCAGGCCCAAAAATGGCCATATGGCTGGAGACTGGTCCCACGCCCAAAGAGCCAGCACGGAAAATTATGCCTTGTTCTAAAGCTCTTTGGGAACCGCTTGCGTAGCCCCACACACCTGGGGGCTGCAGGCTTTCCTGCTGCCTTCAGACTCAAAACCACCCTTTCCCACTTGGCATCGCGCCAGGCCCAAAAATGGCCATATATCTGGAGTTTGATCCCACGCCCAAAGAGCCAGCAGGGAAAACTATGCCTTGTTCTAAAGCTCTTTGGGAACCGCTTGCGTAGCCCCACACACCTGGGGGCTGCAGGCTTTCCTGCTCTCTTCAGCCTCAAAAGAACCCTTTCCCACTTGGCTCCGCGCCAGGCATAAAAATGGCCATATGTCTGGAGATTGGTCCCACGCCCAAAGAGCCAGCAGGGAAAACTATGCCTTGTTCTAAAGCTCTTTGGGAACCGCTTGCGTAGCCCCACACACCTGGGGGCTGCAGGCTTTCCTGCTGCCTTCAGCCTCAAAACCACCCTTTCCCACTTGGCATCGCGCCAGGCACAAAAATGGCCATATTTCTGGAGAATGGTCCCAAGCCCAAAGAGCCAGCAGGGAAAACTATGCCTTGTTCTAAAGCTCTTTTGGAACCGCTCGCGTAGCCCCACACAAACTGGGGGCTGCAGGCTTTCCTGCTGCCTTCAGCCTCAAAACCACCCTTTCCCACTTGGCGTCACGCCAGGCACAAAAATGGCCATATGTCTGGAGACTGGTCCCACGCCCAAAGAGCCAGCAGGGAAAACTATGCCTTGTTCTAAAGCTCTTTGGGAACCGCTTGCATAGCCCCACACACCTGGGGGCTGCAGGCTTTCCTGCTCTCTTCAGCCTCAAAACCACCCTTTCCCACTTGGCGCCGCGCCAGGCCCAAAAATGGCCATATGTCTGGAGACTGGTCCCACGCCCAAAGAGCCAGCACGGAAAACTATGCCTTGTTCTAAAGCTTTTTGGGAACCGCTTGCGTAGCCCCACAGACCTGGGGGCTGCAGGCTTTCCTGCTGCCTTCAGCCTCAAACGCACCCTTTCCTACTTGGCATCGCGCCAGGCACATAAATGGCCATATGTCTGGAGACTGGTCCCACGCCCAAAGAGCCAGCAGGGAAAACTATGCCTTGTTCTAAAGCTCTTTGGGAACCGCTTGCGTAGCCCCACACACCTGGGGGCTTCAGGCTTTCCTGCTGCCTTCAGACTCAAAACCACCCTTTCCCACTTGGCGCCGCGCCAGGCCCAAAAATGGCCATATGGCTGGAGACTGGTCCCACGCCCAAAGAGCCAGCAGGGAAAACTATGCCTTGTTCTAAAGCTCTTTGGGAAACGCTTGCGTAGCCCCATACACCTGGGGGCTGCAGGCTTTCCTGCTGCCTTCAGCCTCAAAACAACCCTTTCCCACTTGGCGCTGCGCCAGGCCCAAAAATGGCCATATACCTGGAGACTGATCCCACGCCCAAAGAGCCAGCAGGGAAAACTATGCCTTGTTCTAAAGCTCTTGGGGCACCGCTTGCGTAGCCCCACACACCTGGGGGCTGCAGGCTTTCCTGCTGCCTTCAGACTCAAAACCACCCTTTCCCACATGGCCCCGCGCCAGGCACATAAATGGCCATATGTCTGGAGACTGGTCCCACGCCCAAAGAGCCAGCAGGGAAAACTATGCCTTGTTCTAAAGCTCTTTGGGAACCGTTTGCGTAGCCCCACACACCTGGGGGCTGCAGGCTTTCCTGCTGCCTTCAGCCTCAAAACCACCCTTTCCTACTTGGCATCGCGCCAGGCCCAAAAATGGCCATATGTCTGGAGACTGGTCCCACGCCCAAAGAGCCAGCACGGAAAACTATGCCTTGTTCTAAAGCTCTTTGGGAACCGCTTGCGTAGCCCCACACACCTGGGGGCTGCAGGCTTTCCTGCTGCCTTCAGACTCAAAACCACCCTTTCCCACTTGGTGCCGCGCCAGGCCCAAAAATGGCCATATATCTGAAGATTGGTCGACCGCCCAAAGAGCCAGCAGGGAAAACTATGCCTTGTTCTAAAGCTCTTTGGGAACCGCTTGCGTAGCCCCACACACCTGGGGGCTGCAGGCTTTCCTGCTGCCTTCAGCCTCAAAACCACCCTTTCCCACTTGGTGCCGCGCCAGGCACAAAAATGGCCATATATCTGCAGACTGGTCCCACGCCCAAAGAGCCAGCAGGGAAAACTATTCCTTGTTCTAAAGCTCTTTGGGAACCGCTTGCGTAGCCCCACACACCTGGGGGCTGCAGGCTTTACTGCTGCCTTCAGACTCAAAACCACCCTTTCCCACTTGGCGCCAAGCCAGTCCCAAAAATGGCCATATGTCTGGAGACTGGTCCCACGCCCAAAGAGCCAGCAGGGAAAACTATGCCTTGTTCTAAAGCTCTTTGGGAACCGCTTGCGTAGTCCCACACACCTGGGGGCTGCAGGCTTTCCTGCTGCCTTCAGCCTCAAAACCACCCTTTTCCAAATGGCGCCACGCCAGGCACAAAAATGGCCATATGTCTGGAGGTTGGTCCCACGCCCAAAGAGCCAGCAGGGAAAACTATGCCTTGTTCTAAAGCTCTTTGGGAACCGCTTGCGTAGCCCCACACACCTGGGGGCTGCAGGCTTTCCTGCTGCCTTCAGCCTCAGAAGCACCCTTTCCCACTTGGCCCCGCGCCAGGCCCAAAAATGGCCATATGTCAGGAGACTGGTCCCACGCCCAAAGAGCCAGCAGGGAAAACTATGCCTTGTTCTAAAGCTCTTTGGGAACCGCTTGCGTAGCCCAACACACCTGGGGGCTGCAGGCTTTCCAGCTGCCTTCAGACTCAAAACCACCCTTTCCCACTTGGCATCGCGCCAGGCCCAAAAATGGCCATATATCTGAAGATTGGTCCCACGCCCAAAGAGCCAGCAGGGAAAACTATGCCTTGTTCTAAAGCTCCTTGGGAATGGCTTGCGTAGCCCCACACAGCTGGGGGCTGCAGGCTTTCCTGCTCTCTTCAGCCTCAAAGAACCCTTTCCCACTTGGCGCCGCGCCAGGCCGAAAAATGGCCATATATCTGGAGACTGGTCCCACGCCCAAAGAGCCAGCAGGGAAAACTATGCCTTGTTCTAAAGCTCTTTGGGAACCGCTTGCGTAGCCCCACACACCTGGGGGCTGCAGGCTTTCCTGCTGCCTTCAGCCTCAAAAGAAACCTTTCGCAATTGGCGCCGCGCCAGGCCCAAAAATGGCCATATGTCTGGAGACTGGTCCCACGCCCAAAGAGCCAGCAGGGAAAACTATGCCTTGTTCTAAAGCTCTTTGGGAACCGCTTGCGTAGCCCCACACACCTGGGGGCTGCAGGCTTTCCTGCTGCCTTCAGCCTCAAAACCACCCTTTCCCACTTGGTGCAGCGCCAGGCACAAAAATGGCCATATTTCTGGAGACTGGTCTCTTTCCCAAAGAGCCAGCAGGGAAAACTATGCCTTGTTCTAAAGCTCTTTGGGAACCGCTTGCGTAGCCCCACACAAACTGGGGGCTGCAGGCTTTCCTTCTGCCTTCAAACTCAGATGCACCCTTTTCCACATGGCGTCACGCCAGACACAAAAATGGCCATATGTCTGAAGGTTGGTGCAACGCCCAAAGAGCCAGCAGGGAAAACTATGCCTTGTTCTAAAGCTCTTTGGGAACCGCTTGCGTAGCCCCACACACCTGGGGGCTGCAGGCTTTCCTGCTGCCTTCAGCCTCAAAAGCACCCTTTCCCACTTGGCGCCGCGCCAGGCCCAAAAATGGCCATATGTCTGGAGACTGGTCCCACGCCCAAAGAGCCAGCAGGGAAAACTATGCCTTGTTTTAAAGCTCTTTGGGAACGGCTTGCGTAGCCCCACACACCTGGGGGCTGCAGGCTTTCCTGCTGCCTTCAGCCTCAAAACCACCCTTTCCCACTTGGCCCCGCGCCAGGCCCTAAAATGGCCATATGTCTGGAGGCTCGTCCCACGCCCAAAGAGCCAGCAGGGAAAACTATGCCTTGTTTTAAAGCTCTTTGGGAACCGCTTGCGTAGCCCCACAGAAACTGGGGGCTGCAGGCTTTTCTCGCGCTTTCAGCCTCAAAACCACCCTTTCCCACTTGGCATCGCGCCAGGCCCAAAAATGGCCATATGTCTGGAGTTTGGTCCCACGCCCAAAGAGCCAGCAGGGAAAACTATGCCTTGTTCTAAAGCTCTTTGGGAACCTCTTGCGTAGCCCCACACACCTGGGGGCTGCAGGCTTTCCTGCTCTCTTCAGCCTCAAAAGAACCCTTTCCCACTTGGCTCAGCGCCAGGCACAAAAATGGCCATATGTCTGGAGACTGGTCCCACGCCCAAAGAGCCAGCAGGGAAAACTATGCCTTGTTCTAAAGCTCTTTGGGAACCGCTTGCGTGGCCCCACAGACCTGGGGGCTGCAGGCTTTCCTGCTGCCTTCAACCTCAGAAGCACCCTTTTCCACATGGCGCCGCGCCAGGCCCAAAAATGGCCATATGTCTGGAGACTGGTCCCACGCCCAAAGAGCCAGCAGGGAAAATTATGCCTTGTTCTAAAGCTCTTTGGGAACCGCTTGCGTAGCCCCACACACCTGGGGGCTGCAGGCTTTCCTGCTGCCTTCAGCCTCAAAACCACCCTTTCCCACTTGGCCCCGCGCCAGGCACAAAAATGGCCATATTTCTGGAGACTGGTCCCTTTCCCAAAGAGCCAGCAGGGAAAACTATGCCTTGTTCTAAAGCTCTTTGGGAACCGCTTGCGTAGCCCCACACACCTGGGGGCTGCAGGCTTTCCTGCTGCCTTCAGACTCAAAACCACCCTTTCCCACTTGGCCCCGCGCCAGGCCCAAAAATGGCCATATATCTGGAGACTGGTCCCATGCCCAAAGAGCCAGCAGGGAAAACTATGCCTTCTTCTAAAGCTCTTTGGGAACCGCTTGCGTAGCCCCACAGACCTGCGGGCTGCAGGCTTTCCTGCTGCCTTCAGCCTCAAAACCACCCTTTCCCACTTGGCGCTGCGCCAGGCCCAAAAATGGCCATATTTCTGGAGACTGGTCCCACGCCAAAGAGCCAGCAGGGAAAACTATGCCTTCTTCTAAAGCTCTTTGGGAACCGTTTGCGTAGCCCCACACACCTGGGGGCTGCAGGCTTTCCTGCTGCCTTCAGACTCAAAAGCACCCTTTCCCACTTGGCGCCGCGCCAGGCACAAAAATGGCCATATATCTGGAGACTGGTCCCACGCCCAAAGAGCCAGCAGGGAAAACTATGCCTTGTTCTAAAGCTCTTTGGGAACCGCTTGCGTGGCCCCACAGACCTGCGGGCTGCCGGCTTTCCTGCAGCCTTCAACCTCAGAAGCACCCTTTTCCACATGGCGTCACGCCAGACACAAAAATGGCCATATGTCTGGAGACTGGTCCCACGCCCAAAGAGCCAGCAGGGAAAACTATGCCTTGTTCTAAAGCTCTTTGGGAACCGCTTGCGTAGCCCCACACACCTGGGGGCTGCAGGCTTTCCTGCCCCCTTCAGACTCAAAACCACCCTTTTCGACATGGCGTCACGCCAGACACAAAAATGGCCATATGTCTGGAGGTTGGTCCCACGCCCAAAGAGCCAGCAGGGAAAACTATGCCTTGTTCTAAAGCTCTTTGGGAACCGCTTGCGTAGCCCCACACAAACTGGGGGCTGCAGTCTTTCCTGCTCTCTTCAGCCTCAAAAGAAACCTTTCGCAATTGGCGCCGCGCCAGGCCCAAAAATGGCCATATGTCTGGAGATTGGTCCCACGCCCAAAGAGCCAGCAGGGAAAACTATGCCTTGTTCTAAAGCTCTTTGGGAACCGCTTGCGTGGCCCCACAGACCTGGGGGCTGCAGGCTTTCCTGCTGCCTTCAGACTCAAAACCACCCTTTCCCACATGACGTCACGCCAGGCACAAAAATGGCCATATGTCTGGAGGTTGGTCCCACGCCCAAAGAGCCAGCAGGGAAAACTATGCCTTGTTCTAAAGCTCTTTGGGAACCACTTGCGTAGCCCCACACACCTGGGGGCTGCAGGCTTTCCTGCTCTCTTCAGCCTCAAAAGCACCCTTTCCCACTTGGCGCCGCGCCAGGCCAAAAAATGGCCATATGTCTGGAGACTGGTCCCACGCCCAAAGAGCCAGCAGGGAAAACTATGCCTTGTTCTAAAGCTCTTTGGGAACCGCTTGCGTAGCCCCACACACCTGGGGGCTGCAGGCTTTCCTGCTGCCTTCAGCCTCAAAAGCACCCTTTCCCACTTGGCCCCGCGCCAGGCACAAAAATGGCCATATGTCTGGAGGTTGGTCCCACGCCAAAGAACCAGCAGGGAAAACTATGCCTTGTTCTAAAGCTCTTTGGGAACCACTTGCGTAGCCCCACACACCTGGGGGCTGCAGGCTTTCCTGCTGCCTTCAGCCTCAAAACCACCCTTTCCCACTTGGCGTCACGCCAGGCACAAAAATGGCTATATATCTGGAGACTGGTCCCATGCCCAAAGAGCCAGCAGGGAAAACTATGTCTTGTTCTAAACCTCTTTGGGAACCGCTTGCGTAGCCCCACACACCTGGGGGCTGCAGGCTTTCCTGCTGCCTTCAGCCTCAAAACCACCCTTTCCCACTTGGCGCCGCGCCAGGCCCAAAAATGGCCATATGTCTGGAGACTGGTCCCACGCCCAAAGAGCCAGCACGGAAAACTATGCCTTGTTCTAAAGCTCTTTGGGAACCGCTTGCGTAGCCCCACACACCTGGGGGCTGCAGGCTTTCCTGCTGCCTTCAGCCTCAAAAGCACCCTTTCCTACTTGGCATCGCGCCAGGCACATAAATGGCCATATGTCTGGAGACTGGTCCCACGCCCAAAGAGCCAGCAGGGAAAACTATGCCTTGTTCTAAAGCTCTTTGGGAAGCGCTTGCGTAGCCCCACACACCTGGGGGCTGCAGGCTTTCCTGCTGCCTTCAGACTCAAAACCACCCTTTCCCACTTGGCTCCGCGCCAGGCCCAAAAATGGCCATATGGCTGGAGACTGGTCCCACGCCCAAAGAGCCAGCAGGGAAAACTATGCCTTGTTCTAAAGCTCTTTGGGAAACGCTTGCGTAGCCCCATACACCTGGGGGCTGCAGGCTTTCCTGCTGCCTTCAGCCTCAAAACAACCCTTTCCCACTTGGCGCTGCGCCAGGCCGAAAAATGGCCATATATCTGGAGACTGATCCCACGCCCAAAGAGCCAGCAGGGAAAACTATGCCTTGTTCTAAAGCTCTTTGGGAACCGCTTGCGTAGCCCCACACACCTGGGGGCTGCAGGCTTTCCTGCTGCCTTCAGCCTCAAAACCACCCTTTCCCACTTGGCCCCGCGCCAGGCACAAAAATGGCCATATGTCTGGAGGTTGGTCCCACGCCCAAAGAACCAGCAGGGAAAACTATGCCTTGTTCTAAAGCTCTTTGGGAACCGCTTGCGTAGCCCCACACACCTGGGGGCTGCAGGCTTTCCTGCTGCCTTCAGCCTCAAAACCACCCTTTCCCACTTGGCGTCACGCCAGGCACAAAAATGGCCATATATCTGGAGACTGGTCCCATGCCCAAAGAGCCAGCAGGGAAAACTATGCCTTGTTCTAAAGCTCTTTGGGAACCGCTTGCGTAGCCCCACACACCTGGGGGCTGCAGGCTTTCCTGCTGCCTTCAGCCTCAAAACCACCCTTTCCCACTTGGCGCCGCGCCAGGCCCAAAAATGGCCATATGTCTGGAGACTGGTCCCACGCCCAAAGAGCCAGCACGGAAAACTATGCCTTGTTCTAAAGCTCTTTGGGAACCGCTTGCGTAGCCCCACAGACCTGGGGGCTGCAGGCTTTCCTGCTGCCTTCAGCCTCAAAAGCACCCTTTCCTACTTAGCATCGCGCCAGGCACATAAATGGCCATATGTCTGGAGACTGGTCCCACGCCCAAAGAGCCAGCAGGGAAAACTATGCCTTGTTCTAAAGCTCTTTGGGAACCGCTTGCGTAGCCCCACACACCTGGGGGCTGCAGGCTTTCCTGCTGCCTTCAGACTCAAAACCACCCTTTCCCACTTGGCGCCGCGCCAGGCCCAAAAATGGCCATATGGCTGGAGACTGGTCCCACGCCCAAAGAGCCAGCAGGGAAAACTATGCCTTGTTCTAAAGCTCTTTCGGAAACGCTTGCGTAGCCCCATACACCTGGGGGCTGCAGGCTTTCCTGCTGCCTTCAGCCTCAAAACCACCCTTTCCCACTTGGCGCTGCGCCAGGACCAAAAATGGCCATATATCTGGAGACTGATCCCACGCCCAAAGAGCCAGCAGGGAAAACTATGCCTTGTTCTAAAGCTCTTTGGGAACCGCTTGCGTAGCCCCACACACCTGGGGGCTGCAGGCTTTCCTGCTGCCTTCAGCCTCAAAACCACCCTTTCCCACTTGGCCCCGCGCCAGGCACATAAATGGCCATATATCTGAAGATTGGTCGACCGCCCAAAGAGCCAGCAGGGAAAACTATGCCTTGTTCTAAAGCTCTTTGGGAACCGCTTGCGTAGCCCCACACACCTGGGGGCTGCAGGCTTTCCTGCTGCCTTCAGCCTCAAAACCACCCTTTCCCACTTGGTGCCGCGCCAGGCACAAAAATGGCCATATATCTGCAGACTCGTCCCACGCCCAAAGAGCCAGCAGGGAAAACTATTCCTTGTTCTAAAGCTCTTTGGGAACCGCTTGCGTAGCCCCACACACCTGGGGGCTGCAGGCTTTACTGCTGCCTTCAGACTCAAAACCACCCTTTCCCACTTGGCGCCAAGCCAGTCCCAAAAATGGCCATATGTCTGGAGACTGGTCCCACGCCCAAAGAGCCAGCAGGGAAAACTATGCCTTGTTCTAAAGCTCTTTGGGAACCGCTTGCGTAGTCCCACACACCTGGGGGCTGCAGGCTTTCCTGCTGCCTTCAGCCTCAAAACCACCCTTTTCCAAATGGCGCCACGCCAGGCACAAAAATGGCCATATGTCTGGAGTTTGGTCCCACGCCCAAAGAGCCAGCAGGGAAAACTATGCCTTGTTCTAAAGCTCTTTGGGAACCGCTTGCGTAGCCCCACACACCTGGGGGCTGCAGGCTTTCCTGCTGCCTTCAGCCTCAAAACCACCCTTTCCCACTTGGCCCCGCGCCAGGCCCAAAAATGGCCATATGTCAGGAGACTGGTCCCACGCCCAAAGAGCCAGCAGGGAAAACTATGCCTTGTTCTAAAGCTCTTTGGGAACCGCTTGCGTAGCCCAACACACCTGGGGGCTGCAGGCTTTCCAGCTGCCTTCAGACTCAAAACCACCCTTTCCCACTTGGCATCGCGCCAGGCCCAAAAATGGCCATATATCTGAAGACTGGTCCCACGCCCAAAGAGCCAGCAGGGAAAACTATGCCTTGTTCTAAAGCTCCTTGGGAATGGCTTGCGTAGCCCCACACAGCTGGGGGCTGCAGGCTTTCCTGCTCTCTTCAGCCTCAAAGAACCCTTTCCCACTTGGCGCCGCACCAGGCCGAAAAATGGCCATATATCTGGAGACTGGTCCCACGCCCAAAGAGCCAGCAGGGAAAACTATGCCTTGTTCTAAAGCTCTTTGGGAACCGCTTGCGTAGCCACACACACCTGGGGGCTGCAGGCTTTCCTGCTGCCTTCAGCCTCAAAAGAAACCTTTCGCAATTGGCGCCGCGCCAGGCCCAAAAATGGCCATATGTCTGGAGACAGGTCCCACGCCCAAAGAGCCAGCAGGGAAAACTATGCCTTGTTCTGAAGCTCTTTGGGAACCGCTTGCGTAGCCCCACACACCTGGGGGCTGCAGGCTTTCCTGCTGCCTTCAGCCTCAAAACCACCCTTTCCCACTTGGTGCAGCGCCAGGCACAAAAATGGCCATATTTCTGGAGACTGGTCTCTTTCCCAAAGAGCCAGCAGGGAAAACTATGCCTTGTTCTAAAGCTCTTTGGGAACCGCTTGCGTAGCCCCACACACCTGGGGGCTGCACGCTTTCCTGCTGCCTTCAGCCTCAAAACCACCCTTTTCCACATGGCGTCACGCCAGGCACAAAAATGGCCATATGTCTGGAGGTTGGTCCCACGCCCAAAGAGCCAGCAGGGAAAACTATGCCTTGTTCTAAAGCTCTTTGGGAACCGCTTGCGTAGCCCCACACACCTGGGGGCTGCAGGCTTTCCTGCTGCCTTCAGCCTCAAAACAACCCTTTTCCACATGGCGTCAGCCAGGCACAAAAATGGCCATATGTCTGGAGACTGGTCCCACGCCCAAAGAGCCAGCAGGGAAAACTATGCCTTGTTTTAAAGCTCTTTGGGAACCGCTTGCGTAGCCCCACAGAAACTGGGGGCTGCAGGCTTTTCTCGCGCTTTCAGCCTCAAAACCACCCTTTCCCACTTGGCATCGCGCCAGGCCCAAAAATGGCCATATGTCTGGAGTTTGGTCCCACGCCCAAAGAGCCAGCAGGGAAAACTATGCCTTGTTCTAAAGCTCTTTGGGAACCTCTTGCGTAGCCCCACACACCTGGGGGCTGCAGGCTTTCCTGCTCTCTTCAGCCTCAAAAGAACCCTTTCCCACTTGGCTCCGCGCCAGGCACAAAAATGGCCATATGTCTGGAGACTGGTCCCACGCCCAAAGAGCCAGCAGGGAAAACTATGCCTTGTTCTAAAGCTCTTTGGGAACCGCTTGCGTGGCCCCACAGACCTGGGGGCTGCAGGCTTTCCTGCTGCCTTCAGCCTCAAAACCACCCTTTCCCACTTGGCCCCGCGCCAGGCACAAAAATGGCCATATATCTGGAGACTGGTCCCACGCCCAAAGAGCCAGCAGGGAAAACTATGCCTTGTTCTAAAGCTCTTTGGGAACCGCTTGCGTGGCCCCACAGACCTGCGGGCTGCCGGCTTTCCTGCAGCCTTCAACCTCAGAAGCACCCTTTTCCACATGGCGTCACGCCAGACACAAAAATGGCCATATGTCTGGAGACTGGTCCCACGCCCAAAGAGCCAGCAGGGAAAACTATGCCTTGTTCTAAAGCTCTTTGGGAACCGCTTGCGTAGCCCCACACAAACTGGGGGCTGCAGTCTTTCCTGCTCTCTTCAGCCTCAAAAGAAACCTTTCGCAATTGGCGCCGCGCCGGGCCCAAAAATGGCCATATGTCTGGAGACTGGTCCCTTTCCCAAAGAGCTAGCAGGGAAACTATGCCTTGTTCTAAAGCTCTTTGGGAACCGCTTGCGTGGCCCCACAGACCTGCGGGCTGCAGGCTTTCCTGCTGCCTTCAGCCTCAAAACCACCCTTTCCCACATGGCGTCACGCCAGGCCCAAAAATGGCCATATGTCTGGAGGTTGGTCCCACGCCCAAAGAGCCAGCAGGGAAAACTATGCCTTGTTCTAAAGCTCTTTGGGAACCGCTTGCGTTGCCCCACACACCTGGGGGCTGCAGGCTTTCCTGCTGCCTTCAGCCTCAAAACCACCCTTTTCCACATGGCGTCACGCCAGGCACAAAAATGGCCATATGTCTGGAGGTTGGTCCCACGCCCAAAGAGCCAGCAGGGAAAACTATGCCTTGTTCTAAAGCTCTTTGGGAACCGCTTGCGTAGCCCCACACACACCTGGGGGCTGCAGGCTTTCCTGCTGCCTTCAGCCTCAAAAGAAACCTTTCGCAATTGGCGCCGCGCCAGGCCCAAAAATGGCCATATGTCTGGAGACAGGTCCCACGCCCAAAGAGCCAGCAGGGAAAACTATGCCTTGTTCTGAAGCTCTTTGGGAACCGCTTGCGTAGCCCCACACACCTGGGGGCTGCAGGCTTTCCTGCTGCCTTCAGCCTCAAAACCACCCTTTCCCACTTGGTGCAGCGCCAGGCACAAAAATGGCCATATTTCTGGAGACTGGTCTCTTTCCCAAAGAGCCAGCAGGGAAAACTATGCCTTGTTCTAAAGCTCTTTGGGAACCGCTTGCGTAGCCCCACACACCTGGGGGCTGCACGCTTTCCTGCTGCCTTCAGCCTCAAAACCACCCTTTTCCACATGGCGTCACGCCAGGCACAAAAATGGCCATATGTCTGGAGGTTGGTCCCACGCCCAAAGAGCCAGCAGGGAAAACTATGCCTTGTTCTAAAGCTCTTTGGGAACCGCTTGCGTAGCCCCACACACCTGGGGGCTGCAGGCTTTCCTGCTGCCTTCAGCCTCAAAACAACCCTTTTCCACATGGCGTCAGCCAGGCACAAAAATGGCCATATGTCTGGAGACTGGTCCCACGCCCAAAGAGCCAGCAGGGAAAACTATGCCTTGTTTTAAAGCTCTTTGGGAACCGCTTGCGTAGCCCCACAGAAACTGGGGGCTGCAGGCTTTTCTCGCGCTTTCAGCCTCAAAACCACCCTTTCCCACTTGGCATCGCGCCAGGCCCAAAAATGGCCATATGTCTGGAGTTTGGTCCCACGCCCAAAGAGCCAGCAGGGAAAACTATGCCTTGTTCTAAAGCTCTTTGGGAACCTCTTGCGTAGCCCCACACACCTGGGGGCTGCAGGCTTTCCTGCTCTCTTCAGCCTCAAAAGAACCCTTTCCCACTTGGCTCCGCGCCAGGCACAAAAATGGCCATATGTCTGGAGACTGGTCCCACGCCCAAAGAGCCAGCAGGGAAAACTATGCCTTGTTCTAAAGCTCTTTGGGAACCGCTTGCGTGGCCCCACAGACCTGGGGGCTGCAGGCTTTCCTGCTGCCTTCAGCCTCAAAACCACCCTTTTCCACATGGCGTCACGCCAGGCACAAAAATGGCCATATGTCTGGAGGTTGGTCCCACGCCCAAAGAGCCAGCAGGGAAAACTATGCCTTGTTCTAAAGCTCTTTGGGAACCGCTTGCGTAGCCCCACACAAACTGGGGGCTGCAGGCTTTTCTCGCGCTTTCAGCCTCAAAACCACCCTTTCCCACTTGGCATCGCGCCAGGCACAAAAATGGCCATATTTCTGGAGACTGGTCCCAAGCCCAAAGAGCCAGCAGGGAAAACTATGCCTTGTTCTAAAGCTCTTTGGGAACCGCTTGCGTGGCCCAACAGACCTGCGGGCTGCAGGCTTTCCTGCTGCCTTCAGACTCAAAACCACCCTTTTCGACATGGCGTCACGCCAGACACAAAAATGGCCATATGTCTGGAGGTTGGTCCCACGCCCAAAGAGCCAGCAGGGAAAACTATGCCTTGTTCTAAAGCTCTTTGGGAACCGCTTGCGTAGCCCCACACAAACTGGGGGCTGCAGTCTTTCCTGCTCTCTTCAGCCTCAAAAGAAACCTTTCGCAATTGGCGCCGCGCCAGGCCCAAAAATGGCCATATGTCTGGAGACTGGTCCCACGCCCAAAGAGCCAGCAGGGAAAACTATGCCTTGTTCTAAAGCTCTTTGGGAACCGCTTGCGTGGCCCCACAGACCTGGGGGCTGCAGGCTTTCCTGCTGCCTTCAGACTCAAAACCACCCTTTCCCACATGACGTCACGCCAGGCACAAAAATGGCCATATGTCTGGAGGTTGGTCCCACGCCCAAAGAGCCAGCAGGGAAAACTATGTCTTGTTCTAAACCTCTTTGGGAACCGCTTGCGTAGCCCCACAGACCTGGGGGCTGCAGGCTTTCATGCTGCCTTCAGCCTCAAAAGCACCCTTTCCCACTTGGCATCCTGCCAGGCCCAAAAATGGCCATATGTCTGGAGACTGGTCCCACGCCCAAAGAGCCAGCAGGGAAAATTATGCCTTGTTCTAAAGCTCTTTGGGAACCGCTTGCGTAGCCCCACAGACCTGGGGGCTGCAGGCTTTCCTGCTGCCTTCAGCCTCAAAACCACCCTTTCCCACTTGGCCCCGCGCCAGGCACAAAAATGGCCATATTTCTGGAGACTGGTCCCACGCCCAAAGAGCCAGCAGGGAAAACTATGCCTTGTTCTAAAGCTCTTTGGGAACCGCTTGCGTAGCCCCACACACCTGGGGGCTGCAGGCTTTCCTGCTGCCTTCAGACTCAAAACCACCCTTTCCCACTTGGCCCCGCGCCAGGCCCAAAAATGGCCATATATCTGGAGACTGGTCCCATGCCCAAAGAGCCAGCAGGGAAAACTATGCCTTGTTCTAAAGCTCTTTGAGAACCGCTTGCGTAGCCCCACAATCCTGGGGGCTGCAGGCTTTCCTGCTGCCTTCAGCCTCAAAACCACCCTTTTCCACATGGCGTCACGCCAGGCACAAAAATGGCCATATGTCTGGAGGTTGGTCCCACGCCCAAAGAGCCAGCAGGGAAAACTATGCCTTGTTCTAAAGCTCTTTGGGAACCGCTTGCGTAGCCACACACACCTGGGGGCTGCAGGCTTTCCTGCTGCCTTCAGACTCAAAACGACCCTTTCCCACTTGGCATCGCGCCAGGCACAAAAATGGCCATATGTCTGGAGACTGGTCCCTTTCCCAAAGAGCCAGCAGGGAAAACTATGCCTTGTTCTAAAGCTCTTTGGGAACCGCTTGCGTGGCCCCACAGACCTGCGGGCTGCAGGCTTTCCTGCTGCCTTCAGCCTCAAAACCACCCTTTCCCACTTGGCGTCACGCCAGGCCCAAAAATGGCCATATGTCTGGAGGTTGGTCCCACGCCCAAAGAGCCAGCAGGGAAAACTATGCCTTGTTCTAAAGCTCTTTGGGAACCGCTTGCGTGGCCCCACAGACCTGCGGGCTGCCGGCTTTCCTTCTGCCTTCAACCTCAAAAGCACCCTTTTCCACATGGCGTCACGCCAGACACAAAAATGGCCATATGTCTGGAGACTGGTCCCACGCCCAAAGAGCCAGCAGGGAAAACTATGCCTTGTTCTAAAGCTCTTTGGGAACCGCTTGCGTAGCCCCACACACCTGTGGGCTGCAGGCTTTCCTGCTGCCTTCAGCCTCAAAACCACCCTTTTCCACATGGCGTCACGCCAGGCACAAAAATGGCCATATGTCTGGAGGTTGGTCCCACGCCCAAAGAGCCAGCAGGGAAAACTATGCCTTGTTCTAAAGCTCTTTGGGAACCGCTTGCGTAGCCCCACACAAACTGGGGGCTGCAGGCTTTTCTCGCGCTTTCAGCCTCAAAACCACCCTTTCCCACTTGGCATCGCGCCAGGCACAAAAATGGCCATATTTCTGGAGACTGGTCCCAAGCCCAAAGAGCCAGCAGGGAAAACTATGCCTTGTTCTAAAGCTCTTTGGGAACCGCTTGCGTGGCCCCACACACCTGGGGGCTGCAGGCTTTCCTGCTGCCTTCAGCCTCAAAACCACCCTTTCCCACTTGGCGTCACGCCAGGCACAAAAATGGCCATATGTCTGGAGGTTGGTCCCACGCCCAAAGAGCCAGCAGGGAAAACTATGCCTTGTTCTAAAGCTCTTTGGGAACCGCTTGCGTGGCCCCACACACCTGGGGGCTGCAGGCTTTCCTGCTGCCTTCAGCCTCAAAACCACCCTTTTCCACATGGCGTCACGCCAGGCACAAAAATGGCCATATGTCTGGAGGTTGGTCCCACGCCCAAAGAGCCAGCAGGGAAAACTATGCCTTGTTCTAAAGCTCTTTGGGAACCGCTTGCGTAGCCACACACACCTGGGGGCTGCAGGCTTTCCTGCTGCCTTCAGACTCAAAACGACCCTTTCCCACTTGGCGCCGCGCCAGGCACAAAAATGGCCATATGTCTGGAGACTGGTCCCTTTCCCAAAGAGCCAGCAGGGAAAACTATGCCTTGTTCTAAAGCTCTTTGGGAACCGCTTGCGTGGCCCCACAGACCTGCGGGCTGCAGGCTTTCCTGGTGCCTTCAGACTCAAAACCACCCTTTCCCACATGGCGTCACGCCAGGCCCAAAAATGGCCATATGTCTGGAGGTTGGTCCCACGCCCAAAGAGCCAGCAGGGAAAACTATGCCTTGTTCTAAAGCTCTTTGGGAACCGCTTGCGTAGCCCCACACACCTGGGGGCTGCAGGCTTTCCTGCTGCCTTCAGCCTGAAAACCACCCTTTTCCACATGGCGTCACGCCAGGCACAAAAATGGCCATATGTCTGGAGGTTGGTCCCACGCCCAAAGAGCCAGCAGGGAAAACTATGCCTTGTTCTAAAGCTCTTGGGGCACCGCTTGCGTAGCCCCACACACCTGGGGGCTGCAGGCTTTCCTGCTGCCTTCAGCCTCAAAACAACCCTTTTCCACATGGCGTCAGCCAGGCACAAAAATGGCCATATGTCTGGAGACTGGTCCCACGCCCAAAGCGCCAGCAGGGAAAACTATGCCTTGTTCTAAAGCTCTTTGGGAACCGCTTGCGTAGCCCCACACACCTGGGGGCTGCAGGCTTTCCTGCTGCCTTCAGACTCAAAACCACCCTTTCCCACTTGGCATCGCGCCAGGCCCAAAAATGGCCATATATCTGGAGTTTGATCCCACGCCCAAAGAGCCAGCAGGGAAAACTATGCCTTGTTCTAAAGCTCTTTGGGAACCTGTTGCGTAGCCCCACACAAACTGGGGGCTGCAGGCTTTTCTCGCGCTTTCAGCCTCAAAACCACCCTTTCCCACTTGGCATCGCGCCAGGCACAAAAATGGCCATATTTCTGGAGACTGGTCCCAAGCCCAAAGAGCCAGCAGGGAAAACTATGCCTTGTTCTAAAGCTCTTTGGGAACCGCTTGCGTAGCCCCACACAAACTGGGGGCTGCAGTCTTTCCTGCTCTCTTCAGCCTCAAAAGAAACCTTTCGCAATTGGCGCCGCGCCAGGCCCAAAAATGGCCATATGTCTGGAGACTGGTCCCACGCCCAAAGAGCCAGCAGGCAAAACTATGCCTTGTTCTAAAGCTCTTTGGGAACCGCTTGCGTAGCCACACACACCTGGGGGCTGCAGGCTTTCCTGCTGCCTTCAGCCTCAAAACCACCCTTTTCCACATGGCGTCACGCCAGGCCCAAAAATGGCCATATGTCTGGAGACTGGTCCCACGCCCAAAGAGCCAGCAGGGAAAACTATGCCTTGTTCTAAAGCTCTTTGGGAACCGCTTGCGTAGCCACACACACCTGGGGGCTGCAGGCTTTCCTGCTGCCTTCAGACTCAAAACGACCCTTTCCCACTTGGCGCCGCGCCAGGCACAAAAATGGCCATATGTCTGGAGATTGGTCCCACGCCCAAAGAGCCAGCAGGGAAAACTATGCCTTGTTCTAAAGCTCTTTGGGAACCGCTTGCGTGGCCCCACACACCTGGGGGCTGCAGGCTTTCCTGCTGCCTTCAGCCTCAAAACCACCCTTTCCCACTTGGCGTCACGCCAGGCACAAAAATGGCCATATGTCTGGAGGTTGGTCCCACGCCCAAAGAGCCAGCAGGGAAAACTATGCCTTGTTCTAAAGCTCTTTGGGAACCGCTTGCGTGGCCCCACACACCTGGGGGCTGCAGGCTTTCCTGCTGCCTTCAGCCTCAAAACCACCCTTTTCCACATGGCGTCACGCCAGGCACAAAAATGGCCATATGTCTGGAGGTTGGTCCCACGCCCAAAGAGCCAGCAGGGAAAACTATGCCTTGTTCTAAAGCTCTTTGGGAACCGCTTGCGTAGCCACACACACCTGGGGGCTGCAGGCTTTCCTGCTGCCTTCAGACTCAAAACGACCCTTTCCCACTTGGCGCCCCGCCAGGCACAAAAATGGCCATATGTCTGGAGACTGGTCCCTTTCCCAAAGAGCCAGCAGGGAAAACTATGCCTTGTTCTAAAGCTCTTTGGGAACCGCTTGCGTGGCCCCACAGACCTGCGGGCTGCAGGCTTTCCTGCTGCCTTCAGACTCAAAACCACCCTTTCCCACATGGCGTCACGCCAGGCCCAAAAATGGCCATATGTCTGGAGGTTGGTCCCACGCCCAAAGAGCCAGCAGGGAAAACTATGCCTTGTTCTAAAGCTCTTTGGGAACCGCTTGCGTAGCCCCACACACCTGGGGGCTGCAGGCTTTCCTGCTGCCTTCAGCCTCAAAACCACCCTTTTCCACATGGCGTCACGCCAGGCACAAAAATGGCCATATGTCTGGAGGTTGGTCCCACGCCCAAAGAGCCAGCAGGGAAAACTATGCCTTGTTCTAAAGCTCTTGGGGCACCGCTTGCGTAGCCCCACACACCTGGGGGCTGCAGGCTTTCCTGCTGCCTTCAGCCTCAAAACAACCCTTTTCCACATGGCGTCACGCCAGGCACAAAAATGGCCATATGTCTGGAGGTTGGTCCCACGCCCAAAGAGCCAGCAGGGAAAACTATGCCTTGTTCTAAAGCTCTTGGGGCACCGCTTGCGTAGCCCCACACACCTGGGGGCTGCAGGCTTTCCTGCTGCCTTCAGCCTCAAAACAACCCTTTTCCACATGGCGTCAGCCAGGCACAAAAATGGCCATATGTCTGGAGACTGGTCCCACGCCCAAAGCGCCAGCAGGGAAAACTATGCCTTGTTCTAAAGCTCTTTGGGAACCGCTTGCGTAGCCCCACACACCTGGGGGCTGCAGGCTTTCCTGCTGCCTTCAGACTCAAAACCACCCTTTCCCACTTGGCATCGCGCCAGGCCCAAAAATGGCCATATATCTGGAGTTTGATCCCACGCCCAAAGAGCCAGCAGGGAAAACTATGCCTTGTTCTAAAGCTCTTTGGGAACCTGTTGCGTAGCCCCACACAAACTGGGGGCTGCAGGCTTTTCTCGCGCTTTCAGCCTCAAAACCACCCTTTCCCACTTGGCATCGCGCCAGGCACAAAAATGGCCATATTTCTGGAGACTGGTCCCAAGCCCAAAGAGCCAGCAGGGAAAACTATGCCTTGTTCTAAAGCTCTTTGGGAACCGCTTGCGTAGCCCCACACAAACTGGGGGCTGCAGTCTTTCCTGCTCTCTTCAGCCTCAAAAGAAACCTTTCGCAATTGGCGCCGCGCCAGGCCCAAAAATGGCCATATGTCTGGAGACTGGTCCCACGCCCAAAGAGCCAGCAGGCAAAACTATGCCTTGTTCTAAAGCTCTTTGGGAACCGCTTGCGTAGCCACACACACCTGGGGGCTGCAGGCTTTCCTGCTGCCTTCAGCCTCAAAACCACCCTTTTCCACATGGCGTCACGCCAGGCCCAAAAATGGCCATATGTCTGGAGACTGGTCCCACGCCCAAAGAGCCAGCAGGGAAAACTATGCCTTGTTCTAAAGCTCTTTGGGAACCGCTTGCGTAGCCACACACACCTGGGGGCTGCAGGCTTTCCTGCTGCCTTCAGACTCAAAACGACCCTTTCCCACTTGGCGCCGCGCCAGGCCCAAAAATGGCCATATGTCTGGAGATTGGTCCCACGCCCAAAGAGCCAGCAGGGAAAACTATGCCTTGTTCTAAAGCTCTTTGGGAACCGCTTGCGTGGCCCCACACACCTGGGGGCTGCAGGCTTTCCTGCTGCCTTCAGCCTCAAAACCACCCTTTCCCACTTGGCGTCACGCCAGGCACAAAAATGGCCATATGTCTGGAGGTTGGTCCCACGCCCAAAGAGCCAGCAGGGAAAACTATGCCTTGTTCTAAAGCTCTTTGGGAACCGCTTGCGTGGCCCCACACACCTGGGGGCTGCAGGCTTTCCTGCTGCCTTCAGCCTCAAAACCACCCTTTTCCACATGGCGTCACGCCAGGCACAAAAATGGCCATATGTCTGGAGGTTGGTCCCATGCCCAAAGAGCCAGCAGGGAAAACTATGCCTTGTTCTAAAGCTCTTTGGGAACCGCTTGCGTAGACACACACACCTGGGGGCTGCAGGCTTTCCTGCTGCCTTCAGACTCAAAACGACCCTTTCCCACTTGGCGCCCCGCCAGGCACAAAAATGGCCATATGTCTGGAGACTGGTCCCTTTCCCAAAGAGCCAGCAGGGAAAACTATGCCTTGTTCTAAAGCTCTTTGGGAACCGCTTGCGTGGCCCCACAGACCTGCGGGCTGCAGGCTTTCCTGCTGCCTTCAGACTCAAAACCACCCTTTCCCACATGGCGTCACGCCAGGCCCAAAAATGGCCATATGTCTGGAGGTTGGTCCCACGCCCAAAGAGCCAGCAGGGAAAACTATGCCTTGTTCTAAAGCTCTTTGGGAACCGCTTGCGTAGCCCCACACACCTGGGGGCTGCAGGCTTTCCTGCTGCCTTCAGCCTCAAAACCACCCTTTTCCACATGGCGTCACGCCAGGCACAAAAATGGCCATATGTCTGGAGGTTGGTCCCACGCCCAAAGAGCCAGCAGGGAAAACTATGCCTTGTTCTAAAGCTCTTGGGGCACCGCTTGCGTAGCCCCACACACCTGGGGGCTGCAGGCTTTCCTGCTGCCTTCAGCCTCAAAACAACCCTTTTCCACATGGCGTCAGCCAGGCACAAAAATGGCCATATGTCTGGAGACTGGTCCCACGCCCAAAGCGCCAGCACGGAAAACTATGCCTTGTTCTAAAGCTCTTTGGGAACCGCTTGCGTAGCCCCACACACCTGGGGGCTGCAGGCTTTCCTGCTGCCTTCAGACTCAAAACCACCCTTTCCCACTTGGCATCGCGCCAGGCCCAAAAATGGCCATATATCTGGAGTTTGATCCCACGCCCAAAGAGCCAGCAGGGAAAACTATGCCTTGTTCTAAAGCTCTTTGGGAACCTGTTGCGTAGCCCCACACAAACTGGGGGCTGCAGGCTTTTCTCGCGCTTTCAGCCTCAAAACCACCCTTTCCCACTTGGCATCGCGCCAGGCACAAAAATGGCCATATTTCTGGAGACTGGTCCCAAGCCCAAAGAGCCAGCAGGGAAAACTATGCCTTGTTCTAAAGCTCTTTGGGAACCGCTTGCGTAGCCCCACACAAACTGCGGGCTGCAGTCTTTCCTGCTCTCTTCAGCCTCAAAAGAAACCTTTCGCAATTGGCGCCGCGCCAGGCCCAAAAATGGCCATATGTCTGGAGACTGGTCCCACGCCCAAAGAGCCAGCAGGCAAAACTATGCCTTGTTCTAAAGCTCTTTGGGAACCGCTTGCGTAGCCACACACACCTGGGGGCTGCAGGCTTTCCTGCTGCCTTCAGCCTCAAAACCACCCTTTTCCACATGGCGTCACGCCAGGCACAAAAATGGCCATATGTCTGGAGGTTGGTCCCACGCCAAAAGAGCCAGCAGGGAAAACTATGCCTTGTTCTAAAGCTCTTTGGGAACCGCTTGCGTAGCCACACACACCTGGGGGCTGCAGGCTTTCCTGCTGCCTTCAGACTCAAAACGACCCTTTCCCACTTGGCGCCGCGCCAGGCACAAAAATGGCCATATGTCTGGAGACTGGTCCCTTTCCCAAAGAGCCAGCAGGGAAAACTATGCCTTGTTCTAAAGCTCTTTGGGAACCGCTTGCGTGGCCCCACAGACCTGCGGGCTGCAGGCTGTCCTGGTGCCTTCAGACTCAAAACCACCCTTTCCCACATGGCGTCACGCCAGGCCCAAAAATGGCCATATGTCTGGAGGTTGGTCCCACGCCCAAAGAGCCAGCAGGGAAAACTATGCCTTGTTCTAAAGCTCTTTGGGAACCGCTTGCGTAGCCCCACACACCTGGGGGCTGCAGGCTTTCCTGCTGCCTTCAGCCTCAAAACCACCCTTTCCCACTTGGCCCCGCGCCAGGCACAAAAATGGCCATATGTCTGGAGACTGGTCCCACGCCCAAAGCGCCAGCACGGAAAATTATGCCTTGTTCTAAAGCTCTTTGGGAACCGCTTGCGTGGCCCCACAGACCTGCGGGCTGCCGGCTTTCCTTCTGCCTTCAACCTCAAAAGCACCCTTTTCCACATGGCGTCACGCCAGACACAAAAATGGCCATATGTCTGGAGACTGGTCCCACGCCCAAAGAGCCAGCAGGGAAAACTATGCCTTGTTCTAAAGCTCTTTGGGAACCGCTTGCGTGGCCCCACAGACCTGCGGGCTGCCGGCTTTCCTTCTGCCTTCAACCTCAGAAGCACCCTTTTCCACATGGCGTCACGCCAGACACAAAAATGGCCATATGTCTGGAGACTGGTCCCACGCCCAAAGAGCCAGCAGGGAAAACTATGCCTTGTTCTAAAGCTCTTTGGGAACCGCTTGCGTAGCACCACACACCTGGGGGCTGCAGGCTTTCCTGCTGCCTTCAGACTCAAAACCACCCTTTTCGACATGGCGTCACGCCAGACACAAAAATGGCCATATGTCTGGAGGTTGGTCCCACGCCCAAAGAGCCAGCAGGGAAAACTATGCCTTGTTCTAAAGCTCTTTGGGAACCGCTTGCGTAGCCCCACACAAACTGGGGGCTGCAGTCTTTCCTGCTCTCTTCAGCCTCAAAAGAAACCTTTCGCAATTGGCGCCGCGCCAGGCCCAAAAATGGCCATATGTCTGGAGATTGGTCCCACGCCCAAAGAGCCAGCAGGGAAAATTATGCCTTGTTCTAAAGCTCTTTGGGAACCGCTTGCGTGGCCCCACACACCTGGGGGCTGCAGGCTTTCCTGCTGCCTTCAGCCTCAAAACCACCCTTTTCCACATGGCGTCACGCCAGGCACAAAAATGGCCATATGTCTGGAGGTTGGTCCCACGCCCAAAGAGCCAGCAGGGAAAACTATGCCTTGTTCTAAAGCTCTTTGGGAACCGCTTGCGTACCCACACACACCTGCGGGCTGCAGGCTTTCCTGCTGCCTTCAGACTCAAAACGACCCTTTCCCACTTGGCGCCGCGCCAGGCACAAAAATGGCCATATGTCTGGAGACTGGTCCCTTTCCCAAAGAGCCAGCAGGGAAAACTATGCCTTGTTCTAAAGCTCTTTGGGAACCGCTTGCGTGGCCCCACAGACCTGCGGGCTGCAGGCTTTCCTGCTGCCTTCAGACTCAAAACCACCCTTTCCCACATGGCGTCACGCCAGGCACAAAAATGGCCATATGTCTGGAGGTTGGTCCCACGCCCAAAGAGCCAGCAGGGAAAACTATGCCTTGTTCTAAAGCTCTTTGGGAACCGCTTGCGTAGCCCCACACACCTGGGGGCTGCAGGCTTTCCTGCTGCCTTCAGCCTCAAAACCACCCTTTTCCACATGGCGTCACGCCAGGCACAAAAATGGCCATATGTCTGGAGGTTGGTCCCACGCCCAAAGAGCCAGCAGGGAAAACTATGCCTTGTTCTAAAGCTCTTGGGGCACCGCTTGCGTAGCCCCACACACCTGGGGGCTGCAGGCTTTCCTGCTGCCTTCAGCCTCAAAACAACCCTTTTCCACATGGCGTCAGCCAGGCAGAAAAATGGCCATATGTCTGGAGACTGGTCCCACGCCCAAAGCGCCAGCACGGAAAACTATGCCTTGTTCTAAAGCTCTTTGGGAACCGCTTGCGTAGCCCCACACACCTGGGGGCTGCAGGCTTTCCTGCTGCCTTCAGACTCAAAACCACCCTTTCCCACTTGGCATCGCGCCAGGCCCAAAAATGGCCATATATCTGGAGTTTGATCCCACGCCCAAAGAGCCAGCAGGGAAAACTATGCCTTGTTCTAAAGCTCTTTGGGAACCTGTTGCGTAGCCCCACACAAACTGGGGGCTGCAGGCTTTTCTCGCGCTTTCAGCCTCAAAACCACCCTTTCCCACTTGGCATCGCGCCAGGCACAAAAATGGCCATATTTCTGGAGACTGGTCCCAAGCCCAAAGAGCCAGCAGGGAAAACTATGCCTTGTTCTAAAGCTCTTTGGGAACCGCTTGCGTGGCCCAACAGACCTGGGGGCTGCAGGCTTTCCTGCTGCCTTCAGACTCAAAACCACCCTTTTCCACATGGCGTCACGCCAGGCACAAAAATGGCCATATGTCTGGAGGTTGGTCCCACGCCCAAAGAGCCAGCAGGGAAAACTATGCCTTGTTCTAAAGCTCTTTGGGAACCGCTTGCGTAGCCCCACACACCTGGGGGCTGCAGGCTTTTCTCTCGCTTTCAGCCTCAAAACCACCCTTTTCAACATGGCGCCACGCCAGGCACAAAAATGGCCATATGTCTGGAGACTGGTCCCACGCCCAAAGAGCCAGCAGGGAAAACTATGCCTTGTTCTAAAGCTCTTTGGGAACCGCTTGCGTAGCCCCACACACCTGGGGGCTGCAGGCTTTCCTGCTGCCTTCAGCCTCAAAACCACCCTTTCCCACTTGGCCCCACGCCAGGCACAAAAATGGCCATATGTCTGGAGACCGCTCCCACGCCCAAAGAGCCAGCAGGGAAAACTATGCCTTGTTCTAAAGCTCTTTGGGAACCGCTTGCGTAGCCCCACACAAACTGGGGGCTGCAGGCTTTTCTCGCGGTTTCAGCCTCAAAACCACCCTTTCCCACTTGGCGCTGCGCCAGGCCCAAAAATGGCCATATGTCTGGAGACTGGTCACTTTCCCAAAGAGCCAGCAGGGAAAACTATGCCTTGTTCTAAAGCTCTTTGGGAACCGCTTGCGTAGCCACACACACCTGGGGGCTGCAGGCTTTCCTGCTCTCTTCAGCCTCAAAACCACCCTTTCCCACTTGGCCCCGCGCCAGGCACAAAAATGGCCATATGTATGGAGGTTGGTCCCACGCCCAAAGAGCCAGCAGGGAAAACTATGCCTTGTTCTAAAGCTCTTTGGGAACGGATTGCGTAGCCCCACAGACCTGTGGGCTGCAGGCTTTCCTGCTGCCTTCAGCCTCAAAACCCCCCTTTCCCACTTGGCGCTCCGCCAGGCACAAAAATGGCCATATGTCTGGAAGTTGGTCCCACGCCCAAAGAGCCAGCAGGGAAAACTATGCCTTGTTCTAAAGCTCTTTGGGAACGGCTTGCGTAGCCCCACACACCTGGGGGCTGCAGGCTTTCCTGCTGCCTTCAGACTCAAAACCACCCTTTCCCACTTGGCATCGTGACAGGCCCAAAAATGGCCATATGTCTGGAGGTTGGTCCCACGCCCAAAGAGCCAGCAGGGAAAACTATGCCTTGTTCTAAAGCTCTTTGGGAACCGCTTGCGTGGCCCCACACACATGGGGGCTGCAGGCTTTCCTGCTGTCTTCAGCCTCAAACCCACCTTTCCCACATGGCGTCACGCCAGGCACAAAAATGGCCATATGTCTGGAGGTTGGTCCCACGCCCAAAGAGCCAGCAGGGAAAACTATGCCTTGTTCTAAAGCTCTTTGGGAACCGCTTGCGTAGCCCCACACACCCGGGGGGCTGCAGGCTTTCCTGCTGCCTTCAGCCTCAAAAGAACCCTTTCCCACTTGGCGCCGCGCCAGGCACAAAAATGGCCATATGTCTGGAGACTGGTCCCACGCCCAAAGAGCCAGCAGGGAAAACTATGCCTTGTTCTAAAGCTCTTTGGGAACCACTTGCGTAGCCCCACACACCTGGGGGCTGCAGGCTTTCCTGCTGCCTTCAGCCTCAAAAGAACCCTTTCCCACTTGGCGCCGCGCCAGGCACAAAAATGGCCATATGTCTGGAGGTTGGTCCCACGCCCAAAGAGCCAGCAGGGAAAACTATGCCTTGTTCTAAAGCTCTTTGGGAACCGCTTGCGTAGCCCCACAGACCTGGGGGCTGCAGGCTTTCCTGCTGCCTTCAGCCTCAAAACCACCCTTTCCTACTTGGCGCTCCGCCAGGCATAAAACTGGCCATATGTCTGGAAATTGGTCCCACGCCTAAAGAGGCAGCAGGGAAAACTATGCCTTGTTCTAAAGCTCTTTGGGAACCGCTTGCGTAGCCCCACAGACCTGGGGGCTGCAGGCTTTCCTGCTCTCTTCAGCCTCAAAAGCACGCTTTCCCACTTGGCGCCGCGCCACGCCCAAAAATGGCCATATGTCTGGAGACTGGTCCCACGCCCCAAGAGCCAGCAGGGAAAACTATGCCTTGTTCTAAAGCTCTTTGGGAATCGCTTGCGTAGCCCCACACACCTGGGAGCTGCAGGCTTTCCTGCTGCCTTCAACCTCAAAAGCACCGTTTTCCACATGGCGTCACGCCAGGCACAAAAATGGCTGCCTGGAGTGCTGCCTGAAAGTGCCTGGAGTGAACATTGGGGCTTCTTCTCAGTGTCTCCGATATAGGGTTTCACTGTCCCGGGAAACTCTCTGCTAACACCCTGCAGAGCGCTGTGCCCAATGTACAGAAACGTCTTGCGCTATCCCCTACAGGGAAAGTGCCAGGAGGGAAAAGTGAGGATTATGTTTAGACTTTCTCGGAACTGCTTCAAATCAACTAGATATCTTTGTGCTGTAAATCTCCCAACAGCCAAATGTAAAAGCAGCAAACATCTCGCTGTATGTCCCACATCCAAAGTGCCAAGAGAGAGCTTGCTCTCCCTGTCTTTGAGTACTGTTTGCACTGTCCCGATTACCTCTTTGCTAACATTCTCTTCAGAGCTGCAGTGAAACCAGGAACCACGTGGAGAAGGCACCCACACTGAAAGTGCCTGGAGGGAACATTGGGGCTTCTTCTCAGTGTCTCCGATATAGGGTTTCACTGTCCCGGGAAACTCTCTGCTAACACCCTGCAGAGCGCTGTGCCCAATGTACAGAAACGTCTTGCGCTATCCCCTACAGGGAAAGTGCCAGGAGGGAAAAGTGAGGATTATGTTTAGACTTTCTCGGAACTGCTTCAAATCAACTAGATATCTTTGTGCTGTAAATCTCCCAACAGCCAAATGTAAAAGCAGCAAACATCTCGCTGTATGTCCCACATCCAAAGTGCCAAGAGAGTAATGTAGAGCTTGCTCTCCCTGTCTTTGAGTACTGTTTGCACTGTCCCGATTACCTCTTTGCTAACATTCTCTTCAGAGCTGCAGTGAAACCAGGAACCACGTGGAGAAGGCACCCACACTGAAAGTGCCTGGAGGGAACATTGGGGCTTCTTCTCAGTGTCTCCGATATAGGGTTTCACTGTCCCGGGAAACTCTCTGCTAACACCCTGCAGAGCGCTGTGCCCAATGTACAGAAACGTCTTGCGCTATCCCCTACAGGGAAAGTGCCAGGAGGGAAAAGTGAGGATTATGTTTAGACTTTCTCGGAACTGCTTCAAATCAACTAGATATCTTTGTGCTGTAAATCTCCCAACAGCCAAATGTAAAAGCAGCAAACATCTCGCTGTATGTCCCACATCCAAAGTGCCAAGAGAGTAATGTAGAGCTTGCTCTCCCTGTCTTTGAGTACTGTTTGCACTGTCCCGATTACCTCTTTGCTAACATTCTCTTCAGAGCTGCAGTGAAACCAGGAACCACGTGGAGAAGGCACCCACACTGAAAGTGCCTGGAGGGAACATTGGGGCTTCTTCTCAGTGTCTCTGACATAGGGTTTCACTGTCCCGGGAAACTCTCTGCTAACACCCTGCAGAGCGCTGTGCCCAATATACAGAAACGTCTTGCGGTATCTCCTACAGGGAAAGTGCCAGGAGGGAAAAGTGAGGATTATGTTTAGACTTTCTCGGAACTGCTTCAAATCAACTAGATATCTTTGTGCTGTAAATCTCCCAACAGCCAAATGTAAAAGCAGCAAACATCTCGCTGTATGTCCCACATCCAAAGTGCCAAGAGAGAGCTTGCTCTCCCTGTCTTTGAGTACTGTTTGCACTGTCCCGATTACCTCTTTGCTAACATTCTCTTCAGAGCTGCAGTGAAACCAGGAACCACGTGGAGAAGGCACCCACACTGAAAGTGCCTGGAGGGAACATTGGGGCTTCTTCTCAGTGTCTTTGACATAGGGTTTCACTGTCCCGGGAAACTCTCTGCTAACACCCTGCAGAGCGCTGTGCCCAATATACAGAAACGTCTTGCGGTATCTCCTACAGGGAAAGTGCCAGGAGGGAATAGTGAGGATTATGTTTAGACTTTCTCGGAACTGCTTCAAATCAACTAGATATCTTTGTGCTGTAAATCTCCCAACAGCCAAATGTAAAAGCAGCAAACATCTCGCTGTATGTCCCACATCCAAAGTGCCAAGAGAGAGCTTGCTCTCCCTGTCTTTGAGTACTGTTTGCACTGTCCCGATTACCTCTTTGCTAACATTCTCTTCAGAGCTGCAGTGAAACCAGGAACCACGTGGAGAAGGCACCCACACTGAAAGTGCCTGGAGTGAACATTGGGGCTTCTTCTCAGTGTCTCCGATATAGGGTTTCACTGTCCCGGGAAACTCTCTGCTAACACCCTGCAGAGCGCTGTGCCCAATGTACAGAAACGTCTTGCGCTATCCCCTACAGGGAAAGTGCCAGGAGGGAAAAGTGAGGATTATGTTTAGACTTTCTCGGAACTGCTTCAAATCAACTAGATATCTTTGTGCTGTAAATCTCCCAACAGCCAAATGTAAAAGCAGCAAACATCTCGCTGTATGTCCCACATCCAAAGTGCCAAGAGAGAGCTTGCTCTCCCTGTCTTTGAGTACTGTTTGCACTGTCCCGATTACCTCTTTGCTAACATTCTCTTCAGAGCTGCAGTGAAACCAGGAACCACGTGGAGAAGGCACCCACACTGAAAGTGCCTGGAAGGAACATTGGGGCTTCTTCTCAGTGTCTCTGACATAGGGTTTCACTGTCCCGGGAAACTCTCTGCTAACACCCTGCAGAGCGCTGTGCCCAATATACAGAAACGTCTTGCGGTATCTCCTACAGGGAAAGTGCCAGGAGGGAAAAGTGAGGATTATGTTTAGACTTTCTCGGAACTGCTTCAAATCAACTAGATATCTTTGTGCTGTAAATCTCCCAACAGCCAAATGTAAAAGCAGCAAACATCTCGCTGTATGTCCCACATCCAAAGTGCCAAGAGAGAGCTTGCTCTCCCTGTCTTTGAGTACTGTTTGCACTGTCCCGATTACCTCTTTGCTAACATTCTCTTCAGAGCTGCAGTGAAACCAGGAACCACGTGGAGAAGGCACCCACACTGAAAGTGCCTGGAGGGAACATTGGGGCTTCTTCTCAGTGTCTCTGACATAGGGTTTCACTGTCCCGGGAAACTCTCTGCTAACACCCTGCAGAGCGCTGTGCCCAATATACAGAAACGTCTTGCGGTATCCCCTACAGGGAAAGTGCCAGGAGGGAATAGTGAGGATTATGTTTAGACTTTCTCGGAACTGCTTCAAATCAACTAGATATCTTTGTGCTGTAAATCTCCCAACAGCCAAATGTAAAAGCAGCAAACATCTCGCTGTATGTCCCACATCCAAAGTGCCAAGAGAGAGCTTGCTCTCCCTGTCTTTGAGTACTGTTTGCACTGTCCCGATTACCTCTTTGCTAACATTCTCTTCAGAGCTGCAGTGAAACCAGGAACCACGTGGAGAAGGCACCCACACTGAAAGTGCCTGGAAGGAACATTGGGGCTTCTTCTCAGTGTCTCCGATATAGGGTTTCACTGTCCCGGGAAACTCTCTGCTAACACCCTGCAGAGCGCTGTGCCCAATGTACAGAAACGTCTTGCGGTATCCCCTACAGGGAAAGTGCCAGGAGGGAATAGTGAGGATTATGTTTAGACTTTCTCGGAACTGCTTCAAATCAACTAGATATCTTTGTGCTGTAAATCTCCCAACAGCCAAATGTAAAAGCAGCAAACATCTCGCTGTATGTCCCACATCCAAAGTGCCAAGAGAGAGCTTGCTCTCCCTGTCTTTGAGTACTGTTTGCACTGTCCCGATTACCTCTTTGCTAACATTCTCTTCAGAGCTGCAGTGAAACCAGGAACCACGTGGAGAAGGCACCCACACTGAAAGTGCCTGGAGGGAACATTGGGGCTTCTTCTCAGTGTCTTTGACATAGGGTTTCACTGTCCCGGGAAACTCTCTGCTAACACCCTGCAGAGCGCTGTGCCCAATGTACAGAAACGTCTTGCGCTATCCCCTACAGGGAAAGTGCCAGGAGGGAAAAGTGAGGATTATGTTTAGACTTTCTCGGAACTGCTTCAAATCAACTAGATATCTTTGTGCTGTAAATCTCCCAACAGCCAAATGTAAAAGCAGCAAACATCTCGCTGTATGTCCCACATCCAAAGTGCCAAGAGAGTAATGTAGAGCTTGCTCTCCCTGTCTTTGAGTACTGTTTGCACTGTCCCGATTACCTCTTTGCTAACATTCTCTTCAGAGCTGCAGTGAAACCAGGAACCACGTGGAGAAGGCACCCACACTGAAAGTGCCTGGAGGGAACATTGGGGCTTCTTCTCAGTGTCTCTGACATAGGGTTTCACTGTCCCGGGAAACTCTCTGCTAACACCCTGCAGAGCGCTGTGCCCAATGTACAGAAACGTCTTGCGCTATCCCCTACAGGGAAAGTGCCAGGAGGGAAAAGTGAGGATTATGCTTAGACTTTCTCGGAACTGCTTCAAATCAACTAGATATCTTTGTGCTGTAAATCTCCCAACAGCCAAATGTAAAAGCAGCAAACATCTCGCTGTATGTCCCACATCCAAAGTGCCAAGAGAGTAATGTAGAGCTTGCTCTCCCTGTCTTTGAGTACTGTTTGCACTGTCCCGATTACCTCTTTGCTAACATTCTCTTCAGAGCTGCAGTGAAACCAGGAACCACGTGGAGAAGGCACCCACACTGAAAGTGCCTGGAGGGAACATT